>NC_141338.1:21308304-21908304 GCF_037954235.1 Aulostomus chinensis | reverse complement strand
CAGCTGGAGGACCAGACGTACACTTTGACAGTTTTTCTCCCATTAGCCAGGTTTCAGGGTTCATCCTAGCACAGAAACAGCACTAGTCAAAGTTACCAATGACCTCCTACTAGCATCAGATGAGGGACTGGTCTCTGTGCTGGTCTGATTAGATCTTAGTGCAGCTTTTGATACCACTGATCACCATATCCTTCTACAGAGACTGGAACATGTCATTGGCATTAAAGGAACCATACTAAACGGGTTCAGGTCATATTTACTAGATCGATCTCAGTTCGTACTACTAACTACAAACTAATGATAAACCATCGGAAACCACTGCAGTCAGTTATGGTGTTCCTCAAGGCTCTGTGCTTGGACCAATCCTCTTCATCCTTTATCTGCTTGCTCTCGGTCACATTATTAGGAAACACTCAATTAATTTTCACTGCTATGCTGACGACACTCAGCTGTACTTAACAATGCATCCTCATGAAATAAATCAGCTGACTAAACTGGAGGCCTGTCTGAAAGAGATAAAAACTTGGATGACCCATAATTTCCTTTTATTAAACTCTGATAAAACTTAAGTCATTGTCCTGGGCCCGAAACATCTTAGAGACACCCTATCTAATGAGACAGGTACCCTGGAAGGAATTACCTTGGGCCCCAGCACGACCGTAAGGAACCTAGGAGTTCTCTTTGATCAGGATCTGTCCTTTAATGCCCACATTAAGCAAATTTCTAGGACTGCTTTCTTTCATTTACGTAACATCGCTAAGATCAGACACATCCTGTCTCAAATGGATGCAGAAAAATTAGTCCCTGCCTTTGTCACTTCCAGGCTGGATTACTGCAATTCCCTCCTATCAGGCTGCACCAGTAGGTCCCTAAAGACTCTCCAGCTGGTCCAGAACGCTGCTGCCTGCGTGTTGACGAGAACTGGTAGAAGAGACCAGGTCTCTCCTGGACTGCTTCTCTGCATTGGCTCCCTGCCAAATTTAGAATAGAATTCAAAATTCTCCTTCTAACATATAAAGTCCTCAACAGTCAGGCTCCTTCATCCCTGACAGAGCTCCTAGTTCCCTATGATCCAGCTAGAACCCTTCACTCCCAGGATGCAGGGTTCCTGGTGGTTCCTAGAGTTTCTAAAAGTAGACTGGGAGCCAGAGCCTTCAGCTATTAGGCTCCCCTTCTGTGGAACTGTCTCCCAGTTTCGGTCTGGGATGCAGACACCCTCTCTACCTTTAAGAGCAGACTAAAGACCTTCCTTGTCTGCCCTGCTCTCCTGCTCTCTTTCCCCCCAACCGGTCAAAGCAGAAGGCCGTCCCCACTGATCCTGGGTCTGCTCGACGTTCCTGCCTGTTAAAAGGAAGGTTTTCGTCGCCACTGTTGCAGGATGTGCTTGCTGATGGAGAATTGTTGGGTGGAGGTTCATTGAAGGAGTGGTGCTGGACCTGCTCTACTAGTAAAGTGTCATGAGAGAACTTTTGCTGTGATTTGGTGCTATACAAATAAAACTGACTTGACTTGTTGTTGTTGAATTGCCCTTCACTGTCGTATGACTGTAACAAATCAATCAATGGTTTTTCAACATAGAAGGTTGTTTATTATGACTTCCTGATAAAGGCTGCCAAGAAAGAAGCCATTAAAATTGCCACCATTTTGATCTGGTCTTAAAAGTATGTAAGTAATGTACAGACGAGGCAGCTTAAATGTTCACTTTCCAGAAAACAAGATAAAGATGAAGATGTTTAAATCTGGTTGAGTAAACGTGTGATGGGATATCTGCCTGCTACAGTCCCCTGTGCCCTCCAGCATCTTCTCCATCGACTGGCGCAGCAGGCTGTTCTCTCGCTCCGTCTCCTCCAGCTCCTTGGTCACCTCCGCCAACTCTTCCTCCTGCTCTGCAATCACCCGCTGGGAGACAGTGAGCTGCTCTGACTGACGCTCCAGCTGCTGCTCCTTCTTCTGCAGTTCCACCTGCACACATACACAAAGACACACTATTCAATTCACGCCTTAAACAAACTAAGCATGAAGTGGAAATGCTTGCTGTCTATCACAGCTGTGCAACGAGACAGAGCTTCAAGTCTAAACCATCTCAGAGTTTCAGTGTGCTGCTGGATATTTTGGATTCTAACTTCATTATTTCCTCTCAGCTCCATGAGATGACAGTTAAATAAGTGCCTTTATAGTTTATACATGGATGAAATCTATCAAAGTAGCCACCATTTGAGAGTGGCCCTCGGAACAGCAATATATACATTATTGCAATAACATAAAACAAGTTCTACAATTGAAACAGTTTTTGACAACACAAATGTGACAGAAACCCCGTGAAACCTGTTTCAGGCCTAACTGGAACCAGGTGACAGGGGGACATGCGTGATCCCGGTAAAAGAGGAGAGTCTGACCTCATTCTTTAGAAAGCTGACTTCAGTCAGTAAGCTGTCAACCTTCCTCTCGTACTGGCTGATTCGACTGTGTAACCCTTCCTCTCCCTCACATGTGAGGTCAGCCAGAGCCAGCGCCCCCTGGGAATGTTGGAGCTCTCCTTCTGGGAGCAGTGGTGTGATGTCAAGACAATGTGTTGGCCCCTTGGTGAAAATTAGTACGTTTAGGGACATTAATCAAACAGCTTTGATTGGATGAGTTCTTGCACAATGGGTGTCATATTCCCTCCAGATGCATTACCTCCCACTTGAAGGTCCCATTCAGTATAGAGGTCTTTCCTGGGGGGATCCACGGGCCTCGAGTTTTAACACTGGCTGTAGGACGGAGGACTGCTCTGTCAGGTTTGCTCTTCCCCTATAAATCACAGATAGTGTACAGCTGCATGTCAGGTGGTTCTGTGTACATTGTCAAGAGTGCTGAGTGATACTAAATTAAAAAAACATTCTGAGGCTAAATGACATTAATGAGGACTTTAAAAAGGAAGGATAAAAGCTTGAGGAAAACTACATGTGGAAAACGTGCACATTTAAAACAGTCAAAAGGATCCAACAACTGTCACAGAACCTCCAACCTGAGGTGTCCTTGTTGGACTGGTCCTCTGGCTCTTCACGTGCACATGCACTGGTGTGGCTTCGTCCACGTGCACATGAATTGGAGGTGAACTTGACCGGGTTCTCATTGTTTTCCTCTGTGAGAAAACAATGACAGTTTCAACTCAATCTTTCAGATCTATTCGCCAGAATCCAACGGACTTCAGCAACACAAAACAGGGTGTGAGTATGTGTGTGTCAGCTTAGAGAACCTCATCCTATAGACAAAAAAGAAAAATATTGAATTGGCCACTTTTGTGGTACAACAAATATGGTATGCTACTGGAGTATGTTGGTGTGACACTTCAGTAAATGTTACCATGCTAAGAATGGGATAATAAAATAAATTGTTAGACCACAGACTGACTGACAGACAGACAGACAGACAGACAGACAGACAGACAGACACCAGCAAAAATCTGGAATGAACACAATCAGTGCAATGTCTTAGAGTGCAATGTAAAAGAGGCATTTGATCCATTCCATTTCCTTAAATATCCTACTTCTAGAATAATGTGAACGTAAACAATGGAAAAGCTAAGAGAACAAAAAAATTCAATAAAGTAGGAAACATGAATAAGCCATATTTTCATAAAAGCACTATTTCAAGTTTAATCTGACATTGTCAAAGTCTATTAAAACAAATTATAGCCAGGAAATAAAGCGAATAAACTGTCAGTGTTTCACGTAGACACTTTGCAATACGTCAATGATTATAATGTTTGTGCCAGTAATGTGCTCAATGTTATCAATACAATCAAAAGTTAGCGCAGCTTAGCTAAAGAGTATACCAGCTTTAGCATCTTTGCTAACATGCCGCCAGCCAGGCTACCCTCGATAGGGAAATAAATATACAGATAAATTCTTCGTCTTACCATAAAGAAACAAAAGACCTCAACAGAATATATTTCACCAGTAAATCATCGTTTGATATAGTAGAAATATCAGGAGATTACAGGACTATGTAGGGACGCTTGACACAACTCAAGCAAGCGGCGACAGCAACTGCTCTCTGATTGGTCACTCCAAATCATGTGACATGTTCCCCCAGCATGGATTGGACGAGGTATAAAACGCTAACGTTACTTAGCAACGCGCTACACAACAGGCTGTGGAAGTTGCAAAAAATACTCGGTATAATGACATTTAATCTCCCAAGATGAGAAACGACTGTGGTGAATGTTACCCAGCAGGGGTCTGCTTCACCTTAGGGAACTTCGCCGGAGACCCGCTACCCAGGGCAGACAGTCCCGCCCGCTACTGTCGGTTGAGCAGCGCCCCCCAGTGGCACATATGACTAATGTGTCTCGAGAGACGGGCAGAAATAAATTAGAATTAGACGGGCAGAAATAAATTAGAATTAGAATTAGATATAGAATTAGAATTGTAAATTAGAATTTGTGGGTTTCTGATTGGTTCATATTTAATTGCCTTGAATGTGCAGGGATCTGTGTGGGTGTGGTTACTTGAGTAGTCATTCGTCAGAAATCATGAAGTGGATCCAGGGTCTTTTGACCTCAGTCATTTTCTCTCTCTCTCTCTCTCTCTCTCTCTCTCTCTCTCTCTCTCTCTCTCTCACACACACACACACACACACACACACACACTCTCTCTTTCCCTCTCTTTTATCGTTCATCTTTTATCATATGACTCCTTTTTATTTTCATACTGGATTGTTATTGTATCATTGCTGTATTGTTTGAAGAAAACTGAAATATAACAACAAGGTTGTTTTCTGCCATTGACGTGGATGTGGAGGGAGTAGAGCGACAAGCTAATGGCTTCATTGGGGACCTATGGGTGTGACAGGCCGCAAAATGTGAAAACAACAACAAATACACACACAAACAACTATTACTATAACAATTAATAATAAAAAATGAGTTATTTTATTTGTTTTCAGCCAACAACTTTGTGTGATCCTGGATGATTATCTCACGTCCCTCATGGGGTCAGTCCCAAAACCAAGCTGAGAACTACAGCACTGGAATATTTTTTTTATTTGAACTACTAAATTTCAAATAAAATCACATAACACATTGACCTTTAAGCCTCTGCACTCATGCACAACATAGACTTTTGAATATGTAAATATATATATATAATTATAATATATATATATATATATATATATATATATATATATATATATATATATATGGTCGTTGAGAATGCTATCATTTGCCTGTTCAACCACGTCTACACCCACCTTGACAAGACAGCAAGCTCTGTGAGGGTCATGGAGGGTCTGCCAGCTTTACTGCATAAGAAACTGACAGCGATGCAGTTGGATGTCCCGTTCATGTCCTGGATCGTTGCCTACCTGACTGGCAGACCACAGTATGTGTGCCTGCAACTCTGTGTCAGACAGAGTGGTCAGCAACACTGGGGCCCCAACAGTCCTGTCTCCCTTCGTCTTCACAATCTTCACCACAGGTTCACCTGCAGCTAAATGTGACAAAGACAAAGGAGCTGGTCATGGACCTAAGGAGGACCAAGGCACCGGTGACCCCTGTTTCCATCCAGGGGGTCAGTGAGGAAATTGTGGAGGACTACAAGTATCTAATATACATGGACAATAAACTGGACTGGGCTAAGAACGCCAAAGCCCTCTACATGAAGGGCCAGAACCATCTCTACTTTCTAAGAAGGCTTAAGGCCTTCAACATCTACTGGACAATGCTGAGGATGCTCCATGAGCCTGTGGTGGCCAGTGATGTGGTGGGAGTGGAGCTGGACTCTCTGGAGGTAGTGTCAGAGAGCAGGATGCTGTCCAAGTTAGGTGCCATCTTGGACAATGCATCCCACCCTCTTCATGACCCGCTGCTCAAGCAGGTGAGTTCATTCAGTGAGAGACTCATCCCACCGACATGCACCACAGAACACCACAGGAAGCCTGTGGCCATCAATCTGTTTAACTCCTCCCTCAGAGTGTCAGTCACTTTTGGTCAATAGACTGGAGCTCTGGACTTATTCACTTACTGTTTTTTATCCCTGTAATCTCCATGAGCAATTGGGCCGTGCAATATTATGGTTTATATGTATATTATTCATGTTCTCCCTGTTCCTGTGTGGGTTCTCTCTGGTACTCCAGCTTCCTCCACAGTCCAAAGACATCAATTTGGGGACTAGGCTGATTGATACTCTAAATTGACCGTAGGTATGACTGTGAGTGTGAATGGTTGTTCGTCTCTATGTTGGCCCTGTGATGGACTGGCGACCTGTCCAGGGTGAACCCCGCCTCTCGCCCGTAGATGCTGGGATAGGCTCCACCCCCCCGCAACCCTTACTAGTAAGGAATAAGCGGAAGACGACGATGGATGGATATTATTCATTCTGCATGTATTAATTACACTGGCAACTACATTCCACAGGTCAGCTCCTGAATCCCAGTACCGGGTGGTCGGGGCTGCCACATGGCTTTCATCACTCCATCCTAAATCTCCTATTCTTAGTCTGTTTGTACTGTTGTATGGACTTTTTGTAACATACTGCATAGTTGTTTACTATGGTTGATATTCATTGTTGCATAGTGTACATATTTCACATACATTTCTTCTTTCCTTTTTTTCATTTAGTATAGTGGAGCATGGGGCAGCACGGTGGTGCAGTGGTCAGCACTGTCACCTCACAGCAAGAAGGTTCCGGGTTCAAGTCCTGGCTTGGGTCCCGAAGGCTGCTGGGAAAGGCTCCCCCACGACCCTTAACAGGATAAGCGGAAGAAAATGAATGGATTTTTTTTTTTTTTACATTCTTTAACAGTTTTTTTTCTTTTCTATTTTTCTACAATGGGAGGAACTGCAACTGACTTAATTTCCCCGCACGGCTCAATAAAGTATTCTGATTCTGTTTCTGATTCTGATTTAAATGCAGATGTTTCTGACAATCACTCAGTATTTGCCAAACATGTTGTGTGGATTTCTTCTGATAATGGCCTGATTCCATAGCAAAGTGCTTCTGCCTGTTGACAGCTGCACTTGTATCAGCGATGCATGGCACACTACCTCATGGCTAAACCACTGCATTTGTGTAGCTGATGCCCATGGCTCAATAGAGGCTGTTGAGGTCAGTTATGAGTTTGTCACTACAGATCATATACCTTTCTCCATGTTTGTTAACATGGACTGCCCTGCCCAGTTGCTGGTAGATGATAGCATGAATATGGGGGGAAAAGCATGGGATGAATTGTCTGTAAAAGATCTATTTGACTACAGTAACTAGTCGGACACCATGCTCAGTAATATACATACATACATATATATGAATCAAGCGTCTTCCTGGATTTGTAAGATAAACTTTCTGGACAATTATCAACCCATGGCTTTAGCTAGCATACTGTCCAAAGTCTTGGAGAGGATCCTGCTCAACAGGTTGGAGGAGTTTGCCCTGACCTCTAACAACCAATTTGGCTTCCAACCTAAACGTGGCACTGATGAGCGTTTTTGTGTTAAAAGAGATCCTAGATTTGTATAATAGGCACAACACCACAATATTTCTGTGACTTATTGAGGCCTCTCAGGCCTTTGATCGTGTCAATCATGAGAAATTGTTTCTTCAGCTATATAACATAGGAGTTCCCCAGTCTTTAATTAGAATTTTCATCTACTGGTATGGGCGCCAGTCTATGTTTGTGAAATGGGGTAACAACATTTCATGTTAGAGATGGAGTCAGGCAGGGTAGTTTGTTATCCCCTTACCTCTTCAACATCTGTATAGATGGACTGTTACAGCTGTTAAACAGTTGAAAAACAGGCTGCATGGCTGGTAACCACATCATCAATCACCTGATGTATGCAGATGATTTGGTGGTCTTCAGCCCATGTAGTCCTGGTCTTCAACAGCTATTAAGGATGTGCTCTCAATATAGTTATCACTCTAACATCAAATATAATGCAAAGGAGAGTAACACCATGGTTATTCGAAGTAAAGAAGATTATATATATACACATATATATATACACATTTATATAATATACATATATACACACACACACACACACATATATATACATATATATATATACATATATATCTTTATATCTCTCTCTCTATCGCAAACTATTATTTATTCTTTTAACAATTACCTAAGGAAAACAAAAACCCCTGATTGGATAAGGAGGCAGGTGGAATGATGACATGAGCCTTACCTGACCTCTGACTTGATGCTTCAGGTGAGTGGAAGTATCAGCAGCGATATACTGAAACACTTCAATGTTGACACAAGCAAGAGTGGAAAAGTCATTTATTTGTGTAAAAAGGCACATTTACAGGAACAGAAAGTACACTGAATGTTCTTTTCACCCAAACCTGATGAGGGCCAGTGTGTAGGATTCAAGATGGATGACTGGCAGAATTAAAAAGGACCACATTTTATTAGTGTAGCATCATGTGACTCAGAATCCGTGCTCTCATTAACATAGAACGAACCCTTCATAAATGCACAAGGAGCATGGTGCATCTCCAGTGGCCCACAGTGGTCAAATCAGACAGTTTGGTCGTACAGCTGCTGCTCCAGCTTAGTTTCTCACTCTTGTCCTACATGTTTAAACATTGCTAGCAAACTAGCAGTGACTTAGTTGAGAAGCATCCTCTCTGAACAATATAGTCCAGACTTGTTTGTTGCTATACGCAGCAATTCAACAGGGGCAGGGAGCAGCTGGTCAGGGGGAAGCTGGCCGGCTTAAAGGCGACCACAACAACAGACATCCCAACAGAAACTGTGAGGACTCACAGGTACAGAGGAGGAAGGTGGTGATGTGAGATGGCTGGAGCATCAGCAGGCTACTGCTCTTCTTCAGCTGGTGCAGATGGCCTGAGAGTGAGGGAGAGGGGGCTATATGCTTACTCCACCGACCCCACTCCCTCTCATAAACAAGTCACCAAGTGTTAGGGGATCACTGTTCCCTCAGGGGCCAGAGCTGTCTGCATGACCCCCAGGGCCTTCAGGCTGGACAGTAATTTCCTCTATCCCAGCTGTCTTGGAGACACTGTAGTTTGACAAAGTTCTTTCCCTGTGAACCATCAATGAAGTTTTTCATATTCTGAAGACGTGAACCATTTTGTGTTGGGAGGGGTTTGAGGACAGTGTCAACTGCTATAGAAATGAAGGATCCTCCACCAAACATCAGGTTCTCCTGAGGGAAATCCTACACACTGGTCCTTCAGCAGAGGAGTGTTTAGACTGCTAATTTACTGATGATTCACACCGAACCAAGATTAGAGCAGATTATCTGCTGTTGTCACTCAACAGTCAACGTGTGTGTTCAAGATCGAGGGCAAACAAAAAGCACAGGAGGTGAGGTGGCCGTTATTAACCGTAAGAATGAATACATGAACGTTTTCAGACGAATACATTACATCGAAATCATGAGTGTAACCCTCCAAGCCGCTGCGGCTGTGTCCCAGTTGCACTCTACACACAGACGCTACGAGGACCATCCCAACATTCAGGTGGAATGCAAGATATGTAAGGCACAGGTGTGTTAATCCTGCATTAATTCTAATGGCCAGATGTTCTCAATACATATTTAGGAATGGGGAAAATATTCCCTAATCTGATCTGATCAGGTCTCATTTTTCAATCAATGCACTGGAGGTTCGGGTTTGTTTCCACAGAGGTCTGTCAGATTGCTTACAAATATACATGAAACCTGGTTTATAGAGCACAGCTGGGACATCCACCATGAAGAGGTCTCTGCAAGGACCAGTTCCATGAAGAACCAAAGAGAAAACAAAATATTGCCAAAATAAAGGTTAAAGTTACTTATATAAACGTGCATCTCTCAGGGAGGCTGGGGAGATGGTCAACATGGTTCCTTCCTCAGCCTGAGCTAACGTGTTCCAGTCAACGCAACAACCTTCAGGATCTTCTAAGAAACGTGCATTTGGTTTGGCCCCACGAGGACATATGGAGGACAGACTTGGTGCTGTGAGTGAGCTCACTGTCCCATCGGCTCTCCCATGTCTCCACCTCCTCCCAGTATGGGACAGAGACTGGAACCGGTCCCACTTCAAACAGTCCTGGCTGGCAGCTGCTGTTTGTAGATTCCAGCTAGAGCTTTGGCAGCGCTCTGGATCACTTGGCGTTGGCTCATACCCGTCATGGCAAGATGCCAATCTGTCCTGTTGATGTTAGGGACGCTACGCTCCAGGACCTCGCCCACCGGAACTATCAGACCTGACCATCGGAGGCTGTAGTCTGGAGGGGTCAGGGACTGAGCCTACAGGGGGATGGTACAAACACATTTCATGAGCTACTGCTCATCTTCATTAGATGACAACAAGACGTGTCCCTCAGATGTCTCAGGCAGGACATTAAGAGCTGCATAGTTACAGACCATAGAAGACTTGTATCAGATATAAAGATATTACCACGAGCGTTTCTACCTCCTACACATGCAGAAGACGCCATCAAAGCTGTGAGACAAGCTTCTCTTTGTTTACCTCTAGATTACAGCAGTGTGTCATTATTTTATTAACTACTTATTTCAACTGCTCTCCTGTAGCAGAAATACTAATTGTAGGTTAACACCATTTAGCGGTTCACATTCACACTGAAACGCATGAAGCGTTTCACTGAATCCGATCTGACATCACAAGATTTCCTTCTGGTCTAAACTCGATCTCCATTTTTTTTTGGTCACTGTTGCTGGATGATTGATTCATACAAAATATATTAAATGATGGTTTTATGCATGTGGCGTGCAGGTGAATCTGGCTGAGGATGAGTGCGCTGCAGTTGCTGGAGCTCCTGATCAGGTCCAGTTTCAGGGGATTCTATCGGAGCGCAGATCCACAGTCTCCCTAGAATGATTCAACTGAAACTGATGAGCTGTTCTGACAGCAGTGTGACGGGACTCTGGTGTTGCTACGTGAGCTGGTACTGTAACATTCACCGCTACACCTGCGATATCTACTGTATGTTCAGTCCTTCTCATCTTCCTCATACGTGGAGTTGTGACACGTTCCAGGTGCAGTGTGGTGGTGCTGAGTCTTACCTGCTGAATGTGCTCCAGAGCCAGAGGAGTGGCCTGGGTGAAGACCTCCGCCCGGATGCCATGACCAGGGTCCTCCAGGATCAAACAGCCAATGTCAAACCACCTGGAGACATCGGCATTAAGAAGGTTCCAGGATTTAGTGGGTCTGGGTTCACGTATGAACACGAACATGAACACTTGTTCTAAAATTCAGAGTGGAACATCCAGGTTTGGTTCCAGAGGTTTGATTGGGATTAAAGACATTTGGATTAATGTTCATTGATCAACCAATTAACTGAGACAACTTTTGACACACATTTTTCAGAAAATCAGCCTTGACTGATTAACTAACCACATCTGAACCGGGCAATGAGATCATTGCATCTCTTAGACTTATGTAGGTTCACATGTTCTGTCAGACACAAAGAAATGTGATCTGAGAAATTATGTTTAGTCCACTGAAACATCATTTTTCATAACACCTTTAATTACCTGTGTTCATTAATGTGGTTTTCTAAAAAAAAAAAAAAAAAAAAAAAAATCAAATTAGCACAATGCAAATACTTGTTAGTAAATGGATCACAGATTCCTATCAAATGAACACAGGAATTCTGTATCTCACTCGTTCTTATTACTATTTTATCTATTTTTATCAGCAAAACCATCCACAGACTACTGGTCAAACAGGACTGACGCCACCACCTGACTGGTCCCTACAGGCCTCTGTCGAGCCACTGGGTCTCTCCACCAGGAGTAAGAGTGAGAGACAGCACGCTACACACCCATCACAAATTTCATGCTACAAATGACTCAACACAGACATGTGCATGTCTGGATGGGCTGTCACTCCATCTGGAGAACCCACAACACATAGACACCAGGTGTTAGGATTCAACTACCATAAACTACTGGCTAGCACACCAGGAAGATGCTGGGTTCTATCCTCTCCATTGCTGAGATATACTGTCCTTTTTAGGCAGGTTAGATTATAGCAGCCTGCTCAGTGCGCGTGTGTGGTGTCTTACTTGTCAGGAAAGAGCTCAGCGATGAAGTTCTCCATAGAGACCACTGGCTGCTTCTCATGGATCACACCTGCTCGTCTCAGGCTGTCAATTCTCTCCTGAGCCCCCTACGCACCCGCGCGCGCGCACACACACACACACACACACACACACACACACACACACACACACACACACACACACACTGAATCAGACATTCTGTTGTGACTGTGTAATATTGCTGAATGCAGTACTTGTAAGCTTTTCAGCTGTTGTCTTTACTTCTTAGATGCATAGTGATGTAGGTAGAACTGTCATACATGCTGCTTGACTTCTTGATCAGTCAATCTAAGTTGATTTGTAAAGCCTGAACCAAAATCAGGCTCTAGGGATCCATGAGCAGCAGCTAAGCTTCAGCTCTGCTCAGCTTCAGTTCCGAAGCTTTGGGTCAGAGTGGGTCTGGAAGAAGGAACATTCATGGGTGGGGTGTGTAGAGC
Source organism: Aulostomus chinensis (assembly GCF_037954235.1). NCBI lineage: Eukaryota > Metazoa > Chordata > Actinopteri > Syngnathiformes > Aulostomidae > Aulostomus > Aulostomus chinensis. Next base: position 21,895,804 of record NC_141338.1, on the reverse strand, counting down.
CCATCATATATCTCTGTGGCTGACCTTGATACCGGCTGCGTAGCCCACAGGCTGGGGGGCAATGTTGGACTGACCAGGCTCTCCGGTGACCATGGCCATCCCAAACACCTCCTGAAAGGCGTCTCTGACCGCGTCAACATTCAGCTCTTTATCTGAGGTCACCACAATGTCGATGTCACCTCCAGACTCTGCAGAGCAAAAACACAGCAACTTTACAGAAGAATGTGGGAATGAGTTCAATCCTCTTGATCAGGAGACCAGAGTTGCTATGCTGGAAGCTTCTTTCACTGTGACCAGGATCTTCAGTGCAAATAAGCAAATACACAGTTGACAAACACTACGGTGGCAGAGGAGGTGGACAGAGTCCATGAGACCAGAGTGATTCAGCTGCATCCTTCCTGAGCGGTGACACAATGTGTTCACAGGGTGCAGCTGTTGGAGCTACTGCTGTGGTAACAATACACAATGTAAAAGAAATACCTGGATACAAGTACTACAGTGTACTCCAACAACTCTGCAATAGCTCTTCTCTTCATGAGGGTTAACTCAGGACAAAGTCCGGTCACACCAGTATGTCCTTGACCTCTCATTGATTCTCTTTATGGAAGCGACAGCAGCAGGAGAGTGTATTGCCACACACAGCTGGCTGAGACGGGGGAGACTGGCAACAGTTGTTAACATGTTAGGTAATGACGTGCTGTTGTGTTTTTCTCTTCAGTTGCTCCTGCCACTCCTCTACCTGTCTCACTCACACCTGAGGTGCATACCTTGTCAGAGAGAGAGGTGAGAAGCACAGCCCCCTCCGGTACAGAGCAGATCAGTGCTTTAGGGGATCCTTTTCTTTTATTCCCCCTATTCTTTTCCTCTTGTTTTGCCCCTGGAATGGCTTCGCATAGTAGTCTTGTTTTCAGTTTTATTCTAATTTCAGTTAGTTTACTTTAAGCTGCTCCGCCTTCTTTTGTTCATTTATGGTGATCTACAATCTCTTTGTTCGTTGAGTTTGGAACTCTAATTGAAGTTAACCTTTTGACCCTGCTTCCTACAGACATTTAAAAAACAAAAAGAATAACAACCATCTGATCTGGTCATCAGCATTCTGATATGTTATGGTGTTTTCCAAAGAGCCTATTTGTCTCAGAAAAGCCATGTGACACTGTTCAGAGGCTAAACCACTCCCCCTCCAGAGCCCCGCCCTCTCCCTCTGCTCCATGGTACCTCTTTTTTTTCCGCTTCCATTACACCGGCCTGCGTTCCCCTTCCATGAACCAGTCTACCATCCAGTCCCCCATCAAGCTGGCTTGCTCTCCCTGCCTCCCCTTCCATGAACCAGTCTGCCATCCAGTCCCCCATCAAGCTGGCTTGCTCTCCCTGCCTCCCCTCCCATGAACCAGTCTACCATCCAGTCCCCCATCAAGCTGGCTTGCTCTCCCTGCCTCCCCTCCCATGAACCAGTCTACCATCCAGTCCCCCATCAAGCTGGCTCGCTCTCCCTGCCTCCCCTTCCATGAACCAGTCTACCATCCAGTCCCCCATCAAGCTGGCTTGCTCTACCTGCCTCCCCTCCCATGAACCAGTCTACCATCCAGTCCCCCATCAAGCTGGCTTGCTCTCCCTGCCTCCCCTTCCATGAACCAGTCTACCATCCAGTCCCCCATCAAGCTGGCTTGCTCTCCCTGCCTCCCCTCCCATGAACCAGTCTACCACCCAGTCCCCCATCAAGCTGGCTTGCTCTCCCTGCCTCCCCTTCCATGAACCAGTCTACCATCCAGTCCCCCATTAAGCTGGCTTGCTCTCCCTGCCTCCCCTTCCATGAACCAGTCTACCATCCAGTCCCCCATCAAGCTGGCTTGCTCTCCCTGCCTCCCCTCCCATGAACCAGTCTACCATCCAGTCCCCCATCAAGCTGGCTTGCTCTCCCTGCCTCCCCTTCCAGAAGCTTCCTTCTTCAACTGTTATTAACATTTCCATGTTTCCCACATTCTGCATTGTAAACTGTTTTCTTGTCTGTAACAACATCTACTGCACGTCTGTCCCTCCTGGTGAGGGATCCTCCTCCCCTCCTCACCCTGAGGTTTCTCAGATTTTTCCCTGTTAAAGGTTTTCTATGGAGTTTCTCCTCAGTCGATGTGAGGGTCTGAGGGCAGAGGATGTTGTTATGATGCCATGTGGAGCCCTTTGAGACAAACTGGTGGTGAAAACGGGCTCTACCAATAAAATTGCCTTGCCCTTATTAGAGGCTTGTCTCTCTTATTCTAGTCCAGGGGTAGGGAACCATGTGCCATGGAGAGCCGTGTGGATGCAGGTTTTCCTTCCAACCAAACACTAACAGGTGATTCCACTGATTAACATTCTTCTGTTGCTGAAGGTGTGTTAATCAGTGGAATCACCTGTTTAAGTGCTTGGTTGGAAGGAAAACCTGCATACACACGGCTCTCCATGGCACATGGTTCCCTACCCCTGGACTAGTCCCTTCCCCAACTAGGTTCCTGTGTTGTCTCCCTCTGAGACACGTGATGGATGTTGGATCATGTATCAGGTATTTGTTTTGGACTCATAAAAGTCTTGGGATAATGTGATGATGACGATAATGGCAGATCAGAGAAAGCTGGACTTACTGATATATGGAGCCATGCCAGGATCCAGAGTGGTGATCATGGACTCTACTGAGTGTTTGGTTTTGTCCAGGACCGTCTTCACCACAGGGTTTCCAGCTACTCCCTAAGAACACACACACACACACAAACACACACACACACACAGACACTTGAATGGCAGCTCCTTCGTATGCTGAAATTCCACTGACAAATATCAGTGATAATGGGCACCAAAACCCAATCTCGCCAAGGGCACCAAAATGGCTTGGGCGGGCCCTGAGTAGTAGCCATAGTAACCAGAGCAGCCAATGAAATCAGGTTTAGGTTTTGTCAAACCACTTGAAGCAGATCTACCTTGAAGAAGCCCCAGATCCCTCCACCACTGCTGGCATCTGCAGAGACTCGAGGGTCTTCCTGCTGCTCCGGGAAGGTGATGGGAGACCTGGCATCTAGGACCCCTGTCGTGGCCGGCTGCTGAACCATGGGGTTGGACACCGCACCTGCCAGGGAGGCAAATCCACCTTTACATTCAGACTGTACATGATGAAGGAAGCCCTACCCTAATGGATGGGTGAAAAGTTAAACTCAGGATTTTTTTTTTTTACTTCATTTTTGTTCAATGATGGGAATAACGGCGTTAAAATAAACGGCATTACTAACGGCATTACTTTTTTTCAGTGACGGGTACTCTAACTAATTACTTTGTCTATTGTTACAACGCCGTTACCGTTACCAACACGTCGTTACTCCGCGTTACTGAAGCGACTCATTGAAGCTGCCATCCGGCTCGGCTCACACAGACACAGGAGCCGCAAATGCGTGTTTTTTTGTTTTTCTCCTTTGGTGCGGGGGAGGGGCGGGGCGAGATAAGCGCCTAATGCTGATTGGCTAAGATAGAGTAAAGCTTTCACGTTGAGCCAACCAGAGACATCAGGTGGGCGGGTGTTTACTCAGGAACACAGCACAGAGCAGCACTCACGCTAACTATCAGAGACGGCGAGCCTGGGGGAAAGACAGCGTTTTCTAGATGGAAATAGAGGCACTACTTTAACTTCGTGGCGGTCAAAGGTCAAAACGTACATATTGAGGGGGCGTTATGTCGTCCCAGAGCGAGAGTGAAGAGGCTGTCAACGTCCAATGTCAGCAACTCCAATTTAATGAAGCGCCTCTCGACGGCCCTACTCTTCTTCTACTAAACTGGTGGCCAGAAACTGCGTTGACACCCCTAGTGGTGATAGCAAGCAGGTGCTGTTCAGGTGAGCTCCGCTACAGAGAAGGACAGGAGCCACGCGTCCCAGCAGCCACAGCAGGATTTTTCTGCTCCGCTCCACAAAAACTCGTGACACAGACAGAACTTAACGAACTGATAGGCCTTTATGTTGAAAACAGGCTGCCGTTGTCAGCAGGTGATTCAGACTCCTTCAGAGCCCTCATAGACACCCCCCCCCCCCCAAGAAAAACCCCTTCCAAATTCTTTGACATTTTAAACTTAAAAGAAAAAAGAGTAACGCAAAAGTTACTTTCCCTGGTAACTAGTTACTTTCCCTGGTAACTAGTTACTTTCGTAGTGGAGTAACTCAGTTACTTTTTGGGAGAAGTAACAAGTAACTGTAACTAATTACTTTTTCACAGTAATGTGCCCAACACTGTTTTTGTTTGATTTTTTTGCAGAGGAATGGGTAACTTCCTTGGGAATTGATGGGAATAGATGGAAATGAACAGGAATACACTGGACACTCTGTTTATATAGTTTCCACTGCCTTTTACTGGCTCGTTTTCTGTTTAATTTAGCGTCCTGATTTCAGAACGTTCATCTGGTTAATGCTCAAATGTCATTTTTAAAATGCCTAAAAAACTTATGACAGTTAGTATAAAGAGTCTCAAAATTTTTGATTGATTCGTAGGCAGAACTTCTCTGTAGCTTCACAATATTTAATTGAAGACGGTCTTCTGACACCCAGTCAGTCTAACCAATCTGGCGCCTTCCTATGTTCAGAAAAGTGCACAGCATCAGATTGTGATTTCTTGCTCAGACCTCACAGGAACGTGAGGAGAAGAGGTCACCTGAGACGGAGCAGAGCAGAGTAGCAGGTGTGAGCCGACAAACCTCTTATGACCGGATCACTGGTGGCGGATGTTAACTCAGGTGACGGGTGTTGCGTGTTCTACAGAAGAAGACTAGCATAGACACTACCTAGGATGGGGGCAGGGCTGGAGAACGTTGGCATCAGTGGCGTCTGCGGTGTTCGACCAGCATGACCCCGTGTGATGTCATATCCTGCACTCATGGAGAAGCTGGACATGGGTGGTCCTACCGGAGGAGCCAGCACGCCGGCAGCAGGGGGCGGTGGTGGTCTGATAGCAGTGGGCAGGGGAGGCACAGAGTGGGAGGCAGTGGTGAAGGGGGAGGCAAGTGAGGAGGGAGGAGGAAACTGGGCAGAGAGGGAGGAAGGTGGAGCCAGAGGTCTACTGAAGGTGGGTAGGGGTGGGGCAGATGAGACATCAGCAGTGACAGAGATGGAACTGGTCCCTGCAGGGATGGAGGACAGGGGGGTGGACAGACCTGGAACACAAGGTACTCAGGTCACAACCTGACATCACGCCGAAACATGCCAGCCAGAGTTTACATGTATAAACGTCACCTCACACTCAGCAAAATCTGTTTTTACACCAACTTCCTGTCTGTGACGTTTACCCCATCGTGATAAAGTGGAGATTTCACCAAAGTCACAAGTTTGGACTAAATTATGAGGTCTCAACTTCACCACATGGCATCCACTTACCCACACTCAGTGGCGGTGCACTGACCGCAGCAGCCACATTCAGAGGTGTTGTCGGGCTGGTGGGAGGTGTAGTCTCAGTCCAACTGTCTTCCATCATCTTCTCAGCCTTCAGCGTTCACTTCCGCCCAGAATACAACTGCAGGAAGACGAGATCATGTGACGGCGGCGGCGGGGTTCACACAGTGACTGATTTTAGACACCTAACAACATTGTTTAATTGACTTTGAAAGATTAGAGCTGCAGCAAATCAACTCCCTGCATCATCAGAGCACACAGAACTAACCAACATTCACTAAATCATCTCCATGTACCTCTGATGTCAGTGTTTCTACCGTCAGTTATGAATCACGCCCCACCAGTACACCTGACTGTGCTCCCCCTCCACGATTGGTGGAGCCAATACACTCGGTGGTGCTTTCATAGACGACCTTTGGGGGACAGGGACACGCTCAAGTTGAGAGTAGTTGTGCTACCCGTGATGGAAGGATGCAGCCTGCAGATCATCTTACAGCAAAGCTGTCAGGTTCCTGTGTCGACCTGGCACCAGATCACGTGACACCACGGCAGCGTCAACAACCATCACATCACTGGTATGTAGAGGCTCTCAGCTCTGTTTCCAGTTAACAGTGCACCCCCCCCCCCCCCCAATCATGAAGACCTAAAACATGACTTGATTGAGAACCGAGTCTCATCATGTCATGTGCTTACGAGTCTGTCACGTCACTGAATGACCCCAAAGACAACTGAATGACCCCAAAGACAACAGACGACCCCAGGTCACGACCCCAGCTGGACTACTAACGCGGCTGCTCTTAGTCTATAGTTTCCCCACATTGGTACTTTTGTTTACCTTCGGAGTGACCTGAGTGTCGTGCTGACTGCAGTGTTAGCTGTTAGCTTGGGAGCTACACTTCAGCCGTACACGTGTGCAAACACCTCGAGCTCGAGGAACCTCGGCAGACACGGACGTTACCGTCGTTGACCGGAAGGTCCGCTCCGGAGAGACAACAGAGAGCAATTATGAAGCTACGGGCTGAACTGGAATACTTACCTGCTAGCCGGACTAGCTCAGTAAACCATTCAACCACACTGACTCACTCTGATGACGTTGTGTTTTGCCACGTCTGCTCGTAGGTGACTCCGCCCACTACCGGGAGAGCCCAGATGCACGTGACCAAGAATGGCGTGTTTTTGTTTTCTTATTTACTTAAAGACAAACACAAAACCGTCGATGATGAATCCAAACCACTAAATAGGTCCTGATTTGACCGACTCCTGGATTTTTTGTGCAACTTTAATTCACTCCGGAAAAAGCAAACAGGCAAATTCCTGATTCTGTTCTGTAACAAAAATGTTGCAGCCTCAGAGAAGATGTTAACTTTCTTAGACCAAACAAACACACAGTGCGCTACTGTCAAAATTAAACCATTATTTTTTTAAAGAAATTTAAGAGTCATCGAAGCCACTTAAGGTGTTTCCAGTTATAGTCCAGTCATTAGAACTGGATCACAAGATGAAAACGGTGCCTTCATGCGTTCTGTCAGAGTGACTGATGTTACCTCTTCATGGCCACCATGACGATGTGTGTCAGGAAAGGGTCCAACTGCCAAGGGCAGAACTCTCCAAAGGCCAAAAACACAGTCAAACATTTCAGGACTCACATAAAATTCAACAACATAAATGTAAACACTTTAAGTAGGACTTGAAAGATTTTTATTGTTATTTTTATTATTAAAAAAGGTCAACGTCATATCTCCTGAAAATTAATGAAAAGGTCAAAATGTTAAAAAGGATATTAAAACAATTTCATCAGAAAATTCATCCATTTTTGCACAATTGTTTAAAAATAACAGCTTTGCAAATGTATATATTACAGAAATTCCTCTTTCATATATATATATACCCTTTTACAAAAGTAATGTATGTAAAATTACCTCTGTTTACAGCGGTGTTGTCAATCCTTAGAGACATTTTAAGACATTTTTCCTGTTTCCAAATTCTGATGGAAAAAAGAGAAACATTTTCACTGGAATGTAGAAAACACCAGCATCACTCTTATGATGCTCGTGGTATGGGGCTTGGATGGTTGCTATGGCAACACCCTTAGAAAATTCAGACATAATGTGAACTGAAACACTGCATGGAAGGTGCACTTCCAGGAAAGGTCTGTTGGTCCTTGGCAGGTTTGGATGGATCCTGGACATGTGGGCGGGGCAAAAGACAAGGACGGAAAGGCGAGGGGGATCGCTGCCCCCTGCTCAGGAGGCTGCTCCGGTCTAACAAGTGCTTCACACTGAAACTCTGGTCTGGTTTTCATGGAGAAGTTAACTATGAGAGAGGTCACCGCTATGGATAGGGTTGTTTTAGAGGTTGTAAATCAAGCAGGTCAGTTGAGGCATCGTCATCTCAAGTTACAGTCTACCTGAATCAACTATTCTATCATTAGGATTTAAATCCCAGTATATTGAAAGTGGTGCGTCTTTGTGGAAGTCCAGAGGTTCTCTAACTTCTCTTCTTCTAGTCCCACCTACTCATTCTTGTAAAGGGTCATTAGAGGGAAAATACATCTAAATCTACTTTAAATATACTAATGAAATCCACCACTCCTTGTTATAGCCCTGGAATAAAATTAACACAATAAAAACAACCAGGTTCTTTCAAACATTCCAAGTGTGGCTTCAACAGCACCACAGAATAATGTTAGTGAATAGCTCGCCGATTGAACAACTCTTATCTATGATGATCGATTTGTATTTATTTTTAACTAATAGTTTTATTTATTTGTAACTAATAATCAATTGTTTGAATATCCATATTCTAATATATTATAAATTTAAACTCTGTCTGTTTAAGATTAATATTCTACTTAACTAAAAATAATTTCCACTGCATCGTGAACTTCAACTTGAAGGCATTCAGCCTCCCGTGTGTATGTGTGTGTGTGTGTGTGTGTGTGTGGGGGGGGGGGGGGGGGGGGACTCCCACCCACCCCTTAGGAACAATGGACTATGGACTGGTTTTATCTTTAAATCTCATTTTCCTGCATCAACAGTCTGATCAGCCTCAAATGTTTATAGCTTGATTTTTCCAGACAGAAGGTCATCATACAGAGATGCAGTCAGGAGAATGTAGTCCTTCTGAGACAGGTCTAGGAAATAGAGGGGGTCCTGGGTGGACTCTGGGTCAAAGCCCTCCTGGACCAGCTTCACCTTCTGCTGCTTGAAGGTCTCTGTCACATCCAGAGAAGCCTGAACACACAAGACAAGAAGCAAGTCTTTATTCTGTCACTACTGCAGACACAGACGAAGTGAAGGTGGCAAGCGCTGGCGTGACGTACCTGTATCCGTAGAAACCATGGCCAAGCATATGCAGGGAGTGATTCTCCTAAATGATTGTAGACTTTAGGACCGTTCAACTTGTGATGCTGTTTTAAGACAATGGCAGCCATGCCAGCTCGACCTTCATGTCCTGCAAAAGACACTTCAACACTTACTCAATAAGCAATGAACCAATCATGGCTCAATACTACAATTCTGCTGTATTACGCTATAATTTGTCTGTGACATACTAGTGTGGTGGCCTCATTCACACCTCAAGTATCCTACTGCGTCCAAACACATTGCTACACTTGAGCCGTTTTCACAAGATGGGTCAATATTGAGCTGCAGACCAGAGGCTCTGCCCTCACACAGGGCACAGCAACATCACCTCAGCTTGTAGAAATATGTGTTTCAGCAGAGGGATGAAAAGGAACAGTGGCTGCTGTCTTACTGTCACTTTGTAACGTGTTCACTACCAACAGACTCTCTTCTCTCCTTGACAGTTTTTAGGTGTTGGTCCTTAACAACAGAAGCGCTTGTATCTCGTCTCCCCAGGTACAGCTGATGTCCCTACAGCGATTTCTTCTGAGCACCATTTACTATTATTTTTTTCTGTGGGAGTGGGAGTGGGGGTGGGCCTCACTCAGCCTTTTTGAGTGTCCACTCTAAGAGTTGCAAAATGAACATTTGGACCTTTTCACAAAATCACTGGTGCTGCTGCTGTCGCTTCTTTTCAGGCAGCCCAGCAAGTAGAAGCAGTTTACTGAAAAACTACACCTCATCCCCCTGAATGGTGTCACTGCTCAGGAGAGGGAACTGCTGACTGGGAGGACGTGAAACTGGCCCTCAGCCTGAAAACAAGCAGCCACCGTGAACAGGAGCTGTCTGGTGAGATGATGCTATTCACTGTGTAGGTGTCTTCCACTGATCCTCCGGTCAAAGGTCAGATTGAGCTGCTACAGCAGTGACATCATCATTGTGAAGCTCATCTGTTCTGTGGTTGGGACAACGTCCAGAACAACAGTGCTTCATTCAATAGAGAGACACTGCCTGACGTGCTATCACCTTCAGAGGTTGGATTTTTTCCTCTGGTTTCATGCCAGTCACATGACAGACATGAGTGAGCAGGTAGGACTGATACACTATACACTGCTCGCTTCATACTGTAACACCAAGCATGTGGTGTGAGGGAAAGTCAACTTGTTGAGCTTCCTGAAGAGGTGAGCAGCAGGCAAACGTGGATCCTGTGGTTCTTTCCAGACCAGCAACAGAAAATACCTCCATGATTGTTGGTTCACTTCACATGGGACTCTTTCCATAACTGGGCCGGTACCAAGCTGGTTAGCAGAAAGCCTGAAGCTAAAGGAACACGCTGTTCCTTCACCACTTGGCTGTGTTGGTCCTGGAGCTGTTGTTCTGGCCCGCACCAGAGAACCAAGGGAACGCTATTGTGGTTCAATTGCAGTGAGAACTCAATCGAAGCATGGGATTAATGGCAGTCTGTGTGTGGTGTTGATTGACATGTTCACAGAACATCTGGACAGAAGAGTTGACATTTTTAAGCACTACAACTACTACTACTACAACTAATGTATCAATTTGAATCAGACTGTTCCCAGTCTAATCGACGATAACAAATGAAAGAGACTCAACAGCAAATGAACAAAGTCCAAAACTGCTCCTCAGTGACAGACCTGGGACAGAGACTCCATAAACATTGGCCTCCTGGATGAAATCAAGATGACACAAAGCCTCGGACACTTCCATTGTGGATACATTCTCTCCTTTCCACCTGTAGGACACAGCGATGGACACGACAGTGGCACACCACAGACTGCTGCAGTCACAAATATACCAAACAATATTCTACAATAGCTTTCTAATGCTACGTTTCAGTTCTTATGAAATAAGTACAATGTAATGTTGCCTGTTCATGTCACACAAAGTGTAACGTGTCTGCCGTTCATCACTGTTGTACATCAAAGGTGTCAGTTGTTATGGCAACAAGGATGCTACTGTCCATCGCATGGTAGCAACCTTGACGCCAGTGTTGTCAGTTGTCAGTCAACATGACGTCGGCTAGAGTTCTTACTATCTTTTCATACAAGAATGTTAAAACCACATTTTGCTCTTCTCAGGAGTGAATGAAGTTTTCCCGGAGAAGCTGATGGTTCTGGACACTTTGGCGCTGTAGTGGTTTACACGCCACTTCAATGTTGCGTGGAGGTCGAAACTCTGATTCAGGAGGAGCAACACGTGTTCCATCCTGGTCGTGGAACAGCGGACCAGCTCAACACCCTTGTGGGGTGTAACCATCCGGTCTTTGTGTTGTGTCATGTCAGACAGTTGCAGTTACATCAGCGATTCAGTCAGTGACTCCAGCAAGAGCACTGAATTTGCCACGGACGAATATCCCATTGCATTTAATCCTCATTCACAACTAACTGGACATACAAGCTGCCGCTGTACTAGCAGGGTCAGATAGTACCTGAATGTGTCTCCAACCCGGTCACGGAAGTAAAGAAAGTCCCTGTGGTCTTGGAGCAGGAGGTCTCCAGTGTTAAAATAGACGTCGCCAGGCCTGAACACATCCCTGAGCAGCTTCTTCTCGGACTGGACCTTGTTCCCAGCATACCCCAGGAACTGGTTCACAGCTGTCAGAGGAGCGACCAGGATTCCGGCCTCTCCTGCACACAGACGTTGGCATCAGTGATTGTGTCATATGAACCCAGCAACTTTAACATAAAGGATGTGCGATTACCTGTTTGTGCTCGTACACATCTTCCCAACTCTGTTCGAACTGGCTCATATGTTTGGGTGTCGTATCTCAGGAGCTCAAAGGGCATAGAGAGCTGACACAGCAGAAATGACAACAGGACTCGACAAGAAACTGATTTAGCTCTCATTGCACCATCAGAATACTAGCTTACATGAGTCCATTGCAAATCAGTACTTAAAACATGCCACGAACATTTAAAGTACACAAATCGGTACAACGTGAGAGTTTTTCTCCATGAGAAAAATACAGGGAATTCTTCCTGACTATTGATCTCAGCTGTGTATTGGCCCTTTTTGATGAATCTATTTTATCTCTAAAAGAAAGAGATGTTGAATTCCTGACCTTGTTGAAGAAGCTCGCCCTCCCAATCGCTCCGACCTCATCGGTGTAGTTGAGGAAGCCGATGCTGGCCTCGGTTAAGCCGTAACCCTCCCTGATCTTGATCCTCCCGAAGCGTTTGAGGAATTCCCTCCACACATCTGCCCTGAGACCACTTCCTGCTGCCAGCCGGACACTGTGAGCCCTTTCCTCTGGAACCTGCACACAGAGAAAGGCCTCCCGTCAATAAACAGAGTGCAATAATTTGGGGAAAATATACTTCTGCCTTGACCTGTCACATTTATAAGAAAGATATTTTGTTGCTTCTATATCAAGAGCCAAGGCAAGAACACACTCCAGGCCTAAGTCACACTTAAAGAGAAGCTGTTTGGCTTTTCCTGAATTTCTCTTTGATATATAATGTAACAGTGGTGAATGATCATGTTAATCCAAGGGTCAGTCAGTGTGGTCAAACAATCCCTGTAAGTCAAGTCGTCCATTTTATTTGTAGGCGCCAAATCACAACAAAGTTCTCTCATGACACTTTACAGGTAGAGCAGGTCCAGCACCTCCCTCCTTCAATGAACCTCCACCCAACAATTCTCCATCAGCAGCACATCCTGCAACAGCAGCCACCAAAACCTTCCTTTTAACAGGCAGGATCGTCGAGCAGACCCAGGATCAGTGGGGACGGCCTTCTGTAAGCAACCGATGATCGTGTCAAATCAGATACATGATATTTTATAAATAAATAAATAACCTTTGCTTTCTCTGTGATATTTGGATACAGTTTTTATTGCCTTGTAATGGGTATTAAAATTACAGGTCAGCTATCTCAACAGCTACTATAAGTTTTATTGTAGTGTTATGAATGTGTACTATTATGCATGAAACTGAACCCATGCTGCAATGTTTTCACTCGTCTTGTTGTACTTCTAGAAACCACCTGATGTCACTGTGCTCCCCCCCCACAGGGCGGCAAACCCTTAACAGTGATAATAATATGCAAATACTTGTGATAAAAAAAATAAGTAGGATGAGACCGCTAAAGCTTCCAAACTTTGTGTAAGGCAGAAATAAACCACGCCCTCCAGAGGACGTCACTGAGTCACGTGACCAATCAGCAACACTCGTCTTTCTCAAATGTTCCACAATGCACAGCTACATATATCAAATTGAGCATCATGCAAAAATATTCACAAAACAAGTCAAGACAAATTTGTCACGACTGACAATAATTAGTGTTATTTACAACAAACATCATATCTGTGATTATTAGTGGTCTTTATTTCATTATTATTGTTGTTGTTGTTCTGACCTTGAGGGTTACTGTGGTCAAACTAAACAATCTCAGACTAAGAACAGCTGAATATAAGGCTTCCATCAGAAATGATGGGGATGATGATAATCGTACGGATGAGAGAAATCCTGGCTCGGCTACCTCTCAGATTCACTGGCATAGAGAGAGTGCGGCCCAACCCTCAGCTGGTCACCCGGTCAACCAGCTGCTCAGGACAGAACACGACTGAACCTTATGGACTAAAATGGTCAAGACAGACGGCACATGACAGGAGAAAGATTGCGACAGGAGAAAATCTCTTGGCTCCTGATCAATAGTGAGTACATAGGAGAAGAGACCTTCTTACCTTGGGGTGGTTGAGCAGGTAGCGACACAGCTCTCCTATGTACTGCACCACACTCACATTGTACTTCACACAGTCCTTCCAAAACTGACTGGCAGAAAACTTCTTTTTTAAGACACACGTGGCACCTGAGACCCAAAGGTACAAATAAAGAAGACAGAAGGTCAAATGTCATGACAGGATACTGTTCACAGCTGGAGCTGTCGTGGGCACTGGGCACACTTGTTTCAGGCTCCTGGTATGTGAGGAAGTGAATTCCTTACAGCTCTATAAAAGGATATCCGCGGTCATGCTGGTTTCCTCAGGCATTCCACCACATTCTGTTTATGTGATGGCAAATCTTCCAGGAATTGTGTTTGTCTGGACCTGATACAGTAGCTCAGAAAGACCCACACAGTTGGGTGTTTAGAACAACAGAGGTTCCGCCAGCTTGTTTACCATTAGGAACCTTTGGAAGCAGCCAATCCTGAACAAGCAAGTCAGGAGGGCTCTCCTCGGCTCTTTAGGGTGTATTACTTGGCTCACTCAGCTAAGTTTGCAAACAGTACCATGGTGTAACACAGTGTGCTGGTCGCTGGTCTTTGCTCACCGCTCTTACCAAGGTGTATACATCCTCCAACCCCCAGCAGCGAGGCAGACATGTGGTACAGAGGAAGGGTGATGTAAATGATGTCATCTGATGTGGCTCCACACATCTGGAAGAACGCCATGCTGACTATGGCTTTGAGGTGACCAACGCAAGCTGCCTTCGACAGACCTGCAAGGGAGAAACACTGGTTACGTGAAATCCGTGCTGTTTATGGGTTTCCTGTGAATATCGCTAGAATATTCAGCGTTACCTGCAGCTGAGCAACGAATGACTGAAGACACACGCCCACTTTATGGTCCCGTCTCCTTTGTCAGAGAATTTTTTTTTTTAACTCTTTGGGTTGGGGTTAGGCGTCAAATCCTGTCACTTTCAAAACTCAATACAAGTTTGTAAGATGTGCTTGAAGCTAGAGCTGCACCACCAAGCAGTTTAACTGCCATACGAAACGCGAACATACGATAGATATGAAGGTGCTACAAAAACTCCAAAAGGTGTCAACATGTCTACAACGTGTGTAATTATTACAATTAACAATGGACTATTCCACCAGTTCAGTTCCATTATGACTGACTCCGACCACATCAAATACATGAACAGAACCTTATCCGAGTTAAGGTCATGAGAAAATGCCATTTACATGGTAGCGTCCTCTTAACTCCACCTCAACATATTGAATAGTCTCGTCTACATATACAGAACAATAGGACAAACTGATCATATATTTTAACAAACTAATCTAAACAAATTCCATATCAGCACACACACCCTTTTGGTTGTTTTTTTTAGTTGGATTTACAATAGAGCACCACAGGGATGAGGTGTGTTTATAGTCCAACAGGAAGTTGGCATATAAGAGATGAGGTATTTTTGTAGCACAACAGGAAGTGATCATGTCAGGGATGAGGTGTTGTTGTAGCCCGACAAGAAGTGGTCATCTCTCTGTTCATCCACCAACAGGAAGAAGTCATTAGCCTGTTCATTAAGATCATCTTCGCTAATAAACCACTCTGATGATGCTGGAAGCCTGGATGCAACAGTTAGCAGTACTAAGCTAACGTTAGCCTATGAAGGAGTTACACCATGGTCACATGACTCCAAGGTCACCATCACTAAGCTTAAGGCTTCTTCTGGTCTCACGCTGATGACCTCTAATGACCTTATTTAGCCACTTGTTAGCAACTGCTGTTTTTAAGACACATAAACACTTCAAAATTTAAGACTGGAATTTAAGTCACAGAACAAAACCTTAAAATATCTTCAGCTGGTGTTAACCTCTGACTTAATTTTAGGAATTTGACCAAACAGCCGCTGATGTGAAACCAGACATTCAACAATGAGAACTTTTTCCCAGGACTCATTCCTGTGTTGTACCACATGTCTCTATAGAGTTAGCATGTTTAGTTAGCATGTGATTGTTGTGTGGTGGTGGTTGGTGTGTGTGTGTGTGTGTGTGTGTGTGTGTGTGTGTGTGTGTGGTGGGGAGCAGCTGCTGTGGTACCTGTGGTGCCTGATGTGAATATGAAGAGGAAGTTTGACATGATGTCAACTTTGGGGGGGCTGAAGTTCTCAGTCGACATGTGTTCCACCTTGTCCAGTAAACTTTTGAAACCAGCAGAGGGAGCTGAGTGACGCAGCACCCACACAGTCATGTTGTCCCTCTGCAGCTCAGGCAGCACCTCCTCCACCAAACTCACCAAATCTGGATGAAGAGAGACAATATCAATGCAACCAGAGAAACCCCTGAGAGCTCCAACATCATTTTTCAAGAGTCACACCTGGTTTCATCAGACTGAAGTAATCTGAGCATTATTCCTGGTGTCTAGTCCACATATGCGTGTTCATGTATCTTCACTTAACATTGCTGCCAAGATAACATCCTTCCGTGATCATTAACCCTGCAGGTAAAAGGTCCATGTGCTCCCGTCCTTCACACCTGTCCAACATACCGGTGGGCGACATCACAGCATGATACTTTGCTCTCTACATTCAACTATCAGTGTCACTGATAGTGTTTCACTGGTTGAGGCAGAGAATCGCACATTGCGGACAGCAATTTGGCAATATACAGATAACCCAGTGAAAAGATGCGTGTTCCTTGAAGGAGATGAACACGCCGCAGTTACACTACAGCACTAGAAACACATCTCGCCTTTGTCAGGGAGCCAGAATTGTCTTGACCCAAAACTCATGTGGAGTTCTGAAGTTGTAGGATGTTAAAATAAAGCAGGAGACAAAGTAAAGTTGATACTGCAGAACAGCATCACAAGAGTAGAATTCTCATCTGATCAGCTACAGTCTCACAAGCTATAAACACGGTCGACCTCCAACCGTGATACGCCCACTACTGCGCACAGGCCAGAACCCCCCCCCCCCCCAGCACATGAAAAGGCAGTAATAATGATAGTGAGCCTTTAAGGAGCATGAAAGGGAGATTGTCAGCACAGGGATCAGAGCCCGTAGCACCAGTGGAGGGTCAGTATTCTCATTGATGACTGGCTTCCATGCCAGAGTAATGTAACCCATTCCCAGTCCACAAGAGCAACTATGTTACATACACCATCCATCCATTTTCTTCTGCTTATCCTGTTAAGGGATGGGGGGGCTGGAGCCCATCCCATCAGGTTTTGGGTGTGAGACGGGGTTCACCCTAGACAGGTCGCCAGTCCAACACATAGAGACAGACAACCATTCACACTCACAGTCACACCTACGGTCAATTTAGAGTCTCAATCAGCCTCGTCCCCTCTTGATGTCTTTGGACTGTGGGAGGAAGCTGGAGTACCAGAGAGAACCCACACAGGAACAGGGAGAACATGGAGACTCACACAGAAAGATCCCGTGCCAGAGCCAGGACCCCGACTGGGAACCTTCTTGCAGTGAGGCGACAGTGCTGACCACTGCACCACTGTGCAGCCCTGTGACATACATGTTATACTTTTTTTTTTTTTAATTACATGTTTAATGTGTCAATTCTGGGTAATAAATTGCATGACTTTTTATTAGTTTTTTTTAGAGTAATGACTCCTCCAACATGGCAAAAGCACACTAGACAACAACTTCAAATCCTGAATGACACTGAGTACCCCAGTGAGTTATGTACTAATACAAGTGAACCCTGCCAGTTGTTTGAATGTTGCAACATCGAAGGGAGTTTATTTGAATACATTTTAGGTAAATCAGGTAAATATATGGTTCCAGTATTTGACAATTTCAGTGTGAACAGTTTCGGATTTTCGGGGAGTTTGCATGACAGCGTTAGCAGGCCCTGACGCCCACTGCCTGATGGGGTGTCTGAGGGCGGGAACAGGGCGTGGCTTCTCTCTTTGACGGTCTCTTTAAAAAGGTAATTACTGTTAACAGAGCTAACGTCACTAGAAGCCAGTTCACTAGGTGAGAGCGTGAAGGTACCTGTGCCAACGACGAGCGTGGAGGCTGCGCAGCTGCGGAGGCAGTGAAGGAGAGCTTTGGCCGATCGGATGTTGCTGTTGAGGAAGGCCACCTGACAGCCCAGCTTGCACAGTCCCAGCCACACGCACACGAAGTCCGGCTCGTTGCACATCAACAGAGCAACAGTGTGTCCCTGCTGCACCGAGCCGTCCCTGAACGCGCCGGCGAACTGGCTGCTTCTCCGGTCCACGTCCCGGTAGCTGAGCCTCTGATCCTCGAAGAGAATGAAGGGTTTATCGGGGGTCCTCCTCGCCTGCAGGAGAAAGCAGTCGAGGTAGGAGACCACTCCTTGCTGCATCCGAGCCTGCAGCGTCTTTTTGTAGCTGCGCAGCCGCAGGTAGTAGGTGAGGTCCTGCCACAGGAAGGGATACGTCATCCTCTGGTAGAGAAGGAGAGCCAGCAGCCCCGCGACCAGGCTGCTCAACACCACACTGATCATCTTCTTCACCTAGTGACTCCTCTAACTTCTGACAACACGGCCTCAGAACTTCAGGCTGACGCCGCAGCAGCGCGCATGCCTCCGAAGAAGCGGCAGCCAATCAGCTGCCAGCGTGGACACTTCAAGACGCTGCAGGAAAAAACGGCTGTTTGCATAGAAATGTTGCTGCTGAGGACCCAGTCACAGTCAGGTGTTCACTTTGGTTCAGATTTACTCACAGAAACATTAGTTTTATGGTTAAATTGCATATTCAATCATAAAACTCACGTTTAATATAAAGGAGTGTAAAAATGCTGTTATCACAAGGTATGTACGTCATCAACGAGGACATGTGTCGTTTTCACCAGGAGTTTGTAGCTGAGCAACCTGTATTCATTCTTTCTTTCTTTCTTCTTAGGAGGACATCCGTGTTCCGTGCGTGAACATAAACCACACTTTGGTCCAGTCCGAGGTGAGTGTTGCTTTGCTGCCCATCAGTCCTGATGGTGGCGCTACAACCACCGTCCGAAGTTAGAGTCAAGTCAAGTTTAAACTTGTATAACAAATCAGCAGTACAACTTTCTGACTCCTATATGCAGCTGGAAGCGGGATGAAACTTTCTGCTACCTGCTGGCAGTCGTTTTGAAGTCCCCGTGTCTCTCAAACTGTAACGTTTACTGAGACTGTGTCCTCCGACAGATTCCTACTCACATCGATCTGGACTCTTCTGCTGATGGACCCTCCTCTATCTCTCTGACGGTTTCCTTCTCGTCCTTCTTCCTCCTCTAAATGCCCGACCCTGGCCCATTGTTGCATGGCTGGTACATTTTAATTCTAAACTGGACATTTCCACAAACTGATTTCAAACAGATTTTGGAGACAAAATTCTGTTTATAACTAAAATGGGTGTAAAAAAAATGTAATAAACGTATGACAGGGTGTAATTTACGTCATTAACTGTGGATGGTTTGTTATCTTATGTAGTTTTTAGGGGTGTGAGTGGGCCGGGATCTAGTACCAGTGGTCCTGGGAACTGGATGTTGTTTCTCTCAGAGATTAACGGGCCCCTGCTGCGATACTTGTACAAGTTACGTAAGAGAAGTGATACAGACCACAACCAACCGCTAGGTGGTGCTATACTCAAGGTCAGCGCGTTTAGGATGATAAATGCACATGAAATGTCACCAAATGAAAAACTTGATATCCGCGCATTCACTGTGCGTAGTCAGCTGAATCTTATGAGTTAGGCCTTGCCCCCATTTTTCTTCCCAAATCAGACAATTTCCCAGAACCTGCCTCATCCTGGTCAGTGCATCCAATCAAACTGAAACCTGGTATGGAGGATCTAAGGATGCTCATGAGAAGAAAAAAAAAAACAATTTCCTGCCTGTTCTGTCCAAACAAGAAGTGGTACAATATCTATGTCACAGTTAGTCCCGCCACTGTCTCAGACACAGGTCTGAACTTTTTTGAACTTCATCAATCTCTTACTTTATGTGTCCAATTATTCAACGGTATTTACAAATTGCCACTAATCTGGAAGTGAGCCACGTGATGTGTGCGATGTCTAAAGTTTAAACTTGACCAACAATTATGCATTCATAATAGAGGCTGGATTGACCACAGCTGTACCCAAAGGAGGACAGAAGAGAAGACACAGCAGGCCCCAGCACCTGGAGGCAGATGTGAAGGTCAGCTGGTTCAGGACCTGGGTGCTCGGAGGGCGTGTGCTGGCTCATACCCACGGCAGGGCTATAGACAGTTGGTCAATCTATAGTAACTTGAACCGTGGTCTTGTACTGTACTGACCACTGTACAAACATGAATTTTGTGTTTTTCTTTCTTTTAAAAGAAATTCAAAATATAAAGTGGAAATAAATATCAGACATGTAATTCAAAGAGAATCAATGATCAATACACACAAAGAATAAAATGAGGGTAACATGTTGTGATAGTTGTTGCTCTTTTCGTTGTGCCTTCATTTGAATATACGTTTACTACTTCCTCCTGCAAGATAAAGAGAGAAACAAAGGTTTGTTAAGTCCACAAATTCCCAACAGCCCATAAGAGTCTCTCTGTCCTGGTCTGTATGTAATACACTGATCTAGCAACATCTCATCGCAAGATACTGGTTTGAATCTGAGTGAATGACTGCAGAGAGGAAGCAGTGGGAGAGGGAGGAGACGGATGAACCCAGACTTTCCCTCATTATCAGGGTGAGCAGACACAAAACCTGCCTCCTGAAACGGGCCCCTGGAGGGACTGTAAGACACAGTTTCCCACTTTTAATAGAACAAATAGTTCTCTGACTTGTGTTTCATGGGGGCTTCAAGGAATATAATGACTGCAGCAGGTCTCCGACTCTCTTCATTCAGCTACTCACCACATGAAGAACATGGAAAAATGGATTCAGCTGGCACACTCGGGCAACCTGTGTGGCCCAGGACACACCACCTAAAGAGCCCACCTAATTAGAATAAATGTTGTGGTCTAGAGGGAAATAGGACCCGGGCAGAAAAGATTAAACGATCACAAAAAAACCAAAAACAGTCCAGCATCATGTCTCGTTACTTCAGCTGAGCTACAACAGCTGTGTAAAATCAGAGGGGAGATTAGTTCAAAGCCACGGTAAATGTGTGTAAATGTTCAATGTTCTGCTGTCCTCAGTCTCCGTGGAAGCTCAGCTGGTTTTGTGTGTTTGACCCATGTTTGGGCCACAGCTTAATGGCCCTCTGAGCTTTAGCTGGAAATCGTCCAGAATCTCCTGAGTGACTCGGTATCTGTAAAAATACAGAATTAAATAAAAGATAAGTGCCAATCACAGTAAACAAAACAACACAAAAAAACCCACCCACAAATCCACAAAAGAATGGCTGTGAGGACTCTTGGGTGGAGGCCACAAGGTGCCTGCATCCCCTTCAGCACAGACCAGGTCCCCCTGAAAAAGGAGGACAACAAAAGTTCTGAAGAGACCAGGTATTCAAGACACACGTTTCACTTGACCGCTGCAATTGGAGAGTTTCCTTACTTCTCAAGTAAAATTACCTGAAGGTCGATAAAGGAGAGCACAATCACCAGGACAAAATAAAAAAAAAGAAACTGTGTACCTGTAGAACTAGTGCTGTGGCCTCTGTTTGAGGGGCAGGATGTAGTTGTGCGACCTCTGACCAGAGATCTCTTGCATTTACAGTAAGATGAGTTCAGATTCAGACGTTATTTTCGAAGCAATGCAGATGATAATATCGAAAGATGTGTGAAATGATGACAACAACGATTTCTGGCCAGCTCTTCACACGTGTCCTGGGACAGAGGCTGGAGGTGTTCAAGTGTCTGGAAACATCTCCATTGACCGTCCAAAAGCAGGAGTACCATCACCGGTGCCACTCCTCACGCTCCAAGGAAGCTGAAGCAAAACCTTGGCAACAACATGAACGCCAGTATTTCATACTGTGTAGTATTTAACCAAATGAAGTACAATGTGTCGTAATCCATGTTCACATGGGCTGAGTACTACCTGGGCTCATCACATGCCCCTGAGCTTAATCCTGTTCCTGATTTTCGCAAAACACAGAGGTCATGTGATGATTTCAGACGGGTGTGGATTGGTGAATGGAGCCATTAGCCAGCAGCCATTAGCTGTGGCTACAGTGGCCAGGCTGCTCCCCTTAGTCACATGGCTCGGATGGTCATTAATATTTATAAGACAATGTACGAGAAGGCCTTGGACTCTAGAGAGAATGAAACTAAGGCTAGGGCTCAGACGCTCAAAGGTAACATGTTGGGAGTCACTTCTGAGCTGGAAAAGGAGATTCAAGACCTTAAAAAGCAATTGAACCAAGAAAAAAGTTGAAATTGAAGAGGCAGAAAAGAGGAACAATGAAAGACGTCAGTTGGACGAAAAGAACCACGCAGCAGAGCTTCAGTCCCTGAAGTTAATCAACCACCAAGTCAAGGCCCAACTGGAGATGATAAAACCAAAGAGGGCTGTAAGGGAAAAAAATGTAAAATAAATACACCTTTTATGGGATGCAACTTATCTTAACTTTATCATGAGGTGATGAACTAAAGATAACTATTATATTGAACATAACAAAAACCAAACAAACTACTCATGTGGCTGATGCTACCTGGTGATCTTACAATCCAATCCTAATGATCTGACAAAACAAGCAAAAACAAAACATAAACTGTGGTAATAACACAACACCCAACAAGTGGATGAACATGAGGGCAGGGGAGGAGCTAATACAATTTAAAAAAAAGAGACAAAAAAAGACTACTAAGGATTATGAAGATGTCTCTCCTGGTGAAAGGAGATAAAGAGTCGTGCGGTCCTCTGAGGTCTCGTTGTGTCTTTCAGTCAGAAAGAAACAAACCAAGTGTGTGCCAAGTCGGCTGTGATATATCTACAAGTAAATGAAGGGGGTTGGGTTCCCCACACCTTTCTCCCCTAAAACAAAAGGCCAGACAGGTGACTTGAAACAGACCACATGGTCTGTTTGAGGCTTGAGAGAGGACTTGTCTGAACTGTCTGGAGATACCTTTTGTTCTGCGGGTCATGGGCGAAAGGTTTTGCTAAAGCAGATGTTTATTTGTTTAATGACATGGTCACCACATAAAGTAAAGAATAAAAGCATCTCAGAAACCCCCATTTTGTTACAGCAAGGTCAATTAAAACCATCCGTCTGAAAGATTGGAGGATCAAGTATATTAAATAATGTCGCTGTCTAAATCGGTGCTTTCACTCTGTACATAAGCTTTCCTGTCAGGATGACGCCCCTGATGAGAAAGTGTCTGCAGGCAGCGAAGCTATGCTTCAGAGACCGGCGTTTTGAAATTGATTTGATCTTTCCGCTCCGTTCGCGGCAGCCGGTCCGCTCTCCGTCGCTGGGAGTCCACTACCGCAGCCGCACTCACACTCACGCACACAAACGTGCGCGCGCGCGCGCGCTACCGCAAAGGTAACGACGAACGGCAAAGTTACGCTCCAACACTGTCCAACTTTTCCACTCCTATGATCTTTTGCGACAACGCCGCAGCTGCAGGCTCTGCTTAAATTGCTGAAGTTATGCTAAATAAAATCATACTTTAAAAGTTGTATAAAATATCACGTAGACATGAAACTCAATACCGTGGGGGCGTGGTCACAGACGTAAAATCACGTGGTCGCACGCACAAAAGACGGACGAAGTCAGGTGATCACACGCACAAAATAGCGTCATCGTGCCCCAAGTCACGTGACCGCGCGCACTTCACGCGCGTGCACTTCACACGCGCGCGCAACGGTGCTGTATATCATTACTATACTGGGCTGATGTGATGTATTTTGGCTGATATGACGCATACAGGGCTGCACGGTGGTGCAGTGGTCAGCACTGTGGCCTCACAGCAAGAAGGTTCCAGGTTCCAGTCCCGGCTCCATCACAGGATCTTTCTGTGTGAGTCTCCATGTTCTCCCTGTTCCTGCTGGGTTCTCTCTGGTACTCCAGCTTCCTCCACAGTCCAAAGACATCAAGAGGGGACGAGGCTGATTGATACTCTAAATTGACCGTAGGTATGAATGTGAGAGTGAATGGTTGTTCATCTCTATGTGTTGGCCCTGCCATGGACTGGCGACCTGTCCAGGGTGAACCCCGATGGATGGACGACGATGACGCATACTGGGCTGATATGACACATACTGGTGTGATATAATGTATACTAGGGCGGCATGGCTCAGGGGTACAGTGGCTGTCTAGCAACCGAAGGGTCGCTGGTTCGATCCTCGACCCTGGTGACCATGTCCAAGTGTCCTTGAGCAAGATACTGAACCCATAATTGCTCCTGATGAGCAGGTTGGTGCCTTGCATGGCAGCTTCCACCATCAGTGTGTGAGTGTGTGTGTGAACGGGTGGATGAGAGGACACTGTAAAGAGCTTTGAGTGATGCTAAGGTAGAAAAGCGCTCTATAAAATTGAGTCCATTGAGTCCATACTGAGCTGATATGATGTATACTGGGCTGACATGATGTATACTGGGCTGATATGATGTATACTGGGCTGATGTGATGTATACTGGGCTGACATGATGTATACTGGGCTGATATGATGTATACTGGGCTGATGTGATGTATACTGGGCTGACATGATGTATACTGGGCTGATATGATGTATACTGGGCTGATGTGATGTATACTGGGCTGACATGATGTATACTGGGCTGACGTGATGTATACTGGGCTGATATGATGTATATATGATGTATACTGGGCTGATATGATGTATATATGATGTATACTGGGCAGATATGATGTATACTGGGCTGATGTGATGTATACTGGGCTGACGTGATGTATACTGGGCAGATATGATGTATACTGGGCAGATATGATGTATACTGGGCAGATATGATGTATACTGGGCTGATGTGATGTATACTGGGCTGACGTGATGTATACTGGGCAGATATGATGTATACTGGGCAGATATGATGTATACTGGGCTGATATGATGTATATATGATGTATACTGGGCTGATGTGATGTATACTGGGCTGACGTGATGTATACTGGGCTGACGTGATGTATACTGGGCAGATATGATGTATACTGGGCAGATATGATGTATACTGGGCTGATATGATGTATATATGATGTATACTGGGCAGATATGATGTATACTGGGCTGACGTGATGTATACTGGGCTGATATGATGTATCCTGGGCTGATGTGATGTATACTGGGCTGACGTGATGTATACTGGGCTGATGTGATGTATACTGGGCTGATGTGATGTATACTGGGCTGACATGATGTATACTGGGCTGATATGATGTATACTGGGCTGACATGATGTATACTGGGCTGATGTGATGTATACTGGGCTGATGTGATGTATACTGGGCTGACGTGATGTATACTGGGCTGATATGATGTATATATGATGTATACTGGGCTGATGTGATGTATACTGGGCTGACATGATGTATACTGGGCTGATATGATGTATACTGGGCTGACATGATGTATACTGGGCTGATGTGATGTATACTGGGCTGATGTGATGTATACTGGGCTGACGTGATGTATACTGGGCTGATATGATGTATATATGATGTATACTGGGCTGATGTGATGTATACTGGGCTGATATGATGTATACTGGGCTGACATGATGTATACTGGGCTGATGTGATGTATACTGGGCTGACGTGATGTATACTGGGCTGATATGATGTATACTGGGCTGATGTGATGTATACTGGGCTGATGTGATGTATACTGGGCTGATGTGATGTATACTGGGCTGATATGATGTATACTGGGCTGATGTGATGTATACTGGGCTGACGTGATGTATACTGGGCTGATATGATGTATACTGGGCTGACATGATGTATACTGGGCTGACGTGATGTATACTGGGCTGACGTGATGTATACTGGGCTGACGTGATGTATACTGGGCTGACGTGATGTATACTGGGCTGATATGATGTATACTGGGCTGACGTGATGTATACTGGGCTGATGTGATGTATACTGGGCTGATGTGATGTATACTGGGCTGATATGATGTATATATGATGTATACTGGGCAGATATGATGTATACTTGGCTGACGTGATGTATACTGGGCTGATATGATGTATATATGATGTATACTGGGCAGATATGATGTATACTTGGCTGACGTGATGTATACTGGGCTGACGTGATGTATACTGGGCTGATGTGATGTATACTGGGCAGATATGATGTATACTGGGCTGATGTGATGTATACTGGGCTGATATGATGTATATATGATGTATACTGGGCAGATATGATGTATACTGGGCTGACGTGATGTATACTGGGCTGATATGATGTATATATGATGTATACTGGGCAGATATGATGTATACTGGGCTGACGTGATGTATACTGGGCTGACGTGATGTATACTGGGCTGATGTGATGTATACTGGGCAGATATGGTGTATACTGGGCTGATGTGATGTATACTGGGCTGATATGATGTATATATGATGTATACTGGGCAGATATGATGTATACTGGGCTGACGTGATGTATACTGGGCTGATATGATGTATATATGATGTATACTGGGCAGATATGATGTATACTGGGCTGACGTGATGTATACTGGGCTGACGTGATGTATACTGGGCTGATGTGATGTATACTGGGCAGATATGGTGTATACTGGGCTGATGTGATGTATACTGGGCTGATATGATGTATATATGATGTATACTGGGCAGATATGATGTATACTGGGCTGACGTGATGTATACTGGGCTGATATGATGTATATATGATGTATACTGGGCTGATGTGATGTATACTGGGCTGATGTGATGTATACTGGGCTGACATGATGTATACTGGGCTGATATGATGTATACTGGGCTGACATGATGTATACTGGGCTGATGTGATGTATACTGGGCTGATGTGATGTATACTGGGCTGACGTGATGTATACTGGGCTGATATGATGTATATATGATGTATACTGGGCTGATGTGATGTATACTGGGCTGATATGATGTATACTGGGCTGATATGATGTAAACTGGGCTGACATGATGTATACTGGGCTGATGTGATGTATACTGGGCTGATGTGATGTATACTGGGCAGATATGATGTATACTGGGCTGACGTGATGTATACTGGGCTGATATGATGTATATATGATGTATACTGGGCTGATGTGATGTATACTGGGCTGACATGATGTATACTGGGCTGATATGATGTATACTGGGCTGATGTGATGTATACTGGGCTGACGTGATGTATACTGGGCTGATATGATGTATACTGGGCTGACGTGATGTATACTGGGCTGACGTGATGTATACTGGGCTGACGTGATGTATACTGGGCTGACGTGATGTATACTGGGCTGATATGATGTATACTGGGCTGACATGATGTATACTGGGCTGACGTGATGTATACTGGGCTGACGTGATGTATACTGGGCTGATATGATGTATACTGCGCTGACATGATGTATACTGGGCTGATGTGATGTATACTGGGCTGATGTGATGTATACTGGGCTGACGTGATGTATACTGGGCTGATATGATGTATATATGATGTATACTGGGCAGATATGATGTATACTGGGCTGACGTGATGTATACTGGGCTGATATGATGTATATATGATGTATACTGGGCTGATGTGATGTATACTGGGCTGATATGATGTATACTGGGCTGATGTGATGTATACTGGGCTGATATGATGTATATATGATGTATACTGGGCTGACGTGATGTATACTGGGCTGACGTGATGTATACTGGGCTGATGTGATGTATACTGGGCAGATATGATGTATACTGGGCTGATGTGATGTATACTGGGCTGATATGATGTATATATGATGTATACTGGGCAGATATGATGTATACTGGGCTGACGTGATGTATACTGGGCTGATATGATGTATATATGATGTATACTGGGCTGATGTGATGTATACTGGGCTGACATGATGTATACTGGGCTGATATGATGTATACTGGGCTGATGTGATGTATACTGGGCTGACGTGATGTATACTGGGCTGATATGATGTATACTGGGCTGACGTGATGTATACTGGGCTGACGTGATGTATACTGGGCTGACGTGATGTATACTGGGCTGACGTGATGTATACTGGGCTGATATGATGTATACTGGGCTGACATGATGTATACTGGGCTGACGTGATGTATACTGGGCTGACGTGATGTATACTGGGCTGATATGATGTATACTGCGCTGACATGATGTATACTGGGCTGATGTGATGTATACTGGGCTGATGTGATGTATACTGGGCTGACGTGATGTATACTGGGCTGATATGATGTATATATGATGTATACTGGGCAGATATGATGTATACTGGGCTGACGTGATGTATACTGGGCTGATATGATGTATATATGATGTATACTGGGCTGATGTGATGTATACTGGGCTGATATGATGTATACTGGGCTGATGTGATGTATACTGGGCTGATATGATGTATATATGATGTATACTGGGCTGACGTGATGTATACTGGGCTGACGTGATGTATACTGGGCTGATGTGATGTATACTGGGCAGATATGATGTATACTGGGCTGATGTGATGTATACTGGGCTGATATGATGTATATATGATGTATACTGGGCAGATATGATGTATACTGGGCTGACGTGATGTATACTGGGCTGATATGATGTATATATGATGTATACTGGGCAGATATGATGTATACTGGGCTGACGTGATGTATACTGGGCTGATATGATGTATACTGGGCTGATGTGATGTATACTGGGCTGACGTGATGTATACTGGGCTGATGTGATGTATACTGGGCAGATATGATGTATACTGGGCTGATGTGATGTATACTGGGCAGATAGGATGTATACTGGGCTGATAGGATGTATACTGGGCTGATAGGATGTATACTGGGCTGATAGGATGTATACTGGGCTTTACCATCCTTCAGATGAGCAAACCTCAGATTAAGTAGAAAACACAGAATCAGGGACTCACAAATACCACAATTATATCACCATATCATGTCTTTTAATTGAAAAGAGTTTTGCACAAAGAGCACTATAAGGAAAAGAACCCCCCCCCCCTCCCCCACTGGAGTTATAGATACAGTCCCATGGTCATAGTGGCTCCATCAGTGGTCACTGTGTAGCAGCTGGAAGAAACTTAGGGAGCGTTCTTCCAGCTGCAGGACTAAAGAAGCAGAACGTGTTGAAGTGTTGATGGGAAACATCTTAAGTGGTCATAGAAATACAAAGCACAGATGCTGCAGGACTTCACTGCTGCAAACTCCATTCTATACCAAATGCCACATTTGTTCCTGGTTTTCAGAAATAAGACACTGGGTGATGTTAACATTTTTACATCAGAACTGATCAAACTATATACATTATTTTACAACATTTCAAATAGGCTCAGCATAGTTTAAGACTGTTGGCTAGTTTGCCATTGATGGTCATGAACAGGAGAGACGAGGATGTCCAATCATCCTCCAGCAACAGTGTTCCGTCAGTGGTGTTGACACCAGCTGGTTAATACCATCTACCTCAATGATTCTTTCCAAAGCTAAAGTCCAGCTTAAGCTTGCATTTCATTCCATGTTCAACAAAGCAGCTGCGTCACTGATGAGTGGCTTTACTCTGTCACATGAAGTCAACATGATGGAAAAGCTGTGAGGACAACAAGGCTGCGAGGACAACAAGGCTGCGAGGACAACAAGGTTGCCTCACACTCCAGGTCACCTGTTCCCTTGTCGGGTTGGGCGGGGGCTTACAAGGGGTTGCTGAACTCTCTATATGGGAATTTACTTTACTCCACTGATGATGTCTTCATCAGGATATTTGCTTATGTCACATTGGAGAAGTGGAGAGAAACATTTTCACAGTTTTATACATAAAATGATGAACCAAATCATTTGATTGTCAACTCATTAGATGGAAATATAGTTTAATACTTCCATAGAAACATGGGACTGTAGCCTCAGGTCTGTCACAGCAACACATTTGAGGTGTTTCTTTTCTATTTTTTGTGAAAAATCAGAAGTACCTTCTATGTATTTCAATAAAAAGTTAAGTGCTTGAAGATTGGGACTCTTGTGACATCAATTCTAACCTTCCCGTCAGCAGATGTTCAGCAGAGGCAGAAGTTCTGTGTGTGGAAGGGTCACATGACAGTCCTGCTAGGCCACTCCCACGTCTTCGAAAGCTGCTGCATGAGTCAGGTGACCATTAAACACGCTGAACAGCTCATCTCTGCACAGGAACAACACCTGGTTGGACATGTGGATGTCTGTGTGGAGGTGCAGAAATCATACCTCCAAATGACTCCACCTAAGCACACAACCAGAACACATAGCTGCAGCTCTTCAACACCCACAATCTACAAAATAATAAAAAAAAAATAGTAGCACACTCAATTATTTACAATGCAGTGTGGATGGCAAGTTGTACATAATAATATCTGTGTTTGTGTGTGTGTGTGTTTGTGTGTGTGTGTGTGAGAAAGAAAAAAACGCACTAATAAATGCAATCTTTGTGAAATTGGCTGTTTAGCTTGCTAAATTGTGTAACACCCTGTTTGCCATGTCATCATACCAGGCCTGACTTACTCTATTGAAAAGGTGTGTTGCGTGTATGACTTAAAGTAAGTGTCACACGCACACACACACACAGGCGCGCACATGCACACACACACACACACACACACACACACACACACACACAATCTCAATGCACATATTTCCTTCATAAATACCAGTTCATGTGCAGGCAGAGGCAAATGCAGTGTTGACATCGGCCAGAGCTGCAGTCAGATCACACACAGATTGTATGTTAGTGCAAGTGAAAAATGGGGTCACAGCGACCCGGGGTCGGGGGGGGGGCAGTTTAGCTGGTCTGCAGTGGCTTAGCAAGAGAGATACATGAATATTTGACTACATGAACAAAGTAGAACTGCATTTGTGGCGAGAGCAACTACTGGCACCATTGTGGAGCTGATAGGAATGATAGTTCAGCAACAAACACTGAGCGTCATGTAACGAGATAATACATGAGTTGTTGGATTATCGTGTTGATTAACTGAAATGGCAGCAATCTGAGTAGTAAGAAATGATCTATAATCAATAATGGAAACTGTCAAAGAGAAGAGGCTCTGCTTAGAAGCTTCGATGTCACTCACAACTTTGGTTAATGCGTCACTGTCTGACTATGTTTGATAAGCGAACCTCAAAAACTTGTCCTGTGTCAGCAGCTTTCCTCTTTGATACATTTGCTCATGTCCAATCCACTTAGCCAGTTACACGCTGTTGTTACAAAAATAAAGATTTGATTGGTATTGAATGTTCTCAGCATGCGTCCAACAAAGTGCTCGTCAGGCTCGGGGGGGGGGGGGGGCTTCGTCTGACACATCCACTTCATATCGAGATGGTCAGGAGTGTGAAGGTGTGTAAGTACTCTTCATATGCACAGTCGAGTGGACTGCCATGAATGCTTCAACACACAGTTGTTGAGTTGCATTAGCGGTTCACTTTTCCCTTTCGCAGCCGTCAGATGACACAGAAACCAACAAGCTGCTTCTGCTGGAAGCATTCTAAGCTGCTACCTGTGACACTTCACTGCACTTTAAAAGAGGCAGTAGAAAATAACAGCCGCACCTCGACAGTAAACTCCAGGTTTTCATGCACCCACTTCGTTCTGAAAAGTCACGTTACAATGACAGTTTCAAAACTAAACAAAAACAAAACAACTACAAGTAAGCAGTGGGATCAGTGTGCCTGTGCGTGAGGTTTCCAGTGCTGGAGCTGCGGATGGAGGAGTGTCGGCCTGCTCATTCACTGTCCAGATCCTGGTGCTCCGAGGTGGGGCTCTCTCGGGCTGGCAGCAGGTCATAGTGACAGGGGATGTGGCTGTTTTTTGGTAGATCATAAAGGTCCTGGCCCAGCTGCAGGTGGCTGTTGGAGTCTCCAGAGGAGCGAGTGGTGCTGACAGTCGGCTCTGAGGGGGAGACCAACAAGAAATTACTCTCACTGCTGAAGTACAGCTACATGAGCCAATGTTTTTAGAGTTAAATGTTCATCAATGTTCATGTTTGTTTATAATTTGATTTAAGCATGATGGCAAAAAATGGATTGATGTTAAACTCACCAACTTCATAGACGTTCCTCTTGCTGGTCGCTGGGCTGCTGTTACTGATCTCAGCGTACGGTGAATCCCGTCTGGCGGGCGACTTCATCTCCACGTAGCCGCACTCTGTGTTTTTGGTCGTGAGGAGGGGCGGGTCCTTGATTGTGGCGTATGGGTTCTCAGAACTATTGAGCGAGCTGGAGCTGGCATGATAGGGTGTGCCTTTGCCCAGTTCTGGAGGACACAGGGGAACCAGTCAGACGAGTGGCAGCATGAACTGGACCAGTTTACCATGCATTTTTAGAACGTACCACGTAAGGATTTGCCCACGCATCTCCTGTCAACTCCATAGGCTCCTAGTTCCGAGGGAGAAGGACATAAGGAAGATCGGTGTTTGGTGGAAGTAAAATCAGGAGCGAGACCTGAACTAAATATCATGGTCAAAAAAAACAACTACTTGACTTTGACGACACACTCATTTCTCAGTTTTTTTGTAAAGACCTTTTTCTAAATGTTTGCAAGATTATCTATAGATCTATTCTCTACAGTCTCTGGTAGTACTCTGAGTAGTAGAGACCATCTTTGTAGTACTCTGAGTAGTAGCGACCATCTCAGGTAGTATTCTGCATAGTAGAAAGAGTCTTTAATGTTCATAAGTTTTATGGTGAATTTATATGCTCAAACGTGTGAGAACATTCTATAGCCTCTAGAATGTAATAATATTATTCAATATCAACAATAAGGAAGCATGTGACATCATCCTTTCACATTATTCCACCAAAAGAATCAAAATCAAATGCATCTTCATATACAGGTGGGTGGGACCAAACTGATGGACAGGTGATGCGGTGAGGATGTCTCCTCCTCACCTCCTCCACCTGCATAGGAGGGCGGGACTACAACACGAGGAAAGGAAGTGATGATGTGCAAAATTGGGATGGAGAAGACACTTTTATCTCCTGGTTGCTCCACATCCTGTCTCCCATCATTCGTGATTGGCTCCATGTGTAGCAGCAGTGTCTCGTCTCTCTCGCTGGCTTCTGTCATCGGTCTCAGCGTATTCAGTCCTCTTTCCTCCTCTTTGGGTGTTGGATCATCACCCAATTCATGTCTGTTTTCTCTCTGTTATGTTTTACTAGTTTCTTTTTTATTGTAAGTTTAAATTTATTTTCCAGTCTCTAGATGAAATGTCCAGCTACACACTCAGATATTCTGACTTCCTCGCTAGAGTGCTACACACCAACTGAGCTAAGCTTTTAGAATCGGCTGGAGGGGCTTTCCTGTCCGTCACGCAGAGGGAGTCACAGCTCACCCAGGTCGTTGAAGCAGTCCCCATGTTTCCAGTCAGCGGGCAGGGTGCCGGTGTGGTCAGCAACTGGATATCTCTTCCTCTGTTCCACATTTTTCAAGCTCACAAACATCTGGTTGTTCTTGGCCTACAGGTTAGAAAGAAAGTGGCATAAATCAGGTAGATGCTCTGACAAACTTGCCTCAGGACCAGAGTTGTTCTGATGCTGATACCAGAGATTCATGCTATTCCACCCAGTCCCCCTCCGCCCTGAGCAGGCAACCCCACCAACCAAGGGAGGCACTATTGCAGACAACAGGACCCAAACACTCCAGATTCCCCTGGAGTGGCCAGGCAGGCCAGGGAGCAGCAGGGGCAACCAAGCTTTAAAGGGTCCTTACCTTTCCATACGGGGAGTTGCTGTGTGGGCCGATGCACTGGGTCAGCGTGTGGTAGCTGGGGTTGGAGAAGTAGTTACTGGGGAGGGCCTCACATGCCGGAGGGTGAGCATCTGTAAAAGAATACGTTTTACCACCAGGATGCACAAGTTTGTGAACAGTTTTGATAAAATGCTCTTTTCTCTTCTGTATTCTGCCTCCACTCTTCTTCTGAAGGTGTAAACTACATAACAGGTTTCCCTGATGAATTCAATTCAGCAGTGGAACTGGGCTGCTGCATATTTGTCCTTGGATGTAGTAATAGTCCCGGCACTTACAGAATATTACCCAAGTAAGATAAGATCAACTTTAATTGTCCCACAGTGGGGAAATTTACATTGTTGCAGCAGCAAGAACAAGGAGAATTTAACATAAAAAGTATGTGAGGAAAAATATAAGGGGTGTACAAATGTACAAAAATAAGTAATATATAAAAGTAATACACAAATGTAAAAGAGGAAGAATTATGTACAGCAACAGAATAATACTGCAAACACACACAAAAAAGTATTGTACCACTGTACCTGTGATGGTGTAATCAGCTGTCACCCTCAGAGCAGGGGTGTAGGTCACAGCTGGCATGGTGGGCTCTTTCCCCTTCTGTTTCTTCCTGTAGATGATGAAGAGGAGGAGGAAGAAGAGCACCAGCAGCACCAGCACGATGATTCCTGCTATGGCTCCAATCTGGTAGGTGTCCACCTGCATGGCAGCGCTGGTCAGACTGTTGAGGCTGCCTACAACCACGGCAGCTGCACACACACCAGATACCAGAGTCCATTTGGTCCTCGTGGACAGAACAAATCTCCTGACTAAATTGTGGTTGTGATGTGGGTGTGGTCACCTTGGTCGCAGCGGGACCCCTTCCAGCCCGGGTTGCAGTAGCACGTGCCAGTGATGTGATCACAGGTGGAGTTATTTAGACAGTCGCACACGTGACGGCAGCCATAACCGTAAGTACCAGGAGGACACTCTGGAGAAAACACCACACACCACACTCAAAGATCCACAGAAGAACATCTTGATTATCATCACATATCACTGCTCCGGGGTGGCACAATGGTGCAGTGGTCAGCACTGTCACCTCACAGCAAGAAGGTTCGAGCCTCAGCTGGAGCACAGGGTCTTTCTGTGTGAGTCTCCATGTTCTCCCTGTACCTGTGTGTGTTCTCTCTGGTACTCCGGCTTCCTCCCACAGTCCAAAGACATCAAGAGGGGACGAGGTTAATCCAGACTCTAAACTGACTGTAGGCGTGGCTGTGAATGCCAATGGTTGTCTGTCTATACAGGTGAAACTTGAAAATGTATAATCATTCATATGTACTCAGTACTTGGTTTGGCCCCTTTTGCATGAATTACCGCCTCCGTGCGGCATGGATGCCATGGATGCTGTCAGCCTGTGGCACTGCTGAGGTGTTATCGAAGACCAGGATGCAGGTGCCAAGTCCTGCTGGACAATGAAGTCAGCATCTCCATAAAGGTTGTGTGCTGAAGGACGCATGAAGTGGACCAACACTAGCAAATCAACATCTTCATATTGGACGTCAAGCATCTCGGACTGTGTGCCTCTCCACTCTGCCACTCTTCTTCCAGACTCTGGGACCTTGGTTTCCAAATGAGATGCAGAATTTGCTCTCATCTGAGAAGAGGACTTTGTACCACTGAGCAATGGACCAGTTCTTTTTCTTTAGCCCAGATAAGATGCTTCTGATGTTGCTTGTTGTTCAGGAGCGGCTTGACAAGAGGAATACAACATTTGAAGCCCATGTCCAGGATCCGTCTGTGTACGGTGGCTCTTGATGCACTCACACCAGCCTCAGCCCACTCCATGTGAAGCACCCCACACTTTTGAACGGCCTTTCCCTGACAATCCTCTGCAGGCTGCAGTCGTCCCTGCTGCTTGTGCAGCTTTTTCTTCCACACTTTGCCCTTCCACTCAACTTTCTATTAACGTGCTTTGATACGGCACTTTGGGAACATGCTACTTGTTGCGCAGTTACATTTTGAGGTTTTCCGTCTTGTCAATGATGATTTTCTGCACAAATGTTGTTGTTTTTTGAAATTTCAGGAATTTCCCGCAAGGGATTCATAAAAGATTTCTGATTCTGATGTCAGGTCATCAGTCTCCCCCATGATTGTGAATTCTACCGAACCAGACTGAGAGACCTTTTAAAGGCGCAGGAACCCTTTGCAGGTGAATTATAT
Organism: Aulostomus chinensis; assembly: GCF_037954235.1. Lineage (NCBI taxonomy): Eukaryota > Metazoa > Chordata > Actinopteri > Syngnathiformes > Aulostomidae > Aulostomus > Aulostomus chinensis. The sequence continues at coordinate 21,860,317 of NC_141338.1, read as the reverse complement.
ATCACAATATCACGATATTCTAATTTTCTGAGATTTTGAATTTGGGGTTTTCATACGCTGTAAAGCCATAATTATTAAAATTATAACAAATAAAGGCTTGAAATATCTCACTTGTGTACGAAATGAGTCCATATAATATATTAGTTTCACCTTTTATGTTGAATTACTGAAATAAATGAACTTTTGCCTGTCCAGGGTGAACCCCGCCTCTCGCCTGAACTCAGCTGGGATAGGCTCCAGTTGTGTGGAAAACAGAAAGAACACTTAAATGTTTGAACAAGTCTTCAGAAAAGTTGCCGCTTTCATTGCATCAATGCAGAAGTGACAAGTGTGTGCTCGTTGAATCGCACTGATCTTGACTATGGAAGCTGCCTGTGATTATTGTGATATGCATACGCTGAAGAGTTCAAAATCATATTCTATAATAAAAATGATAAAGAGGTTAATACAGGAGGTGTGAGTGTTTACATCATTGAATCAAGTGAATAAATAACTAGTAAGGAAAGAATGATCATCAGAACCAAGAGTCTGACCCCTGAATGATCACATTATGGTCCAGATGGAACCAGGACTCCTGAGAGTCTGGACCTACTTTGTTCACAGTGCTGTCCCATGAAGCCGGTGCGACAGGTGCACTGTCCAGAGATGTGGTCACAGTCAGCTCCATTCCTGCACTGACACGTCTGAGAACAGTCTTTCCCATAAAAACCTAAAGGACAACCTGCAAGACAGAAGGTAGACGCTAATCACCCAGGGCTGAGCAGCATTCAGGCTCCGAGCAAACAGCAGAACACCCAGGTTCCATCATGTAGGACCTCATGAGGACCTCTCAAATTGAGCCAGCACACTCCCTCAGGCATTGGACCTTGGACAGTGCCACTGGAGCGTAGGGGCGCATGACTCGACATGGATGACCACTAACACCGGTGCTGCAGTTGGAATGCTGGGATGTCTAACTTGTGAGGAGGGAATGTGTGTGTGTGTGTGTGTGTGTGTGTGTGTGTGTGTGTGTGTTTTCGTGTGAGTTTGTTTGTGTATTTGTTTGTTTGTGAGACTGACGCTGTGTGCAGTAGAGGCCGGTCCATCCAGGGGTGCACTTGCACTCTCCGTCATAAGCGCTGCAGTATGCTCCGTTGTGACAGTTGCACGTGTGGATGCAGTTGGGTCCCCACTGGCCTGGCGGACATGCTGCAACACAGACACACAAACATCAGCAACTCCACAGCACACAGGTCAGCAGAGAAGCAGCACAACATCCTGTGCAATTCACTCACACTGAGAGCAGTCACTGCCGATCCACCCTGGGTAACACTGACAGGAGCCATCGATGGGGTTGCAGGTGCCGTTGTTGGTGCAGCTGCATCTCCAGGAACACTTCTTCCCGTAGTACCCACTGGGACACACTGCACACAGTCACATTATGTGGTCATCATCCCCAGTCCTCAGAGCCTCTCCACAGCACACCCTCAACTGGCTCAGGTCTAGTATTCTGACAGGTGCTGGTGTGATTCCCATCCCCCCCAGACAACATGATGATGTGTCCCTGAGGAGGATGCTGAACCTCACTGCTCCTGATGCTTGATGTATGAATGTGTTAAGTAACGTAGCCTAGAAACCTAATGCTGAAATCATGTGTCATGCGTGTGTGATTTCACAGGCAGTCGAGTGGAACTTGTGTCTGACGTGTCCTATTGATGTGTTTGTGCTAGCAGCACTCGTGAGATGATGTCACTGCTGGGATGTGATGCTCACCCTCATTGCAAAGTGCCCCTTTGAAGCCTGGTAGACAGTCACACTGCCCACTGACATGGTGGCATGGCCCGTTACTATGGACACACTGTGGGCACATCTGACTGCAGCGGTGTCCAAAGTAGCCTGGAGAGCAGACTGCAGGAAGCAGGGGACAGGAAGGTGAGGGACTGAACGTTCTACACCTGTTAGTTTAAAAGGGGTTTCGTGTCAGATTTGTGTCTTCACCAATAATGACTGGAAAAGTCTTGTGGCCAGTGGTAACATATATAATTATTGGATAAAGCCAGAATGATATCACCCCTTGTTTTAGGCAGGCTTTGTTTTTTGGAGCAGACTCAGCGTGGAGGCGACTCAGGCTCTTTCTTCTGACAGACTTCTACACAATGGCCCCCCCACTGGCCAGTAGAGAGAATACAAGTGTGTGTGTCCCTGTGCTGCTCTCTGGTAAGTGGTGACAGCATTGCTCCATTTGTTTTGACATATTGTATCTGTGGTCCTTAATCTAACTGACCTTACAATGTGCTGACTATATGGTAAGCAGCTGGCTGTGAGATATCCGCTCTGAGCTTCTTTCTTTCTGTCGCCCACTGTTGGTTTGGAGTGGAACATATGTGGCACTGGCTTGATCAGATAATCTCACAATGGTAGCTTTAATTAAAGTGCCAGTGTGAGAGGATGTTGGTGGAGGTTTGGGTGTGAGGGTGGGGGCTTACTCCTCTGACAGGTGGCACCTCTGAAGCCTGGTGCACACTCACAGGTTCCTTCATCCGGAGAACAGGATGCACCGTTCTTACAGTTACAGGGGAGGGAACAGTTTGGGCCCCAACGGCCTTCTGCACACACACTGTCACAGTGAATACCTGCTCTCACACACACACACACACACACACACACACACACACACACACACACACACACACACACACACACACACACACACACAAAAGAAGGTTATTATTACCATTGTAACTACCATCATAATTATCGCTGAAGGTTGTTGTTGTAAAAAAATACCAAAAAATATTCTGATTTATAAAATTGTGCGTACCCTCACCCGTGAGTACTTTCCTTTGTTAAATTACAGTAAACCTGGAAAAGTGCACACGGGAATTCTGGCTCGCCCCTGACATGCCCACATTCAACCATAAATGGTTGATGTAAAGCAGCTCATGAATGAATGACAGCTGCCGGTTGATCAGTGCGGCCTCACTGGGAATCGTGGCATCCCAGGTAAACAACGTGAAAGCAGAGCTTTCTAAACTCATCTTCTTGACAGGTCGGTAATCTCAGACACCTCCATCCCTCCTTCTGTCTCTCCCTCCCTCCATCCGCCCCCCCCCCCCCCCCCCCCCGCTGTTGTCATGCTGAAGCAGCAGGCAGAGGCAGCGGTGAGCCCAGTCATGTATAAAGATCTCTTTGTGGCTGCGCTGTGAGCTCGATGCTCAGTAAGCATACAGACGGTCTGCAGTGGACAAAATGTTCATTCACAAATACCATTGTGGGAATCTTTCACCTTCATATACAGTATATATACTTAAAATTCCCAAAGAGTGCTGCTTCTCACACACACACACACACACACACACACACACACACACACACACACACGGACCATGATATCATGTTCTCTCACCAGTCCATCCAGCCAGGCAGCGGCAGTGTCCAGAGGAGTGGTGACACCCATCAGCATGACTGCAATCACAGCGCTCCCTACAGTCCAGACCAAAGCTCCCATCCTGTCATCATCCCAGAGGGTGAGAGCGTCAGTCACAATGGAGCACCCTCAGATCACCCTCACATGCACCCTGGATTCAGTCTCCATACTCTGTTTTGTCTCCAGCGCTGTTGTTACATTGGTTTGGTGCGTCTTTTGTGTTTCCACGTGTTGGTCTTGGTCTGTCCTGTCCAGTCAGCTCCTTGCCTGCCTCGTTTCTTCCAGGTCTTTCTAGTTGTCTCCTTGGTTCTGTTGCATTTTATCTCTTGGTCATTCCAGTCAGGTTCTCTCAGTTAAGTCTTATTATAGTTTTGGTGTTGTGTTGTATTCCTAAGTTTAAGTCATCAATCAGTGTCTTCATTTCCCTATTTCAGCATCTATTATTGTTTTAGCTGGCTGCTAAACCGATTCCGACTCTGATCCTGACTTGAAAAAGACTGGAGGTGCTGCGTCCACAGCTCTCACCTGACAGAGGAGGTCACACCTCTCCCCCCTCCATCCCGGAGCACAGGTACAGTGACCATCCAGAGCATTACATGCTCCTCCGTTCCCACACCTGCAGGTCAGGTTGCAGCCCAGACCCCAGGTACCGCTGGGACAGCTGATGGAGCAGTCCACGCCATGCCACCCTGTTCAAACAAGAACCGACCTGTGACTTCTAGCAGCAACAAAAGCTGCCTATTCAACATATTCATGTCATTGCACCTAGAGTACAGAAGCCCAGAGAGCTAAGTGAGAATAAATATTCTGGTGATTCATGTTAGAAATCTGATTTAAATGGCAGTATTTCCTGTGTTTTTGACTTAACAGCTGGTAAAAAGTTTCTGCCTTCATTTTTTCATTATGTTATTTTATAAGTTATACTTGTTAAAATATACTTTTTTTCACCAGTTTAAATGAACGTCGGTCAGAATTCAGTGTTAGTTGGAGTTTCTAAAAGCCGCTTTTATGTAGGAATTCGTCTTGAGTCTGAAGAGTTTGTATCTGTGATGCCAGGAAATCTTGGACTCCCACAGCAAGCTAATGTTGGAGAGCTAGTATCCGTTCCTCTTAAAGGCTTCATCAGTTGTTACAAATCTTTTATTACAAGGCAACAGCTACTACTGAATCTCTATGAAATGGCCATCCACTTCCTGTGTGCTCCACCAGGACTACAGTGATGTCAGGTGAGTTCATGTAAGAGAAACTTGGGCTAGAAGTGAGAACTCAGAGCGCCTCCACTCTAAACGTGAGTTCATGGAGCACTTCTGCCACATTGCATCCCAGATTTTGAAAAAAAAAGTTCTAGAAAAAAACATTTTTAATCTGTTGTACAGATTTTGAAAAAAGGGATTGATGACGATTGTTCAAGCAAGTTACCAGTTCTGAAGTCACAAATGTTGGAGACAAAGATATTTCTATCAGATTAAGAAGATGGACCTCTTGAATGTTTTTTTTTTTTGCCCCCAGGTTCTTCCGTTCTGCAAGTTGAGGGGTAATACTCCTGCTGAGCCAGACACGTTTTATTTCTTCTGGCCCTGTGTCATAGGACCATGAACGTGTTTTCTAGCCTCCTTGTCCTCAGCTCACCTGCTCTACAGAAGCAGGATCCATCCACAGGTGAACACTGAGCTCCATTCTTGCAGTTGCATCTGGAGGAGCAATTGACTCCGTGAGATCCTGCAGGGCAGGGGACGGAGCAGTTGGGACCCTGGGAGGATCAAAAGCGTCAAACAGTCAGAACCCACATTCATTGTCCTGTGAAGAGAAACACTAAGCCATCACTGCTGATCAAAGCTGCAGCTGGTGAATATTATTAATACTTGGCTGCTGCAAGAATTCTGAAAATATACCAAACGTTAGCTGTTAGCATGATTCTGTGTGACGTGTCAGTGGAACTCTACCATGAAGCCTGGAGCGCAGGTACACTCTCCTGTCACACTGTGGCAGTCGGCACCATTCTGGCACTGGCACACCTGCTGGCAGGACTCGCCGTAGAATCCTGGGGTGCAGGTCTCATTGCAGTAGAGGCCAGACCAGCCCGGCTGACACGTACACTCCCCTGACATTGGGTGGCAGCTGGGAACCAGAGAGAAACATTGTTACACACGTCTAAAATAGCGAGAGAGTGGGAGAGGGAGAGAGAGAGAGAGAGAGAGAGAGAGAGAGAGAGAGAGAGAGAGAGAGCAGACTCTCACTCAAACCACTAAAGAAGGTCTGTATCTGTTTGCACCAGTTGGCAGCAGGGTGAGGATCAAAACACAAGTGGGCGGGGCTTCCTCTGTGTTTGACTGACAGCTGGTCTACCTGACACAGCAGCACTATTGAGAAGCAGCAGCACAGCTGCTCTCAAACAACATATGTAGCCAGCCAGCTGCGCTACCCTTACTGATTCCTGACCAGTAGCTCGCAGCAGTCAGATGTGTCACTCAGCCGAGATCTCACACGCGCACACACACACACACACACACACACACACACACACACACACACACACACACACACACACACACATGCACCACCAAGGACACACTCCCATGAGGTCTGTTAACTTAGCTGGAGAGATTAGAGGTGGAAACTTTGATGATTCAAGAACCTGTTAAGTTGTTTCTGGATTCATGGAACCTCTTTGTTTCTTTACTGGTCAGAATTAGAACCTATTTTACTGCATATTGTACCTGCGTGTATTCTGGGCATGGCACGGGCACTTCCTGTCACAGCGGAGGCCATAGAGTCCTTCGGGACACAGCCGGACATCACATGTCTCTCCTGTGTACCCGGGGTCACAGAGACACATTCCGTTGCTGTGGTAACACTTGCTGTTGTTCTTACAGCGGCACATCTTTGCACAGGCAGCACCGTATGTCCCCACAGGACACTCATCCTGACACCTGCTCACACACACACACACACACACACACACACACACACACACACACACACACACACACACACACACACACACACACACACACACAAATACATGCATGAGTTCATACACACTTCACATTTCAAAGTAAAATAACTTTAAAATGGTGTTAAATGCCGCCTCAAACACAAACACATAAAAGGATCCTGAATAGGATCACTTCTAGTGGGGGTCTAAGGTTTACTGAGAGTTGGGGTCGAGGAGAACCTCTAGTCTAGAGAGTTTAGGACCTGCTTTCTGCACTGTTGTGATGTTCACAGACGGACGGATGGACAGACTGACAATGTTTAAATGCTACAAAGAGCACACGGCTTTAATTCTGTTTATTGGTTGCAGCTGTATTCTAAGGCAGTGTTAATGATCATTGTACTTGTTGAAGGGAACTACAGTACTGTTACTGTGTATACAAAGACCTGGAGACATCTGATATTAGGGGGCAGCTCTGGGACATAATTCATGTAGAGAACATTGATTTAATCACTTAACACACTACAGCTGCCGGTTGCAATGTTGAGCCTGTGCGGTTCCATGGTTCCATCTGAATCACAGTCATTGGAGCAGGAACTACAGCTAATGAGGCCAACAGCTAAAAAAACACAAACCACTTGCAAATAAACCCCGGAGTATCCTCGTGATCTCTCGCACGATTACACACAAACACGTGCCATCAGTTGTGTCTGAAAAACAAACGTCCCCCTTGTGAAGACCAAGGAGACGACAAATATGTAACTTAATTGTCTTTTTTGACTCAAACCACACCGGGCACACTTGCCATCCATCCCTCCGTCAGACATATTAAACCACCGTCACCAGCCGGCAGGGCGGCTCATGTCCCAGTTGTGGGTGTTCCTCCTCCCCCAGGAGCCCAAGTGTCCTGTTAATGGATTCCAGTGGGTTTGGGTGGGGCAAGCAGCGTTATACCATGACGTTTGGCTTCACTCAAACCCTCATTTACTCATCAAAGTGCACTTGTGAGGGTTATTCCTGTCTCATCACTGGCTGCTTAAGTATATGCTCTGCACTCTCTGATATTGCTAATTATATGGACCTCAAGGCCTGCGCGGTGCTCTACTCTGATCTGGGCTTCCGGGGTTTGTTTTCTCTGGGATGGTCTGGCGGATGTGGATGATGATTTTATTTGGAGTTTGTTTAAATTTCCAGCATTTTAAAATCACTTCTTGTTGTTCTTGTTTTTTTTTTTTTTTTAAATTTCAGAAACTCTCCCTGTCCTGGATTATTTATCCCATTCTACATGCTAGGATTGAACCAGTTTACAGCTTAACTGAGTCTAAACTAGATATTTGACATGGAGAGTTTGACCTGGTGGTGTGTATCATTGCTTTGTGTATCTCCCCTGTATTAGTATTGTCATTCAAATATTCTATAACATGGAATTTCTGCTTTAAAGTTGACTGTCAACTATTTTCTTTACTTTAAAATCCTTGTCTTCCTGCCATGCGAGGAACATTCAGGCACTTGTTTTAAAAAGCATCTAACATTCATAAAATTACATTTTGAAGCCAGACAGTGACTGTGTCATGTAGAACGTTACCTCCTGTACTGAAGCATGAGCACAAGTAATATGTCATATCATGATTACACTTCAGACCTGGAGCCATATTATCTCACAGGAAGCTCAAGCAGCCCTGGTTGGGACCTCGCCTCTCAGCACGCGGTGACATCACACGTTTGGCAACAAAGCATCTTGAAAGGGTTCGTCTCTGAACAAGTGTTCTTCACTGGATTTATTTTGAAAAGGCTGTTTATTACATTGCTATATATCTGCGATGTAGCACTACATAGTAACACATCTGGGCCCAAGTTTGCCCCAAACTTTAATGAAACACAAGAAGCAACAGAATTGTCAGGATACGCAGCATTTCCTGTTTTCACTGTCAACTTGTTTTTTAGAACTGTTTGTCATGAGGGGTTCTCCTCCTGCTAACGAAGCATCTCTCACCGTTCTCCTGTGTACCCGGGGCTGCAGAGACACTGTCCAGTGGATGACACACAGAAGCCATTGTTGTGACACTGACATTCCTGAGAACAGTTTGGACCAAATCGTCCCTCTGGACATGGCTGGCCACACACAGTCCCCTGCACACAGCAACAAGAAGATACATGGAGTGTGTTAGGTGTGGAGTGTGTAAGAATTGTTTAAGGTTTGGAGTGTTTTCAGGTGTGGAGTGTGATAGGAGTGTTAGGTGTGGAGTGTGTTAGGAGTGTGTAAGGTTTGGAGTGTTTTCAGGTGGGGAGTGTGTTAGGAGTGTGTTGGGTGTGAAGTGTTTTGAGGTGTGGAGTGTGTTGGATGTGGAATGTTTTGAGGTTTGGAGTGTGTTAGGAATGTGTTGGGTTTGGAATGTTTTCAGATGTGGAGTGTGTTAGGAGTGTGTTGGGTGTGTACCATCCATCCTGCGGGACAGGAGCACACTCCGGTCACATGGTGACAAACACCTCCATTCTGACACGGACACCTTTCCTCACACTGCTGTCCATGCTTCCCAGGAGGACACAAGTCTTCGCAGCTACGAGGACAAAGACACAGGTTGATGTCTGTTTACCTGCTGAAGGTCTCGTAAACAGACACTGAATCCAAACACAATGACATTACAAGATCATCACGCATCACTGCAATTAGTTGTTTCCAATTCAATAACCAATCAATCAGTTGATAAAAACCTGCTTTAGTCCAGGAGTTAAAGCCTGATTTTTTTGATGAACCTTATTTAGCCGGATTCAGTTTTTTTTCTCTGCTGTTTCTTGTAGTTTACTGTCGGGGTTCCTCTTCAACATACAAGAGGGTTCAGAAATTAACGCCTAATGCCCAGAAAAACACACAAATTAATTATTTTAGGATATGTCATGCGAACTACTTGAATTGCATGTATCTAGAGTGATTTCTACACTCATTAATAAAGGAGGTTATGATTCTTGAATTGACATGGTCTTGGGCTTTTTTAGATATTAACCCCTTCATGCCCAAGATAACAAAATCACACCGAAATAGAAATTTTTAGATATTTCATGCAAAATACTTGAATTGAATGTGTTGTCTACAATTATTACAAAGAAAGCTATTTATCTTAAATGAATATGGTCTTTCTTGAGAATTTTCAGACATTAACGTCTTCATCCCCAAAACAAAAAAACATAGATGAATGGTTGTTAATCCAATTAATTTGCAGTGGGATACAGCCTTCAATAACTCAGTTAAACAATCTAGCTATGGTTGCTAACATCATTGTCCCCCTATGGACATGGGGATATGGCAAATACTCAAAACCCAATAAGGAGAAAAGGGCATGGGATAACAAATTTAAACTCTTTAATTATACATAGCATAATGACTCTGATCCATCAGAACAAAATCCAAATCAAATACACCAACTGATGTTGAGTTCATACATCAAATGTTAACCCAGTTAACCCATCCCCTCACACCTGTGCATTCCAAAACAATATGCTGGTAAGTCTCTCAACTGGTGGAGGTCAGTGGTTCTCAAACTTTTTCAGTGATGAACCCGCTTTGAAATATTTTTTAGTCAAGCACCCCCTGACACACGCAAAACATTTTTGGTAGAAAATAAAGAGGTACAGTGCTGTGCCATCAGTGTCTGATTTATTTAAGTTAAACAACTAATATCAATGATCTGCAAGCGTTGGCGAATTTCTCCCCGCAAAAAAACAACAACAGTGCTTTGGGTTCCTACTTTTGGTACTTCGTCGGCTCTGGTTTGCCTTCTTTTCCGCTTGTTTCTCCGTATTTTCAGCAGGATTGCTGCTGTGCTTTAGCCATGTCTCCATCGTCACAGTGCGTCGTGATGGCAACAGCAGGTTATTGACGAGTGATGCTGGATCAGTGGGTCAAACTAACTTGGTTTGGGGAGAGTCTGTTTATTAAGGATATTAAAATTGAATACTGAATACAAAATTCAGTATATGAACATACATTTGTACTTTATCAAACTTTGTTGTTTGTTTTGTTTTTTTAATATTTTTGTAAAGCTTCACGTACCCCCTGGAGTACTTCCACGTACCCCCAGGGGTACACGTACCCCCATTTGAGAACCAGTGGTGTAGGTTACTGCAGAAAACTTCAGTGGACTGGTGTGAAAGACAAATCTTAGAGATGAGTTACTAAGGATTATGGTCTTGAGCATCCTACCCCGAAACATGCACAGAACATCGTGGATGGCAAACCACGCTCTTTACAACTGCACTTTCTGGAGTAACAGGGGGTGTCACTCTTGCATCCACACCGGATCATTTTCTGGATGTAGTCTGGGACAAGTTTGGTATTTTCTCGTTGGTGGACTGCGGTCAGCAACACGGTGGTGCAGTGGTCAGCACTGTCACCTCAAAGCAAGAAGGTTCCGGGTTTGAGTCCCAGCTTGGGCACAGGATCTTTCTGTGTGAGTCTCCATGTTCTCCCTGTTCCTGCGTGGGTTCTCTCTGGTACTCCAGCTTCCTCCCACCGTCCAAGGCATCAAGAGGGGATGAGGTTAATTGGATACTCTAAATTGACTGTAGGTGTGACTGAGAGTGTGAATGGCTGTTTGTCTGTATGTGTTGGCCCTGCAATGGACTAGTGACCTGTCCAGGTCTTGCCCAAAAGCCGCTGGGATAGGCTCCAGCCCCCCCGCAACCCTTAACAGGAATAAGTGGAAGAAAGTGGATGGATGGATGGCTTGGTGTCAGTGACTTGTTGGACGTGTCTTTTTCCATCCAAATTCCTCTGGGTTCAGCGCTGGTAACAGATTGGAATTCAGATTTCGCAACAAGTATACAAGGAAGTGGGCTCTTTTCACATTTTCTAGGAAGGCCTCCTTTGTTGGTGGGAGAGCAGCCAGATTGGATGCTGACATCTGACCCTTTCCACCCCCCACCCCCCAACACGTAGCCTTGTGTGGGACATGTTGAAGCTCTCTGTTATGCCATAACAGGCTGAGACAAAGCCAGTGGTTTGATCGATGACTTGCTGGAATGGCCAGTAGGTCATGACCAGTTTTCAGGGCTTTGATGACAGATTCTTTACTTATCCCATTGTAAGACACTACTGTCACAACCTGAAATGGCATGGGCTGGTAAAAGGTGCTTAACGACTTCCGTCTGACTAGCCAGTGTTGCCCTGATATCCACCATCATTCTTTCCTTGCAGGGAGATTCCAGTTGTAGTTGTACATCAAGTCCTGTCTGATGGTGATGGTGAAGGAGAGGGACAAACACATCTGTGTCATCACATACCACAGAGGTTTGGTTTGCTTCTTCTGCACAACTTAGGACTTGTTGGACAATGATGGTGTCCGCCTGCTCCTGCTCATTTCTTAGATCTTACTTCTCCTGTCTTTCTTCGATCCGTACTTTGATGTGAAATGAGTCCTAACCTGTCACTACTGACTTGTGGTTTTGAGTGCTTCATAAATAGAACAGCCTGTCTTTTGTCAGGTCCTCACAAAGTAATTTCTTTAGGTGCTTCTTATTTTCAGTGGATGACAGGACAACTCTCTGTGCGGGTAGCTTGGTTGATGGGAGCAGATGATGGTTTTTTTTGCCAACCACAGTCTCCCTGACATCTCTGGTGGCAGACTTGATGCTGTACTCTAAGTATATAGCCTTGACATTTTCAATGAAATCTACTATAGTAAATGGTAAAATGGTAAATATTCATGATGCAAGTCGTGCAATGCTAATAGTAATGTTCATGATGCTGTCTACTGGATGGTAATGGGGTCGAATGGATCGAGGCAGGTATCCAGTTTCTGACCAGGTCTAGCCCTGTCTTTGGCATCTGCTACAACCCTGTGTTAATTCTCCTCTTTGTGATGAAGCTGCATTTCAGATGCATCATTCCCCCTCTTCCATCTCTTTCATATCTGACTCGATCTTACAGCAGATGTGGTGGCTCAGTGCCCAGACCTTCAGCGCCTCTGGCTTCAGGGTTATCCCAATGATCCCCCTGCACTGTGGCCAGATCTCATAAAGGTGGACTCTATGAGCTGGTCACTACACAGCCTATTCCATATTCCATGGAGGTGTCTTGTGACATGTTGCCCCTGGAGGAAGTAGAAGTGAACACTTGGAGGATGTTTTCCAATGGCACGAAAATAGTAGAGGCCATATCGGCATATTGGACATGGCTGGCTGCAAAGTAGTAGGGAAGTTTTGGTGTTCCAGGCATGAAGGGGTTAATATCTGTATATCCTCAAGAGCATATTTATTTGAAATACATAACCATCCATCCATCCATCCATTTTCTACTGCTTATCCCAGCCTATTCCAGCAGCCCTCAGGCGGGAGGCAGGGTTCACCCTGGACGGGTCACCAGTCCATTGCAGAGCCAACACAACTAGACAGACAACCATTGGCTCTCACAGCCATGCCTACAGTCAGTTTAGAGTATCCAAATAACCTCGTCCCCGGTCCTCTTTGGACTGTGGGAGGAAGCCCGAGTGAGGGAACCCAAACAGGCACAGGGAGAACACGCAAACGCCACACAGAATGATCCCGTGCTCCAGCCTTCTTGTTGTGAGGCGACAGTGCTAACCATTGCGCCACCATGCCGCCCTAAATACATAACCATCTTTATTAATTTTCATTGTAGAAATCACATTAGATGCAAGTCGTTAACATGAAATACCATAAAACCAGTTTTTGTGTGTTTTTCCGTGTTTTTTGAGCAGTAAAGGGTTAATACCTGAAAATGCCTAAGGGTGTTCAGTGAATGTGCCTGGGCTCCTTGGACTATTTATGGGACAATTTTGTGTATTATAGTGAAGTGATTACAGTGGTACTGGATGGAGATAATAAGATGTAATAGAATGAAATCAGCGTTTATTCAAGAAATTAGTCTTATAATCGTTTCACAGTCTCGATCTAAAGACATTATCGATGGTGAGACAGCATGAGGCCACAGGGAGGTTGGTGTCATCAGCACCGCGTCTGAAAGGAGACTACTGTTGAACAAGTTCTTCTCCTCCTGGGGTCATTCTCACAATCAGTAGCAGAGATCCGCAGTCAGCTGGTTTCTAGTAAGCAGGATGAAGATTCTCAGAGCACCAAGGAGGCAACGGTGAGGAAGATTGACCATGCTGCTTAGTATGACGCTTTCTTTGAAGAGGATGTGATTGGTAAAAATAAATATATTATTTTCCAAAGTTGTGATCAGTTTCATGTGCTAACATCTGCAACCAACCACGAGAGCTTTCTTCGATGGTTTTAGAATAACTTTGATCTTTACTGTGATCTAACTGGAACTGTGAAAAAGAAAATCTAAGAACGTCTTATAAATCCAATGAATTCTCTCAGTGGTTCTCACAAGGAGCAACGCTCGATGCTAACTTCATGAATACAGCCAGTGAGGCATGCTTTTAGTCCAATGGGACATTGACAGCTTGTCAGGGATAAGGTATGTTTGTAGTCCAACAGGAAGGGGTCATCTCCACGGTTCCTCCACCAACAGGAAGTGGTCATCTCCATGGTTCCTCCACCAACAGGAAGTGGTCATCTCCATGGTTCCTCCACCAACAGGAAGTGGTCATCTCCATGGTTCCTCCACCAACAGGAAGTGGTCATCTCCATGGTTCTTCCACCAGCACCCAATGGGATTGTTCCATGTGATTGCAGGTGATTGAATCAGTAAATCAGCCTGTTCATCAAAATCATCTTCACTAATGAACCACTCTGATGATGCTGGAAGCTTGACTGCAACGGTCAGCAGTGCTAAGCTAACATTAACCTATGGAGGAGCTACACCAGGGTCACATGACTTCAAGGTGTTCACCACTAAGCTCCAGGCTTCTTCTGCTCTCACCCTGATGACCTTTAATGAACTTCTGTAGTCCTGTTAGCAAGTTTTTTCAAGAATTCAGGAGTGTGGTATTTATTGACCATTTTATGTTGTAGAAAGAATGTAAATTATTGTGTGTTATTCACAGACATTATTTCAGGCATTTAACATAAAAACCTCTGACTTGGCGATGGGAGAATCTGGCGAGTGGTGTGTTAGGTGCAGAGTTTCCGCCTCATTGCCACTAAGCTTTGGTGTGAATCCTGTTTCACTGTAACGTGGTTCTGAGTCAAAACACAGAAACACCTTTGAGCTTGAAGAACTTGCTGTGTGTGTCCACACATCCAGGAACATCGAGAACTAAAGCCACCACCAGCCAAACATGTAAACAGTGTTCCTCTGCAGGCCCCAGACCACCAGAGAGATTTTCATTTCATTGATGGGATACTAAACAACACACACATACAAGCACGCACACGCACACACATATCTACACACACACACACACACACACACACACTTGCTCATGCACATTCCAACTTACAAAGCTCCAGTGTATCCTGCCGAACACTTGCATTCTCCAGTCACATGGTGACAGGCCGCCCCGTTCTGGCACTGGCATTTTTGCTGGCACCCGTTACCGTAGGTGCCGACTTCACACTGGGCCTCACAGCGCCAGCCTCTGTATCCTGGTGTGCAGATGCAGGCTCCAGTGATAGGGTTGCAAAGCGCTCCGTTCTGGCACTGGCATCGGTTACTGCAGTGGGGACCCCAGTGGTTGCTGTCACAGGCTGAAGACGAGAGGAACGATTCAGCTACGAGTCAACAAAAATGAGTTTCGCTCGTCATCTTTGGTGAAGGTTCAAGAGGGAGAATCTTTTCTTCCTCATCGTCCCCAGCTGAGATGCAGAATCACTGTCATCCACAGTTGTGACATCACGATAGGCAATCCATCACTGTCTCCAGATCCACACCTGCACAACCCCCCTCCCCCATGCCACCAGCAGCAGCATCCAGACCCCACCCACCTCCATCATCATCAGCCTGCTCTCTATCAATGTCCTTTCCTGCATCGCTTTCTCAATAAATGTTCTACAATTCGCCCTTTGATCTTTTCTAACTTAAAAGTTATTTTTGTCTTTTGTTCTACTGTGCTTGAAGGTACACTAGAATCAGGAAAAAGAGATGATACATGAATGTCCCCCAGCAGATTGGGAGGACATGTGTTCTTCAGGACGATCCGCAGTGATTCCATTAATGAGAGCCAGGAGCTGTAGAAACATGAAGTAATATCAACTCTACAGCAGCCATCAACGAATCATGTGAGACACACGCCTCCGTTCAGAGCAAGAACCAAATCTGAGCCAAGGACTGATATGTTGCACTAAAATTCAACCCATAACTGGCTCAGAAAGTCTAATGTGCCACATGTCTTTTTACAATACAAATATTCTCATGATCTCTGGCAACATAACTGTTGTTTTGCACAAAAGCCTCTGGAACACACAGCAAGAGGATATTTTAGTTCTTTTATCATTTTTAACAAAAGCACTTTGTGTGTGTACAAATTAAAATACTTGTTTGCTTCATGATTGTCTGTGTGATGAATGTATTTTCATAGTTTTGGGACAACAACTGAGCTCTCGGACACAGACACACGTTTTTTTGTCTCTTACTCTCTTCACTGGGTCTCTTTATGTGATTTTTTTTTTATTTTAATACAAATGAATCAACAGCTTCATCTTCCAACTATAAAACGCATGAATGAAATTCAGAACTGTGATTGGCTGAGATGAGCTGAAACTAAGAGGAGTCTCACTCCATGAGATAATTTTAGATCTTCTTTTATTTTCCAGTTACACACTACCGCTGAGTTTACAGAAATGTCATTCATACCAGTGTTCCCAGTGACAAGTCCACAACTGTATTATCCTTTTTGAAGCTGGAGACATGATGACTCCAGGCTTAGGGAGCGCTGGAGGGCAATCACTGGTCACTGGTCTAGTTAATGGAGCTCATAGTTTGAGGGTGGCAAGGCGTATTATGGTTGAGTAACCCTGTGTTCAGCTGCAGCAGAGTCTTATTCTGAGGAAACCTGCTCCGTTCACTCCAGCATCTGCAGTGGCTCCCTGTCACTCAGGACTTTGATCACCCATAAACATAATGAGACCAAAACTACTTCTTTTTCTTTTCATTCTGTATTCAGACATGAAAGCAACTTAAGTAACTCGACCGTGGGCTCTGTGGCACCACATCAGTGTTACCAAAATCCACTCCTCACCACAGACATGAAACCACCTGACCTTGCAGCCAGACTCAGCATCTGTTGCCAGGCAGGCTGTGACCTGAGTCGCCTACTTCACCTCTGCCTTTAGGACCACTCCTCACAGACACGAGTGAGCCAGCTCCAGGACATGAGCTTCTAATCATCACATGCATCATGGAGACTTCAGCGTGTGCTGCAAACGTGAGAGTGTGGTGAACCGCATGTTTATTCTAGATGAGGCTAACAACTGGCAGCAAAATAGCAGGGGAAGGTTTACAGGGCCTGGCAGGCTTTTCAATATGAGACATGACGTCTTGGAGCTTTCTTCACAATTATTTAACAGGGACGCTGACTACCCAGCGGCCTGACTCCTTCCTACGCTGCACCTGTTCAAGTTAAAGCAGCATTTATTGAGTTTTTGGACACAGAATAAACTGTTCAGCAGACATGGAGCAACACTTGGTCTCCAGCTGTCAGCAGGGGGACTGTCGACGACAGTTTGGCAGGTTATCAAAGAACTTCACCTCACTGCACAAACTCAGGAAAGTACAGATACTGACGGAAAGATCTGGAGCACCACTGGGGAGACAAAGGATCTGACAAAGACGAACTAAAGGATCACTACAACACACTACATGTTCAGAGACTGAGCAATAGAGAGAGCTGAATGTCCGAAAGAAACAAAGAGGGAAGGGGGGCGCTGACAACAAACAAAGGAGAAAGAAGACAAACACTAGGAAGTAAAACAAACATCCTGTCAGGATGAGAGATGAGACTGCTGAACTCACTCATAACAATTGTTTGTTTGTAGAGTCAAAAATTGTGTAAAAGCAAGTTCTCTTTTCAGTTTCCCTCCTGACCTCAAAAACATGGACTATGAGGTGCAGAATGTGTCTTTCTGCTAAGACAGTTTCTATCAAGTGAAATAAAAAATGTATATGAGGAGTGAAAAATGTGGCTTGGATGGACACGACCCCTGAACGTTGACGGTAATGAAAGTGAGAGCAGCTCCTACCTTGTCCCATGCTCCACCCTCCATAAAGTCCACCTGACAGAGGGAACATAAACATCTTGGTGGATGTAACGAGTTAAAATGCTGCTGGAGTCTGTCGCACTGACCCGGATCAGACCATTCTGACACACAGACCATTGACTCTGCATGATTTCAGCCCGTCACCATGTGTCTGCCTCCTCTGCAGCTCCTGGTACAGATTCAGGGAAATAGTATTGTCACCCTCCATCCTAAATCATCTCAATCCGGTGTGGATCTACCTCTATCAATCACGACACTGACTGTTATGGCCCAACAAACCAAATTGCTGCTGTTGTGCTCGTGTAAGTCCCTCATACATTGTAAAACAAAACGCTGTGTATCCATGACATCCTCCAGAGACACATGCAGCCGACTGGCTTTACACCAGAAACCGAATCTGCTACCTCGAACTTTAGTTTGGCTGTGATGGATCAGAACAGCACTGAAACCACCTCATCCTGATACTGCTGATTTCAGCCTCAGCGATCTACTGATCAGTAGCTCTGCTGGGCAAATGCATTCAGCAACAAATAAAGTAGCACAGCTCTCTCTATAAGCTCATTTAGACAAGTACCTCTGTACTACTCTCGACCTATTTAAAGAAGTACGCTAGTACTATTATAAACAGGGTACTGTGGGCCAGGGACATGGTACACATCAACTTAAACATTAAGGTGATGGTCTGTTTGTTCTAGGCTGCTGTAGATTCAATTCATCGTCTTTAACAAAACGTAGTCCCGAATATTCCAGAATATTCAGTTTCTGCCAGAGGACCCGATAAAACCCTTTGCAATGTTCCTTTGATTAAAGCTCATTTAAGAAATTGTATATAGTTTTTTGGTCTCATAAATACATTTAAAACAGTGTCTTCACTCTCCACACAGATCACAAATACTCATTCAAATAGTGCCATTAATATGTTATTTTTGTGTAACTAACTCAGGGTTTGCTCAGCTCCTCTTCTCCACAACATAAACAGAGTCTGCTGTTTATGTGCCCTGCATGCAAATGAACTCAACCAAACCAGTCCACCATTCTCAAGCTGTTCAAGTGATTAACAGGCCCCTTTTATTCCTCCTGCATTAGCCTGCTTCAATCTGACCACATCGAGAGGCATACTTCCTTTTCCTGCGGCAGTGTGATACATAGCAGCGAGGATCAGGACGAAGACAAAGAGGAGGAGGAGGAGGAGATTAGAGATACGAAGATGCACATGTAAAAGCCTCCTACATTCAAGTCTGGCATCCTGGCACCTTTGTGAAACCTGACCTAGATTGGAGAAAGGCCAAACTCCAAAGAGCTCGGGGCTCCTCACCCGCTCGCCTGAGAACAGACTGTTCTTATTCATCGTACGTGTAAAAAAGGCTGCACTGTGATGGTCACAAGGATGGAGGCATCACATCCCAGGCAGGATCACATGGCTTTTTATTCTAATGGATGTTCATCATGGAGAATCATCCATAAAATCTCATGTTATCTCCTGTTATCCAGAGTTCATGTTCCAAATGCAGTGATTAAAGTTCAACAGAATGTGCATCAACTCACAAAGTGCGATCTGGGGGAAAGAGCGGGTCAAGAGGAACACAAAATCTTGGGCTGCCAGTAATTTGAGCTGCCAGTTGTTGAGAGTTGGCTGAGCTCCGAGCCTCCACACTGGGGGTGGGGTGGGGTGGGTAATGTTTTCCCTCCTGTTTAGTGATTACCCAGTCTCCCAGGCATGGTACACTCATGGGAACTGAAAATGGCTTTCACACTGATACCCAGGATTCCTGATGAAGGAAAACATCTGTATCCTTCCTCAGTTCTTCCATTCCGTCTTGCTGCGTGAGAATGTATGTCCTCCTCCGAGCTCTGATGGGGGATGACAAACCCTTTAAAAAAACAGAAGCTTGATAATGTGAGCACCTCTCTGATGGTCGGTCTCATTTCCCTTCAGCTGACTGTCCCCCTAGTCAGAGATGATCAGCTACACCTGTGGAGGGCCCAGCGTTGAATACGGGCTCTTTCCAAGGGTCTGCCTCCCTCACAGATGGCTGAGTAGCCGGCTGGCCAGGTGGACTACAAGCTGGCCTAGTTTGGTTTTGTGTTTCCTTCATAACTTGAAACAAACATAAATGATCTTTCATACTAGGTGGCTTTCGATGTTGTCAGTCAGTGTCGCTGTCATGGTTGGCAATCTCTCCACATACTCCACGACTGAGCTGCAGTGACATTTATGAGGTTCTCTAACAACAGTGATTACTGAGTATAAGCCATGAAGACCTGTCACACACTGCCTACTACTGATGCAGGAGAAACTCCTCTGGAGTCAGAATTGGATGTACATGATAACCCTGATTCACAACATGTGATGGGTGGTGGTTACTCTTGTTACAACACATGGCAGTGCCAGCTGGCAGGTGTTGGTCACATGGTGGTCTGGTGATGGTCAGGTGGTGGTCTGGTGATGATCTGATGATGGTCTGGTGGTGGTCAGGTGATAGTCTGATGGTGATCTGTTGATAGTCAGGAAGTAGTCAGGTGATGGTCTGGTGGTGGTCTGGTGATGGTCAGATGGTGGTCTGGTGGTGGTCAGGTGATAGTCTGATGGTGATCTGTTGATAGTCAGGAAGTAGTCAGGTGATGGTCTGGTGGTGGTCTGGTGATGGTCAGATGGTGGTCTGGTGGTGGTCAGGTGATAGTCTGATGGTGATCTGTTGATAGTCAGGAAGTAGTCAGGTGATGGTCTGGTGGTGGTCTGGTGGTGGCCAGGTGATAGTCTGATGGTGATCTGTTGATAGTCAGGAAGTAGTCAGGTGATGGTCTGGTGGTGGTCTGGTGGTGGCCAGGTGATAGTCTGATGGTGATCTGTTGATAGTCTGATGGTGATCTGTTGATAGTCAGGAAGTAGTCAGGTGATGGTCTGGTGGTGGTCGTCTGTTAATGGTCAGGGTGGTCCGGTGGTTGTCAGGTGATGGTCTGGTGGTGGTCGTCAGTTGGTGGTTTGGTGGTGGTCTGGTGATGGTCAGGGTGGTCTGGTGATGGTTTGTTATGGTCAGGTGATGGTCTGATGGTGGTCAGTTGGAGGTCTGGTGGTGGTCTGTTAATGGTCATTGTGGTAGTCAGGGTTCTCTGGTTGAGGTCAGGTGATGGTCTGGTGGTGGTCTTGTTGTGGTAAGGTCATGGGCTGGTTGTGGTCTGATTGTGGTCTATTAATGGTCAGGGTGGCCTGGTGGAGGTCTGGTCATTGTAGGCTGATGGATTGGTGGTGATGAGGGTGGTCTGGTGGAGGTCTGGTGTTTGTCTGGGTAGTCTTGTGGTGGTCTGGTCATTGTAGGCTGATGGATTGGTGGTGATGAGGGTGGTCTGGTGTTTGTCTGGGTGGTCTTGTGGTGGTCTGGTCATTGTAGGCTGATGGATTGGTGGTGATGAGGGTGGTCTGGTGGAGGTCTGGTGTTTGTCTGGGTGGTCTTGTGGTGGTCTGGTCATTGTAGGCTGATGGATTGGTGGTGATGAGGGTGGTCTGGTGGAGGTCTGGTGTTTGTCTGGGTGGTCTTGTGGTGGTCTGGTCATTGTAGGCTGATGGATTGGTGGTGATGAGGGTGGTCTGGTGGAGGTCTGGTGTTTGTCTGGGTGGTCTTGTGGTGGTCTGGTCATTGTAGGCTGATGGATTGGTGGTGATGAGGGTGGTCTGGTGGAGGTCTGGTGGAGGTCTGGGTGGTCTTGTGGTGGTCTGGTCATTGTAGGCTGATGGATTGGTGGTGATGAGGGTGGTCTGGTGGAGGTCTGGTGTTTGTCTGGGTGGTCTTATGGTGGTCTGGTCATTGTAGGCTGATGGATTGGTGGTGATGAGGGTGGTCTGGTGGAGGTCTGGTGTTTGTCTGGGTGGTCTTGTGGTGGTCTGGTCTGGTTCCATTTACATCACTGCATTTCACAACTTCACCCCAAGTTTTCCTGATCTTAACCAAACAGCTGTGCATGGGCATCTAATCACAAAATGAAGTAATAATTACAACCAGAATGAGTAATTTGCTCTGTAGGTACTCACTAGTAGATGCCTTATGCTATGTTAAGAGCTGATTTAATGGTTTTTCACTTCTGTATTACATCTGTGTGACTCCAGAATGCAGGAAGAGCATCCATATTTGATTGTTTTGGTTATTTGTTCATGTGTTTGTCCTCTAACTACCAGCACACACCAACGGGGCTGCTGGACTGGTGAAGATGTATGATACGTGTAGCTGTTCTACAGTCTCTGAGCTGAACTTGAGTCCTCCTGAGTATCTTGTGTTGTTGTCATGTGTACTGAATCACAAGCTCCATAGCCTCAGGTCATTTCCTACCACACAATTTTCTCCCATTCTTCCTGCCTCCCTCTGAATGCAGCCATCCCCCATTTCCTGTTCTTGGCCCCTAAAGTGATCCTCAGACATATTGTTGGGGCCCGCTGACCTGTAAACACAATCAATACATGGGAGCTTTTGGAGGTTTGGAAGGAAATTAAAGACATGTTGCTGGGTGGGTGGTGGTGGGGGTGGTGGGGGTTGCAGTGAGTGACTGACCTTATATTGTTGCTTCAAAGAAAAGACACATCCTCCTCACAGACACGCTCAGCCCATGAGGATTAGAGCATGAAAAACATGAAATCTTGTCCTGCAAATATTCACTATGTGCCCTGCAGTTCTCTCCTGTCTGACTGAGAATGTCTCTCCCAGGTATAAACAACACAGAGGCAGCTCAGGTGGCCTGTAACAGCTGGATTTTGATCTGTGGATACCTGGACTGGCATGTGGTTCGGCCAGAGACACTGAGCAGTGGCAGCTGTGGAGGAAAGCCTGAACCCACATGTGAGTGAGTAGACAGGATGATCTGGTCTCTAATTCTGTCTCCATGTCAATAGATGCAGAAGCATCAACATAATTCAGCCTCCAGCTGCGGTACAACACCCAACAACGTGACAGTAGGAAGCCGTGGAAGATGGATGTGGTGCCATTCTAGCCAAAACACAATGACGACAACAAATTCTGGAGTGTCCAGAGCCTGAGATGCACCCCCCCCCCCCCGTCAAGTCAGTGTTACTGATATATGCTGACACGTATTGGACTTCTACTCTTTCTACAAGCTCTATAAACAAACACTTTTCATCTATTTACAGGTGTTTCACATCCCACAGTTCAGACCATCAGTCTAGAATGTTTGTCATATGACTGTTGGACCAGCTGAGGCTGCACAGCTGTGCTGAAGATTTGTTCAATGCATATTCTTTATTTTGGGCGAGATTTCAAATAAGACTTAAATTATTTTGATGAAATGTTGCGATTGACACCACTGAGAAAAAAAATCCAGCTGAGCTGTAGTTCTGAATCAGAAGTGCTTCTGGTTTATGGAGGTCATAGGTCATGGTAGAGCCTGGCGGTCGTATCCCTCCGGCACCCAGATTCTTCTAGTGAAATAGAACTCATCATTATTCCCTCAAGACGTTACAGTGGCGGCCTTGAATCAAATCCAAAAATGTGTTTTTGCAGATCATTTTGATGTAACATTGAAGTTGACCTTTGGCCTTTTGGATATAAAATGCCATCACTTGATTCTTTCCAGCTGCTAGACACAAGGGAGAAATGTTTTCCTAATTTACATATGAATACTAAATTGTGCACTTAATGTATTTTGTGTCACAGTGACCTTTGACCTCCAAAATCTAAACAGTTCACTCAAATTGGAAAAAAATTCCCACCAGGTGTTACTGAGTTTTAATGCTCATGAGACTAGAACCTGAAGGTTGGGTGAGTCAGTCCGTCGTCACTGCAATCAATATCAATAATCATTGCAGGGGTCAAGCACACTCCCACCTTCTCACTCACAGGCCTCTGGTGCTTTGAAGCCCCCTTCCCACAGAACTGGTTCAGGTTCTTGAACCAGGATCCACATTCAGGATTTTCTGGACCTTGGTTCTGTCTACTGAACCAGTCCATGTTACACACTTGTGCAGGGCTGTTTCTGTCTCTGCTGTGGTGGCAAACCATCAGTAAAGACCAGACATACAAAACAATTCAACTGACTGGCTAACATGCTGATGAACCAACACTACTGTGGGGGACTTTTGGATGACATATGTCACTGTGTCACATGTGTTCATGACTCAGATGTTGCTATAAGACAATTAGGTTGTTGTCATGTTAACATGTTGATGACATTCACACTGTTTTGTCCTCCTGCAAGTAAGGAAAATGACATTAGTAGGACCAGAGGTCAGTCCTGTTATCCTGCACTGATCCATGTCTCCTGTCCTCTCTGCCCTGGTCCCCTTCAAGTGATTTCCTCACATAGTGACAAACGTTGACAAACGTTACCATGGTTACATGTTCTCACTTTACGCATTAAATGTCCCAGCCATTCATGCTTTCATTCATCTCTTAATGACAAGTGAAACTTCTTTTTAGGGATGCTATACAGTGTGTGTGTACAGTGTGTGTATAGTAGCGTGTGTGTGTGTGTGTGTGTGTGTGTGTGTGTGTGTGTGTGTGTGTGTGTGTGTGTGTGTGTGAGAGTGTGTCTCGGCCCGGCCAAGTGGAGCCCCGGGGCCCAGACACAACAATGAGTTCTTTTATTACAGGCTGAGGGAAGGCAGCCAGGCCTCGCCCTGTGGGCTCCTCCTATATATCAGTGTATAGCCTGCGTGGAGACACACTGTCACGAAAATAACCTCCCAAAAACACTGAGGGCAAACTAAAATTTCATGTTCAACCGATCAGTCTGTTATTGTCAGACATGTTTTTGGTCTCAATCATTGATAGGGACAATGGTGAGTGGAACTGGTCCAATAAGAACAACAACTTTACAACCACAACATTAGTCTGCAAGTTTCAAATGCCTGTATTTCAAATGCTGTAATACCACCCAGAGGTGGCAGTATAGGCAACATCCACATGGCTCTAAGGAGTAGAAGAAGAGCTGTCTGTAGCGATCTTGAGAAGTTACTTTCGGTTGGATAAGCTGCAGTTGTTCATTGCTACCAGCTAGTGTCAGCCATGTTGCTGCTGTCTGGAGACGAGTACAAAGTTTGGGAATGTGAGAAGACGCTGGTGGTGGAAGCAGCTGGAAAAGAGATTATTGGAAAAAGTGGGGTTTGTTTCTGGTTTTGCACATTTACTCTTTTTCCAAAAAGGCAAAAACCACCTCAAGCGAGTGTAGAACACTTGGGGGACTTTTTTGTTGTTGTTGATTTCCTATTTCACTGTTTCTGTCAATGTTTTCTGAAGTGATCCTTCAAAATGCACCAAGATTTGCTCGTAGAACCTGGACTGATGGCCGGTTCTGATCTGTATGCTGAGCATCTATTACGGGAAAGAGCCCTGCAGAGAACCAACAGCGGGTCAGTGTTGCTGAGTTCAAACGCGCATCACTAATGTTCTGTGGGACCTTGACAGGACAGAAGTACCAGCAAGTGTGTGGGGAACTTTCCATCACAAACAACAAATGTACAATCACCATTTTTGATGCTGAGATCTGAGCATCTTTCAGCCAGACACACCCTTAGGCTTTTTCCTAACATTTTGCAGTGTAACAACCAGGAATTAAAACCGATTATATCTATAAGACCATGTTAAGCAATCTGAGGGTGAAAAATAGCTCGTCTGTGTCAGTACTTGTTACTGAAGAACCACCTTTGACTACAATTACAGACTGCAGGCTGAGCCCAGTCTGGGGCAGCAGGGGCGCCTCTGGGATGGCCCTGTCCTTGGCACCAGCCACAGTGCCCTCAGTCTTGACCCAGTTCCTGCTGAAGAGAAGCGCTAGTGATGGAAATTATGGTGTTTTCAGACTGATGTGCCCCGTTGGGTTTCTGCCACACAGAGTGAACAAAGGGCTCACTCGTATTTACACAGTATATCAGTTTGTTCACCTCTGTTATTTACCAGATGGGCTGCATCCTGTTGTCTGTAGGGCCCCCTGGATCTCTGCCTCTGTCTTGTGGTCTTGGATTTTAAAATAAACTGCCTTCAACCTGCCTTAATGCTCAGTAAAGATATAAATTACAAATTCCTGCCTCTTGCCTGTCATTCCTGAAATGTGTCTCGGTAACATCACACCAACTGAAAATGATGTCAAAGTCAGGGGCGTCTTGGAGAAACGCGTCCTTTCCCACATGATTGATTTAATGATGTGTGGTCCCATAATTCCAAGTGCTACAGAAATTTGTAGTCCGCAGTAAGTAAAAACTGACAGCTGGTTGATGTCTGAATGGAGGAGCTGCTGTTCAGTTCAAAGTCCGCTGGTCTGAAGTACAACAGGAGAGGTCAGAGGTTACCAAAATAATTAGGAATCATCTTCTCGGGAAGATGAGCTTTAGCACAGGTCTTTGCAGTCTGGTCTGATATAGATGTGTAGAGGAAATACAAAGAGTGTTTTTTCCTAAACAGCCGTAGAGGTCCAAGGTATCTCTGAGTGCTCGTCTACAACGGAACAGCTATACGTGCAGAAAACTGCATGTGATAGTTGATAAACCTCCCATGTGAACTGGCAGCGTTTGGCTCTCATGATGTTGCTGTTTGGGTCAGTGAGACCATCCAACTTTCTGGTGAGTTCAGCAGGACAAAAGTCAACGAAGAGCAGAGTCACACAAACACAGACGGACAGCAACAGCTGGAAGACTTACCGCTGGAGCAGTTGGAGCCCCCCCAGCCCGGCTCACACTGGCAGGTGTTGGGGGCCATGCAGCGGCCGTGCACACAGCTCTCTGCACAATGAGCTGGACATGGAGGAGACGGGTGGGTGGAGGAGAGGTGGGACAGTACTGTCAGACAAACCTCAGATGCTAAGCAGTAAACACATACATGTGATCAAACATCAAGTTTTGTTCATATAAAAAAACTCACAAAAACATTTGCACACATCAGTTGTCCAATCATCCATGTCATTCATGTATGACGGGATCTGATGTGCTTGCACACCTGGTTGGATAGTTTAATATATATACATAAATACATATATACACATACATATGTACATATACATATGTACATATGTATGTGTATATATACACACAAACATATACACACACACACACACACACACACACACACACACACACATATATATATATATATATTATGTACATATAGATACAGATATATGCATATCTATATATTTATATATCACATAACCAAAGCATTTGAAGTGCACGGATGAAACTAGTGGAGAAGAAGTCATCACAAACATTCTCCCACTGATCAGTCACAAACCTTTTTTTAAATTTGGTTCAATGTGAATCAAATTGTTAATTCTAACCAACTGATTTACTTTCAAACTTTAAAAGAAATTCCATGTCGCCTGCAGAATTAGGCACACTCGCCCCCCTGCAGAGCTCCACAGTGGAGACTCACCACAGCACGTGATAACTGCTGACGAGTTGGAGCCCCTTAAACTCCTCTTTTTACAACCAGCTCACTCACTCACTCACTCACAAACACACACACACACACACACACACACACACACACACACACACACACACTTTCTTCTTTACCAGTGATAACAGCAGACCATGTGTTAAAATAAAGCTTTCACAGTCGCTGCAGAGCAACAGTTGTTGTTTGCTAGTGACACACCTGTTACTGTCTGCTGGCTCCTGACAGAGAGGGTATGTGTGAGCGTGTGTGTGAGTGAATGAGTTGGTGTGTGTGATTGAGCGAGTGTGTGTGTGTGTGTGTGTGTGTGTGTGTGTGTGTGTGTGTGTGTGTGTGTGTGTATGTGGGTCTGTCTTATGACAGGTCAACAGCTGAGCCATGCGTTTCCTCGGCAGGTAGAAGCTGCAGCAAACCTGAGAAGGACTTAATTATTGTCAGTGATCTAATCGATCTAATCAATCTTATATATCTAATTGATCTAATTGAATTTAATTGAATTGAGTTTTGGGTCTTCATGAGTCCAGGGCCATCCTTGTGCTGATCTTAAATCTGTAGTGAAGTGATTCAGAAGTGTGGCGGTGGTCCTGGATGCACACACACGTGTGATGTAGAAAAGTAAAGCCTCCACTACACCAACTAACAATGGTGAGATATTCAACATTTAAACTTTTACAATGTACAATATTTGCATACTCAGAGTTCCTGGATGACTCAGAGACGGAGGAGGGAAAGAGGGTTTTACTGTCCAAACCCAGGGAAATATCCTCCGTGCCGTAACAGCTGTCCATCTCTGAGGAGCAGGGCCAGCTCCCTGGTCCGGCTCTGACAGGGCAGCTACTTGCTAACAAACATGTCTTTCATTGGCAGGGGGGCACTGCAGAATCCAGAGACCCCACATCCCAGGCCCAGACTCCGCTTGCTTTGAGGCGACAGTGCTCATCACAGAGCCACTGTGCTGAAGACGTCATCCCAGGAATTTGTAATAAGTCAACTGAACTTTTGTTGCGAAAAACAATATAACATATCAGGCAGCATTTACACATCAGACTATTTTTATGTCTGAAAAACGTGTCCGGAGGGAATCTATGAAAAGCAAGAATTTGATCCATATAATTACACAGACACACCATTTGTGTACCAAAACAACTAGTAAAATAGAACATTTGTTTATTAGTCCGTTTGAAGCAGACTTACGCCAGCCCCGCCAAATCAATTATTTATGATTAACACTCCATATCATTCTGGCTTCGCATTCTCCACAACATCGTTACTGAGGCCAAACTATATATTAGCACCAGTGCAGCTGGACCACTTTATCACTCTGGTTGCCAACATTTATCATATGGGACGCTTTCACTACATGATTGTGTCAATATATCAGACCACAGCTGGATCAACTGTGTGTGTGTGTGTGTGTGTGTGTGTGTGTGTGTGTGTGTGTGTGTGTGTGTGTGTGAGAGAGAGTGAGTGAGTGAGAGAGAGAGAGACAATACTCACGAGCACAGATCTCTCCATTTTCAAAGAAGCCCGGACAGCACTGGGACTTCCTGCGGTACATGGTCTTCTCTCCTCGTCGATAGGCTATCCGATAGCTCACCCTTCACACAGATAGGAAGGAAGGTCACATCGAGGAATGCTATTGGCTGCATGTACACATGGTAACTGCCTGTTATCTCAAGAAAGTTCACCTCAACTTCCACATTCTGTGTGAAAATGAAGCAAAATATAACCCAGTTACAGACGCACTCAGCTAAGAATAACTATTCTTGAGGCTGGAAATTCCTGTCATTGCAAGTTAAATAATTAATAATTATGATAATAAAATTCTGTCCAAAGTCATTCAGAAAAAGTTAATCTACTATTGACTCCTATTTGAAAAAAGTAAAAACCTGCTTAAGCAATCATACAACAGCTCGGCACTTCTTTCTCATGTAACCACTTTCATCAGCCTTTTTAAATGCAGTTCATTTTGTTGATGAGTGGATAAACCAACAAGAAACACTGGTAAGGAAACATACTTTACTTCACAAACAAACCCAGCGCTGTGCATCTGATCCGACCCTCACCTGTGCCTGGTACACTTGAACCAGTTAAGGATGTCGGTGCAGCTGGTGTAATAAATCTGATCAAAAGGATGAGCGTAAGACTCCTGCACCGTCACCAAATAACTGAAACCACAGGAAGAGAAAGAGACAAGAGATCAGACATAAAATCACTCACACATAGTGTGTGTGTGTGTGTGTGTGTGTGTGTGTGTGTGTGTGTGTGTGTGCATGTGTGTGTGTGTTGAGGCAGGATTAGGTATCAGCCGCTTTCATGGGACCATTTCTGCTTCACACTGTGTAGCCCTGCCCACTGTACTGTGTGTGTGTGTGTGTGTGTGTGTGTGTGTGTGTGTGTGTGTGTGTGTGTGTGTCTTACCATTGTGCCATATCAGGAAACCTTTTAAGGGGGCGGAGCCAAAACTACCATATGACTACCTCGTGAACTGCTCTTATCACAGGCTCTTTGAAGGTATCAGTCCACTCACTAACAGTACCACTGTTAGCGCCGTCATGAACTGCATCATTGTTGGTTTTACATTATCATTTATATTATATGGTAGATGAAACTGCACCTTGCATCCCCCAACGTGCGCGCGCGTGTGTGTGCCAGTTATGATTGTTTTGATCGTTCCCTGTGATTGTGCTGCAAATCAATTTCCTTACAGAGACGAATAAAGCTCCTATTAATTAACCTTAAAAAATTATTAAAAAAACAAGCTGAATAAAAACCTCTGATATGATGGCCATGTTTTCCTTTGTACTACTGATTGGTCAACAGGTCAGGACGAAGGAGGGAAGAGTGCACGCAGCTGTTGCCTCAGATTAGTCCATGAAAGGCAATATAGTTGAGAAACTTGCCAACACCTCTCTGCCTCTACAGCTCTATGGAGGGTTTCTAAGACCAAGAGCTTGTCTCTGTTCTAACGCTGCGTTTGAAAGGCTGTACCATCCATTACACTGCAACTGGTGTTCAAGAGAATGTAAATAGCTGTCTGAAGTCCTGTTCAGCAGATCGTTTACGTAAAGACACAGAGTTCCACAAGGTTCTGCGCCTGGACAAATACTCTTCACGTTATATTCCTCCCTTCCATGTCATTAGCAGAAACACTTCATGTAAATCCATGAATGAAGCCAGATACACCAAATCAGCCAGGTAACCTTCAAGCATATGGACCCGATGAACTGCATCGTCACACTGTTATATGGACAAAACTGAATGTGTTTGACCTGTCCAACCCCTCAGAAACCCATTATATACTGAGATGGTGGTCTTTATGGTATTTACTGGGAATCCTCCATCACAGTCAGCTGCTCTCAAACTAGCACAGATAAATGCTGCCCAGAGGGGCTGCAGGTGAGGGTGCAAATGTCTGAATCAGCTGAGCTGGACATCACAAGTGTGACATGTATGTAAATATTCAGGGGTGAAGAAGGGTCGATGTCTAACTGTCCAACAGTGTGGTAGTGATGGAGAATTCACAACTGAACTTATCAGAAGCAGACACACAGAGGGTGACCTGGACTACGGACCTGTGAACATGACCACGAGTGTTTGTGATGGAACTGGCTTCAGTCAGGGATCGAGGGACTGTGTCCATCTTGGTTTCTGCTTTGATGTTTTGTGTTTATGTTGAAATAAATACACAGGAAGCTCTGTCCCCTGTAATTAGTTAGCCGTCTTGTAGAAATAACATTCAACAAATAGATATTTGAACATGTTCAAACTTAAAGACTAATTACCAAATGACATGATACATATTTGGTTAGTCATGGTAGCCCCCGTCAGTAAGGGCCAACATCAAAACCATAGGACACATTCAAGTAACGGCAAAACACATTTTTATTAACCAAATTAGACCCCAGCCAGCAGATAGTCGCCTACCAAGAGTTTTTTGTGTCCAAGTTTTCTATTTGTTCAAAGGGACAGTGTTTTCTTGCCACTGTCACTGATAACTTGTTCATGAGGTTCTTGATAGTTCTGGTTCAACCTGATTTATGTCAAGTGCTTTGAGGTAACTTTGACTGTATCCACATGCTAAAATGACACAACCTGATGTCTCTCTACATGTCCTGGAGAACAACTGTATTCCTACACACTCTAAACATTTGTTTAGCAATGTAAGGTCACTGTCATTCAACATACACAATAAAATAGTGGGGCTTTAACAGAAATAAAAAAAGCCCTGTCAGTTTTGGATACAGAGTCACTGTGCCAGCTCCTTTGCTCCCACTGAACCTGAGAAGGAAACAGCTACTTGTTTTCCTGGTGCTGCTGATGCCTGGATGTTAACACCATCAAATGTACACAGTCTGTTTAGCGAATCTCGCACAATCAACGAATGGTGAACAAAGCATGGCAGGGTAACTGACCTCTCCCAGTGGCTGCAGACATTGGGATCCTCCAGGTTGAGGGAGGAAGTGATGCAAGGCAGGAAACAGAAGGCCACAGCCAGTAAGACTGTCCTGTGACACTGCGGCGACACGGCCATCTCCGTCGCAGCTGCACCTTCACCAGGACAGGAGGAGGAGGAGAGAATACAAGGAAAGAGTGATGAAGAATGAAGTTTTAATAAAGGTTTATCAATGGCAAACTAACACCAGTCACACTGAGTCTTGAAGAATTACAAAAATGATGATGCTTCTTTTACCTCACACATGATGTGTGAGCGAGTACAGACACCAGGCAAGTTATTTGCAGTGTTAATAGTATTTTGAAAAAAGCTTTTTCTGCAGAAAATACACCGTGAATGCTGTGAGCTAACTAAATCACTGAAGCTGATAAGAATCGAAAGATGAAGAAAGCTGAGTACTTTCAACACTGAAGATGCATGGTGATGACACATGAAAGCAGCTAAGATTATTAGAATTATCTCCATTCACTTCCATTTTAAGAAAAATACACACAGGAGCAGAACAAATTGATATTTAGTTTGGTTTCTGTCGCTGAAAGCATCACATGAATATGAAGATAAAACAAGTTTGGGATCTCGCAAATGTGAATAAGCATTAACAGTTACAGCTGGTAATTAAGTAACTGTTTACTGCGAATGAGATAGCAACAACATGTTCATTGTCACTTTGAGCCAACTAGCATTTTGCATTACCAGCCACCACACTGAGCTGCTAGCATGGCTATGGACTAGACACTAGTCTAGAGTCTTGGTTCACGATAAAGGCACTGACAGTCTGAAGACTGAAATCAGATCAAACCTGTCCTGTCCACTCATTAGCATAACTCGGGGGGACTGTGTGGAGACTGTAGACCACAGAACATAAAGAGTAAATATGAGCATACATCCAAATTAAGAAGCACAAACCAACACCATTAAATCAGAAGAAGAATAGTTTGGTTCAAAACACAGTCACAGTTGCAGAGTAAAGACGCCAGCAGCCCTGCAGTGAGCGAGCTGTTTGATGGTGAACTGCTCCGTTAATCAGGTGCAGCCACGGTGTTTGGGGTTTACCAGCACCAAGTTAAACAGCTGAAAGGTGAAGCCACTGTGTTTCCCGTGTATAGCGTCGCAGCAGAAAATGGGCCAAAATTAGCATATCCACCCAGGGGTCACATTTCCATCTCTGCCAATCAGAGCTGGCCATGACTTCTGTGAGTCATTCCACCAGGGAATGAATGCTGATTGTACCCTTTCACACTCGAGACACAAGCCAGATGTTCCTGGTGTTTTTGTAGGAGAAGAACTTGTCCATGAGGATGAGTAGAATATCAGAGCCTATGGACTTGGTGTGTGTGTAGGATTTGGTGTGTCTGCATGTGAATGGGACACACAGGCTGATCACGTGTGGTCTCCTCTATAGTCTGAAAAGTTAAATGCTTCTCATTGGAGTGTTTGCTTCTGTTGCTACAATCTGGTCACAATGAGAATTCCACAGGACGTGCAGCATTCTTTCACCACTAAGCTCATTAGACACACGCGCACACACACACACTCACACGCGCACACACACACACACACACACACACACACAGATCCCAATAACGGGAACCAACAATTTCTAAAATGGGTCTTAAGTCTAGCACAAGAAAAGTCTGATTTAAACAAATGTGGGTCACATAATCAGCTGTTTAGACTCAGTTCTATCTTTACTTTTCTGGTTTGGAACCACAAACCTGGAAATTCAGTTGTGCTGCTCAGTTGTGGTGTTTGGTTTGCCACAATGACAGAACTTCATCGGGAGATGTTTTCACTGTGATCCTATATTCAAGGATTTCAAAGCTTTTTACAATGATGATAAGGAGGATCAGCACGCCAAAGAAAATGTCTGAGGACCAACAGTCTGAAACCAGGCTCCACTTTCAGGAAGAAACCAAACCACTGAATGGCCTAGAAAAGCCTCCCGTCACATTACCTGTGTTGGACTCCACAGCTAAAACACACAATAAAACCCTGCAGTGGCAGTAATCTGAACAGGTCAGATCCTCCGATTTCACACTCCAAACCAAAAGGGGGCACTCATTGCCCCCCCCCCCCCCCATGTGATACACTGACACCAAAACGAATGAAGAGAAAGTCACATAGACTGAAGTCCCACATCATCTTGCAGCACCATTTAAAGCATCAGTCACTAAAATGATTTATTCCAGCGATTAGCTTTAAAGAGGTACATCAGCTAGCACATGGCCGTCTGGGATTCCGGTCAAGAAATCTGTGTGAAGCACACGGCAGTACAAGCACAGTTAATACATTAGTTAACGAAGCTCCTCACCAACAAGACTGAATGGCTCATCTAGTACATCAGTGGTTGTTTTACATGGTCAAAGATCTGGACCATCCAGACTGACTCAAATATGTAGCCTGAATCATGTAATTAAACAGCACACAGAGTGATGACACAGATTACTAAGCATAATAATTAGCCAAAGCTGTGATAGAATGTGCAGTGTGCGTGGAATTCAGTAACATGGACCATAGTAAAAGAAATCATAATCATGATATTACACAACCGCGGCAATATGCACACATTTAAACAAATAACAATGAAGTTCAAGCTTATTCTATCCTTGGTCTAGACGGAGAATGTTTTGAATGTCCCAAATAATATGTCTGTGTTCAAGCTCCTGCTGGTCAAAGCCAGTGGCACCAACACTGATCCTGACTTTCACCTGTCAAATGAGATCTAAATCATGCATGTACTCCTAATGCTTCAAAAACAGCTTTCAGTTTACTTGTATCATACCTTTCATAGGTATTTTCAGCAAATTTGAAAGGCAGGTAATGGGAGAGAGTTGAGTTAGTGAGTTCATGTTGATAGACTAGCAAATGATGATGTGTAGCTGGAGCTGATGGACGAGGGCTGGTCGTCTTCTCCTGTTTCTGGTGGTTCAGAAGGTCACTGTTTCCTGTTCCTCGGTCTGTATTTGTTACCATCGATATCAGTACAAATACAAGCCCTGGGCTGAATTTGTACCCTTGTTGGCTCATTATGTCGGTCCTGACACTGTCAATAATTTTCGAGCAATAATTTCAACTGTAATTACACTTGAAGCCTGAGGATGGGCACTGAAACTGAAATCAATAATATGAATTTCCAGAGATTTTGTGATACTCTAACAAGGAATAAATTATCCAAGATATGTAGGTATCTAAGTAAGTGCATTTTTTTGAGTAAAAAAGACAAATTATGATAGTCTTTTTATGTCTTCACCCATGTTTGATCTTTACGATACATAATTAGGCTAAAATGGTGGTAAAACACTTGCTGGTGACATCATAACACTTACCAATAAAGTGATAAACACATCATATCATCCTCTAGGGATCTCACACGGATCCATTAGTGTGTCTGGTCTTCTTCTTGTACACCAACAGCTGGCTAAGACAACTCCATATATGGCCACATTACTGAGCCGTCGACTCAACGTATAGAGACAACAAGGTTCGTCCTGATGGTGGCAGCCAACAAGATGTCTCCAGTGAGAGTAGGAGGACACTGGGCTGGGCTGGCAGTTTATGGGCCAGCAGGGTAAGGGCTCTCTGGTTTCACTGAGCTGAGGGC
This sequence comes from Aulostomus chinensis, assembly GCF_037954235.1. Lineage (NCBI taxonomy): Eukaryota > Metazoa > Chordata > Actinopteri > Syngnathiformes > Aulostomidae > Aulostomus > Aulostomus chinensis. The sequence goes on along the minus strand of NC_141338.1, from coordinate 21,825,415 downwards.
ACAGCTGCACCCACCAATGCACAACCCCCCCCACCCCCCACCCCAAGACCAACTGCACTGCTGCACAAACAAGGGCCATGCTGTGCATGTGAAAGGGCTCCAGACACACAACCCCTCAAGGAGCGGATTAGGCAGGGCTACACAACTTTGATACACTGTTCCAGGCAGTGCCGTGTTGACGCCTCTCTGTCCGCTCACAAAGCCCTGCCAGGAACCAGGAACCAGGACCTGGTGTGTGAAGTCCCTCCAGGACCAGACAAAGGCTGCACTCAGGCCACGGACCAATATTTATTTGCCAACACATGCAGATCTCTGGGTCAGATTTCTCTTAATTTGTGTAAAATCTGATTGCTCCCTTTTTCACTGTTGGTAGATGCTTTAGCATTTGGTATGAATCTTCTACGACTAATAGTGGTAAATGAGTTGTGAGTCCAGTCACAGGGCAAATTGAACTATCAGTGCCTGATCGAAACAATGTATTAACAAAAAAATAGAAATTATCCTTAAAGCATACAAATGTTTTTGATAACTCCAAGTACTGTTGGGCCACAGCTTTGTAAGCAGAGTAGAGTCCAATAAACACATTAAATATCCATCCATCCATTTTCTACTGCTTATCCTGTTAAGGGTTGTGGGGGGGCTGGAGCCTATCCCAGCAGGGCGGGGTTCACCCTGGATGGGTCACCAGTCCATCCCAGGGCCAACATAGAGAGACGAACAACCACTCACACTCACAGTCACACCTACAGTCAATTTAGAGAATCAATCAGCCTCGTCCCCATCTTGCATATCTTTGGACTGTGGGGGGAAGCTGGAGTACCAGAGAGAACCCATGCAGGAACAGGGAGAACATGGAGACTCACACAGAAAGATCCAGTGCCAGAGCCAGGACTGGAACCTGGAACCTTCTTGCTGTGAGGCGACAGCGCTGACCACTGCACCACCGCGCCGCCTCTGTTACGTTAAATATAATGTTGATAATGAGTAGTGCTGTTGAGTCATCTTAACACATATTAAAGGCAAATCAATCAAATAACATAAACTCCATCCATCCACCCATCCCTCCATCCATCCATCCACCTCTCCCTCCAATCATCCATCCTTCCCTCCTTCCATCTTCGACCTCTTATCCTATGTTGGGTCATGGAGGTCGCAGCTCCGGCAGGGAACCCCCAACAGCTCTTTCTCTGGCTATATCAACCAGCTCTGTCTGGGGATCCAAAGGGAGCAGGGAGATGTAGTCCCTCCACCTGGTGCTTGAGCTACCCTGTGACCTCCTCCCAGCTGGAACACCTCCCTAGGGAGGCACCCAGGTGGATATCCTGACTAGATGCCTCCATACAAAGTTGCAGTGGCTCTACTCAGAGTTCCTCTTGACTGAGCTTCTCACCACACCTGTAAGGAGACGCCAGCCTCCTCCTGAGGAAACTCATCTTGGTCATTTGTATTCATTATCAGTTCTTGAGTCATGACCTGAATTTTATGACCGCAGGTTGTTATCCTGGCTGATGTAGCACCAGGGACCAGCAGGTTTCCCGAGGATAGACGGCATCACCATGCCAGCGCTGGAGGACATTACGATGATGCATCTAAATTACATTAAAAGGTTTTCAGTTGTGTTTTGGGGTGTAAAATCTGTTACAATTTATTACTTTGCAGTGTACAATAATAAATGTGTGTAATAATTTTCACTTTTCAAGATTTTAGCCTGAAAGAAAGCTGGGCTAAATGGTAAGCGTGTGGCTGTAACAGAGATAAGAACAACTGTTTTTTTTGAAGAATTCTGAAAGCATTTAATCCCAGTTTAGTTAGAAGCACGTTGTGAGAAATATCTATGTGTCCCACAGTCGGCACTGATACCCCGAGGCAGGCAGGCAGGAATGTAGACAGGCAAGTGGACGTGAGAGTGATGTGCACTGCAGGTCATTAATGTCCAACCCAGACTAATAACAGGAACCCATGATTTAGTTTTACAACTTTTATTCTGGGAATTTTTGTGCTGGTTTAACAGGGTTTCTTTTACTTTGAGACTGTTGCGCATAATTGGCATGTAATTGGTGTATTCTCCCTATTCTCTCCCCACTTTCTATATTGAGTTGTTTTTGTCACAAGATCTTTGTGGATTGTTTATCTTCTTCAAGATGAAGATCAATTTCAAGACATTATCTCCTTTTTTACAAATTTTCAGGGAACTATCAGTCTCACACAGTGGAGTCCGAATCTGATGTTGAATCACAACAAACGTTGGCTGATCTTGAGTTGATTTGCATCCCAGAGCTCTGGAAGGTGTGTGGGAACAGATATCAGAGTGAAACTGACAATGTCCAATGCATGAAATCTGCAGCTCTGGAGTTTCTTCAAGAAAGAAGTTGATACATGTAGTTCTTTTATTTTCCCATCGAGCCTCATTGGTCGTGCCTGACAAAACAACAGCTGAGGGTGTTGAAGCGGGTCTACAGCTGACTCCAGCGGCTGTTGAGCAAGCCTGGATACATTCAGCTCAGACCACACTGCTCTCACGGTGATGAGGATGCTAAGGGGTTAATAACAGTCAAACTAGCATATAATTGACCCCCCATCTCCCCCTGGACTGACGTATACTCCGCATGCATAAACCTCCTGCAGTAGTCAGCACACATCCTGATGACAGTCACTGCTGGGGGGACCAGACGTCCCAGCAAAGATGTAAACATGTGTGGAATGTTTACAGCATTTCAGCATCGCTTCTGATTGGATCTGTATGTGTATGCGTGCATGTGTGAACTGACAGTTGAAACTCCCATGAGCAGGAGCTCCTCGTTGACATGGATGACATTCTCTCTCGCCATCGTCATTTACTGATCTCTTGAGTGCTGCCTCAGGGTCAACAGGACTGTTTAAATTGTCTTGATATGACTGACTGACTTTTTCCACAATCAGTCATCCAGGCAAGTAGAAAATAAAAGTGGTTAACTTGATGATACCCAGGTTTACATGTTGTGACGTGTCACTGACCTCCTGCTTGAGTTTTTGAGGACCCCTGCAGACTGTTCACTGCCCTGCTGACCAAATCTATGGTGGGAGGTGGTATCTGTGCAGCTGTGCCGCAGCTTAGACATCAAGACTAAATAATGTCAGACTTGATATTCGTTAAACAATGCCTGAAACTGGTTCCTGAGGCGGGTCCTCATGAAGAGAATTACACAGACTAATACAGACTCGTCTACAAACATGGACTGGGGTTCCTACATGCCTCCAGTGTGCGTTCACACCTGCACTCACGGCTGGCTACCTGTGACTTGGCCTTCTTTCACTACCCTATTTTAAATTAACTTCTCTGTTTTTCAGATCCAAATCATTTCCTTTACCTCCACACATTAGAACTGTTCCAAAGAATCAGTCATCCATTTGGTTGAAATTCTTCAACTTTTCATCAAAATGGTGGCTACATTTACAAAACCGTAATATTCCAATGTTAACACAGTTATGACAATACTCTGCCTGAGATGCCGTCATGTAAACAGCATTTTGTAACCTCTGTAACAGGAATAAGGATTTGAGAATTGAGCAGGGCAGGAATGAGCCCTGAAACCAAGAAAAAGTTACTGTTGATGAATGTGCGGCTCCCTTCTCTCCAAGCCAACAGGTTTTTAGAAACCAGGTCTGTGGTTAACACAATTCGAAAGATATAATGTCATGTTCTATGACATAAAATACATCAGTAAATACCACAATGGTGAGTTTTGAAGCTTTTATGCATTTTAAAAATGGTTGTTGCTAACAAGTATCTACATAAGGTCATCAGGGTGCGAGCAGAAGAAGCCTAGTGGTGGTGACCTTGGAGTCATGAGACCGTGGCTCAGTTCTTCAAAGGCTAACGTTAGCTTAGCACTGCTAACCATGGCATTCAGGCTTCCAGCATCATCAGAGGCATTCATTAGTCAAGACAATCTTGATGAACTAAACCTGGAAGATCATCAAATTTTGTTCACCACAGAGCTCATTTACTGATTCAATCATCCAAAACTACAAATATGGTTCATACCTAACATGCTAACTTCCTGTTGAACTACAAATGTACCTCACCCCTGTGGTGCTCTATTTCAGCTGTAGACACATTAATCCCTCTTTTTTGACTTCCTGACAGTCAAACTGCTTTACACCAAAGCTCAATCTTCAAGTGAATGTTACAAGTTGGCTTTGAGCTCAGTGTTCTGCAATATTAGCAAGAAAATTCCAAATCCACCAGAGTAAGAACATGATAGAGCTGGTTTTAGGTAGCGTTCCAGAGGGAAAGCTGATGTAGAACATGTGGGAAGTAACATAGTTGTGTTTTAAATCATTAGCTGCTATGTAGAATGTAAAAAGGAATATGAATGGAATATTCTAGAAGCAATAAGTGTAAACACCTTCATGGAATTTGTTTAGAACCAGGTGAGATTGTTGGTGTCCATGTCAAAAGAAAACCAACATTGCCACTGCAGCTTTGCCACCACGTTACACTCAGGACAGAAACACAAGCAAGTGAGCTAACAGGAGCACGCAGTGCTCACATGTCACATCTGACAGAACCTCTCCCTTTCACTCAGTACGCTTGCAGGTGGTGGTCTGGAAAATGTGTCAGAGAGAGTGTGTGTGTGTGTGTGTGTGTGTGTGTGTGTGTGTGTGTGTGCGTGCATGCGTGTGTGTGAGTGCATGCGTGTGTGTGAGTGTATATGATTTTGGCAGGTGCTACCTCAGTCTCTCGGGGACTATTTGTTCAGTCCTGCTCCAGAGGGTCCCTCACTACTCTTAACAGGAACAGGTGGTCAATTTGGAAAAGCTCTATATGAAATGATGGGGAATCCAGCCAAAGAACAGAAGAACCGATGGAGCACAGCATGTTTCTGCAGTTGAAGCCTACTAAGGTTCCCTGTGGCATTTCCTACATAATTTCATAAATTCAAAGTTACAGATGGAAAAGTCTCCAGCTTCAGATGTGACAAAGTGCAACGGTGCATGTTGGATTTATGCATCTTAAACAGAGAAAACATCCAATCAATCTCTATTAGTCAAGTACAGAGATGCCAAATAGATATTGAACTGACTGTCTTTCGTAACAGGAGGAACAATTATTATTTTGTCTTTATTTCTCCTTTTGTTTGTGTTCCTAGAGTTCTTCCCAGTTTCTCCTGCCAAATATGTTACAGACTTCCCCGCCAGTGTGTTTACTTTCACACATGTAGCTGTGACTGGTGTGTGAAATACACCTGACTGTTCTACATGTCATTGATGGAGGAAATGAACCTGAAACCAAATCTTAACAAACTCACTTCAAACCTTTTACAGCTCCAGACAGGTTTCATTTTTAACATAAATATGTTCTATTTGGATTAGAGCTCATATGGATTCCTGCAGGGGCGGAACAATAAACCGACCTACATCGCTATGATCAACAAACTGAAGTGGTGCAACATCCAAACATTGATGTTTATTGTTTGTATTGTGTTAAATTCTTTGAATAAGGCTTTTTCATCATTACTGCCCAAGCATAACTCCATCAGGAATAAAACGGTCAATGTAGATTTTAGTTGTTTTTTGTGAGTTGATTGTGTGACATCTCATATCGATCACAATCACCTGAAACATATCACACTGAAATCATGACCATTCTGCCATATAATTTTGTATCATAATGAAACTTGTGATTTCCCCATCATTTCTGAGCAGTACAGTTCCGCTAACAATTGAATATTTCAGAAAAGTATTTCTCAGTTACAAAGACGCGACACAAGAGTCTAGGGACACACAAATACTTTGTGCTGAAAAAGTCTCTGCTAAGAGCAACATGTCTCCAACGTCAGTCCAGTTCAGGGTTCCATATCACACTTGGTACTTTGAATACCAGACCACCGATGGGTCCATACTGGATGTGGTGTCTCAAATGCATATAGAAACACATTGCAGTTCAATTTAAAGAGCGCACAGAGAAAGTGTGCACGACAAGCAGATTAATTTTGACTCTGCTCTCTTCAAACATGCACCAAAACTATAATGCTGTCAGGTGAACTGTAGACCCCTGGGGAACACCGGGACCCAGAGGCAGCCTGCTCCACACTGTACTAGCCCCAGTAATGAAGGACTATATTTCAGTGAGCGGTAAAACAAAATGAACCAACTTAAATCTGCAGTCTGATGTCTCTGAGCTCATCTGCATGTTCATATGAATGCCAGCGTGTCTTATATGAGCCTCCGTGTGTCGCCGCTGCAACGTGAAAGCAGAACTGTTGCATCCAGATCTGTTCTGAGTACCAACAGCACACACTAGCCCCTAAAATAGTACAGCAAAGGAGCAGTTTGGTCACTGTTTAGTGGTGCAAGTTATTTCTGAGGTCTTTCCTGCCAAACTATTACTGAATGGGAGAGGATGTAGGTCAGAGCCGGCAGTTTTACCCCGAAATGCAGCTGGACGTTTCTCATCTGAAGCACAATCATCTTCAGCCAAGAAAGAAGTTCAGTGTTTTACTTCCTGCTTTTAAATCATTACACTGCACTTTACCCAACGAAAAAGCTAATTCCAAAGTAAAATACGCCCTCAACTAGAATAGAATAGAAACAAATGTACACAACTTGGCAGGGCATTACACTGCTAATTCTGCATATCAATATAAATAACACAACATTTGCTTGATGTAGTAGTGTAGTGAAAATATTAAATCAGAAATAATTACAGGTCCTACAGTCAGAAATATTGCATCAAATAATATGTTTTTATGTTCTTCCAAAAGAGATACAGGATTTAAGTATTATTCCTCCAGTATCTACACATACATCCCACGAAGCTATCATGGCAGTGTGTACATGAAATAGACAGTAGCTCTCAAACATTTTCATGTTCCTGAGCTTCAATAATCTCTTGTTGCAGTAAATAAAATAAAAAAATATATATCTCCTGATGTATTTCAGGAGGGAGTTTTCATGAGTTTTGCCTTTATTTGTCTAAGGAATTCAGCAGATTGGCTGAATCTCTGTCAAAGCCAGGAGACAATTGATTAAATAAGAAAGACTCCCAGAGAACCAGAGCCACGGGACAACTTAAGAATGGTCAGGAAGACTATATTTATAATCAGCAGAGATTGATGAATTAAATCTCAAGAAATGATTATTATTATTATTGATATTTTTGTTGTTTTAGTTGTTGTTGTTTTTTATTTGTGTTTTTTTCTTTTGTATGGCCCCGGAAGACCTACAAGGACTCCTGAGGGTCCCGATTCCAATTTGAGAACCCCTGGTACAAAGACCAGAAATTAAGAATAAACAGAAAATGTAGAACGATAACAAGACTTGCGCAGTGCGCGTGTTTGATGATAAAATCAAACAAAACAAAAAGTCTTCACGAGCTTTCAAAGAAAAAACAAATAAGCAAACATGAAGGCTAATCGATCGCTAACTCGGGATATCGGAGTCAGGAGGACCGTACCAGGATGAAGAACCGGGTTTACCTGGTCTACACGGGGACAGCGAGCCTGCTCTGCCTCATGGGTCCGTCCCCTTCAGCCTGCTGGGTCCCGTTCCGTCCCGGAGGTTCTAGGGTGTAATGGTGGTGTTCCCAGAGGCAGTAGATCAGGGTCATTGATGGCGCTCAGCCTGGGGGACGAGTCTCCGTCAGCGTCTCATCAGCACTGAGGAACTTTTGCCATTCTCAAAACACAGGCTGGACCGCTCCAGTGACGTCACCGCCCTCCCCGCCAATGCCAGGCCGTCACTGTCTTAAGAATCGTATGGTGTATTTGCTGGTAAGACTTCCATCCATCAATTTTCCTCCGCTTATTCTGCGGGGTTCACCCTGGACAGGTCACCAGTCCATGGCAGGGCCAACACATAGAGACAGACAACCATTGGCTCTCCCAGCCACGCCTACGGTCAATTTAGAGTCTGGATTAACCTGGTCCCTCTTGATGTCTTTGGACTGTGGAGGAAGCTGGAGTACCAGAGAGAACCCAGCAGGAACAGGGAGAACATGGAGACTCACCCAGAAAGACCCTGTGATGGAACCGGGGCTGGAACCCCGAACCTCCTATTAGACGACAGTGCTGACCACTGCACCACCCGCCCGTTGGTAAGACTTGACAATAACATCCACACTAAAGTTGGACGTGGCAGAAAGTCTGGGACGTCTGCAAGTACATGACACTACGTGAGTCCCATTGACAAACAATCAAGACATAATTAATTAAACACGCTTTTAATGATGATGATGATGAAGAACATCTGTCAACACCTAGGTCCAGACTCTGGAGGATCAGGTCTCATCCACAGACTCGCTGGGGTCCATTCTCGCTGGTCTTCCAGGGGAGCCTCCTCCCGCACTACCAACGAACTCTGCAGACCTGCATGGTTCTGGAGCTGAGACAGACAAGCTAGGTAAGAGAAGAGCTGGGTTCTGCACTTATGAGACTACCCTCGGGGATGGTTCGAGCTCTCAGGGTACAACCCCCCTGAGACCTGACGATCCAATGACTCCTTAGGGTGGTGGACTTGCATGGAGGACCGTTTGACTCTACTGCCACCTTTTGGTGGAAACGTTCTGCACAGCGCATCAAGCCCCACGTTGCCTGGAGGTCAACACAGATCCACACCGGACCCCGCTGACTTTTGGTGTTTGTTTAAAGGAAAAGAAAAAAAAGGAAATGGTGGTTTTCAGTCTTGTGTATCAGGGGTTCCGTTCGCGGTCAACAACCTCCCGGCTGGACCGAAGAGGCTGTCTAACATCTTCAGGGTCTACGGGAAATTTCGTCCCGCGTCATTTACTAGGTCTTAGAAAGTCGGAAAAACTGCTCCATCTATCATGGTCTGGGCCCGGTTCTTCCTGTCCTCTGGCCCCCCTCTGTTAGTGGGTTACCGGCGGTTTCCCCGGTGTTTGGTACCTGTGTGTGTCAGTGTGTTGACGTCCGAGGTTTTTCGTTTTTCGTTTTTTTTTTTTTTTTGAGGACTGCCAGTCTGCGTCCTGCTGCTCTTCCTCCTGTGCGTACCCAGCGCCGAGGACCGCGGAGGTCCAGCCCGCTCCCGCCACCCCAGGTGGGTTTTTTTCTGTTCTGATCTTTTTCTGGTTTTGCCACCGTGTTTATTAAGTCTTCTTAAACTGCTTCGGTGTGTTTCCGCCGGTCAACACGACACCCAGAGAATGCGGACGGTGCCCCAAACCCCTGTATCTGTAGCCACCAGATCCCATCGATTATGGCTGATCAATGTGATGTGGGATTATTAATATTCTTTCTCCATCATTCATCAAAAAAAATTCAAAAAATTAAATACAAAATCTGTTTATGCATTTTTGTTTCTTCACAGTTTGTCATGTAAATCACGTCCCGCTTTATTATATTATTTTATTTTCCCTATTTATTAATTTCATTTAAAAATGTTTTTATTAGAGATGAGAATAAAGTCTTCCAGAAGCTCTGTTGTAGAGAAAAAAAATGGTAGGAATGAATAATAGAAATTAATAATCAGGAAAAATACAAATATAAAATAAAGAAACAGATTGGAATAGTTAAATATATCGGGATAAAATAAATATAAAGATAAGTAACGTTTCACCTGTAATTATTTTTTGTATTCCGTGTTTTCACATTAAACTGCATATTTTAGGCCGACTTGATAACTTAGTTTGTATTCATTTAATATTCAGGCTAAAACTGTAATGGAACCTTAAACTGTTTCAGGTTCAACCACATGTTGCACTAATTGTTTATTTCGGCGATTGATTCATGGCTATAAAACCAGAAATGTGTGACTGTGCTGACGAGTATGAATCGCAATAAAAATAGAGGCACAATATATCCTGGAAACTGAGATAAATCCGAATATATGGCCTCTGTTGAACAGGTGAGGTTCCTCCCAGTGTAAACCACGTCATAACATAAAATAAGGAACAAATACTTTTTGACAAATTCATCGTCCGATTTCACACAGACTCACACGGTTCGGACGACACGGGGGTCTTGACATCAGCTGCCCTTCATCGGAACACACACATCAGAACATCTGTTTTCTGCAATGAGTGTATACTTTCATAAAACTAGAATATATAATGAGTGTGTTTGTGTATGCGTGTACCTAATTGTGCAATCATTGTTCATTAGTTTAATGTATTTTATGGCTTTGGCCGATTTGAATTGAATTGAATAAAAGGGAGAGAAAAAAATCTTGCATCATGAAAAATGGTTGTTGGCAAGAAACTAGCCTTCAAAATAAAACCACCCACGTCCTACTGAGAGTTCTGTTACAAACTACAGTGATTATTATTACACTAGATCGTGAACAGACTGTGTATTTACATTATATTTTAAATATATTAGTTCTTTTAGGGAAGTTAAAGGCTCCGATTATTAAACTCTGTGCATTCAGAGAAATGGCGCTTTTATTCTGAGAAGACGGAACTCCACCGGAAGTCTCGCTCTTGCCAACGGAACTCTTCATAATGACAGTCAGCTCTTCAGAAATGGATCAAAAATGATGAAGCTACGCTGAAGTGGCTCGGTAACCGCCGGTCAGTGTCGGTTTAACGGTGGCTGGTGAGTCAGGAGCGGAATTAGACTTGCTGTAAAGTAACGTTACAACCGGGAGGACGGCGCTCATTCGTTACCGTTACATCAGAGAATTACTTGACCCGCGATATGCACGGGGACACGTATCGGTAACGAGGGATTCGCTTCGAGAGTTGCGGTGACAGAAAGGCAGTAGGACATTTCTGGGTCACTCGGGAGGTTCACTGTGTGCTCCCAGTGGAGCGGATGGCCACTATGAGATATTTGGGGATTCCGGCACGGTTTGATACCGTTTCCACTGTGACAGACGAGTCCCAGGGATGGGACTGACTAATTGGGCAGGGCAAGCCGCCGGTTCTCTGCATGAAGCAGCGTGATGTGTGCTAGCGGAGGAGGGAAGTGTGTTTTTCCACGTCTGCTCGGACACTGGAAGCCCAGACACGTCAGCACCTCCGCACTCAGACAACGGCCGCATTCATACGGCCCCCCTCATCCACCGCGCAGACAACGGTAAACTCTCGGTGTGCTATCCAAACCATGGCTCTCAAATCCCGGAGACCGTGGACGACCGTCGTTTTGGGCGTCTTTCTCGGGTTCACCGCCTCCTCCTGGCTCATCGTGCCCCAAGTTCTAGAGAGCAAAAGGAAGGAATCTCCGCTCTGTTCCTACTACAGCGACTCAGCCGTCGGTAAATTACCGGAAGTGCTCGGGGACATGGCGGCTGTCAGAGACCCGGGCAGCCAGCAGGCGAACCAGGAGGAGCGGCGGGACTTCAGCGCGGTGAACAGCAGCGGGGATAACGGCAGACCCATCGGCCAGCCCAGGCACTTCCTCTTTGTCGGCGTGATGACCGCGAAAAAGTACCTGAGCACTCGGGCCGTGGCTGCGTACAGGACATGGGCGCGCTCCATCCCCGGAAAGGTGGAGTTCTTCTCGAGCGCGGGTTCCGGCAGCGTTCACGTGCCCGTTCCCCTCCCGGTAGTCTCACTTGCAGGTGTAGATGACTCCTACCCACCACAGAAGAAGTCTTTCATGATGCTCAAGTACATCCACGACCACTACCTGGACAAGTATGAGTGGTTCATGCGAGCAGACGACGACGTTTATATTAGAGGTGATGATTCTCTCTCTCTCTCTCTCTCTCTCTCTCTCTCTCTCTCTCTCTCTGTGTCTTTCTGCCTGTCTCTCTGTCTGTCTCTCTGTCTGCCTCTCGCTTTCTCCTGTATTAGGGGAGACCAGGGACAGATGTAACAGCTTGATTGTACTAGGGACAGAGATGACGTCAATCTGCACATGCTCAATTGCGCTGAGTACATTTACTTAAAAAACCCCAGCTGTGAATTTGTTTTAGAGCTTTCTGATGCTCCAGTGTGGTGTGACCTCTAACACCTGAAGAACATCGGAGATGCATGACATCACTATAGGGCAGGAAGATATAATCAAAAATGTTATCAGGATATGATTTTTTTTTAAACGAATCTATCTATAATTATCACAACATATGTCATGTCTTGACTCCTCAAGTTTAGAGGCTCGGGTGTCTTCATCCTTCATCATGGTTACTCAGTTCAGACTGCTAGCCTGTTAGCCTAGCCGCTGTGATGTAAATACAGTCGAAGCTCGCCCTACCTCCCAAGTCACCACATGCAGCTGCTTTTCGGAATAAGAGCATGCATGCTGTGGAGCAACATCAGACAGCACCATCCAGAATAATTCTATGGTTGTAATTACTACTGTGGTTTTATTGCCGAGGCCCATGTCAGTGGAGGGAAGTGTTTGTTTCTAAACCTGCTCTCCTCCATTTATGGTAGTCTCGGGCAGAACAGAGGCAGAGCTGTGACTCCGAGTACCACGTCGCCCTGTGACAAGGAAAAGAGAAAAAAAGACCAGTCATGGAAAAATAGAAGCCTGTTGCGCTGCCATAGTCTTGTCTGGCTCATCTGCTGTGGTCACTGTAGCTGTTTGAATTGATTAACTGATTACTGACTTCAGCAGCCGTCGCTACACTCATGTTACAGGTCACATTCGGTGTTTGGGTTCTGTCCGCAGATCAAACACAGATTACATAAAAACATAAGTTCACCACACATTGGTAACATAGTAACAACTCTGCTGTTCTAACAGGAACCCTTTTTGATTCATTTGAGACGCTGTAAAAACTACATCCCTGACACAATATGGACTACATTTTAACTACAGTAATTACTGAGGGAGAATTAACTCCAGGCTCGAGACCATAGGGGGTGTCCTTGTGGGTCTCATGGGACCTGTACGTGTCATGCTGCTCATTAGTGGGAGCCACCCTTTATTTTCTCATCACTCAGTCTTAAAAATAACATTCTGACTTCTGACAGCTGGAGTCTGATGTGCAGCTGTGTAACCCTGTTCCCACTCAGTTCATTGATGAGATGTTGGACGTTACAAACTCTCAGATGATGAAATGAGTTTGAAACAAACTGCCAGTATGTATACCAGTATGATTTTTATCCAAATAGCCAACTTTCTAAATCTGATTGTGTACACACTGATTTCCCGTGCGAATTCCAACAGAGACGACTGCTGATGTCTGTGTGGTCACCTACAGTCACCCGCGCTTCTGTAGCCCTGTCCAACTGTTGGCAGAGCTCAGCCTTCACTGTGCTGAGGACATTATCATTCTCCTCCTCTACTCAGAGGCTCTGCAGTGGCGCCGTATGCACCATAACCAACCCAAGCCAGCACGGGACCTCACCACGGTGTGCATTAAGCTTGTTATTTGGCGTTCGTCAACTCAACATTAGTGTTTTGAGTGCACTGGAATTCTGCACTGTTATTTCCTGCGCCGCCAACTATGGTGAGGCAGGATCTGCCCCCCCCCCCCCCCCCCGTCCAGTCTCGGAGCGGGGGATGGAGAGGCGTAACAGTGGTAGTGGTAGAAGGGCTTTGTGAATATAAATATTTGGCAGAACGATGAACATATCCATGTTGTAATAACGCCACCTCCTCCTGCAGCCCAGCCTTGTTCCTGCTGCAAGATAACAAGGGATCCTTTCTACGACTGATCAGTGGTTCTAAGTACTAGCAACTGTTGAGTGCAGCAGTCATTGATTCTTGAGGTTTTTGCTTATTTTAACTACATCCTGATTGTACGGTGTTGAGGGAGGTGAGGCTGATTTAATGGATTCACACAAGTTTGGCTCGCTCTCTGAAAGAACTATGAAATATGTTAGTTGTTGTTTATACTGAGCTTACCAACACATTCCAGAAACGCACATTCACACAACGTCCCCCTTCCCCCTCTGCCAGGTGAGAAGCTGGAGTTGTTCCTGCGGTCACTGAACAGCAGTAAGCCTCTTTATCTGGGTCAGACAGGCCTGGGCATGGCGGAGGAGTTGGGCCGGCTAGCTCTTGAGCCTGGAGAGAACTTCTGCATGGGCGGCCCTGGGATGATTTTCAGCAGAGAGGTGCTACGCAGGATGGTTCCTCACATCAGTACCTGTCTCAGGGAGATGTATACCACCCATGAAGACGTGGAGGTGGGCCGCTGTGTGCGACGCTTTGGAGGAACACAGTGTGTGTGGTCTTATGAGGTATGCATCCTGTCACTCTGCTGTCTTTAGCTTCCCTTAGGAACAGTAGCCATGTTTTCATAAAATCTCAAGCCAGTTTTAAGCAAATTTTGGAAGTAAAGGATAAAGATGCAGGGACATGTGAATAAATGTAAATGAAAGCAGTTGCCATCAAGGTGTCTGAGGCGCATAAACCAGGCTGCATAGTTTAAATTCCTGTCAGAAGATGGCAGTATAGGCAGCGCTCTGATGACTAACAGGTCAGATAGGGGAGGACAACCCAGCCACAACAAGCAGGCAACAGCTGTCTACCATCCAAGAATGGAGAGTTCTTGAAGAGTGACCTTGAGGTGACTTGCTGTGATAGTTCTTTGGTGCCAGCTGGTGTTGGACAGGTTGCCTCTTCTCCAGAGGCAAAGACAAAGTTTAGGAATATTTGGAAGGCCATCAGTCACGTGGGGTAAAGATTCACTTAGTCAGGGTTTGTTAGATTAAGGTATCTCCATCGCCCATTCTGTGCAGTTGTTTTTTTGACTTAGGCAATGACCCTTTCAAGCTGGTGTGAATTTTTTTTTGCAAATTTGAGGTAATTTGGGCACATTATGCTGTTTACATGAAAAGACCCGTCCCCTATACCCCATACACTAATATATGTTCCTCATGTTCACACGTCACCAGAATGTGTATGAACACAAGTGCACTCAGCCAAGTATGGAAGAGGACACACACCCCAACTCTTAATAGATAAGAAGTTTTGAAAATGGATAGATGGATAAAAAGCCGAATGAAAACAAAATCTCAGCACTCAAAAGTGAATCCCGTTTTGTAGTTCGACTCACGCCTACAGCGCAAGAGTGTTTGTGGTAAATTGACTCTATTTACATAGAGATTTACACACACACACACACACACACACACACGGTTAAAAAAATGGTAAATGTTCTGTTTTTTTCCCTTTTTAATCAGGACATATTTGTGAGTTCTGGTGTTTGTTTTAAAATAGAGCAAGAAAAACATCCATCTTACGGACATGATCTACTCTACATTAGAACCCTGCAGTGCTACCTCTGCCGAGGGGGGGCAGCGTGTGAGAAATCATACGAATGATGGGCTGATTCAGAGTTTGTGCGTTAACAGAGAGAGGAGCCCAGTCATCGTGGGAGATCCCTCAGCAGTCCAGATGTAGAGCAGCAGACCTAGGGGATGGTTCCTGAGCCGGCTCTAAATCTAAGCGATAAGGGTTAGCTTCCTTCCAGAGCTGCTGGAGGCAGAAGTAATGCCATCCAGAGCCCACCAGTCTGGCTGGCATTCCAGGCCCAGGACGGTAACTTCAGCTCATTCTAAGTGTGACAACAGAAGATTGCAAGTCACCGGGGTTTGAGGTCCTTGGGACAGCTTGATGTTTAGGTAGATTCACCACAGTTGGGTTTCATCTACTAAGAGTGAAATTTTATGGAATCTTTCCTACTTCTATTACCTCACGGAAGCATTGTAAGAATCTTGATGTTAATATCTTTTGATCCAACTCCAGTCAAGGTTGTAGGGATAGCAGCAAGACACAGCTACTTCTCCTATGGTTGCAGATTAGAAAGTGCATTGGATAATGTGAAGACTCCCAACACTGCTGCATGCTTGTGAAGGCTGCGTCCATTCATTCATCTGTCTTTGAAACTTTTTCATGTGGACTCTAAAAACCTGCTATTAATATCTGTACTTGGTGATGTGACCACACCGGGGTGAACACACTCAGTGCACCCTGACATCCATCTATTGGGACCACATTCAGAGGTGGTTATGTGTACATAAACTGTTGCGAGTAAATATGTAAATTGAAAACAATGAAAGGAAGTAATAGGTATTTGCTTGTCTACAGAATGGGGAAGGGAGGTCTGAGATCACAAGTGTCACAGGAGATGTGTTTAAAAGTCGAGTTTGAACACACTCAGCAGAGCTGTCCACTGGTGATCAGATCACATAAGGATGGA
This sequence comes from Aulostomus chinensis, assembly GCF_037954235.1. Lineage (NCBI taxonomy): Eukaryota > Metazoa > Chordata > Actinopteri > Syngnathiformes > Aulostomidae > Aulostomus > Aulostomus chinensis. Next base: position 21,809,377 of record NC_141338.1, on the reverse strand, counting down.
TCTTAATTCCAGGTGCTTTATCTTCCCTCCGAGTGCATTAAATCTGGGGTGATGGTAACATAATTGCCCTGATTGCTCTGCCAGTAGCAAAGGGTACCAGCAGACTTTAAGTCCTGCTGGTCAGCTCTTGCCACCAGGCAGACATGTATTGGGTTCACAAACTTTTTTCTAAACCAATCAGAAATCCAGCTTAGTTCCCATCCTGTCTGGTCTAAACGCTGTCTTTGGTGTTACATGTATTTCTCTCAAGGTGGCTTCTGGTCGACCTGCAAGTCCATGCTCTTATCCCACTGCTACTCTTTCCACAGATGCAGCAGCTCTTCTATGAGAATTACGAACACAACAAGAAGGGTTACATCGAGGAACTCCACAGCAGCAAGATCCACAATGCCATTACGCTCCACCCCAACAAATGGCCTGCCTACCAGTACCGGCTCCACAGCTACATGCTGACCCGAGAGATCTCACGGCTCCGCTACCACACCATCCTGCTCCACCGTGAAGGCCTGATGATGACTGACCTCAGTGATACTGAGGTGCTGTGGGAGGACCAGCAGCTGGGGGCGCCACCCTCCTACATGCGCTATCAGCCCAACCAGAGAAATGATGTCATTGAGTGGGATTTCCTCACTGGCCGCCATATTTACTCTGCTGTGGAGAACAGGATGGCCCGGCAAAGCCTTCGGAACTCACTTCGCACTGCGCTGGAAGACATAATACTCCAGGTCATGGAAATGATCAATGAAAACTCTAAAACACGTGGACGTGTGATTGACTTTAAAGAGATTCAGTATGGCTACCATCGGGTGGACCCCATGCATGGTGCTGAATATATCTTAGACTTACTGCTCCTGTACAAGAAACATAAGGGACGCAAAATAACGGTACCTGTGAGGCGGCATGCGTACCTTCAGCAGTCCTTCAGCCGACCTTTCTTTAGTGAAACTGAAGAGATAAATGTTGCTGAACTGGTGACGGCCATCAACTCTGAGTCCCAGTCACTGTCATTCCTATCCAACTCTCTGAAGTTCTTGTCTCCTTTTCAGTTCTACGAATCAACCAGGGAAATGTGGGAGCAAAGTCAGAGGAAGGTCAACATTCTCGTCCCTCTGTCGGGTCGCTACGACATCTTTGTCCGTTTTATGGAGAACTTTGAGAAAGTGTGTTTGATACCCAAGCAAAATGTGAAGCTGTCTGTCATACTGGTCGACAATGAAAGCTACCAGAACAGAGGAAAACACATCGAGTTAATCAAAGATTACCAGCAGAAGTATCCCAAAGCCGACTTTTCTGTAATCCCCACGACCGGTAACTTTTCACGAGGGTTCGCTCTGGAGCTGGGCTCCTCGCAGCTTGACAATGACACACTACTCTTCTTCTGTGATGTTGATCTCATCTTTAGTGGTGATGCCCTGCAGCGCTGCAGAGACAATGCAATACAAGGCAGACAAATGTATTTCCCTGTTGTATTTAGCCAGTACAATCCCAAAATAGTTTATGCTGAGAAGGCCTTAAGAGAAAACAAATTTGTCCTAACCAAGAAAAGCGGGTTTTGGCGAGATTATGGCTTTGGAATTGCCTGTGTTTTCAAGAGTGATCTGCTCAAAACGGGAGGATTTGACACCTCAATCTTCGGCTGGGGATTGGAAGATGTAGACTTGTTTACGAAAGTTATTCATTCTGGTTTAAAAGTGTTACGCAGTCAAGAACCAGGAATTGTCCACATTTATCATCCTGTTCACTGCAACTCAAGCCTAGAACAGAAACAATACAAAATGTGCCTTGGGTCAAAAGCTAGTACATATGCATCCACGATACAGTTGGCAGAGCTGTGGCTGGAGAAACACATCGAGGTCGCATATAACAGAACTGCATCCTGACATTCCAGCCTTCCTGGACACCTCAATGCAAGTTTACCTCAGTTCTGCTCGAACAAAGACCGCAATGGACCACATTTGTGTTGCAGTGTGACAGGAGATTGGAGGTCCTCAGTTGATAGAGATGTGTATCCAGACTGGATCAGAAACCATCTTCTCCGAAATAGAGCTGGACTCAACCAATCAACTCCACCCAACCTGGACAGGATCAGGGGGAATGTTGAGTTAAATATTAATGCTCCCAGTTTAATTGGAAGCACATTAATAAGCTGTACAGTTGGGATGTATTGATTTGTCATTCAGTGTACCTAGTGGTCCAAAGGTCTACTGTTGCCTCTGCTTTTGCATTATTTTCAAGGACTTCATTTTTCAAACTCACGTCCAATAGGGAGGCAACATATCACCGGAAAGTTGGGCTGTGCACTCTTACAGTAAGAAAGAAGTAAATGTCAGCTTTCTTAGCACCAGCCACCGGACATACAGTAGCATTCTGTCTATTGGTTGATTTACATCCTAACAGTCATGTATTGTCACATGTCCAAAGATTGTTTTGACAGGAAGGATGCAAACCATTTTCAGATACAATCACAAGTACTTCACCTTCTCTGACAACCCAGCTATAATCTTCTGCAGGCAGAAACGAGCACCTTCTGTTTCAGTGTGATCTAATTAAAGTTAGTCAATAAAGCAGACAGTCATGATGTAGCATCACTCTAACTGTTCGTGGAGGAACTTCAAAGCGTTGCCTTTAAAAACAGACCAAAACCCTGCATGCAGTAGTCCCATTGGTTTAACGTTCTGTAGATGTAGGTGATGGCTGGGATCAGTTGAGGCCAATCTTAGATGAGTGGAAAGATGTTTTAATGCTGCTCTGTTTGTCTCTCTGCCAGCATCATTGTTTCACCTTCTATAAATGCTTGGGAAACAAACTAGTCTGTCACAAGGACGTTGAAGGTTACATGACATACTTTCGTGCATTAGCACAACTGATTTAATCAGTAAGTGGTGGAGAGAGAGCCAAGTGACACTTCACTTCACCACTGTGGAATGTGGAAAGCTGCTGTGCCATGAGCAGCATCGCTGCTGCGTTACACAATCTGCGTGTGCGTGTATGTGTGTGTGAGGGAGTTGTCTCACTTAAATGCTCGACATCAGCCAGCATTTGTTACCGCTGCTGCTATTAATGCCCATCCACAGGGATTAGCAGTTAGAGGCTAACTAGCAAACTGAACTCAGAACCAGGTCATCCGAAGGAGCAAACACTAGACCTGCTGTCTGTCTAGCGTGTATGAGTTGTGCAGTACTCCATCAGGAGTGATGCACGTTGGTGTGGGAAGAATCGTGTCCAAGTGCTGATGCACATCCATGGACTGGATGAAGACACAGTTTGCGCCCGTATATAATCAGGAGGTCAGTGGTCTGCTCCTGTCAGTATGACCTGACGCTTACCAGGATCCTGGTCTGACTCCGCATGAAACGGTTCTAGACATCTGGACCAGGCCTGGTGTGACTAGGGTAGGTCCTTCCATGGTACATCCAGACTGCTATTTATGTTGCCATTCCTCATGTTTTGTGTGTCATTCAGTTCTGCAGGGCCCATTGTGGGTCTGTCATGGCTTTTGCTGGACTGTAGTATTTGTTCTTAGCTCTTTCTTCCGGACAGTTATTCTGGCGTTGATTCCTCTGCCTCAGGACAGTGTGTTAACACCCAGCACAATGCAGCCATTTGTTCAATGATGTGTCCACAGCCTCTGAGGAAGCTGGCAACTGATGGTTGGAACAAACTGGCAATGCATCTTTGAAGCAGCCTGGTTGTGGTGAAGTAAATTGCTGCCGCCAGGATAAGAAACCTGCTCTTTTTCTCATGATCTACAGAATGTTTCATGATTCCATTTGTCACTGCAAGATATTTTCATACGTACCAAATACTCATTTTGTTTGAGTTCGTGTGGCAGCAGCTGTAGATGTCTCAGCTCTGAATTACCGTACACACCTTTGTCAGTGAGACAGAATGATGAATAATAAAGAACTAAAATAGCAAATGTGTGATTGTCAAACTCAGCTGGTGAATAACACTCAGGTAAATGGGTAAATATATTAGTAATTATGTCATCAGAATGTTTACCTGCAATGTATTCAAATACTTCCACCAACACGCTATGTCAAGTTCCCTGGTGCTAGAACCCATAAATGTTCTCTGTTCCCAGTCTACAGAAGTGCATCGCAATCACCAACCAATGCTGATTTACTATGTTTGTATCTAAGGCTGGTGTGTATATTTATTGTATGAGGCTGCCGTGATTATAAGGTTTCCAGAGATTTTCTAGTGATTGTGGCACCCAGCTTGTGTTGAAGGCTTGGGAACAAGGAAGGACTTTTTGTGAATGCAGTGCTGTTTCAAAAATATTAATGTGATGTGAAAGATTTGATGGTTCATGGTGTAGTCACCCAAATGTAAATCTGCCAGCAATATCAACTGCTACAATAACAACTGAATATTTATAATAAATATTTAATCACATACATGTGGTCATTGTAGTTATGAGCGGTCTGTACTCCTTGTCATGCTAATTAAGCTGAAGTGGTATGAAAATATTCTATAAATATTTGCATGTTTGTAGAAAGAACACTTCATGATATTACTGCACCACAAACTTCATGTAATTGAATGTAACATTAAGTATATTGTATTTGTGTTTTCTCTGGAGGCCGTCTTTCCTCTGGACACATCAGTTTGATTATTTATTTATTTATTCATTATAATATTTTTATTCAGATGTACATAATTCATTTTAACAAATAATTGTATTAACTGAGGTCAATTGACTGATTTTAATTGACTGTCACTTCGTTATTAGAATTGCGCAACGTGACAGAAGAAGAGTGAAGAAACGTCTGAGTCTTTTTGACAGACTTCATAATTATAGACATTGTCGAGTCTTGCTGAAGACAACATCTAGCTTTTATTTATGTTTATGTAGTGTTATAATCATAACGGAGAAAAACAAAAATTTGAATGAAGGAAAGTACTTGAAATCAACTCAGGGAACAAGTTCGACCGCTGTGTCCTTCAGCACATTCATACATTTAAAGCTTTTTATGCAACTGAATGTGTGTTCTTGAGTTTATTTGGCTTTTTATTTACCTCTTATGTCAAGTTTCAGTTAATGGCATGAGCCAAGAGTCGATCGTACTTCTGGAATCACACTGAAACTTCCTGTTTTTCTTGGTGGACATGAATGCGCCATTGCTGATGACGTTTCACAACGAAAACAAACATGGCGTCCGGGCAGCAGTGGGTGTTGGTGGAGATGGTGCAAGCTTTCTACGAGGTAATTTTCTCTGTCCTTGTCTCATTTTGAGGTAAATAATCCAGACGCCTTTAAGTACATCAGCCGTGTGTTTCGCGGCGGGTTGACGTCAATGTGTCGTCTTTCCCGAGCTTGTAACGGTACACTTCGGAGTCAGGAAGTAGCCGGGGCCCGGGATGGTGTTTGACATACTCACGCAACCAATTGGCAGTTGTGCGTTACATGGTCCTTGCGGGACTCTGTATGAAGAACCGGTTAATGTACCGAAGCGAACTAACAAGGACGTCGCCAGACGCGTTTAACTGCTCTCTAACAAAACCAACAGAAGACAGTATTTATCGACTTGATTCACACCAACGCAAAGAAATAGAGCACTGATGTAGTAACTCCACTTCATACGTCTCCTGTTAATGGTCATTCTATAGCCCAGGTCATGTCACAGTAAACTACCGTACCAAATAAGCCGAGACCCATAGAAACAGACCTATCTAGTTGCATTCATGTCTGTTAATAGAAACTGAAAAATAGATGTATTGAGTAATGGTAAAATTGGAGGCAATTTTAATTTTAAAACAGCAATTGACTTATCCAGGTCAAATTCATGTTAAATGAAGTGTTGTACGGAAATGGAAACATATCAAGTAGATATTTAATATGAAATGCAGATAAGTAAGATGGATATAAGCGAATACTCCATTATCCATCCATCCATCATTGTCTTCCGCTTATTCCTTTCGATTAAGGGTCAAGGGGGTGCTGGAGTCTATCCCAGCATCTACGGGCGAGAAGCGGGGTTCACCCTGGACAGGTCGCCAGTCCATCACAGGGCCAACATACAGAGACGAACAACCATTCACACTCACATTCATACCTACGGTCAATTTAGAGTATCAATCAGCCTCGTCCCCTCTTGATGTCTTTGGACTGTGGAGGAAGCTGGAGTACCAGAGAGAACCCACACAGGAACAGGGAGAACATGGAGACTCACACAGAAAGATCCCGTGCCCGAGCCGGGACTCAAACCCAGAACCTTCTTGCTGTGAGGCCACAGTGCTGACCACTGCACCACCGTGCAGCCTAAGCGAATAATATGAAAGAATAAAAATTAGAGGTCACAACAGTCCAGCCAGACATTACAATACATGATCCCAAATAGGTTCATTGAACTGCAGTGACAAACTGAATGTTTGTAGACAATTTAAATCAACAAAAATGGTGGGGCGTTCGTTACAGACTAGAGGAGCATCAACAGCCAGAGAGTCAGAGACAGCATGGCAGCCAGCAGAATCAATACTACGCCCCTCTAAGACTCACTGGGATCGGACCACAAGAAGCCACGTTACTCGAGCAGTGGAGGGGATGCTCCTCTGACATCTTCTGCTTTAGCTCCAGCATGGACTCGTTTGCGTGCGTTCAATTTATCATCTAGTGGAGATACTGTTTTTCATGAGAATCACATTTCATTTGGTTCAGCTGGAATACAACAACAAGTGACAGAAACTAAATCTGCCTTGTTTTTAATGTCTTTGTTTAAGTCCTGTCAGTTTGTTGTAGACTGTCATTTGTGTGGTTTGTAACATAAACCATGGAGCCAAAGGTTCTAACAGTACCAGAATTGGTAGCAGATGTGAGTCCAGGTCATGTTGGAACTGAACAACTGAAGCTGGGGCAAGTGTGGCTGGAGGAGGTCCAGCTGCACCATCCCTTGACTGTGCTCTTGACCCTGCAAGTCCTGGACTAGGTGTCCCACAATAGAGCATCTTGTGTTGGAGAAGGACGTAGTAGTCAAAGTCAGAGCTGAATACTGAAGTGTCATCATGTTGTCTTGCTGCTCCATCACTCAGTTAACTGCTCCTGGCTGTAATCAACTCACGTTACTTGGCTGATGACAGGTTGCTCAGTTATTTGAGAGAGAGAGAGTGTTTTATTGTCACCAAGGGATCGAGCCCAAGGCGAAATTGCATTACACAGCTCAAAGCCTGATACAACGATCACAAGCGGTCGCAATTATTACAGATTGAAAGTAATAATGGTACATTTCAGAAATGTAACAACAGCACATATACATTTGTTGTGTATGTACGCTAAACTTGAGCAGTCCATTGACCCAATGGAGGTAAGTGAGAGTGAGGCGTCGCAGCAAGAGCCGCGCCAGCCAAGCCCGGGCGGGCAGGCTGCAGCCACCAGGCGCTGCCACCCCAAGGGAGGTGGAGAGAGCAGAGGCGGGGGGGTCAGGAACACACGGGGGAGGGGGGGATAGTACGTGTCATTTGCGTCACCAAGGCAGAAGGAGTTCTCCTGGAGGATAAACAGTGGGAAGGTGACCTTCAGTAGCCGATAAGGAAGCTGTGTTTGGGTTTGGGCAGAGGAGCACACAATCCAATCCGTCTTCTCTTTCAGTCCAATCCAAATTATAAGTTAAAAATTTTTCTGGTCTTCAACATCACTCTCCTCTTCGCAGAGCGGCCAACTGCTCCGAGATGGTTTCCATCCTGCGTTTCAGTTCAAGAGTCTGTTGTTGCCCCCGCTTTGCCAGCCTCAATAATTGCGTTGTAAATGACGGTCAGTTGTGGAGTCCAGATCTGGTGGCAGCCGTTGTCTTGCCTATTTGTGGTATGTGAGGGCACCTCCAAGTCCGAGGAGGAGAAGCCACCACAACCATGAACACAAATAAGTAGAGGTCCTCGATATTTGTTGGTATTTGAAACATTCCAAACATGTTGTGGTATATTTGTTCTGGTGAGAAAGCAAACACTGAACTCCCATCCTGGCCTGTGTCCTCCTCAGGCTCCTGCCTACCACCTCATTCTGGAAGGGATCCTCATTTTATGGATTATCCGACTCCTCTTCTCTAAAACCTACAAACTCCATGAGACGTATAAGCTGACAGAGAAGGTAACTCTGTTTGTGTGTGTGTGTGTGTGTGTGTGTGTGTGTGTGTGTGTGTGTGTGTGTGTGTGTGTGTGTGTCGTGCGTGTGCGTGTGTGTGTGTGTGTGTGTGTGTGTGTTAGTCACTTACTCACTTCACTCACATCACTAGACAACTGTCATGTGGTTTGGTTTCAGGAGAAGGAGGACCTGATTGAGGAAGTGGCAGCCTGAGCCTCTTGTGCCTCCTTTGTCCAAGGACCACCCCTCCCTCAACTATGATGTGGTCACAGGGTAAACACACTCTGCATTACTGCATTGCTTGTTTTTGCTGGAGTCCATCCAGATTGTGGCTCAGTCTCCATCATGAGGCTTATTTCAGATGGTGAATGTAGCTTGATTTAGAAGAAATCAAATATCCCCACCAAATACCAAATGAAGGCACCAAAGACATCGAGGAACAACGTGGAAACGTTCATAGCTGGATTTGGTGTCAAAAAAGTTTTTGACATTGGAGATTTTTGTTGCCCACAGCCACAAGGTGCTGGTAAATCTTTATTATAATCCTTGAAAATGCCTTAAAAAGTGCTTGAATTTGACTTCAGAAGGTGAAGGAACACTGAGTGGTGGAGTGTGCTGCCGCCAAGATTGAGGACTGCTCACCCACGTCTTGTTCCTCTTGTTTGCATTTGCCCGAAACTGCTCATATATTTGTTCGGTTTATCTCGTGTTTGTCAGCACGTTTGTGGCTGCATGCCGTGAAGTTCTATCCTGTAAACTTTGGTAACATCTTTGAGACTGAAACAGAGCAAGACAGAAAGTTAAAGCATACAGTGTTTCCTAACCTGGTTAGACAACTCTCAGCAGTTAGTTTTCAATTTTGATAAAATAAATCTTTTTGAGTCTTCCAGGGCTGCACGGTGGTGCAGTGGTCAGCACTGTGGCCTCACAGCAAGAAGGTTCCGGGTTCGAGTCCTGGCTCGGTGCGCGGATCTTTCTGTGTGGAGTTTGCATGTTCTCCCTGTTCCTGTGTGGGTTCTCTCTGGTACTCCAGCTTCCTCCCAGTGTGAATGGTTGTCTGTCTCTATATGTGTTGGTTCTGTAATGGACTGGTGACCCGTCCAGGGTGAACCCCGCCTCTCGCCCGAAAGCTGCTGGGATAGGCTCCACCCCCCACCCCCCCGCAACCCTGAACAGGATAAGCAGATTTTTCCAGATCTCATGTTTAGTCAACAGCTGACTTACAAACCCTGTTTTCCATCACAGACCCCCCAGCCACAAAATCACAGTTAATGGAAGAGAGTGCATTAACTTTGCATCGTTTAACTTCCTGGGACTCCTCGACAATGAGCGGGTGAAGGTCAGTAGTTTGTGTTTCCACATCCAGCAGTGGTGTGATTGATTGGTATATTAATAAGATGCTCATTGCCCTCCTCGTTACAGCAAAAGGCTCTAGCATCACTGAAGAAATACGGTGTTGGAACATGTGGTCCCAGAGGCTTCTATGGAACGTTTGGTGAGAGAAAAACAATCCTCTCCTTTCTTCATCCTCTATTCTATTCTACTGTCTCATATCTACAGAACATCATACTATGACAGGAATGTGCTTATCCACACTGTGCTGAGAAAAAACACCAGCCACTGTGGCAGCGCCGCCATTGAGAGGAAGTGAAGACCACAACATGTGGGTGTTGTCTGGGTGTAGTATTACGGCCCCCTGTAGGGAGATTTATAGATGCGTACCTACAACATAAAAGAACGGTCTCAGTAGACTGACCTAGCTGCTGTTGGCAGCACATCTGCACTTGCGTGGTGATAATTTGAGTCAAAACTTTTTCTGATGGCACAGACACAAGTGTCCTTTGTCATTAAGGCTGATTTCCACTTTCTGAGCAATCTCCATCTCCTACGAACTTTACTAAAATCAGGTGGAGACCAGAGAGGATGCAAAGAAACTATCATGAGAATTTTCACATTAGTACTCTTAAATGTTTCTCCAACAAAAATGTTAGTTTAATGCACGTAAATGTGACACAGAGCTTCATGAAGGCCTGGAAACTTTGAGATGTCTTGTTCTCTGGAGCAGGAAGCAGCTGGCCGTTGAGTGCTGATTTCAGTCAGCATTTTCTGCCTCTTTCGCTTTTTGCATGCGGTATTTTTGAAAGCCCTCCTCCACATAGGACAGCAACGAACTCCGAGGTAACTAGCTAGTAGGAACTTAGACGCTGAAAATGTCAAGTTTAGATTTGGATTTTCAAGTAGGGTAGCTTTGTTGGATTATATGACAGAAGAGTTACAACAATATACAACAAATGTAAATACCAAGTTTACCCCCAACATTTGCAAAGACACTGTCGCTGTATCCTGGGCTAAGCCCTGCCCACAGCAATTCAGATTGACTTGTGAATAAACAAATAAGCTGGAGTGTTTTGTCCACTACAGCAGAGTGATGACTGGTTGAGCCAGATGTCTCTCAAGTCAGTTTTATTTGTGTAGCGCCAAAACACAACTAAAGTTACCCAATGACACTTAACAAGCAGAGCAGGTCTAGAACTCCACAGCTCCCCATGAGCTACTGTACTGGGAAAGGCCCGGAGGGACGTCTGGCCCCATGAGACGAGTTAAAGTACACTGAGAGGAATAGTAAACCCCTCAGTATAAACTATTTCATTTGTCTCTGACAGATGTTCACCTGGAGCTGGAGAGTCGTCTGGCCAAGTTCATGAAGACCGAGGAGGCCATCATCTACTCATATGGCTTCGCCACTATCGCCAGTGCGATCCCCGCATATTCAAAGAGGGGGGACATCATTTTTGTGTACGTACGGCCTCCTGGCAGGATGATCAGGCGTACGCAAGAGCTGATTCGCTAACTGGACCAGGTCACATGACCATGGAGTCATGATGCTGCCATGTTTGTGGGGGCAGTGTTATTTGTTGGCAGGGTCTGTGACTCATTCACATACAGAAATGGTCAAACACAGGGGTTTAGTTTAGTTGACACAACCGTAGCCAAGGGTAGCAGTTCCAACTGAGAGCCCATTGAGCTGACATGCGATTGTTTGCTAACAGGCTTATATTCCTTCGCCCCTGAAGATTATCTACTTCAGCCAGTTTGAAACTTTAAATTGAAAGTGGAGTTTGTTGTCTGAGGTGACTAGCTCCATGTCACAGGTCAGCTATGCCTGCTCGTATGGAGCACTAGAAAAGTGAATGATGTTGGACAGTCGTCCCATCAGTGTGTGTCCTTGTGTATCCAGGGATGAGGCAGCCTGCTTCTCCATCCAGAAAGGCCTCCAAGCATCCCGCAGCTACATCAAATACTTCAAACACAATGACATGGAGGACCTGGAGAGGCTGCTGAAGGAGCAGGAGGTGGAGGACCAGAAGGTGAGTACCAGCACACAAATCAGGGAGGACTGTTTTATGGGAGTGAGGGACTTGGACGGGCCAACGAGTTTGATTCATGCAGCAACACACAGAGAGAATATCTGGACCAGTGTGACAGATGATGTGGTTGGTGGTCCATCCATGGTACTGAGGTAAACATATATTTACCTCTCTCTGTTGCAGAACCCTCGTAAAGCTCGAGTGACCCGGAAGTTCATCGTAGTGGAGGGTCTGTACATCAACACTGCTGACGTCTGTCGTCTCCCGGAGCTGGTACGCTGCCCAACAAGTTTACAAACCCCAAAGACTGTTGGAGAGGGACTTAGGAGAAAAAGACATTTCACACCAAGTGCAAATTTGTGGATTATTCTTTGAAATTTTGGTTTCACTATTAAATGATGTGAATATTCAGTGTGGGTTTGAGAACAATGCAGCCCAGAGACACCTATCAACGAATGTAGGCGGAGCATAGAGTCAAACAAAATGGTCATTTGCTGCCAGTGCAAAGCTTCATGGAAATATCAATGCAACCATGACCTAGGTGGTCAAGGAAACCTCGAGCACATGTACAAACAGCATCTGCCATGTAGCACTAGCGACATACAAAATGCAGAATTTACAACTGGCTCCTCATCAGGTGTTGAACTGGAACATGAGAAGGAGAAATTTCACACTGTGTATGATTAGCATGAGAAGCCCACCTCGCAAATATTCTACACACACATGCCACATTCTGGTGCTGCGCTGGTGTGGAATGACTTGAAGTCCTCAAGATTCATAAGATACTGCAGGCGCTGGCCAGCGTCCCACACTGGAGACTGTAGATGCCTCAGCTCTGCTCCTGCTGGGCTCTGCTTGACACAGTATAGTTACAGTCGGTAACATAGTAATCATTACAAGGACCTGTGCTATAGTCTAGTAATTACTCAAGTACTTATGTAATCATGTAGTGACTGCAGAGTACCTAGATAGTAATATAGAAATGACTCAAGCACTGGAGTAATAATATATTGACTTCCAAGTACTTGTGTACTAATGTAGTTATGACAGCTGAGTACTGGTGTAACGGTGTAATAATGACTACTGAGTACTCATGTAATAATGTGGTAATGACTACAGACTAGCGGTGTAAACATGGTGCTTGTGCTGGAACTGGTCCAATCCTTTCCAAGTTGTTATCCAGTTCCTCAGGGACAATGAAATCTTTCTTGTACCATTGTACCATTGCTCCAGGCTAGTAAATCAAGTCTCTTTTTACTGCGTTTGTGTGTTCTCCAGGTGAATCTAAAGTACAAATACAAGGTGCGGATCTTCCTGGAGGAGAGCATGTCGTTCGGTGTGTTGGGGGAGCATGGTCGAGGAGTCACAGAGCACTTCGGGGTCAATGTGAGTACACTTGACTTGAAATAAACATCAACTGATGACTCATGAAAGGCCAAACCAGCTGATCACAAACATGCAAACATGATTTTCAGAACAGGTTACTACTTATTTGCCACCTGCTTCTATCTTGAGTTTTTCTTTTTACGTCTACATACAAAAACATGGCCCTCCAGACAAATGACATACTGAGCAGGAGATGTTTTTGAAGGTGAGTGAGCAGGAAAGATTGTGCTAACCTGCCCACCTGCACTGTTCATCGTGCTAAGCTACCTAGGGGCAGGTCTCTAGCTTCTTGTCTGGCTCAGGATACTGTAGACAATAATTGCATTTTCCAGAATGTTGCTCTGTCCTTTCTGAGTTATGTTTTCAGGTTGCAAGGATCTGGTGTGTGGACTGCTAGCTTGTTAGCATCTTGTCTCCTTACAGATAGATGACATTGACCTGATCAGCGCGAACATGGAGAATGCTGTGGCCTCCATTGGAGGGTTCTGCTGTGGACGCTCGTTTGTAATTGACCACCAGGTAAATACCACAATACAACGGCTTTATTGAGATGGGGGGGGGGGTGGGAATTGATGTTGGGGATGGGGGGGGTTCACTGTTAATATCTTGGTCCATTCGGGCTGGCAGAGATTCCCTCTAAAGGGGGTTTTCACACTTCCATTGTTTCAAGAAGTGCTCGATCCAGTTGTTTTACAAACATACTCTGGTGTGTTGGTTTTGTGATGTGAATGTGATCCCAACTGGCTCTGACCCAAGAACTGGACGCATCGTGCATTCTTGGATCAAACCAGCTGCCATAGCTGCTGCCTGTCTGCTGCCGGCTAGCTGTTAATTAGTTAGCTGTTAGCTGTGCAACAGGAACCGAGGAGTTATCTGGGGCTGCTGCTTCATTCTGGATAACCTAAGATTCCCTGGAAGAAACCATGTGACTTCTGGCCAATGGATGGGCGACAGCTCGACAGCGGGCTCCTACACTTGACATTTTGCCTGTGTAAAATAATACTGATCCAAGGGGGGCACCCACTGAGTCCACCTAGTCCTCAACTGATCCAGACCAGCAAAACTAAACGTGGGTGTGAAAATGCTCCAAGAGACCCAGATTCAGACTGTGGAGCAGCAGAACCAGCTGGATGAGATGAAGTGGTGGAGTCAATGTTGAGTTATACCTGTAGCTGACAAGTCTACTTCTCTAATTTATATCTGTTGGGTTTTATCAGTCAATCTGCCAGACCTCTGGACCAACCCAGACACGCCAGGCTGGCTGGTGTGTGCTGACTGTGTTTAGTTGTGCAGGGATTCACTCCAGGATTTGCTAAGTGTGTCTTTGTGTTGCAGCGTCTGTCTGGTCAGGGCTACTGTTTCTCAGCCTCGCTGCCCCCCATGCTGGCTGCTGCTGCCATCGAGGCCCTCAACATTATGGAGGAGGATCCAGGTCTGTTCTGCTCTTTAGTTCTCTTTCCTCTGGGCCATGATGACTCAGCTGTTATATAAATTAGTTTATCATCAGAGAAGCGTGTTGATTCATAATTCCCCATGTTAACATCTGTAACTCTGATCTGTTGCAGATATTTTCACAGTCCTGAGGGACAAATGCAAATATGTTTACAAGTCATTACAAGGGTAAGTCCTCTTCTAGGTATTTATTTGTTCTACAGCTGCTGGCTGTCTTCAAACTACCTCATCCATTTGTGGATACAGAGAGTTAATGGCCCCATGCCAGCTCTACCCGGCACTTCTTCTAGTTTTTAGTGCCCTTGACTTTGACATGACTTCAGGACAGAATCACAAGGGGGTAGGTGATGAAATCTTTACCTTGGAAATGGGCCACTTCTTTCATCATCATTAGTCTGATTAGTTGGGGGTGGGGGGGGTCTCTCACCCAGGGATGTTCAAATTAGATAGATAGCCAACATTTCATTAGCCATGCAAAAGCAAACGACTTGAAAAAAGATCAGGCTTGGGGGGGGGGGGGGGGGGGTTTGGCTGGACCAGGGTATTATATAACATCCAGTTACATTTACATTAAAGTAAGATATTCTAATGTCTTAAAAAAAAAGACTTGCATGAATATTTATGAAGATACATTTAAATTTATGGTGAATGGTTGAATGTTGTAACCCTGCATAATAGTGTGCCAAACAGAGAGGAAGGGCTTGGAATGGAGCCTCAGACTCAGAGCGATACTGTTAAAAAGGGCAAACACAACATTCAGTAGGATGACTAAGCATTTGAGTGAGTCCAAGTGTGGTTTTCCCTTATGTGGCCATGCTGTTGGGCCTGGACCAGCGGACTCAGGAAGAGATCCAGCCACTCAGTGTAGTCCTGTAGGTGGTCCTCATCAGGGCCAGTGTATCCCCAGCATCAGGTTCACACATACACAGTCATAGGGGGCGCTGGTGATCAATTAATCCTAATCACTGGAGTTGTTCAAACCAGTGTAGTTGTCTGCAAACACCGTCCATCCATCCATTTTCTACTGCTACTCCTGTTAAGGGTTGGGGGGGGGGGGGGGGTTCCCCCTGGACAGGTCACCAGTCCATCACAGGGCCAACACATAGAGACAGACAACCATTGGCTCTCACAGTCACACCTACAGTTAATTAAGAGTATTCAGATAGCCTAGTCCAAGTCCAGTCCATGTCTTTGGACTGTGGAGGAAGCTGGAGCACCCAGAGAGAACCCACACAGGAACAGGGAGAACATGGAGACTCACACAGAAAGACCCCGTGCTTCAGCTGGGACTCAAACCCCAAATCTTGAAATTAAAGCTTGGTAGCACAATGGAGAACCACTGGTAATCACACTGAGCACCACATTATCCCCTCCTGATACATGCAAATGTTGTCACAGGGAAACTGTCAGAACTGGCTTCCCTCCTAATCGTCCTCTGGTGGTCCAAGTTTCAGTGTTCATTTGTGTTCCAGAACTCCAGGTTTGAAGTTAGCAGGAGTTCCCTTTTCCCCGGCGTGCCATTTACAGCTGGAGAGAAGTTCTGGTTCCAGAGAGTCCGACATGCAGCTGCTCCGCTCCATCGTAGATTATGTAGGTTTCCACTTGAATACACCATCATAGCAGCACGCGAGGCTGAGCCTGAGCTGACATCTCTGTATCTGTGTCCTTACCCCCACACACACACCTGTTCCAGGCTGTCCAGCTGGTACTGAATGGTGGTAGTCAGTGTCTCACATTGTTCTCTGTTGTCTGTGTCAGTGTTTGGAGCAGCAAGTGGCTCTGACGCTTGCTCGATACCTGGAGAGAGAGGAGCGGTACCTCCCCCCACCCAGGTGAGGTCCTGCTTCACAACTGAGTAACAAGTCCCAGTTTGGAACTTGGGTGTTGAGCCTTACCTACTTCTCTCGTACAAGTGTCCTCTCAGCCTGTCACATTTCTTCTAGATGACAACTTGTGTTCGATAGTGACAGTGGTTATTTTTTGTTAGTTTTAAATTTGAGATCTACGGAAACGATGAGCAAAACCTTGTATGTGGATGTTTCTGTTTTGAGACGTAACTTGAGGCGTGTAGACATGGTGGAGATGATGTGCTGGAGGTCACACGGTTGACCCCTGTATGGCTGCACTAGTCGTGATGGGACCTGTTCATCTGTGCGTCCTCAGCATCAGAGTGGTGGTCACCATTGAACAGACGGAGGAGGACATCCAGAAGGCCGTGGCGTGTATCCGGGAGGCAGCTTCAACCCTCTTGAAATGACGGAGCGGTGCTGATCGCCACTGAACCAAGCAGAGGTCATTGCGGCTCGCATCCACCCAGTGGACGGAGACATCACTGTGAGAGAGACGAGGGCGGAGCTGCTCGTTGAGGCCTGCCAGCCCTGCACACTGAACTTCTATGATAAATACACGTTTTTAACTTCTTTTGTTTGTTTCTTAATAATTTGCCTTAATTCTCATTTATCATGCATCTTTTGTTGTATATGGCTGTGAATGTTCATGTAGCTGTCAGTTGTCAGTAATTAGGCTCCAAGTCACAAATAAAGAAAAAAAAGCAACTGCAGCGAAAACCAGACTTGATCTCCACAGACCAAATGACTTGTTACTGTGTGAACTGACCAAAGAGGAGACGCAGTGCTCATAGACCTGCAGCCTTCTGGCATCCGCCTTAGATTTCATGCCACTTTATCTGAAACAGATGCTGATTTTTACACCAAATTATCATCTCATTGTTTCCTAGTTGATGTAACTTCTTCTGTTGTAGGTTGTTGCATTTCTGACATTTTGTTTTTATGGAATACAAATATTTCTGAAGTGGGTTGTGGTGACTGTGCTTTTTGTGGAATGATGGAAGGAATTAAGCCTGAGGGACAAACGTTGTCAGTGTTTTCTTCACTTGATCTACAGCAGCATCATATGTCGTGAGTGTGTTCTCTAGCGCCAGCTTGTGGATGCACGAAGTGATATTTGCTCCGCAGTGCAGCATCAGTCTGCCCCATGTGAAACTCAAACATCAGGTCCTACCTCCCTGTCATTCTACTAAAGACACTGTGACATGCATGGCCCCGCCCACCGAAGCACCTGGGGCTGGAGGTGTGTCAGGGTGGAGAATGGTGGAGCTCCCTGAGTGATGATAATTGGTTTGTGTTGTGACAGCTCAGTGTACTCTTCCTTCTCCAGGCCTACAGGAGCGCTTTCCAAGTGAGACTTGAGTGTTGCTGGTAATGTAGTTAATGTGACCCTAACCCCAGAGCTGTTACCAAGGCCTAAAGCTAGTACTGCAGTACTCCTACACACAGTACTTCCTCAAAAAACAACTTGATGTGAAAGGGGCTTTGTAGTGATGAGTCTGGGCCGCTATGATGAAGATGGTGGAGCTTCTGACAGAGTCCATCTAATCATGCAGAGGATTATTAGAGCCAGATGTTTAGGAGTAGTTAGGCAGCTGAGGGATTGTGGGTATTGTAGTTTGACATTGCATCTCACTTTATTTTTCAGGCTAGTATGAAAACTTAAGTTATCAAGAAAGAGTAATGAGAAGTTGTGTACTACATAGATGACATTAAGAAGCCTGTCATCGTTTTCTTATATTGATCCACAGATGTTTAAAGAAAATTATTATCCATTGACTAATAGCTTATAATGAGATTATGAAAAATCTAGTTTTCAAGGATAAACTTCAGTACATCTTAGGTGGGGAGGCATGGCTCAGTGGTAGAGTGGCTGTCTGGCAACTGAAGGGTCACTGGTTCGATCCTCACTCCCCCTGGTGACCATGTTGAAGTACTTATGAGCAAGATATTGAGCCCCTAATTGCTCCTGATGGCCCTGTGATGGACTTGTGACCCATCCAGGGTGAACCCCACCTCTCAACCAATGTC
Source organism: Aulostomus chinensis (assembly GCF_037954235.1). Lineage (NCBI taxonomy): Eukaryota > Metazoa > Chordata > Actinopteri > Syngnathiformes > Aulostomidae > Aulostomus > Aulostomus chinensis. Next base: position 21,791,216 of record NC_141338.1, on the reverse strand, counting down.
AGTTGGGATAGGCTCCAGCCCCCCCACCCCCATACCAACCCATAGTGGATAACCAGTATAGAAAATGGATTATATTTACTTTCTGAGAAAAACAGAATGATGGACCACAAAATAGCTGCCAGCTCTAAGATGTGAGACGACGTTTGGTGTCAGTTACGAAGTTGTGGCACTTGCAGCTGATTTGTTACGAATTTGAAAATTGGACAACTTTAAATGGTTGGTATAGTGCCACCATCAGGACTATTGGCCTACAGATCCAGTTGAGGACCTTTGGCACAGGACTGGGCTTCTTTGTTCTACAAGGAGGAAATAGTGGGTGGGGCTTCAGACCTGGAGGTGGTGCCAATCCCTTAATGACAACAGGGAGACAAATCTAACATATATTGCTGTTGAGAAGCATGAAGATGTGGATTTTGCACATTTAATATTATGTAACAGAAAGATTTGATGTGCATTTATAAGCTGCTCTTCCAGTCTGGTCGGCAATGTCCTAACAAAGCTTGATGATCTTGAAGTGGATGTAGGCGAAGCCGATGAAAGCTGGCGGGTCCATCTTGTGTTGTAATAACATTTTGTTCCTCACGAGGCCTTACTGAGTTATGTAGCATGCTCACAGTGCTACCTGAAGGAACTGACCTCCTCTCTGGAGCCCTTCACCCAACAATATGACAGCGTTATGAAACAGAAAGCTCTCATTTCTTCAGCTTTCGTACACATGCACAGACACACACTCTCAGACTCAGGGTGAGAGGGAAGAATCTGGGCCAAAGTTCTGTGAAGAATGGGGCTGAAGATTTAGATGTAGAGATGTTTGTGTCCTGGATGCTGATTGGTTAAAGCATCTGCCCCTCTGCCAGTGAACAGACCTTCAAGTCACTGGAAAGGTATGTATAAGCGCAGATGTGTTCTCCTTGCCTCAGGCTGGCAGGAATCCAGCTGTTTTTTTTTTTACCACTGTTATTACCAAGCATGTGTGTGGCTGGTACTGTTTTCAATGTGTGTGTGTATGTGTGTGTGTGTGTGGGGGGGGGGGGGTAAAGAACACTTGGGCCCCTCCCCACACACACTTGTTTCCACAGTTTCATCCCATTTGTGAATCTACTGTTTCCTTCTAATCACTCTTTGATGGGGCAGCAGTCGATTGATTCAGAGTACAACTACTGAGTATAGAGGTGGGTCAGATTCATTGGTAATATGGTAGTGATTTATTAACCTATTAATATCTACATAAACATCAATGTCAGGCCTTCGTCTTCCAAATCTGCTGTGGTATTATTGGTCTGCTCAATTGCACTCTGCTTCGTTTTATTTTAGCTCAAATTTTCTCCCAGCTTGGGTAAATATTGAGACAACAACTACATCAGAACCCCCCCCCCCCCAATCGGTGTTTATCTATACTCAGCAGATTTGAAAAAAGATAAAGAATCCCTTTCTTAAAAATGTCATTAACATTTGGTATTTTGTACATCAGCATATTAGAAACATCCAACCATCCATTTTCTTCCGCTTATTCCTGTAAAGGGTCGGGGGGGGGGGGGGCTGGAGCCTATCCCAGCGGCTGTGAGAGGGAGGGTTCACCCTGGACAGGTCACCAGTCCATCACAGGGCCAACACATAGAGACAGACAACCATTCACACTCACAGTCACACCTACGGTCAATTTAGAGTATCAATCAGCCTCGTCCTCTCTTGATGTCTTTGGACTGTGGAGGAAGCTGGAGTACCAGAGAGAACCCACACAGGAACAGGGAGAACATGGAGACTCCACACAGAAAGATCCTGTGATGGAGCCGGGACTGGAACCTGGAACCTTCTTGCTGTGAGGCCACAGTGCTGACCACTGCACCACCGTGCAGCCTAAAGTGTACTCATTCCAATTACAGGGCCTCTTTTTTTTTTTTTTTTTTTTTTTTTTGCAGGGGAATTCTCACTTTATTGCAAAGAGCAAAAAGTACGGAAATGAGAAATAAATGGGAACAGAAAATAAGAGCAGCTAATAGAATACTGTAAAATGAAAATTCACAAGTTGGATATCAGAAGCTTCCCAGTGTATTATTGGATGACAAGAGGTATCCCCTCAAAGATAACAGCTGCTCCACCAATTACAGGGCCTCGAAAGAGTCCTGTATTGTTATTTTTCGTCACTACCTCCCCGAGTCGGGAGTGGGTCATTTGCGCGCCTGCTGCCTTCCTTGGATGTGGTAGCCGTTTCTCAGGCTCCCTCTCCAGAATCGAACCCTAATTCCCGTTACCCGTGGTCGCCATGGTCCACACAGAAAGTACCATCGAAAATTGATAGGGCTACCCTTTTGCTGTAAATCAGTATTGATTGATTTTGGGCTCCTCCAAGCTGGAAGACTGAAAAACATGCAAGTGCCCTCAGTAAAGATATGTTTGAAGGAAATTGCAACATACCGTGCATTGGAAAGACAACAATTTCTTAAAGTATGGAAACCTTTTTTGAAATGTTGGAAGATGAGAATGTTACAGTAACTTGAACGTCATCACAGCTGCTTTTTCTGTTAATTTGTTTTTAATCACCTCTGTTACCACTGTATTATCATTATGCGTGGGTTCTCTCTGGTACTCCAGCTTCCTCCCACAGTCCAAAGACATCAAGAGGGGACCAGGTTAATCCAGACTCTAAATTGACCATAGGTGTGACTGTGAGTGTGAATGGTTGTCTGTCTCTGTATGTTGGCCCTGTGATGGACTGGTGACCTGTCCAGGGGGAAGGCTGCTGGGATAGGCTCCACCCCTTAACAGGATAAGCAGTAGACAATGGATCGATCGGTTCAATATTAGGTCAGTATCTGATCGATATCAGGTCAGTAACCAATCAGTATCAGATATCTGAGTTCAATATCAGATCAATTTTAGTTCCGAATCAGATCAATATCAGGTTTATATTAGACATATATCACGTCAGTATCAGATCAATACCAGGTCAGCATCAGTTCAATATCGGGTCGAGGCCTGGCCTGCCTTCCTTTCGCCGGCAGGTGGCGCCCTCCCCCTGCAGCTTCACTGCCGCGCTCTGGTGAATCCTTACTGCACCCCTGACGCGCGTGCGGAGCGCGAAGCTCTCGTGCACGCGGCGCTCCAGGCTGGCTTCCTCTCCGCGCATGGAGGGAGGGAAGGAGGAGGGAGGGAGGCCAGTCCGGATCCACAGCTGGCTGGGAGAGAGTTGTCCGGCCCTCGACGTCCCTGTACGCCGCTTTGTTTTCGCGTCTGCGCCGCATCTGTCCCGCAGCTTCATGCCTGACTCTCGTGCGAGCTGGAAGGAGCGCGTGGAGTCCGACTGCTGACTTGTAGGCGAGAAGAAGAAGAAAAAAAAAGAAGAAGAAGAAGAAGAACAAGAAGAAGACGTGAAGGCGAGAGAAACTGGACCGAAGCGTCTCCAGCAGGTTTCAGGTTCAGAAGCGATCATGAGGACTCTGGTCTGGATGCTTCTGCTGGCTCCTCAGCTCCGGTGCAGCGGTGAGTCCCGAACTCCTCAAGTTACTCAGAGATGCTGTGCACGAAGTGCTGCAAAGATCTCATCGGGTCACGGAACCGTTCTTTGTCTCGGGTGGTGCTGAAGGGGAGCTGGTCACACATCCTGCAGTTCTATCAGGTCCACATCTGGTCCGAGGCCGGTTTCCATCCTGTTCTTTTATCTGCTATTTGTTTCACGCACTTTAATCTACAGAGATTTTTTTTTTTTGGGGGGGGGGTGTCTTTGTTGACATGAGTTTGCAGCAGCTTGCTCTAGGTGCTGGTGTCGGACTCAAAGGGCCAGTGGCTCGTTGTCATGTTAATGTGTGTGCAGCTCCAGGTGATCTGGCCTCTTTGTCACTCATGCTAATCCATGGACTCTCCCTGCGGGGAAGGGGGGGGGGGGCACGTTCCTGTGTTCTGCTCGGCTTTGAGGACTCACCATTTGGTTGGAGTGAAAGGGGCATGGTAGTGAGCTTCTGGGGGCAAAATCATTAGCACCCCTCCCCCCCTTGACCCTCTTTAGTCTACAAGCAGAACTTTTTCCACTTCTGTCCATGGGACCTGCAGCAGGAGACGGTCCTGCATCCTACGATAGTCAGTCCAGGATGTCCACCATGTTGCTTCATGTCCTCCAGATGGTTTTCACTCTAAAGCAGAATGTGGTCATCAGCGTGTAGACCACGTTATTAGCTGCTGGTCACACACACCAGTGTCGTCACTGGCCATCAGCACTGGTTGCGTGTTTCCCAGATGAGTCACATGAGCGTGTGTCACTAGAAAGCTTTCAGAGAAACTCACTGTGGTGAAATTGCGGCCCCTGGAACTTTGGTGCTGGGGTCCTAATTAAAGCTGTACTTAGTGATGGGTGGATTGTCACAACACCACGTGTGTGTGTGTGTGTGTGTGTGTGTGTGTGTGTGTGTGTGTGTGTGTGTGTGTGTGTGCTCTGTAGAGAGAGTGTGAGAGAGGTGAAACCTGATGATATTAGGAATTTGCATAAAGGAACAGACTGATGCAAATGTGGAATAAACCACTTCTCGTGTCCACTAGGTGGCACCAGAGAACGCACACTTCCTGTATGTGATGCATGTCGATGCGCTGCAGGTATTGACTGGCTCAGCTCTGCTTGGCTCTGGTGGAAACACAAAATTCAGGTGAATACAGTGGGTAGCAGCCAGCCTTTAACCCTCAGACACGAATGATGAGTCAAACTCCACCGTCAACAATCACACGGAGGGACGAAACTTGTCGTCTCCTGCGGTAACCACTGTGGCTTCCTGTCCTCCAGCAGCACACCAATGTGGTTCAGTTGCTGTTGAGTTTGAAGAAACAGACCGAAGCTAAAAATACATCAGACACGTCGTCACTGTTCTCCGTGCTGCTGTGGCTACAGCCAGCAAGTTTGTGTACAGGCCCAGGATGCTGCCCTCTGAGAGCCTAACAAGACTGTGAGCTTATGAGGAGATTTCAAGTGAGAGTTGCTATGGAGGGAGGACAGGAAGTCGCTGGAGCCAGGGCAGCAGCTGTGAATGAAGTGGGAGCCTCGTACTAATGAGTACTCACCACCGTATGAGTCACTATGTTGGGGTTGGAGTAGAAAGGCAGAGCTGCCGCCGCTGCTGCTGGAAATGGGGCCCGAGGGCCTTCCTTTGCTGTGGGGGGTGTTTAAGGAGAGCGCAGCTCCCCCTGTAATCACATGTTACCAAAGCCTGCAGGCAAAACCGTGAGACAGCCGACTGGCAAAGTCGTTTGTCCACTTAAAATGGTTTATACTGGGGGCTGCATGTCATTTGCTGGGAGATGCAGACGGAGTGGTAGTTGTAGCTGGTTTCTCTGTGTCTGAGGCATCCTGAAGGAGCCTTTGAGGAGAGGCTGGCTGGAAGGTTCCCCATGAATAGAAACACTTGGACCTTTAAACATGTTCTTTGGATTCATGTAGAATGTGGTCCTGGTCCCTCATCTGACAGTGTGTAGAAGCACGGAACCACAGAGATCTGCTATTATGTGATGATGTCACAAATTAACATTCTGCTTTAATGTGGTCATGTCTCATGGTCACTGGCATCTGCCAGTGTAAGTCAGCGTAGGACAAATGAATGGAACCAAAAACACAAACAAAAACCCACCACACAAGACCTGCTCATCCAGAACCTCAACCTCTGGGCTTCCTTAGATCCCCAGCAGGACAGACGCCATGTTTCTTACAGTAGATTTGATGTGGAAAATGAAAGGAAACAAATAGAAATGAGTGTTCATCAGAGATCAGATCGTCTACATCGCCATTAATTCCAGCGTATGTAGGGAGGGAGAGGAGCGAGAGGATGGCTCAGCCTGGCATCACTCACTGTTAAAATGGAGAAACTGTGTGTGTAACACTTATCACACTCCCTCAGTAACAGCTGGGATCATATGTGAGCCATAATTTGCATCGGCCAAACTCATTTTGCTGATAAAATGTTAAGTAATATCAGATATGTGCGTGTGAGTGTAGGTGAGGGAGAGGGGGAGGGGGACTGAAATGCTCTGGCCTCCGGTGTGGACGTTGCCACAGGCACCTCAAAGCTGATGGAACTTCCTGTTTCAACTTTTGACCCACTGTACGTGTGTGTGTGTGTGTGTGTGTGTGTGTGTGTGTGTACTGTAAACCACTTCAGAAGTACCTTTACTGTGACTGAGTGACGTCACCCTCAAATCAGACGGTTCTGTAATCCGTCAGCTTCTTCGAGCCTCATACTGAGATAGTAGCTTTTTTTGGGGTGTTGCTATTGCTAATAAAGACTTTTCCTGAAAGCTTTTGAGTCATAAAACAGCAGGTGAGGGTGAGTAATGTGGAATCTCATTCTTAGTTGCGGAAACCATCGGTGCTTTTGTAATCGCCAGTCAAATTATATGTAGTAGAATAAATGTGCCGTCTCCAGGGGGTGGATATCACTGCTGCCTGGTGATGCACTGGAAGAGACTAACGGCTTTGTTATGCAGCTACAGGCCAACGCTGACCTAACTGACAAACACAAGCAGCCATGATTAACAACTGCATGGCACCAGCTTTTCCCAAACCCTCCCTGGCCTCATCACAGACTCTATTAGACGTTGGCGCTCTTCCCTCCACGTCTGAAGCTGTGAGGTGAAAGAATGTGTAGCTGAGAGAAGTGAGCCAGAGGTCAGGCCTTTCAGCCGCGTCTGAGCACATGTCAGTGCTTCCAGAAAAATGCAGAGGTTTTTTTTGTAATTTTTGCGGGCAAAAATCCTTGATTACGCGGCATGTTTTCTTGAAAATAAATGCGATGGAATATGCAAGATATTTTTTCAATTTGATGTGATGAATTTGCGGGAACTTGCAAAAACCGTTGTTTGATGAATAAGAAAGAAAAAAGTGATTCCCCCAACTGTTCTCACCAAGCTACAACTTTCATGTAGAGTCATTTCTAATGACCGCCTATGATAAGCAAGCGAACTACGTCACAGGAAGTGCTGGGAATGATGAAGTTCTCTTCTTGTTTTATTTCCCACCCAAACAAACATATGGCTCACACCTACAAACCCTTGATGAGTCAAACAAGTTCCAAGCTTATTTTAGTTGGCAAACGAGACGGATTTGCGGACGTCATCGTGTCTTCTTCGCAGGGTTTGCTGCTTTACGATTACGTCACCTCACAATATTCCCGAGGCAACAGGAGCAAAATGCTGCCCCTGTGTCAAGAAAACGCAACATTTTTCAACTTTCTGCAAAGATATGAGTGACTTTGATGCAAGGAAAATGGGATTATGAATCGTGCAAGCCTCGCCTATGTTGTGTATTTTGCATGGAAACCTGTGATTTATACACCAAAATTGCGGCATCTTTGAAAAAATGCAACTCCCTGCATAAATGTGTGAACTTTGCTTGATTATGTGTTGAATTATGCGATCGCATAATTGCATTTTTCTGGAGGGACTAATTGTCCTTAGATTAGATGAGAATAGATTAGATCATTGTCATTAGATCACTAACACAGTTTTGTGCGTCCTCACATTGACAACCAGCTGCACGGAGGTGCTGTGGAAAACTAGCCAAGTCAAGTTTAGCTGAGCTGGTCAGGTGTGGGAACACCTCTCCTGCTGCTGCTAGTAAGCTGCTAACAGTGTTTGGGTCTGGTGCCTGTAGCAAGTAGAACCGGTGTTCTTATGCAGCAGGACAGGAGTTTCGAAGCAAAAGGCTGCATATTTGCTCCCAAAATGGGCAGCAGCCATTTATTAGTGGTTGTCACTGCATCTGATGGATCAGTGATCATTTGAGAGAGGAGGAGGTTCCTCGGTGTGTGTTGTAACAGTCTGGTTCCACATGAGTAAGATTGTCTAGGTTGTATAATATTAACAGTTGTTGATGTATTTCACATGTTCCTACACAGGTGATGGAGGCGGCTGTGCTGGTTATAAACACCTGGGAGAGCTGCTAACATCTTTCAGGGCAGCTTCAGTATTTGTATCATGAAGATGAGATGATGTGACAATGTGCTGCTTCAGAAGCTTCAGTCATCAGGTCACTAATCACTTCCGCTAACACACAACCACGCGCACACACACAACCATGCACACACACACAACCACATACACACCCGCACTGCTCATCATGACTGCAACACGACTGCTCTGATCTTTGTCTCAGCTAACCGCTCACTGAGGACAAGCACTCAGACAAGTGTGAAGAGGGTAGAGGTAAGCTGCAGGGTGCTACTGGTTGCTACAGGGTGCTGCAGGGTGCTAGTGGTTGCCACAGGGTGCTACTGGTTGCTACAGGGTGCTGCAGGGTATAACATGGGGCAGCATGGTGCTATTGATTGTGACTGCGTGCTCCATGGTGCTATATGGTGCTACTGGTTGCTGCTTTGTGCTCCATGGTGCTGCAGGGTGCTATTGATTACGAATGGGTGCTCCATGGTGCTGCAGGGTTCTACTAGTTGCTACTGGGTGCTACATGGTGCTGCAGGGTGCTACTGGGTGCTACATGGTGCTACATAGTGCTATGTGGTGCTACATGGTGCTGCAGTCAAGATTCAAGATACTTTAGTAATTCCCGAAGAGCAATTCAGTTTACAGTCAACCACAACATAAATATACAGGCACTCTGTCAGTGGCAAACAATAAACACGTAAAGGACAAAATTGTCATTGGACATTAAGTGGTGTGATGGCAGAAGGAATGAAAGAGTTTGCATATCTGTTTGTTTTCTTAGGGGGGTCAGGTAGCGCCGACCCAAGGGCATCAAACAGAATTCGTGGTTCAGGACGTGGTCAGGAGAGCTCAAAATCTGTCTAGCTTTCTGGACAATTCTCAGTCATCTGGACTCCTATGATCTTGGAGCAGATGTTAACAATGGTGCTGCTGGGTGCTCCTGGGTGCTACATGTGCTGCCGGGTGCTACTGGGTGCTACATGGTGCTGCCAGGTGCTACTGGGTGCTACTTGGTGCTGCTGGGTGCTACTGGGTGCTACATGGTGTTGCCGGGTGCTACTGGGTGCTACAGGGTGCTTCTGGGTGCTTCAGGGTGCTGCTGGGTGCTTCAGGGTGCTGCAGCACAACCAGCAGCCAACTCCTAAATAGTTTTACTAGGTTTCTGAGAAAAACTTTAGAATTAGTGCAGTATTACTATAAATATGCTTGGGCTTGTTTCATAAAGCTTGGTGTAATATTTCCTGAGGGATTATTAAACTGAGAAAAGGCTTACTTCCCAATCTCTACCTCCTGGACCAGATCCACACAAAATTAGCAACTCAACTGGTCGTCCAGCACCTTCTGGAATGGAAACTCTGGTTGTCATAACATGAGATGTAACTTCCTATATTTTCCACATGCACGAGACATTCCTGGTGTGTTTTTACACATATGAAATTCAGAATTTATGTAATACAAAACAAACACCTGGCCCAGCCATTGTGTAGGATTAGTGATTTAGTCTCTTGGGCACCATGTAGCAGTAACATCAGAGGGACAACAGCGCACTGGCCTGCCGGCTCCAGTATGACACCTCATGTAGCCTCTTTTCCCTCAGCAGCACTCACCTTTTGTTTTTCTCCTCTTTTTCTTAGCTTTTTCTCACAGCGAGAGACACTATGGCAGTGCTCCCCTCCTGCTGGCGCTCATCACTGCAACAACCGAACAGGCACTGATAACATCCAAGGCAGAATTGTAGCCTGACATCACGTTGGCTGCCAGTCACAAGCCACTTTGTGGTCATGTGTTTCGAGTTTGAGAAGAGGAAATAGAGGAAGGGTCCTGCTTTTCTGAACTGGGAGATTATGGGTCATAATCCGTGTTTCACACACACTTAGTGATATGCCCATGCTGCCACCCAACTGCCTCAGCACCAGGTTTGTTTGGCAGCAGCCTCATTATGCTGGATTATTATCACAAGTCATGACACTGAGTCTGATGAGATTCATATAGACAGAACATGACAACAGAAGTAATCTTTTTTACAAGCTATTGATGCCAAACACAGATCAGGTTTCAGTTCAATTTGATGAGGATGAAAGTAACGAGAGGGTGCCACCAAGCATCAAGTCTATGGTGACCGTGCCTTTGCCGTCAGGACCCCCGACTTTGGAACAACCTACTCATAGTCTCATGATCAGTTACCTCTTTTAAATCACTTCTTAAAACCTTCTTTTACAGACCTGCTTTTATGTTAAGTCATCCTTTTACTTACCTGATTACTGTTTTATTTATTTTATTGTATGATTCCACATTGAACTCTCATCCATCTAATCTGAGCAATTTTATTCATTCTTGAATATCTGTTTTTTCCTTTTGCTGCTCTTAACCTGTTTATCTGTCTTTAACTCCTCTGATCTGATGTTCTTATTAGAGTGAAGTATTTTACTTCATATGATCTTTGTCTGACTTCAGACTGTCAAATCAGAGATTTCTGGGATTAAGGGAGAATTCCAGTAATTTCCGTCTTCGTTATGTGAAAATTGAAAGGGACAACAGGTCCTGGAATCGGTCCAATCCTGAGGAAGAGAGCAACCACGAAACCACTGACAGGCTCAGATGGTGTTCAGACTGTCTGCATGACATCATGATAAAATCATCCACAGCCACGGCGCATCTCGTCAACATTAGATTTCCTCTGGTTGAGTTGTTGTCCGTCTGGCTGACATGCTGTCTGACATGATGTCATGTGAGCTGATGTTGGGTCACTTCAGCTCATAACTTGACCTCTGCACCCTCTGAGATGAGAGTCTTAGTTGAGTGTGTGAATACAAGCGTTCAGGGTCACTCTTACCAGCGTGTCCAACTCATCTGCGCTTTGAACACACTCCGAACACACTCTCCAAACACACACTCTGAACACACTCTCCAAACACACACTCCGAACACACATTCTGGCCTCACACTTGATGTAGAACTCTAATGTTCACACCTGATAAAAACTTGTTCACCTGATGCCTGCTGCAACCTCAAAGCGCAATTTTCTAAGATGCACCAGAGAAGCCTGACAATAACCTAACAATAATCCTGAGCCTGATTCAACTGTGAGCTTTCTGTAATCCTGACCTACAAACAGCTCATTAACTGGTGAAAACTTCCTCATGACAAAAAATTTGTTCGGGTCCACATTATGAAGGAAGTTGAGGAACACATACACACACACGCACGCACACACACACACACACTCACACACACTTTAAAGTGCAAGAGTGGGAATGGTTTACCATCATAGATCAAACCGTCTGCAGCAGCAATGGAGGAATGAGAGAAAATCTTTCAAGTGGTAAAAATACATGTATGGTGTAGTAAATGAAGTAAACTATGTATATATACAAACAAACAACAATAGCGGCGAAGTTTCCTGTGTTTGTTGATGTGAGGTGTCAACACAGACTAATGATGTACGGCTGTGTGTGAGTTGGCCTCGGTCTGGTTCTCATTACAGTCCTGGTTCTGGGACTAATTAGAGCCATGCAGGACATTCCCATGAACCGGACCCGTAGGCAGGATGAAGTGTGTGTTTGTGTGTATTAGTACACTGAGGCAACTGCAGTTGTATGTTCTGGAGCCTGTACTTGGAATCAGGATTAGAGCGTTAGCCAGATAACTACAGGCTCAACTCAGGCTTTTGTGTACTATAAGGGCAGTTCATGTCTCAGTGGAGTATATCACCATGGTAACATATGCTACTAGCTAACCTGATCCAGAGTCAGTTAGGACGTAAGATACAAGCTGACCAATCATGTCTCTGGATGATGTCATCCTGATTCAGTCTGATAATGTGATGCGGTGGTGAGCGTCTTTGAGGAGATAAACCACTAGGCGGTCTCTCCTGACCAGCAGCTCTGTGAGCAGTAGTTATTTTTTTTATGTAACTACCTGTCAGAGGAGGGTGTACGTGCAAAAGTAACTAAACATGCAAAATTAGCAGTAAGTAAAAATGAAGCTTGATACTTTTCTTTCGTATACATATTTTAGGTTTGTCTTTTTACCTCAGTTCATTTATCTGAACCCATCAGTTACTTTGAAGAGGAAGAATTTTCATAGAAAACATGAAAACAACCTGATGAAGATGATGATGAAGATGTTCTTTCACACTGGAAGTTGCCAATTTCAAGAAGGCTCGATCTGCTGGGACACACTACTTTAACTTGACCTTTACAGGTCAATGGTTGGAGGGTTGAATAAACATATATCATGGACAATGTGTATTTCTACTTTTTTAAACAAACTCAATATCTAATACTTCTCTACTTTAATAAAAACAAAGAGTACTGAATGGAAACTTTTCCTGGAGAATGAGTTTATCTGTGTATTTCTACTCTTAATCAAATCATTGACAGCGGTGGATGAAGTCTGCAGATCCTTGACTTGAGACCCAGTGGCAGCTGAATTTATGTATAACTGATATTCAATTCATGCTCGTCTCCACCAGCCACACGTCTAATGTCAGATCTGCTCCTGTTGATTAACACTCATCTTGCCTGTAAATGACGTCTTCATAGATTTAGAGGAGACAGTGAGAGATCCTGGATACATGGCTCCTGCTCTCAGGCTACCAGGACTTTAACTAAATGCAAGCATCCGTAGCGTTTAGAGGACAGTTCTACTATCATAGTGCTGATCAGCTGTTTGAAGCTACAGTTGGAGCTCCAGATGCATTAATATCATACTTATCTTGACTAGATTTGGCAGAGACGCCTGGGAGGCCTGACAGTGACACATGCTCCTGGTTACTGCTGCAGGAACAAGGAACTCAGTGTTCTTCCAATGCTTCATTGTACTGCTAAATATTTATGTGTTGATGTTGCGCTAGTAAACAAGACATAAATCTCCCATCAGAGAAGAAGGAGGTCAACTCCAAGAGGAAGCAGCAGCTTCAGAGTAACAGAGGTCTGCCAGTGTGCAGCTGCTGCTGGACAATGTGGAGGGTTTGTGGGTCTGAGCTGCTGCGCCATGGTGTTGTGACAGTGAGATCAAAGACAAACACACATGTCAGAACAATAAAAGCAGTAGCATAAACAGCGTGTGAGGGGACAGGAGTGCTCTGAAGACAATCACTGAGGTGGAGACATGACAACACTCTCATCTTCTACTGTGAACTCAGTAATCAGCCCAGGAAACCCTAAGGAACCAGATTCAAGTCAGAGAAACAAACACGATCCAGCTGGGAAACAACTGCAGGAGCATGAAGTGGTCACATGTAGCGTGACACCTCATTGAATTCTGATGATTTGAATGAAAACTCAATGTATGTTTGTTCTTTTATGTCAAACCAAGAATAAGAAGTCAATGAGATTCAGTCAGTCTGTAACAAAAGAAAGATGAATTTCAGAAAGAAGAAATGCAGACAGACGTCAAGCAAGTTCTACAGCAGGCTAGTAGAGAGGAGCATAGACTGGCTGTTCTAGTCTGCTCCCACATGAATTCCAGATCCAGCATCAGGACACTGGTGTGGCATTACAGTACGTGGCTGTCCAGCTGCCAAAGGGTCACTGGTTCAATCCTCACTTCCCCCGGTGACCATGTCCAAGTATCCTTGAGCAAGATACTGACCTAATTGCTCCTGCTGGCCCTGCGATGGACTGTTGACCAGGGTGAACCCTGCCTCTCACCCAATGTCAGCTGGGATAGGCTCCAGCCCCCCCACACTCCATGACCCTTAATGGGTAAGCAGTATAGAAAATGAATGGACATCAGGACACTTGACAAGAAGAGCAAATCTAGAAGCCAGACTATGTTCATCTAAACGCAACGGTTCCCGCGAGAACTTCTGAGACAGCAGGGACGTAGAACTTCCTGTTAACAGGCAGGAACGTCTATGGGGCAGCCATCTGCCTCGACCAGTTGGGGGAGAGAGAGAGGGAGAGAAGCAGATAAATGGACAGAAAAAGGGATGAGAGACATACAAGAATCCATAAGGACAATACAGCTACAAAAACATCTACGAACTACCACAACAACAACCTCCACCATAATAAGAGCATTTAAGTACGATTATTACCATCAAGCACAGTGCTGACATTAACGCAATACTAGTAACCTTAATACTAGTACTGTGCTGAATAGGCTGATATGAATACTGCTAGTACAAGTACTACTAGTAATAGTAAGGGTGGCAGCCTGAGCGCCTGCAGCCCATTTAAGGATTGTTTGTCGCTGGTGTGTCTCTGTCTCTTTGTGTCATGCCTCCTGTCAGCACCCCAGCGATGCTGGGGGGGGGGGGGGGGGGGGGGTCTCTCTGAATGTATGTGCCTTGGTGTAGGAGTGAACAGATTACGTTGGGCTCAGAGGAGCCAAAACCACACTGGAGAGTTTTGGTGCTTGAACTCGTTTCAAAAAGACTTCAGCTCATACTTTGTGGCCAACATCAGACCCACAGATTGTGTTTTTCCTTTTGTTAGCCAGATAAATGCTAGGAGCCCATTTGTCGACGCGTGCAGGAAGTGGGTGTGACCCCGCTGGCTCCAAAGCGCAGCACAGTAAAAACACTCAAAATACAAGATGGACAGACACTGTGGAGGCTGTAAAAAGCTGCTGTCAGTTAGAGAGAGGGAGAGAGAGTGAGGGAGAGTGTCTCTCCTACCTGTAGAAATAGTTAGGCTACAAAGGCATGTGGGGGCGGAGCCATTGCCGGCGTCAGTGGTGCTCTCTAGATGGAGTTATCACTCTCGGCTCTTTAGGGAGGAACTTTTAACTGGGAGGTAAATGTGTGTCTTCCTGTGGGGAGGGGACCTTGCAGCAGGGATGGGGGGGGGGGGATTTATAGAGTGTTGGAGGATGGCGGCCATGTCTTGGCTGGATTTAGAAAGTCTGCCTCAGCAAAGAGATGTCAATCTCAGGGGACTTCCTGGGTAAAAGCGAACTAAATAAAAGTTAACAAAAATAGCAGCCTGCTTGCACCAGATAGACGGATGTAAGAATGAATGGGCGCATCACAGGGCACATCCTGCAAGTTATTGTTTAGTTTTGGAAATTGTTGTGAAATTGTCATTAATTTATCAGGAATTGCTACAAGAACCTTTCATAAATTAGTTCATGTGAGCATTAATCATTTCTTCATTTCCCTCTTGCGAGTCTCAGCAACTCAAACCTCCATCGAGTCATGTGATTCTTCGTTCGTCCTTCCTCAGTTGAACATGTCGGCTTTTTAGGCTCCATCACCTCTTGAACTGTGTTACGTAAATTGTATAGTCTGATGTGAGAGGGAGCCTGATCCCTCCCAAGCCCTCCACACACACTCAGAGGTCAGAGGTCACATGGAACCCGTGTAACACTCCCAGACCTTTTGTGTGTCTGTGTGTGTTTAAGCCGAGCTGTCACAACACTTATTGATCAAGGATATTTTGCTGAGGGTTTTGAAACATGCAAGAAGCGATTTTGAGTCCCAGCCGGCGTCTGGCGATCGTCTGTTTGGATCCGAGGACGTTTGGAGCCACAGGCAGGGCTGTTGAGTCTGTTCATAATTATCCTCTTAAAGTGTCCCAGGATGTGTTCTCCTGTTTTATGGTGCATACTTGCCTACCTGTGTAACTGTGTTCAGAGGGCCGATCTGATTCAGACCCTCACACATTCCTCCCAAACTCAATTAATACAAGCAAACATGTGCAGGCGGTCTCGGCCGTCTGTCCGCTCCACTGTCAGGAGTGAAACAGCTGACTCCAAAGCATGACAATCACCAGACAACACCTCTATTCATTGTTGTCTGTTGTAAACAGTCAAACCCCCCCCCCCACACACACACATATTTATAAACATCTCCCGCCTTTGTCCATATATTACTACAATATTGAGAGTGTGTATATACGCTATTAATGAGTTGCAGGCTGCCAGACGTGCTTCGTATCTTTGACAAAGCCCCTCATCCAAGAGGCTCCATCAGTCCTGCGCTGCAGTGGAAAAACACTTAAATCATTTCCTCATGCTGAAGTATCAATACCACAGTGGAAAACCTCTGTAGCACTGGTGGAGCTCTCTGAAGCGCCGCGTAAATCAGCCCAGTGCTTCAATAGTCCAGTGGAATTTATGGAAAATATGGACAAAGTCATGCACAAGACATATGGAGAGATGGAGGAGCGCAGCCGCTCATGACAGGGAAGAGGGTCGTAAAAGGCAGAGATATGCTGGAGCGTCAGTGTAACTAATGATCATGTGAAATGAAATGAATTATCATCATTTATAATGGAACAAAGATGAACGTTTAAAGCTTTTGAATGTCTTCAATCTATTTTGTCATAGAGAGGAAGAAAAAAACAATCATTTATCTGGATTTAAACGTTTTGTAGTTATTATAACTTATAACTTATTGTACTCGTAGTTCTTTAAGTACTTTGAAGTGATCACTTCAACATTTTTATGTATCAGTAAAGTAACTTGTCAAAGTAAACATTGTACAAGTATACAAGTATTACAGCAACACTAAACATAAGACAAATACTTAAAGTTACTGTTGTTGCTGATTATCAGCAGTGACGGACGTCGGTTGCTGATTGAAACATTTGGTTGAATGTTGAGCTGTACAAAGAGGAAACCGCGCCGCCAAGTTAAAGTCACTGCCAGCGGACGCCATCAGGGGTCCGATGTGTTCAGGTGCATCCTTGTTGGATTTGATTTGTCTGCACCTTAAAAGTCACTGAGGAGAAGTTCAGGGACATCGTAGAAACTTCAAGACAGTTTTTGGTTTTGATGGTCTGTTGGGACGCGGTTTTAACTTCTGATCGGACGCAGCTGAAGGTGCGGGTCAGGAACACGTGCAGGAGGATGATTGAGATCCGATCGCTCACACTCCCTGAGCGTCTGGACCACATGAGACCAGATTCTTGTAGTGGCATGAACACACTGGATCTCATTGGCATGGTATTATGATGCAGAGGCCCCACACAGACATATTTTAGGATGTCAAACATTCTGAGGCTTGCATCAAGAGTGTCAAAGTGAGATCTTATCATTAGTGGTCCTAAGAGATTCACATGGAAACACATTGTAACTCCAGGTGTGAAGTCCCGATCCTCAAGTCACTCAGGAGGCCTGTCGGGTCTGAACAGAGCCGGTCTGCGTGTTCTTAGTTGATTTAGAACTTCCTGATCTGATTTCAGCAGCAGCTGAAAAAAAATAGCCACCACTAAAAATAGCAAGAACATTATCAAAAGGGTTTTCAGCAGTTAGTCCCAGGCAGTTTACAGGACACGTCAGTACCAGATCCAGAGAGGACAAAGCAAACTCAGCCGGCGACTCAGTGTTGAGGTGCAGCTCTCCAGCGCTACCAGGAGCTGAGGCGTATCTGTCCACGAGACAGACGAGTAAAACAGGCAGAAAGCCCTCAGCAGTGGTCTGCCATGGATCTGTGCAAATATGTTAACAGCAGGCTTGTCAAACTAATAAGCTGTCCCTCCTCCTCCTCCTCTTCATCCTCCTCATCCTCCAGCAGATGCTTTGGTAATCATAGTTCAGAGACGTGGGCAAAAGAGGAAGAAAGAAAATGTGGCAGAGCGGTGTGGCTGCTGGGTAATATTCTGCTGCATGGTGCTGTTCTGCTCCACATTCCTCTGAGGAAGGAAAGAATGACCAAAAACTGATATGGAGAAAGATAAACAACTGACACCAGAGCTTGACACGCTTTCAAAGCTGCTTCTCCCAGCTGACCTCAGTTTGGTATGCACCACCTTATCAGAGAGCCAATAAAATGCAAATGACTCAGCACGTCCCCCATCGTGACCTTCCCTCTCTCATTTATTGTCTTGTCTTTGAGCTTCCAAATGGCCAAATATTTGAAGGGAAGTGGCTGCTTTTATGAGATGGCTTTTGTTGTTTTAACTCAGTCATGGGGATGGAGTTACTCCCGCGTAAGCTGCCTCTGCCCTGAGAACTCGCAGGGTGGGAAGATAGCATCAGAGCCCGTTCAAGGGAAATTCCATCGCTGGCCACTGATAGCATCAGAGCATCCAGAGAGCGCCACGATCCAGTCCTCGTGTCAGAGACCCTGAACACTAGACTGGGACCAGTGTTTATGTCTGGGTGATAAGAGCGAGTCCTCCATCTGGAGTTTGTGTTGAGAAGGAACTGTTACTGCCTCAGACGAGCACGGTGGCTCCCGTCCTCTGTCATCTGATAGGTGCTCTAATGTGCTAAATAGCTCTTCTCATGTGACTCATGGTCATGTGACCAATACTGGGCATGCACCAAACTGTATGTTACCGATATCTGATTGGCTGATATTTTCTATCTGATTTGGCTGGTAACCAACACTTACCCATCTTGGTATAATCTGCATTAAAACAATTTTGTACAACATTCTTGCTGTGAATTAAAAAAAAAAACTTTCCTATATTTCCAAAAAACAATAAATATTACATTTACCTGATTGTTTCCTCATATTAGATGAGAAGAAGAGACTCAAGCAAAACTGGGCTGATTTAAATATCAACCATCAGACCCACACCGATGGCGTGGCGATCTTTGAGGCTCCTCCTTCGATACTGATGGATCAGGCCTCCAAACAGCCGCACGCAACCTGAAAATGATTCAGAGGAAGCTGCATAACACCTCAGCTGCGATGACGATAATGAGCTGAGCAACGGTCCCTCCAGACTCCACCGTGCCGCGCACACACACGCTGAGCTGCACAGACAAAGACACACTGGGGTGGATATTGTAGATAGGTGAGCTGGTTCGCTGGAATTCATCATTACAGGACAGGAAGTTCACATCAGGAGTTCACACCTGTTTCCACTGAGCCCCTCATTCTATTTGGCGGAGGAAGAGGAGTCAGACATTTGAGTCTCTACAGCATCTCTTTGCTCGTGACACTGGTGATTGATGTTACACTGGAATACAAAGTCACAGACACCAGTTGATGTTTTCAAATTTAACGTTGACACTTTGATTGACAGCAGATGCCAGGATGGTCAGATGATGAGTTTCATAATTAAAGCCTCCATAAAATGTCTCAGATTAGAAATAATCACATTATTGTAGATGTATTTATATTGTTTATACCACAAGTAGGAACATTACAGAAAGTAATCATTACATGAATACAGTTTGAAGATGAAATTTAAATAATTGACAACCAAAAACAATTTTATACCTTAAAAACAATATTTGAGGACTTTTCTTGAGGTGTTTGGATGCACTGGTACGCCGCCGGTAGGACAGCGGAACTGGTAATACTGGAGACTCTTCACACCATTGTTTCATTACTCACAACAATCTAATTAGTGTGACTCAACGAGATGGAGAAAGAGCTTCACTGTCGGTGGTGACGTAGGAATGCTCCAGGAGCAGACCTGTCTCACAAGGTTCCATCTTCATTCTGAGCAACGGTCATAACACGAAACTGAACACAAAAGATTGCAGTGGTTGAATATGTGTGAGGCCTTAAAGATGATAAGATTTTTTTTGAAAGCTTTAGTAAATTTTTGATGGTCTGAAAAAAAAGAATTTAAATCTCTGACAACATGATTCTGTATCTCATTTGTCCTTCATAGCAACTGCAGCACTCTGACTGTCTCATGTTCGCCTGCTGGAGGTTAAGTTTTGGGGGACCTAAAGACACGTGTCCATTTGTTGGGGGAAAAGTCAAGAACTATCAAAAATTTAGTTTTGAAAGGGTCTTTATTTTGAAACTTTTTTCCCAACTATTTCTTTCAGAGCAGTTTGAAACATTAATTTTTCGGATATTCGCCCTCTTGGTCGGAGCGAGTGAGTCACGATCGGTTTGAAACTGAAGCAGAAAAGAAAAGTCACTGAGTGCTGGAGGCGGGACAGTTTTCCTCTGTTATGAAATGGAGTCCAATCACAGGTCACCATGGGGTGGAGAAGATGGCTGTCCTGCTGGTGGAGTTTTGTCTTCAAACTTGCATTAATTTGTTCTTCTGTCAGTCACAGCCGCCACGAATGCGACTCACTTCCATGTCCTACGGTTATGATGTTCAGTGATGAATGGAGGCCATATTGAGATCTGGTGGGTTCAGATCCTGATGTGGTCTCAGAGAAGCGGTCTGGTCCAGCTTGACTGTCCTGATTGTGATATTTCAGACACACTCTCAGATTTCTCAAATTTGTCTCAAACATTCAGGCCAGAGTTTAGAGGTCAGAGGTCACATGTAACTGTAATTCATACGCCAGCTATGAAAACATGTCCCACAAATATCTTAGTAGCATGAGAGCATGATTTCACATCAGTTAAACATGGAGGGACGATCTGGGCTGCCTGGCAGAGGCGTGCGGCGCTCATCCCGTATTTGACGTGTCTTGTGTTGTATCTTCAGAATGAACGGGGTCCAGGTCCAGGTCCAGATGCTGAGTCCCTGCATGCATAGAGCTGCAGGGCTGGTTTTATTCAGGGTCATCACATTCTTTGACCCTTCACTTTTACAAGAGGGTCATTATCCCAGTAAGACCATCCTGAGTGTGTTTGTGTGTGTGTGTGTGTGTGTGTGTGTGTGTGTGTGTGTGTGTGTGTGTGTGTGTGTGTGTGTGTGTGTGCGCGTGCAGTGGGCAGGACTAGTGAAGCGATTTGTCGAAATACCAATAACACATTTTTTTCCATCCCAGTCTTAACTGCTAGGGAGACTAATAATTTAGGATTTCAGCGCTCATTTTTTCCTGTCTGATTTGGCTCCGTCTCTCTCTTTCCCTGGTCCCAGTCAACCAGAAGTAGCCTGTCACTGAGTTTATGGCGGGGCAGTCCCTCGCGTCACTGTTGCACTGCGTCTGCCCCCCTTTTTAAGCTGGTTTGCTCCGCCCCCAGGGTGCTCTTATCTCGCCACCGTTCTGCATCAGCTGGATTTCTATCAGGGGAGAGACAAAGATGAAGTTGATCTTTGCAGCTACAACATTCTGCTCCAGTTTCTGTGGCTGTTCTGTTCAGGCTCAACAGAAACCACCATCATGAGTCAGACGTGTGGAGCAATTTTACTGTGCAGAGGTGAGAAAGCGACCCTCACATCGCGTTTCCTGTCATCAACTCAGATTGTCCTCCAGGAAAATGTTACACTCCAATTGAACTCATATCACAGCCGTGTCATGTTACAGGTGTGTTTGACTCCTCATGTCTGTCCAGACCTCAGAACACTGACATGTCATAGAGGAACTGTGATGCCACACAAATTCAAACAGCAGCTTCCTGCAGAGCCTTCCAGAGCTCCAAGGCTGAAACTGGCTGAAGACAGATGGAAGCACCCCCCTCATCCACCCCCCTCATCCTCCCTGTGCAGGGCTGAGAAGAGGGACAGTTTATTATTGGATTTTCCTTGTCTGGCAGGAAGATCTCAAGATAAAACTAGTTCCACAACCTGCTGCCCAACACCAGGACTGCTCAGCCTGAGAGGAGGTCAAGTGACTGAGACACTGGCTCGGTTCAGAACTTGTTTTGGGCAGCTAATTTGTTCTCTTGACTTGTTGATCTGTAGCTGACTCATGTGGCTCCATGTCTGAGGGGTCCTTCTGAGGTCCAGGCAGTTTCCCTCTGGACTGTGAAAGGCCAGCAATCCTGGATCGGCTTCAGCGTTTCTAAGAGAGTGTCATCTCCTCGGTCAGGACAGGTCACACTGAGAGCTTAACTGTCACCGCTCTGTACTTAGAAGGTTCTAAGAATGTTCCTATGAACTGATTCCATTGATATAACTCCTCCTGAAGCAGGCTGGGCTTCCTTTTAAAGACGGCACTTATGTGTGTAACTGAATAAATCCCATGACAGAAAACTGAGAGGCTGAGCAGGGTGACGCACAGAGAAAGCACACAGAGCCTCAGCTGGAGAAGTGGAGCGGGGAGGTGGACCAGGACTTGATTTATTTAGACAGGGGGGGATAATGTGGTCCCCTCCATCTACACAGCGATGCTCACAAAGGCTGAGCTGCTGCAGGTCAAGTGGCAGATCAGCAGATAGAAGGCAGCTTGTTGTGCAGATGCTTTTAGACTGAAAGGCTCCTTAAATGAAGCACAGAACACAAGCTGCTGTTGTCCAGGCTTCACTCTTCAACTTAGTAACACTGAAGTTCCAAAGCAATGAAATGTGCTGCAACGACCTTAATGTGGAATGAATGTGAAAATACAAGCTTTTCTTTCAGTTCTGTTTGTCATCAGCATTCAATTGTATCCGTCAACAACCTTGTGATTGGATGGGTTTCAGCATCAGTTCAAGAGAAACAATAGAAGCTCTGAAGTCACTGTTCGCTCCACTCGTCTTTGTTAAGTGGATATCCACAACCTTAGTCCATGATCATCAGTTTTGAGAGTGATTTCTGTCTAGGTGGCGCGGTGGTGCAGTGGTCAGCACTGTGGCCTCACAGCAAGAAGGTTCCGGGTTCGAGCCCCGGTTCCATCACGGGATCTTTCTGTGTGGAGTCTGCATGTTCTCCTGTTCCTGCTGGGTTCTCTCTGGTACTCCAGCTTCCTCCCACAGTCCAAAGACATCAAGAGGGGACGAGGCTGATTGATACTCTAAATTGACCGTAGGTGTGACTGTGAGTGTGAATGGTTGTTTGTCTCTATGTGTTGGCCCTGTGATGAACTGGTGACCTGTCCAGGGTGAACCCCACCTCTCGCCCGAAGGCTGGTGGGATAGGCTCCAGCCCCCCCCCCCCCCCTTAACAGGATGAATGGTAGAAAATGGATGGATGGATTTCTGTCTAATTTGATGGTCTACCTCCTCCAGAATTCCGGTGGTTAGCTGGTCACGTGCAACTGACAGTCTTGCGTGAACAGGAAGTTCCTGCCAGGAGTTGAGGAGGCCGCTGCTCTCGCTTTCCTCCATGCTGCATCTTTCCCTTTTAAAATGCATAATAGAAACACTGCAGTTTAGCCCAGTTTAGTTTGAGTACAAGACTGTGTTTGTCTGGATGGATGATGCAGTGACCCGCCCCCACACCTCTGACCTCTGACCTTTGATTGTTCTGTGGAAGAAAAATGTCCCTCACATTACTTTTAAAGTGATGCTAAAACACATGTACAACTAGCCAGAGTGTATTGATTGTGTGTCCACATTTGCATGGATGTGTGTGTGTGTGTGTGTGTGTGTGTGTGTGTGTGTGTGTGTGTGTGTGTGTGTGTGTGTGTGTGTGTGTGTGTTGCTCTGCATGGGTTTACAGGAGCATGTGTGTGTATGTGCATACACTGGTATGTATTTCTAGTGGTAGGTCTGGAGTGTGTATACATACTTATTTGTGTTTTAGTGTCAGGGGTGCTTTTTATTTAATTGGCTTTACTTTGCTGATCACTCTGTGATAAATTGTGTCTGTTTTTGATTTTTTGGATTGCTGCTGCCTTGCTGAATGTATGTAGATGCCTTTTAAATGTTAGGGAACATTTGATCACAAAAACACAGACAGAAATCTTTTTCAGACTCCCTCAAACCCACCGGTGGTCTGAAAGGAAGTTTATTACAGCCAAAGTCTGTAAAATCAAAACCTGCTGTCAGATTATCAACTCTCTGATGGTCCACGAAAAAAATCAGGTGAATATTTCATCATTTTAATTCAAACGAACCTGTGAAAAAACAAATTCAACTGTTGGTGAACTGGGATGAGACAACGGTCACATGACCAAGTCTCAGTGAATCTCAGGTAAAAGTGTTTACTGCACTGAAGCCAAGTGCTGTTTCTTCAGATGCAGGAATTTATATTGTAGTGAAAAAAATGTCAGAAGCAAGCAGTACCCAGAAAAGTTCTGTTTTGAGGAGGTTTTTTTTGTTCACAGACAGCCTTTACTCCCTTTTCTGGTATTTATGAGGAGGTGAATATCATCCAAGATCCAATAGGATGGATGCTGCATGTTGCTTTAAAAGCTCGCTCCTATTCTTGGAGAGAGGAAAAGCAGCGCTTAAGTTTTCAGTCATGTTTTCCTCTTCCTCTGTGGTTCTGAGGCATCATATCTGCTTCCAGAGCTGCTCTGTCTCCAGCAGGCTTCTATAGAACTCCCGTCGGCTCGCTGGTAACTGCTGGAGGGAAGGTGGGAGTGAGGGCAGGCCGCTGACACTGGCTGCTCAGGAAACAAATTTGTGGTGTGGAGGATGGGGAGGAACAGAAACAAAGGTTAGAGGACTTGGAGGCAGGAGGAGCTACACACACACACACACACACACACTGGAGAGGGAAAGTGTTGAAGTGTGCCAGAAGGCCCTCAGTCAAAACCCCAGTAGATGGACCTGTGGCCTGGCCTCTCGGCTCTCAAAGGGCCCTTTCATGGCCGAGGCAGCCGGCTGCTGGAATGCAGCGAGCGGCGCTCAGATTCAGCCCTGGATGGAAAAGCATCCTTGAGCCCCAATCGCTTTCCAACACTGTGGTTGGATGTAATCAGTTACAGCCCCTGGTGGATGTGATGCTGCTCCCTCTGGGATGCTTGTCTTGCTTCTGTCTTGTCTCTGTTCCCTTCAGAGATATGAGCAACATGACCAGCGCTGCCTCGCTTTGTTGTGAGGTTTACGACATGCAGGTGAGCTGCAAGGTTCATGAAACTCCACAGACACGCTGACGACGGTGGCGAGTGTGACTGGAGAATAAAGAATGAACTAGCAGTGAGAGTCAGATCAGGGTCTCCGTTGATTGTTCTGTTAGTTCCTGGTGAGATAATGAGACATTATCCGGGATGTTTGTCAGGTGGCTCTCAACTCATCTGAGAACCCAACCTAGTCGAGTGTGTGACTAGTTAAGGGAGGTGTTGGCAGCAGTTGACCAATCACATACACTGAGTCTGGAGCTGATTTGAAGAAGATGAATCCTGGGCTGTGCAATGCAACATGCTGCCTTGTGGGAAATGTAGGATCTTGGAGCTTAACCCTACTAGCAGGCATCTGGAAGCCTCTGCACTTCTTCTGATGAGTTCTCCACCTCCCTGAAGGTGCAACCCTAAACCTGGCGAATCATCCATTCATATTTGCGCTCCGGCGGCCCACCTGTATCACATGGACTCCAGTGTTTAGACTACAGCTGCTCTCACTGCTCGCGCTCTTTCTTTCTGGAGCAAATAGATCTCTCCCTTTTGGTTTTAATCAGTGTCTCGTTGCTGACTTCAGCAGCAGATCTGGACCAGATGGAAGATCAAGGGATAGATGGAACAAAGGCTTCGTTTGGATGCTTGAACTTTACTTGCTGCAGAATCATCAGTGCCTCTGTGTTTGTGGATGTCGAACAGTTAGCACATGGACTTTATTAATATCTCGGAGGACTGAGCTTGGCATGTCTTGGCTGGACGGAAGAACAGAGATGATGTCAGGTACGAGGCTTGAACCAAGTTGGGAAAATCATGCATTGATCTGCATCTTGTGCAAAAATACATGAACTTATCCCCCCCCCCCCCCCCTTCTCCTCTATGGCTTTGTAAGACTCCACGCTACAGAGGGGGATGTAAGGAAT
Organism: Aulostomus chinensis; assembly: GCF_037954235.1. Taxonomy (NCBI): domain Eukaryota; kingdom Metazoa; phylum Chordata; class Actinopteri; order Syngnathiformes; family Aulostomidae; genus Aulostomus; species Aulostomus chinensis. Next base: position 21,765,915 of record NC_141338.1, on the reverse strand, counting down.
GCTGTATGGTTTTGTTTTTGTCCTCAGCACCTCCAATTTCCTCTACCACCTCCATCTGTCAAGCACATGGTCTGTATCGCAGGGAGGGTAGGAGCCAAGCCAAGTCCGACTAATAGCTGAGCCATACATCGCGTCCATGCACACGCGCCTGGTCCTGATTAGCTCCCAGGGAGAGCCAGACCCAATCACCAGTGCAGCCAGAGTATCCGTTACACACACTTCTCCTGAAAACTAGAAGAATGGCTATTGTGTGTATTAGAGAGAAAATCCTGCAGAGCCACAGCGAGAGAAGTGGCTGAAACATTCAGACTCTCTGGAGATTGTTGCTGTACTATCATGTTGCGGGGGGGGGGGGGGGGGGGGTCATCATCACCTCAAACTAGTACTCTGGGGTTTTGCTCTTGTTGCTGCCTTCCTGACAGAATTCCCTCTCTGTTTCTTGTCCTGTGAGGGGTGGGATTGAGACCCGGTTTCACAAGGACCCCCCCCCCCCCCCCCCCCCCCCCCCCCCCGGAGCTTTCTGGCGTCCCCATACTATAACGTTGAGCCAACATTCAGGTCCTTACCTGAGCATATAAACAGCAGATCTTTTTACTGGTGTTCAAACATGTCACCTGTCAATCGTCTTGTGTTGCGTGTTGCCGTACCAGTGAGTAGGAACATGTTTGATTCACTGTCATCAATTTCCAGGTAGTTAAGAGGAAGGCTGAGGGTGCAAAGTGACCAGAGGTTTGGCTACGTTGAGCAGCTCAGGGAATTTCACACGAGCATTTCAAAGTAAAAGTCAGTTTACGCGCGAAAGTAAAAATACCTCAAGACATTCAGGAAATAATCTCACGTTTCTCACAGTTCCAGGTATGGAAGTGCAAATACAGTGAAAAGACAAGGATTTAGTAATTCTGCTTGAACATTCTTCCCAACTGTTTTTCAGTTTTTCATGAAAATCCATATTTGTGCTCTGTACAGAGAGTGAATGTGTTTCCAGGTCTGTAGCTCAACTGTGAAAACTAACCAAGAACCAGAAGAACAGCTGACGAACATCTGGACCATTAGATTAATTTCTGATGTTCATTCTATTATCTTCTGTTAGGTTTCAAAACATTTGCAATAATTCATATTTATAACAAACAGATGAATTGACCAGAGCTCGTTTAATAAAAATAACATAGCGTAGACGGACGCCAAGTAGGACACAGAACACAACACAGAGATCAGCTGTTTGATGACTCAGATCAGACCTCAGAGTGATGTCATCACTTGTAGTTTGTCCTTATCTGCTCTGTGTTCAAATCATACTATTTCCATTTTCAACTGTGATATGATGCTTTTATCTGCTGGGAGGCAGCGCTGCACTCCCTCCCTGTCTGAAATTGAAAGAAGAAGTAGAAGAAATCCAACCTCAGACCTCTCTGGGCGTCTCCCAGGCTGCAGCTCAACCCACTCAGTTTCTGCCGGAGTTTTAACATCTCTGTCCTTTGCTCGGTTGTGTGTGCAGGTGACCTGGGTCTGTCGGCGGATGTGGACGGTCTGGCTGAGGCTCAGAGTGGAGCTGCACCCACAGCTGAAGGTAGGCCCGCATGTATTTGCTCTCGTGTCCGAAGCAGCTTTGGTGCGATTGTGCTTGTGAAGTAAAAAGCTTCACTCCGGTAAATCTGTCATATATGATGATTTGCCTCTAAACTGACAGCAGCAGTGCAGCCTGGCTCCCCCTGAGGACCAGCTCAGCTCCATCACATCTTCTAGCAAACGTCTGCTTTGTCATGTTAAGATATACAGTATGAAGCATGTTGAAAAATAAAAACATAACATGATCCTGACAAAACAAGAGAAAACCCTAACTTAAAGGGACAGCCCAGTTATTTTGATGTTTGCTTATATGAGACACTGGCATCATGTCAGAGTCTCACCTGCTGTCAATGATGTCATCTCATCCTCTGTCCGGAGATGTAGCAGGAAGCAGATATGTCCCTTTACCTGCCCGTCACTCTTTTAACATTGTTGGTGCTCTGCATTCCTGTGAGACAGCTGCTTCGTTTGAGGGCTACACTCCTCATCTGCAGAACATCTATATTCCTACTCACAGCTGCAGCTGCATCTGCTGGGCACTGTGCTACAACAGCGTGATGACTGAACTGTCCCTTTAACTCACTTTCAGCCCTGGGCCTGTTTCACACAGACAAGCTGCCTGTAGCATTGTGCTTTTCAAACATGGCATCTGCTGCTTGTTTTGGAGGCAGCCAGAGCTGAAAATTCAGCTTCACACAAGTATGCAGATGGGACTGGCAACAATGTCTTCTGTGCTGCTGTGGCAAGTTCTGGGTGTTCTGGTTAGATTCAGAAGGACAGGACGGAATGTGATGGTAATAAAGTCTAAATCCTCCATCGTTTTGGTGCTTCAAAGTAAAGAGATACATTCCTTCTCCATCCTGGATTCCTCTTTGGAGGAACTCAGGTGACCCTGCATCAGAGCTATCAGGTGCATCTGTCCTCACCCCTCTCCTCAGTGGGGGCATGAAACACATCACACACATTTGTTTCACTATTTTTGTCCAAGAATCTAGTTTCTTTAATAAGCAGCCTCAATAAAAAGAAACTTTCCAGTATAGTTTGTGTCTTGGGGTTTTCCTCCCTTGCTAGCTAACTTAGCTTATCTTATCTTAGCTTAGCTTAGCTTAGCCTCTGGCTTGTAGCTGGTATCAAGTATCAGTCGAAGGTCCAGAAGGTGTTTGGATGGCGACCTGTCACATGGTTCAGGTGAGCATTGTTTAAACCAGGTTGAACAGCTCACTGGTAATCTCATGAGTTGCTCCTAATGATGCGCTGCACATTCACCCTTGACCCCTGATGACTGAATGTGGTTTCACTGTTTTTGCCATTTTTAGACCTTCACTTAAACAATATGAAGATTATTATCTTTCAATGAAAATAATTGACCTTTAGATGGGTAAAGAAGGTTTCCAGGAGACATTTCTTAAAAATGCAGTACATATATGGCAGGGAGATCCTAATGGTTGCTTCCAAATGGATTTTTGTGGTCTGGCCCTAAACAGCCCAAGAACCGCTACTCGTCCGAGGGCCATTGGTTGGGAACCCCTGGTGTGTGTAACCAAGTCTCAACAGTTCCTCTGCCTCCCACACACACTTGAGTTAAAGGACACATTCATTATAGTGAACCATCAGAACACAAGTGGAAGCTTGTTGTACACAAATAAGGTTGAAAATGGATAGAGGGAGAGTTCCAGACACGTGACAGTTGACATAGGTGACACCTGAGAGCACAGGCGGCTATAGAGGGAGTATTTCAGTTTTTAAAGCATGGACCCATAGACCACTGAGAGGAGAGGGCCAGGTTGCTGTTATGGACCTTTTTAGAGGATTTTTAATTTCACTCTTCTTCTTTAGGGGATATTTGATCAAGGACTTTTGTTTTGTCCAGGATTTCTGAGAGTTGATACCCATGTTCATCTCTGAGTTCTGGACGTAACAAGATGCCTGCAGCCTGACTGTCCCCTCCTCCATAGTCACCTCTATAGACTCCTCCTCAACTCTGCGTTGAGTTGGGGTGCATATATTCCCCATAAATCAATAAGTATCTAAAGCCAGTGTTTCCATGGAGACATCACTAGACATCCTTCACATGATTGACACTTTTCTCCATCAAACCATTGGGCTTGTTAGACATATGGCAGCAGTTTTTTTCCCGGTCATGTCACTGGAGACTATCGGGGGTCGGCCTGTCATCTGGTCCTGGTCCTGACTCAGACGCACCGCCTGGTGGTCCAAGGGAACCCCACTTTGGATGGCTTCCAGCTTGGAGAGAAAGCTGTTTTTCATCATGCGACTCTCCTGGGGGTTGGACTAATCAGGCCATCGCTTCAGCCGAGATACCTGACACAGCCGCGTCTCCACCGAAGTCCTCAACCCGTCACTGACATCTGACAGGACGCTTGATTCGAGAATCATCCTGCACGCTCGCAGCCGCGCCTCCTTCACCGCTGTTGCTTTGCTGCACATCAAAGATGAGCCACCAGTGTTTTTGTGTCACTTTGGTACTACAGAGGTTTTTGGTTGAGACTTAAGAGCTGAAGGCTGGAGAACATGTGAGTTCCATGAAACCATGATCTGACCAAAGAAAGTATCCACAGGGATTTAAATTCCCCTCCACGGATGAGAAAAAAGGGAATGCTGGAATTGACTTTAAAACTCAGCACATTACACCCAATGACCTTTGATGTAATTTCAGTCCATCCGTGTTTTGTTTTGTTTATGTGGGGGTGGGGGGCACTCTGGGCTCATTATAGTATTGGATTGTAATGGATTGCACATTGACCTTATAAAGAGACAAACTCAAACATAATGTTCACAAGACAGAGGCAACAATAGAATAAATAATAGAGCCCCACGTATCCTAGTCCTCAGACACAGTGACACACTTCAGGAAAGTTTTTCATATGGATGTTTTAGTGGACGGACACATTTTCATGATTCATCCCCTCAAGTATTGTAATATTTGCCCGCGTTGCTGTGGATGTACTTCAGGCAGATGTCTGATAACACAACTGAAAAGTTTAGATTACATGAAAAAACTAACTTGTATCAATAGTCAAAATCAGGATGTTTAGAAAATGGAATGTTAAAATTGTGTTAGTCAAATGTCTTCCACATGATTTACTCTTAAACCTGTTGGGAGTCAGTCAAGACCAAATACTCGCTTGTGCCATTTGTAGTTTCTGACCTGAAGCCATTTTCTTTACTACATTTTGTTGTTGGGCAAATGTGACTCATGCTTTGATTTTGATTCGTATAAAATGGATCAAGAAAGAAAAATGTCATGGTTTTCAGCACACACATGAGAGGAAATTATATCTTGACCTTTCATTTTTAAAAAAGTTTCTTTTAAAAATAAAAGTCACTTGACTGATTTGTGCCATAAGCCTGGTGGGCTGTAGTTCAAAGTCTGGGCAGGAAGTCGTAGCTGCCAGGATGAAAGGTGCTGTGGTCCAGTTTCTTCTTCTTCTTAAGTGTTTTAATGAGGCTGCTGTTGTTTGAATTCATTCACACGTCAAGGAAAGCGGTTGTGGCAGATTGTATTCAAGAGAACATTTTACATCTGAATGAATCTCATGTAGAAGTGATACAGCTTCCAATGGCATTGTCCAAATTTTTCATCGTGAGTGATGATTGTCAGGTTGACAACAAAATGCTATTACAGGAGGCAACGAGGCCGACTCTAGCGTTGCCTCACGCAAGATCGGCAGGCTATCGAGTGCAGGTGTTTTCAGAGCGTCACTGGGCTGCGGCGTATTGTGTGCAGGGGTGTGGGGGTCTGCCCTGGTCAGGACGAGAGACATTCTGTTTTACCATTATGCAAAACCTGGAGCCTGCCTACTGCCCAACAGTGCCTCTGTGCGTGTGTGTGTATGTCTGTGTGTGTATGTGTGTGTGTGTGTGTGTCTGTGTATGTCTGTGTGTGTATGTCTGTGTGTATCTGTGTATGTCTGTGTGTGTGTGTGTGTCTGTGTATGTCTGTGTGTGTATGTCTGTGTGTGTGTATGTGTGTGTGTATCTGTGTATGTCTGTGTGTGTGTGTGTGTGTGTGTGTGTGTGTCTCTCTCTCTCTCTCTCTCTGTGTATCATCTCTTCTTTTCCCTTATACAGTCATGTCCATAGCTCGCAGAGATCAAAGCCGCCTCTCGTCCTCCCAGCACCGTCTGAGTGCTGCTGTTAGGGTTGTGAGCTGTTTCAACAGTTCAGGTGCTGAGAACATCAATGTTTCTCATCATACTGGCAACAGTCGTCAGGAAAACTTTTTAAAAATGTTTAGAAAAAGATATGTTGGAGCTAGACGGGATGACTGACACTCACACAAACCTCCAGAATATCTCCAGTGAGCTGGATCCGGAATCCTCCTTGAAAATCTGTCTTTAAGGTTTCTTCACAAGCCTGTTAAAGACAGATCCAGGATTGACACTCCAGCAAGTTGAGCTCTGGTGTTCCATGAATCATTTGTCTGAGCAGGGGGGTCAAGTCTTGGCGCTCTCACCTGGCCACTCTCCTGGTCCCATGTCTTGTTCCCCTCTCCTGGTCTCGTCTCCTTGCACTCGCGACCCAGTCTCCTTGAACACCATCTGGTGTTCTGACCCAAACCTTCCCCTTTCATATTATAGTCATGATACACAGACACACATGTTGCTGTGTTTGCATCAGCAGGATGAGAAAAAACTGAGCAGACCCTCCTACTACGTATGGGACAACTGGCCTCCTCAACATTTTACACATGACCTAATTTAATTCTTCATACTGGTCAGGTTTCTAAAGACACCATCGCACCTGTGGGTCAGTCCCACTGCCTCCACTAACCTCTAATTCGTGTGTGTTTGTTTGTGTGTATGTGTGTGTTGCTCCTCTCAGGCTACTTCCTGGAGTTCCAGGAGCCAGTCAACAATATCACCCACTTCCAGGGCCAGACCGCCACGCTGCATTGTAAAGTGGTTGGTAACCCACGACCGACCATCCGCTGGCTGAAAAATGACGCCCCAGTCGTCCAGGAGCAGGGACGCATCACCATCCGCAAAACGGAGGCAGGATCTAAGCTCCGCATCCAGGACCTGGACACCACTGACACAGGCTACTATCAGTGTGTCGCCTCCAACTCACTGAAGGCCATCTCTGCCACCGGTGTTCTCTACGTCAAACTAGGTAAGGCTCAGATGTTTGGATGCACTGACTGAAGGAGAATGTCTGACCAGCAGGGTGCAGTGAGGCCCCTCAAGAGTAATTACTTTATGTATTTATAAATGAAGAGAAGATTGGAACCATGTGACTTCCTGTGAATGTGTGAGTGATCAGATCTCAGCATGACTACAGCTGCTCACGGGGATCTGATGAGATCAGCAGCTCGTGCTCTATTTGACTGATGTCCCCTAAATTCCTCTTCACTCTGTGGAAGGGCCAAATAGGTGGTGCCGTAATAAGATTGATTGATCTTATTTGACATATTTGAACATACAGTCAAATCTTTGAGGTGAACTACAAAATAAATGTAAAATATTACATTGTACACAGTATCTATACGCTCAAATACACAGATATTTGACAGCTTAATGTGATTAATGTATATTTATGTATCTGTACATGAACAGGACAGATGCCCACGCACAGCCCCGATGACACGTAAGTGAACATTTTCATGCATGCATGTTTAAAATATCATGCCAAAAATGTTAAAAGACACAGAAAGATGAATGTGTTCATGTGTGGAACTTCACGTGTGTGTCGCTCCTGCATCCAGATCTGCTGTCTAAATGCATGTTCATGCATCTACAGCCTGGTGAGGTAATGCGTCCACACACCAGGGTGCAGAACAGCTCATGTGGTAGTTAGCCCCTGCGTGGAGGTTTTAGGATCCATTGATCAGCCAAACTGTTGCACAGACCAACTAGTGATGCCACATCTGCATCTGGTTCTTCCAACACACACACAGAAAGAAGTGTGTGCTGAGGGATTAGTCAGTCTTGGTGGAGGTCTGACGTCTCTTTCCGGAACATGGCGAGCTTCCAGGAGTTCCAGTTCCAGGTAGCTCATTGTGGCATCTTCCTAAATCGTGCAGTTGTTGGTTTTTATGGATATATTAGAGGTGTGGTGTTAATAACGAACACCCTCAGGAGTGTGAATGTGTGTATCTGGCTGTTACAAGTGTCTGCCCAGAGCTAACACGGGCATGTGCTAACACGTCCGCTAACACTCATACCTTCACGTCATACCTGACTATTTGACATTGTGAAGATCTTGGTTACGTTGCACTGATGGATGCAACCAACACATGAGGGTAGCAGGACGGACGTGCAGCTTTTCTTCTCTGTCTCTCTCTTGTGGCTTTGACTCACCAGCACAAGGCTCAGAATAGATTCCTCCAGCAGCAGTCAGGCCCGAGGTGGTTAGAACAGGCCCGCTCAGAACTGGAAAGAATGCTGATTCATGTTCTCACTCAGACCAATTGTTTCTGAATTCCTGAGGGGAAAAAAGACATTGGTTGTGGCGTTTTTCCTTGAGGCAGCTGCATATTCTCAACAACTGTGAGAAAGATGCTGTGCTAATTAAAAAAAAAAAAAGTGTGGACATGATCTGTCAGTCGCTCTGACTGATGTGTCTCCTAGAGAAGCACTGGAGGAACCACTTCCTGTTCTGTGTTTGTACTGCAGGAACCAGCAATGACTGCACCTCTTCACCTCCATCCAGGATGTAGGTGAACGTTCACTGACTGAGCCAGTGCTCTTTTTAGTGTCAGTCTCCAAAAACATAAACATCATAATTATCATCAAACACACACACAGCGTGCACACACACACACACACACACACACACACACACACACACACACACACACACACACACACAGACATATATAGCAGCCTACATTGTTGTTGTATTGTGCAAAGAAACGGCGTCACTGTAATAACCACCAACACTTCAGAGTTGCTAGTGGTGTGACTGCAAACACATAAAAGCACTTGAGGGTTTGTAGTTCTCAAGGAACCACAGTGAGAATTTTGCCTCAGTTTGTCACAGTACCATGAAGAAAGCAACTGTGACAAAGTAACCATGGAAATGATTGAAATGAGTGTGTGACTCTTCTCTGGGTGTAAATCCAGAAAAGATCGTTGAATTCTCTACATTCTGACTTTTTCCTGTTTCTGCAGCACCTCCCACGCTGGATGAGCATGAACTCTCTGATTAAAAAATTTGGCAAATTTCAAGATTCCAGGGTCTTTCTGTAGGGCAGCATGGCTGAGAGGTAGCGTAGCCGTCTAGCAATCAAAGGGTCTCTACTTCGATCCTCACTTCCCCTGGTGACCATGTCAAAGTATCCTTGGGCATGATACTGAGCCCCCAATTTCTCCTGATGGCCCTGCGATGGACTGGTGACCTGTCCAGGGTGACCCCCACCTCTCACCCAATGTCAGCTGGGATAGGCTCCAACCCCCCCCCCCCGACCCTTAAGGGATAAGCAGTACAAAAAAATGGATGGTTGGATGGATGGATGGATGGATGGATGGATGGATGGATGGACGTTCTTTCTGTGTGAAGCGTTCATGTTTTCCCCATACCTGGGTGGGTTTTCTCTGGGGGCACCAGTTTCCTCCCACTCAGTAGTCAGGTTATTTGGAGATTGAAGATGTGAAAGTTGTTTGCCTATAGGTTGGTCCTGCCCAACGTGATCCCGCCTCTCACCCAGTGACTGCTGGGACAGGCTCCACCCCCGCGACCCTCAGCAGTAGAGATGAAGGATGGAGGGATATTAAGCTGAGAAGAAATGCTTGTGAAGAGGAAATCTCTGCCCAGATGCCAGCCGGTTACACCAAAGCTCCGGCGTTTGGCTGCTGGTTCTTTTATAGCTGGTGGCTGATGAGTCACTGCTGAACTCCACTGCTGCACTACTTGCAAAATGAGGTCATGACACGCTGCATGCTTGTGAAGATTTGGGGGTGTTGCGACTGGAGGATGTGTGAGTTTAAACACACCCACGATTCCTACCAATCCTGCAGTGCAGCCCAGCACACGTGCCTACACTGTAGTGTGATCATTTGTGTTCCAAACCTCCAAATGCAGTCTGAGTGGTCGGACCTCCATGTTGGTTCTTCGTGTCACTGTCATCGCTTTTATTTTTTCCTAAGTCTGAAGGGTTTCAGCTGTCTCTGCAGCCTGAAACCATTTTTTTTCTCAATAATAGAGCTGTGTCACATAAACAGAGAGGCTGGGCCCAGGATTTCTCAACTGTAGGTTCCTTGCATAGAAAAAAGAAAAGGCCCCTTTGGTTGTTTTGAGGCGTGAATATGAAGTGGATGTGTTTGGTCATGTTTACGGTAGTTACATGTAAATCTCTGAATGTCAACATGTGACCAAGGTCTTCACTGTTTGGTTGTTGAGTCATTTTGACTGACATCTTTGTACTTGAAGAGATGATCTGATCTGTATTCTCGAGGGCCGATCCATTCTCAGTCATCATGTATGGTCTTTTTATGGAGGGTCCCAGGACGCACAGAAATGAGCCTGAATAGAGCTGGAGTCTAAGGCTCCAGAAAACAAGAGCTGTAACAAATAAGAAGAAATCTCTCTGAGATATAACAGAGGCTGTTCAGGACTGTTTGTATGAAGGTAGATTTTGTTCTGTAAGGAATGTGACATGATATCAGACCTCTATGGACAAACATCATCTTGATCAAAGCATAGAACGTTAATAAGAGCCTGGAGCGGCACGGGTCCGCCTACTCGTCATGGACGTCTTTGAAAGGCATTCCCAGCCCTCTGGTGGTTTGGTCCAGGTAGAAAGAGACAGGATAGACTAGAGGAGGGTGGGGTCTCTCCACAAAAACAAAAACAAAGACATTACTTGTTGAATAGTGAAATAGTGCGAGTTAGCAGCATAGTTAAACACAGACAAAGCAAGAATTATGATTATACAATGTCAAGGAGTGAATCTTTAGACGCGTTTGGAACAGAAGGGATGGAAGCCTGAACGTGGGCACTTTTATCCATGAGTGAGTGGTGGCCTGCCATCAGAGTCAACAGTGTGCTTGTGGGTCAGCATCAGAAGACCTAGAGGAGCGTCTGGAAAGACCAGACTAGTGGTGAACACAGAGAGTCATTGTCAGTATTCTAGCCCTACTCACCAGCTGAATGGAATTACCTTTGCCATGCAAATGTGATTGTAGGTAATCAAAAGCAAAAGGACTCCCAGAACTCACACAATAGGACATTATCCAGTATTAGTCAGCATCACTCATTAGTCAGGCTTTTACTGCGCGTAGACCCCCCGTTTTGGTCCGGCATGTTTGTTTTGTGGATTAAGATGGAAGCCAGGCCTGGAGACTAAGCCTGCCTCTCTCTCTCTCTCTCTCTCTCTCTCTCTCTCTCTCTCACACACACACACACACACACACACACACGCAACCATCACAAACATCCTGGTTTGTCAACAAGGTGAGATTAGTCCGTTTGATCGACATCATTTCCTGTCCAGCAGCAGAACTGGACAAGCTCTGCATGTACTGTGTGTGTGTGTGTGTGTGTGTGTGTGCGCGCACGCGCGTACATGCACGTTAATATTTGATTGGCCTGATAAGTCATCACTTGGGGTCTAATGTAGTTTGCATGTTTCAGGTCAAGTGAAAAAGGCTTCTGCCAGCCGTACCGAGGCATCGCCTGCGCTCGTTTCATCGGCAACCAGAGTATCTATGTAGAGTCTCTGCAGATGCAGGGAGAGAGTGAAAACCGCATCACTGGTAGGAAGATGAATGCAACTTTTTACTTTTTATGCAAAAACTATAAACCTGAAGGTTTTTAGGACTATACACACATGCACAATTGCAACAGTTTAACCACGTGTCTCTTGACTGGCAGCTGCCTTCACAATGATCGGCACCTCCACTCAACTGTCGGATCAGTGCTCCAGGTTCGCTATCCCGTCCTTCTGCTACTATGTCTTCCCCCTGTGTGATGAGGGCTCCCGGGGTCCACGGCGCCGGCAGCTCTGTAGAGACGAGTGCGAGGCTCTGGAGAATGACCTGTGCCATGCTGAGTACACTATCGCCAGGTCCAACCCCATGATCCTCATGCAGCTGGAGCTCCCCAGGTGCCACCTCCTGCCCCGCCCAGGCACACCAGACGCTGCCTCCTGCATGAGAATAGGAGTACCTGCTGAGAAACTCGGCCCATGTAAGTACAGAGATTTACCTGAACCTGAAATGGTCAGCCAGCACAAGAGTAGTGCCTGTCTCTTCAGAATTAGACCAGCTTTATTGATCCCTGCAGGGGAAATAGGTTTTTTTAGGTTTCAAGCGCTCTGGTCACCTGTACAGGGAGGCTGCAGTTTACTGCAAGTAAAAAGGAGTAAAATGACAAAATGAATTAGAACATGAGGCTGAGCAGCAGCTGCAGGTGTAGCATACATGCAACAAGGTGTTCCGTGGGAAAGGAACTGCGTAAATAGAAGGGGTTCAATTATTCTAAGGGCTTAAAATAATCCATCCTATATTCTATACAATAAGCCTTTAAGTGATTATTTTTTTGATGTACCCCTGAAGTCGCACACCTCAGCAGTATCTGGAGTGACCTACTGAGCCACATGTGTTTACAGACTCCCCCTCGGACCACAGCTGCTACAACGGGAGTGGGGCTGACTACAAGGGCACCATCAGCATCACTAAATCTGGTCACCACTGCCAGCCTTGGAGCGCCCAGTACCCTCACAGTCACCATGTGTCCCAGGACTACCCCGAGCTCTGGGGAAGCCACAACTTCTGCCGGAACCCAGGTGGTCAGATGCAAGCCCCCTGGTGCTTCACACTGGACCCTCAGGTCAGGATTGACCTGTGTGACATTCAACCATGCAGTAAGTACCACGTTGCATTCACTGTCACAATCAACAGACAGACGAGAGGCTCACATCTATTAAGTGCAGATCCACAACAGAAGCCATCACATAAGTCTATTCATGAGGATCCATGTAACATCATTCGTGAACATCAGTACAGTGGCGCTCAGTGGCTGCTTCTTTCTGATGATATGTCTTTTTTTGCGTTGCAATCCCCAGAGCCTCCAGAAAACCCCAGGAAGGAGATTCTGTTCATTCTAATCCCTGCCATCGCCATCCCTTTGGTCATCGCGTGCCTCTTCTTTCTGGTCTGCATGTGCCGCAATAAACAAAAAGCGTCAACTGACACACCCCCTCGCTGCCAGCTCAACAGCTCGCCCAGTCAGGACATGGAGCTGACATTGCTCAACCAGCAGAAGCACCAGGTAGGATTCACTCACTTCTGATGGGAGACCCTGTTCACGCTGGCACAGCTGTACTCTTTAACACAGAGGCAATATTTTCCGTCCGGGCTTGAATTCCACATCTCCACTCAGTTAGCATCAAGTCAGCAGAAGCACAATCTGAGCTGTTCTGGTCATCGTTGGTTTTGTCAGAAACAGTTTTCATAAATATAATTTGAGGCTTTTGAAAAAATAATGCACATAGCAACTTCTGCTCCATCACTACTCATTTCTTGAACCCAATTCCACAAAAAAACACCCAGTCACAATTTAGCCCACACTTCCAGTTACCCCCCCCCCCACACACACACACACACACAGCACTATTACATTCAGAGATGATTTTGGTGGTTGCACTAAAACAGATGATGGTGCACTAACTCATCTTTAATGTGTAGTCAGGAGTCTGCATGGGGCCTTGAAATCAGCCTCAAGTCAGCCGCCTCAGTGGTCAAGATTAATCACTCTATCAGTCATACTGCCGATTAGTATTCAAATGGTGGTCCCCAATTTACACCCCCACCACACACATGCTGTGCTTTAAAGTTGGGATTTTGTAAAACGCCACTACCTGCCCCAGTAATAATGGGGCCATTACTGAATATGTTTGTGACGGACAGCAGAGCAAAAATGTGCTGAATTCAAGCAATACTGAAACTTGGCCCAAATAATATTGCTAACATTGGAACTGTAACTTAACAGTGAAATAGTACATTAGAGCTGACTTAGCACCTTTCAAGCAACAGCACAGTTGGTAACTACCAATGTGACGGTCTCATCACGCCATCTGGAAAGTTCATCCCCAAACGTTACAGCCTAGGTAGTCATTATTTATACTGGAGATATTTTTCACTGAACAACCAACAATTGTTTTTTTTCTGATAGAAACTAGGCAAGTTCAGCTTCAGACTTCATGTTTTTCCTCAATCAAGAGCTGCTCCAATGTGGAAAATCTGTGCCAATATGTACCCTTGTCTTGCTTCATCTGGTAACATTCCTCTTCCTCGTTTCTTTCCGGGAAGCTTTGATTCCACACCTGATAAGGGCCATTTTCCACAGCCTTCATTCATGTTGTTTATGTTCGCAACATACATTACATTAGCTATCTACCTAACTACTGAGTAATTGGTAGCAGCAACCCCCCCCCCTCCCCCCCCAGCTGCTGGCTGTGTTATACCAGACGCTAAAGTGAGTCAGGATTAGTTTCTAGTGGCAGAAGCTGTATTACAAGAAAGTATGGGCCATACCCTGAGTGTTGTCTGTGTCTCTACAATTCCATATATGGCCAACTTTTCCATGCCACTGAAGCCGCACTTCGTTGATTGGGATACTTTTTAAAAAAGGTTTAAATTAATATTCCTTCTAGTCACCCTACCTCTCGCCCGAAGGCAGCAAGGATAGGCTCGAGCCCCCCTGTGACCCTTAACAGGATAAGGAGTAGACAATGGATGGATGGATGGATGGATGGATGGATGGATTTCTTCTAGCCTTAACAAAGTGCACATTTAATACAGGGCTGGTTGGGTCTGAACAACCAGTGTTTCAGAAAAAAAAGAATATATGAGGTTATGTTGTTGCCATACTTTTTGTACTGACTTGTATTTGTAAATTTCTGCTTTGCGGCTGCAGGCCAAGCTGCGAGAGATCAACATCTCAGCGGTTCGATTTATGGAGGAGCTTGGTGAGGATCGTTTCGGAAAGGTTTACAAGGGTCACCTATACGGCACTGCACCTGGTGAGCAGACCCAGGTTGTGGCCATAAAGACATTAAAGGACAAGACTGATCCCACACTCAGTGAGGAATTTCGCCATGAAGCCATGCTCCGCTTTCACCTTCAGCACCAAAATATTGTCGGTCTACTGGGTGCTATTACCAAGGAGCAACCAATGAGCATGATATTCACTTACTCCAGTCTTGGTGATTTGCATGAGTATCTGGTGATGCGCTCCCCCAACTCAGATGTTGGCAGCTCAGACGATGACAGGACAGTCAAATCCACATTGGAGCAGGCTGATTTTCTCCATATCATTACCCAGATTACTGCTGGAATGGAGTACCTCTCTAGCCAGCAAGTAGTCCATAAAGACCTTGCTGCCCGAAACATTCTTGTTTTTGACAAACTCAGCATCAAGATCCTAGATCTCGGCATGTTCAGAGACGTCTACTCAGCTGATTACTACAATCTCATGGGCACAAGCCCTTTCCCCATTCGCTGGATGTCCCCAGAAGCTATTATGTATGGCAAGTTCTCCACCGACTCTGACATCTGGTCGTATGGTGTTTTGCTGTGGGAAACCTACAGTTACGGTCTGCAGCCATACTGTGGCTACTCCAACCAGGATGTCATTGAAATGGTGCGCAGCCACCAGTTACTGCAGTGTCCAGATGATTGCCCAGCCTGGATCTATACCCTCATGCTGGAGTGTTGGAGTGAATTCCAAGCAAGAAGGCCTCGCTTCAAGGACATCCACACACGTCTGCGCTCCTGGGAAAGTCTTTCCAACTACAACAGCTCAGCTCAAACCTCCGGCACCAGCAACACAACACAGACCAGCTCTCTCAGCACCAGCCCTGTCAGCAACATCAGCATGAGCACAGCCAATGCATCACGCTATACCAGCCCGAAAAAGAGCTCCCCCTTTCATCAGGCCCAATTCATGCCCATGAAGGGTCAAATGCATCGGCCAATGGTACCACCTCAGCTCTACATCCCTGTCAATGGATATCACCCCATGCCAGCTTACCCATACCTACAGAACTTTTACCCCATGCAGATACCCGTGCCCATGCCCCACCAGCCGATTCATCACCCACCACAAATGGTGACCAAAGCCGGGTCACACCATAGTGGCAGTGGCTCCACCTCTACAGGCTATGTCACCACTGCTCCCTCCAATACATCAGTGACAGAGCGAGCAGCTCTGTTAAATGAGGACTCCAAGACCAATGATGAGGACTTGGTTGACATCATGTCCCAGCAAGAGCTAGAACCAAACGAGCACTTGTCAGTACCTGAAACAGAATTACTAGGCGACAATGAGCCTCAGCAGACTGATGAACTGGTGATCCACCTGTCAGACACATAAGCATGGTTCTGTTTGAAGGACAGTGGAGCTGAAATACTCTGTAAGCTGTGCTTGCTTACTGTAATTTCAATGAGCAGCATGAAGTGAAGGGAGCAACTTTGCAGACCAGTGACTGAATGTGTTTGAATTAGATAATATGCTTTGATTATCAAGTGGATCTTTGTATGTCTCAAGCTCATTTTTCAATCCTGCATTCATTAGAGAACTTGTTTTCAGATGTTGTTATTCAAAGAATTTTTCCTAACGTTGCTGCGCAACAGGCTCAAATGTGTCCTTATCCACAAGTGCTTTGGGAGTTGCCTTGTCTTGACAGACGTTTTGCCTTCACTGATACATATGATGTTCTACCTACAAGCACATGTATCTGGAGATTGTACAGGCATCGAACCCCACTCACCTTGCCCCCCCCCCCCACACACACACACAGGCAAACCAATCAGAGATGAAAGCTGGTTTAGCTACAAACAGGATGACGCCAGAATCTCTCCCCACCCAATTCCTGTAGAGTCTGTGGATACACAACACAACTGGATCCGAGGTATTGCTACCAGCACCCAGAACCCAGAACTGAACCCAGGTTCTTGAGTAAAAGTTTTGCTCATGTGCTACTCCTGCATCCCTTGATGACAATTAATGTTTTTTTGGGAGTCATAATTCAGTGATGTGTGAATCGTTGCCAAAATCCTATCACAAAAGAATGTGTGATGAATATATCATTGTAGATTTTCCAGAATCTATTGGAAACTTTCTTAAGTCACAAGATATATTGTGACAGGAGATATATCTGGATCTCTTTACCGAACAAAACTAAGCACAACATGGCATATGGTGTCATGTTTTGTTTTTTACAGGCCAGTAATTCACCTGCCTTATTTCCCACTAAGCTGATATTTTTAACATCAGCTTTGACAGCCAAGTTGTATAGATTTGTAATTTATCTACTTTACTTTGGACATTGAATTTGTTTATATTTTTCTTTATTGGTGAACATTGCCAAGCATGGTGTCAGTGTGATGTCCTTGCTACCAGTTGTTTGCTTTTACTAATAAAAAAAAAAACTGTTGTAACATGATAACCATTTGTATATTGTGTACATCCATTGATGGAGTATCCAATAAATCATAAGAAAGGAATGATGTAAAAGAAGGAAATCAAGTACAGTTACTCATTGATTGGCGAGCTCATGTGTTCAACCTTTTGTCATCAAGAATCACAGGTAGCACTGGCAATGATAAAAGTATCAAAATGAATACATTGTGTAACTTCCCATGTGGTGTCACCAGCATACCTTGCTGTTATTACAACCAAGTCAAGTCAAGTCAATTTTATTTCTAGAGCGCCAAATCACAACAAAGTTCTCTCATGACACTTTACTAGTAGAGCAGGTCCAGTACCAAACTCCTTCAATGAACCTCCACCCAACAATTCTCCATCAGCAGCACATCCTGCAACAGCGGCAACAAAAACCTTCCTTTTAAAAGGCAGGAACGTGGAGCAGATCCAGGATCAGTGGGGAGGTCTGCTTTGGCTGGTTGGGGGGGAAAGAGAGCAGGACAGAGACAAAGAAAGATAATGGAGGGAGACAGAAATACAGAAGGAAAGAGAGGGACAGAGATAAAGAGAGAGAGAAGGGAAGAGACTGATGGACAGACGGGGACGTGAGCAGGTGGAGCTACGGGTGGCAGCTGGAGCCTCTTCAGGTCTGCAGCCTCCTCCAGCAGCACCCGGGATCTGGGATGAGGGGAACCACAAAGGCTCTGGAGAAGAAGATGAGTTTGTAATACGTATGACTATGATTTATATATGACACATATAGGAGGACAGAGAGGGAAGTGAGGAGTAGAGAGAAGCCCAGTGCATCATGGGAGATCCCCAGCAGTCTGAGCCTATAGCAGCATATCTAAGGGCCATCCTAAGCAGTCCTGACTATAAGCCTGATCAAAAAGGAAGGTCTTTAGTCTGCTCTTAAACATAGAGAGGGGGTCTGGGTCCCGGACCAAAACTGGGAGACAGTTCCACAGGAGGGGAGCCTGATAGCTGAAGGCTCTGGCTCCAGTCTACTTTTAGAAACTCTAGGAACCACCAGGAACCCTGCATCCTGGGAGTGAAGGGTTCTAGCTGGATCATAGGGGACTAGGAGCTCTGTCAGGGATGAAGGAGCCTGATTGTTGAGGACTTTGTATGTTAGAAGGAGAATTTTGAATTCTATTCTAAATGTGACAGGGAGCCATGCAGAGAAGCAGTCCAGCAGAGACATGGTCTCTTCTCATTTGGACCAGCTGGAGAGTCTTTAGGGACCTACTGGTGCTGCCTGGTAGGAGGGAGGCGCATTAATCCAGCCTGGAAGTGACAAAGGCATGGACTAGTTTTTCTGCATCTGTTTGAGACAGGATGTGTCTGATCTTAGCAATGTTATGTAAATGGAAGAAAGCAGTCCTGGAGATTTGCTGATGTGGGAGTTAAAGGTCAGATCCTGATCAAAGAGAACTCCTCGGTTCCTTACGGTCGTGCTGGGGCCCAAGGTAATACCATCCAGGGTACCTGTCTCATTAGATAGGGTGTCTCTAAGATGTTTCGGGCCCAGGACAATGACTTCAGTTTCATCAGAGTTTAATAAAAGGAAATTATGGGTCATCAAAGTTTTTAATCTCCTTTAGACAGGCCTCCAGTTCAGTCAGCTGATTTATTTCATGTGGATCATTGATAAGTACAGCTGTGAGTCGTCAGCATAGCAGTGAAAATTAATTGAGTGTTTCCTGATCATGTGACCTAGAGGACGGAAATACAGAGTGAAGAGGACTGGTCCAAGCACAGAGCCTTGAGGAACACCATAACTGACTGTCGTGGTTTCAGAGGAATTATCATGAGTGAGTATGAACTGAGATCGACCTAGTAAATATGACCTGAACCAGTTAAGTGCGGTAGGGCTCTCTGTCAGTCTGGCTCCAGTCCTGAAGAGGAACCTGGGTTGTTCTTGTGTTCCTCTATTAGTGCTGAGTAGTCGGCTGCTCTCGCTATACGAAGGGCTTTCTTATAACTTTTAAGGCTGTCTTGCCAGACTACATGAGACTCCTCCAGTTTGGAGAAGCACCATATTCTCTCTAGTTTCTGAGTTTTTGTTGAAACTGTCTGGTTTCAGAATTGTACCAAGGTGCTTGTTTCCTTGGATTTATTGATATCTTTTTTAGTGGGGCAATCGTAAGATTCGTAAGATGCCTGCTGCTCTATCGATAAAATGATCAATTTGGGAGGGACTAAGGTTGACAACATTTTCCTCTGTAACAATGGGACATGACACTGAATTTAGCACCAATGGAATTGCTTCCTTAAATCCAGCTGTGGCCTGATCAGACAAACATCTGGAAACCACCGTTTTCCTGAGTGGAGTGTAGTTGATTAGTGCAAAGTCAAAAGTGATTAATTGATGGTCTGATAAAAGTGTTCTGTGGAAATACAACTAGATGTTCAGCTTCAGTTCCACATGTTAGGAGGAGGTGGAGGGTGTGGTTGTGGCGGTGAGTCGGTTCATGGACAGACTGATGGAAACCAACTGAGTCTAGAAGAGAGAGAAATGCAGCACCAGACTGTGGTTATCAACATCCTCATGAACATTGAAGTCTCCTACAATCATGACTTGATCTGATTTAGAACTAAACTGATAGAAACTCTGAGAATTCAGATCAGAATCCAGAGTCAGGACCAGGAGGACGGGACACAATGATAAATAAGAGTGGCTGTAGAGTTTTCCAGGTTGGATGAGACAAACTGAGAATCAGGCTTTCAGATGAATTGAAACTTGTTTTGGGTTTGGGATTTATGACTAGGCAGCACGGTGGTGCAGTGGTCAGCACTGTCGCCTCACAGCAAGAAGGTTCCAGGTACGAGTCCCGGCTCAGGCGTGGGATCTTTCTGTGTGGAGTCTCCATGTTCTCCCTGTTCCTGCGTGGGTTCTCTCTGGTACTCCAGCTTCTTCCCACTGTCCAAAGACATGCAATTGGGCTGGACTAGACTGATTGATACTCTAAATTGACCGTAGGTATGAATGTGAGTGTGAATAGTCTCGGGCATGGGATCTTTCTGTGTGGAGTCTTTTCCAGCCATCTCTCTCTCTCTCACACACACACACACACACACACACACACACAAAGACCTGACTTTGACCTCATCAGGGTCCCAGGTGGAGGAAACCTAACACTTGAGTGGAATTCTCAAACCTTTTCCAGGAAGATGCTATGATGCACATGGCCTGCACCCAACCACCGTAAACACACCTGTCACCTGTCCAGCAGGGTGTAGTTAATGTTCAGGTTGAGTGGAGAGTTCTTGAAGCCAGAAATGTTGATTTGCAGTACAGGGAACATTATGAATCATTGTTTATTTTCTAGGTGGCACGGTGGTGCAGTGGTCAGCACTGTCGCCTCACAGCAAGAAGGTTCTGGGTTTGAGTCCCAGCTCCATCACGGGATCTTTCTGTGTGAGTCTCCATGTTCTCCCTGTTCCTGCGTGGGTTCTCTCTGGTACTCCAGCTTCCTCCACAGTCCAAAGACATCAAGAGGGGACCAGGTTAATCCAGACTCTAAATTGACCGTAGGTGTGACTGTGAGTGTGAATGGTTGTATGTCTCTGTATGTTGGCCCTGTGATGGACTGGTGACCTGTCCAGGGTGAACCCCGCCTCTTGCCTGTAGCCACTGGAATAGGCTCCACCCCCCCTGCAACCCTCAATAGGAACAAGTGGAAGAAAATGGATGGATGTTTATTTTCTAAAACTTAAACATTGTCTTGAGATATTACCCTGGTTACAATCAGCACGCATGCTGACATACTGACAAGACAGGTAGTACACATACAACATAGTAGCATGTAGTGTAGATAAGATACACCCACGTTCGTGAACTTGACCTGAGCCCTCCATCAGATGTACATGTTCCGTATGAAAGAACAACCCACCTCAGTCGCATAGTGCAATACGAACGCTCTAGCGCTCTCTGGTGGGCAGTAGAGACGCTACTTCTAAACTACCAGAAATTTCCTGTTATTTAATATTTTCAGATATATCTTATCCATCATGCTTGCACTGATTCTTCCTATGCAAGTGTAGAACAATAAACAGAACCATATTATCTGAAAAAGTGGACTTTTCATTTCTTGGTGGACTTTGTTACTTCATTGTTCAAGGCCTGATACAAAGATATCATTATTATCATTATTATTATTACTACAACACATGCAGTAGCATTCAAAGAGGCATCATGGCCACTCAGTGAGAAGAGGAGACACCAGGAAATTATTTTTAAGGACTTTTTAATATCAGAAAAGGAATGACAAGTATTTTAATGGGGTAAGAATTGTTTTTAAAACAGGGCTGCCCAAAGCAGGGCCTGAGGACCTGCCACAAGCTTGGTCAACCAGATGAAACAAACAAAAATATACACAAATTATATCAAAAACAAAATATGAATTAAATAAAAAATGAGAAAAAAAAACACTGTTGATGCTGTTTTTTTAAAGGACCCCTAATGAAAAGAACTCATTTGGTGGCAGAGTCGGGAGTGTGCAGACAAAAGGCACTCAGAACAACACAGTGCGGGCTTGCTTTTGGCCTGCGGCCCACCGTTTGGCTTGAGTGTGACAGTGAGGTGACGGACAAGGTCCCGGTCCATCATGACCTGGCCCACCAGCAGCCACAAAAAATGGGAGATCCACAGAACAGAAAAGAGCAACAGAGAGATGAACAAGCGTTTATTTATTAATAATCATGATAGCTGCAGGAACATCAGTGTCGTCAGTGCAAAACATGAAGTTTTAACTGGATGAAGCAAATGAACACAACCAGGGTGCCCTGGAGCTGATAGACCAGAACCTGGACTTGGATTTAGACCAGAGATGGAGGTGGACTCACAGCCACTGGTCTGACTAACCCCACCCACTTCGGCCTGCCGGATGGCAAAGAGGTATAATGCACCATCCGGAGGCCGTGACATAGCTCCCATGGGTAGCAGCACCAACATCCATCCATCGTCATCTTCCGCTTATTACTACACAGTAAGGGTCGCGGGGGGTGGAGCCTATCCCAGCATCTACAGGCGAGAGGTGGGGTTCTCCCTAGACAGGTCACCAGTCCATCGCAGGACCAACACATAGAGACAGACAACCATTCACACTCACAGTCACACCTACGGTCAATTTAGAGTCTGGATTAACCTGGTCCCCTCTTGATGTCTTTGGACTGTGGAGGAAGCTGGAGTACCAGAGAGAACCCACACAGGAACAGGGAGAACATGGAGACTCACACAGAAAGATCCTGTGATGGAGCCGGGACTGGAACCCGGAACCTTCTTGCTGTGAGGCCACAGTGCTGACCACTGCACCACCCTGCAGCCCCAGCACAAACATGTTTCCATTAAATCACATGAAACTATATTTGCCTGGTGAAGTTTCCGCTCAATCTACACGTAATTAATGAACTGAAATCCCACACGCAGATTCTCTTAATGGACTGGAGTGGTAAAACTTCCTAACCTTGTATACAAAACTCAAAATATTTGAGGATCTATTTTTTTATGTAAGCAACAGCAAACATCAAACACAACTGGTTCAGGTGTAAGGAGTGTTGGGGTTCTCAAGGTGGGGTCCACTGACCCCCAAGGTTCACTGAAGGCCTTCTAAGAGGTCCTCTACATTTTCAGATTTATTTTTTCATTTTGTGCCTTTGTGTCTCAACGTCTTGCTGGTTGCTCATGTCTGAGAGAGGAATTCAGACACCTGCTGAAACAAAAAGATGGTTCCTGAATTGTTAGAGAAAGACGGAACACAAGAGTTCCATGAGGCAACTGATGATACAGTTTGAAAGACTTTTATATCGAAATGTGAAGTTCTTCGGCAGGCAAGACGTGCGTGAGTAGGAAATATGGGCAGCTAACGTTCCAGAGCAGCTTCACCCCCAAAACCCGGAGCTGGTCTATGGAGGAGGTCGTCTCAGGTGGGGGTCAACGTGGGGTCCTGAAGTGAAAGAAGTTTGAGCCTCTTGGGAGGAGAACCGACGTGCCTCAGTGCGCCATCACGGTGGAGGTGACGACACACCCCGAACCGCGTTCCGTGGACGTGATTGGCTTGAGTTGGAAGATGCAGCCTCCTGATTGGCTGCAGCGGCTGTCACTCGCCTTCGCACTGCCAATGCACTTAACCAGTGACCTAGTAACACAGATCCATGAGTCAGGAGCCACCTTGAGAGGAACAAGACGGAGAGGAAGACAGAGGGACTTTTGAACCGAACCGACCTGCTTCTGTGTGGGGCGGCTGATGGACGCGGGTACCGGGACACGAGCGTGATTCCCCCTGTCCTCCATCCAGCTGACGGACACGGTATGTTTCCATTGGACCCGGTCCGTCTGTCTCTTTGGTCGGAGGGTGTTTGGTGGGATGGTGGTGTTTACGTGCCCTCAAGTTAGCAGGTCTCCCTGTTTCCTGTTGGCCGAAACTATTTCAGAACTTCGGAGGTCTGGTTCGGGTCGGCAGCGTCGGGGCGCGTGTTTCCTTGTCTCTAGTCAGGCTAGTTAGCTCCAGCCGGGAGTTTGTTTGGACACGTAGGCCTGCTGCTGGCGGAAGATTGCGACACAGAGCTGGAAACCTGCAAGCGCCTGAGGGACGGTCTCACGGCTCCGTGTTAGCCGTCAGGCGGCAATGACCCGGTAACGACCCGGTAATAAGTTATTTAAGCCCACTAGCATGTCGAGTGCTGTGGCTGCTGACTTTCTAGGGCGTAGATGGTTGCAGGCCGGTGTCATGAGTAAGCAGTGATGTCATGTAACCGTGAATGGCCACATTGTCTCACGCAACAGCCGCCGGGCCCACCGGCGGCCACCGGCCGGCCCACATCTACATGATTACCGCTACCGTTGATACCGGTAGCTGCTGCCTGGATCAAGTTGCATAATGTCTGCAGCCAGAGAAGCTGCTGGCAGGCGGACGGGGGAGGGGCCGGGGACTGTTATTGTGTAATTGGGACACAATGACGGAATCCGGGCCAATAGTGGGACGTGTTGATGGGCCGCTGCGGTTCGGGCTGATCCCCCCCATGGAGGGGGTCTGCACTAAGCCAACAGTGACCCTCCCGCCGCGCCCCGCTGTCCAGATGCAGCGATGTCCCCGTCCCTCCGGACCACGTGTGGTCCAAATTTAGGCTTGATGTCATATGTTGCCTCCATAGAAAGCACACATGGGAGAAATCATCCCTCCAGCTGTGTGTGTGAGAGAGAGAGAGAGAGAGAGAGAGAGGTAATAACTCAGATCCAGAGTGGGTCACATTCAGAACCAACTGGTCTGCTCAGGTTCCCCTGGCTGCTGATGTTAACTGACATGAGGAGTAAATGATAGAATTATTAATAATTGAATAGATGAATCATATCACCATTAGGGATGGGAACTGATACGACTTTTCCAATTCCATTTTTGATTCTGCTTAACAATTTGGTTCTTTATTCATTCTCTTATCGGTTCTTCTTTGGTTGGTGAGTTACCTGCAGTATAGACAGCAGACGACATGCGAACGTTGCCGCAGCTGCTGGGTTGAGATTCTCTCAGGAGCAGATCGAAAATGCGACATTTATTCAAAGTTATCGGATGGTGTGTGTGCAAATGTTTCTGCATATTGGTAGCATGTCCTCCCTTAGATGAAATATCCACTTTGCAAGTATTGCAAGTTGCCCTGTTGTCATCCTTTCTTGTGAAATATAACCAAACTTTCCAGCATTTGTGCAGCTTGGGCGCCATGTTTCCTTGCTTAAGCAACACAAGGTGTGTGGTGATGTCATTCATGCCCACTGGAGTCAATAAGGGTTTGCAAAGTTGGCAAATGATTACAAGGAATTGAAACACTGGGAACCGGTTTTCAACAAGAACCAGTTTTCGATTCCCATCCATGCTCACCACCCCTGTGATTATAACCTGCATCTAAGCAAATACATTATTAATGACATGTCAGTGCCCTGCTGGAGGCCACATGCTTTGATGTGATGATCATGTGATCAGGACTTCCTGTGTGCCCTTGAGAGAGGAAGGTGTGAGAGTGGATGGAGATCCAGAGTTATCGTTATGATATTTAGGCTTGTTGCCAGCAACTAGGATCAGAGGACAAAGCTCAGAGATCCTTGATGCTACTGAATCTGGATGAGAACTCCCTCTGTTAGTCAAGTGATAAAGTTTTAGCACTAGTGCCAAAAGTAGTAGTGGTCGTATGTTGTTTGTATTGGACAGTTCATATGCCAAGTGCTTCACATCAATAGAACATAAAACAGTAAAGTACAATAAATGATGTCCCTGTTAAAGACGAGGATTTGTTTGGAAGCAGAGAACTCCATGGCTCCATGAACCCAAGGAGGCCGGAGGAAGATCACTTTTCCTTCTCTGGAAGGTTGTCGAAGAGGTGGGGCCTCAGAACCTTTGCTCTGGGGGCATTTTAGAAACCAGAGGTGGGGGGTCTGAGGGGTTCAGATGGGGCATAGTGATCAAAGTATTGGACACGTAGGCAGCAGCAACTCCTCAACAGATCTAAAACCTAAATTCATAAAATTGACTCTAAACGTCCAGCGAGCCAATGAAAAGCCTTGAAACTTGGACAGGATGTGTTCTCAGTGCGATGTCAGTCCTAATTACAGCCTCTATTTGTCTGTTCCTCCAGATTCCCTCAAGTGTGGATGCCACTATTACTGCTGCACACCAGCATGACAGCGGACAGCTGAAGACCTCAGAGTGTTCTGACTAACCAGAGCTAATATGCAATCCATCAAACAGGAGGTGGACTCCAGTGAGTCCTACAGCGGAGACGACACCCTGGTGCTGGCGGTGGCCCTGCAAGGTGCAAACAGAGACCTGATGGGCAACACAATCTCTGCTATGCCCTTCAAGACAAAAACAACCTGTCGCAGGAAAAGAGAGTTTATTCCAGAGGAGAAGAAAGATACGCTCTACTGGGAGAGAAGGCGCAAAAACAATGAGGCGGCCAAGCGCTCAAGGGAGAAGCGGCGCATCAATGACATGGTGCTTGAGAACAAGCTGATGGCTCTGGGCGAGGAGAACGCCTCCCTGAAGGCGGAGCTGCTCTCACTGAAGCTGAAGTTTGGCCTCATGAGCTCAACTGCATATGCCCAGGAAATCCAGAAACTATCCAGCTCCACTGCTGCCAACCTCTACCAGGAATTAGTCACATCCAACGTAGGTCAAGGGTCTTCCAGCAGGGATCTGGAGCCTCTTCACCTGCGCAGCAGCTGCATATCAGTCATCAAGCATTCACCTCACCTGCCCAAGACATGCACTGCAACTCAGGGTAGCTTTAGCATCTGCAGGAGCACAGAGCTCAAGCAGGAACCAGGAGAGGCTAGCAGCTGTGCACAGGAGAGGAGGAGTCCCTATGAGCTCTACAGGAACTACATGGCCAGCCCTCTGTCTCGAGTCTACCCTCAACCTGCCTCCTTTCTGCAGATCACCAGATCCACCAGTAACTCCCCTCGGAGCTCTGACGACGGTGCTGTTAGCAAGTCATCAGATGGTGAGGATGAGCAACAGGTTCCTAAAGGCTTGACGCCGACTGCAGCAGATCCCAGAAGTGTGATTGTCTCCACTCACAAAGTGCCAGATGCCAGTCCCTCCGCTTTACCCCACAAACTGCGGATCAAAGCCAGAAGCATCCCGATCAAAGTGGAGGCCATCGACCCAGAGTACGAGGCATCTGGGAAGTCCTCATCCCGCCTCAGTGTTTCTGAGGGACAGTGCTATCAGACCACTCGGGACCCCTCAGAGTACCCCCCGCCCTCCCTGTGCCCTTTGTCAGTCCAGGTCACCAACATGCAGGACTGGACACAGCGGGCCGAGCAGTGGCACAAGAGCAGCACGGGGGCGCTGCAGGACGTCAACCTGGGAGCCACCTCAAGCAAAGTAACAACAGTGGCGGTGAAAGTACCTTCCTATATACACTCGGATGCTGAGCACTCGTATCTCAAACAGGACCTTCCTGACTTGCCTGCAAAAGTAGCCTCCCAGAAAAGACTGATGACATCACAGCTGGGGTCCGTGATGGAGTCAGGCGAAGCTGCCACTGATCATCATGAATCATCAAAATGTTTTCCTGAATGACCTTTGTATGTTTTGCATTTCCACTGTATTTGCTGTTGCACTGTGTGGTTGATATTTGGGTTGAGTGGTGTTTACATCACTGTACATTTTCAAATAAAAGGAGGTGAAATCCAACTGAGCCTCAAGTTGCTGTGGCATGCTCGAGCACACCACCACTACCCTCCCATGGGCACAACTACTTCCACAAATACAGAAAATCCCACATTCTTCTGTTTTTCCACCTGCTCCTGCTGAACAGATCAGAATATAGAGAAGTGTAACAGCTCCACAGCCTCAGTTGCAGGCTTGTGTGAGGTAACCAGTCACAACATGCCAACCCAAATGAAGTGACGGTGCGGCAGACTCCCCCACTACTCTCACTAAACCTGTGAGGTGTGTCTGTTCAAAGGGCAGCTCCTGGGGATGATCCCCAGCAAGAACCTGCACCTGGAGGCGGTCATGAGTTCAGCCTCTGCAACTGGAACCATCTGGGAGGTCTCAGTGTGACAGGACTGATCAAGCTGTCAACTATATGTGCACGGAGCACATTATTGATGAGGCCTCAAAATATGCAGGAAGTAAGAGCCTGAATGTCCTGTTACAATAGGTCACCTGAAGCCCTGCACGGCCATGATTTGAGAGGTTCCAGTTTTCCCTCATCAGTGACACACAGTTGATGCTAGTAACACCTGAGCTGGATTCCATCCATCCATTGTCATCTTCCGCTTATTCCTACACATTAAGGGTCGCGGGGGGGCTGGAGCCTATCCCAGCGTCAACGGGCGAGAGGCGGGGTTCACCCTGCACAGGTCACCAGTCCATGGCAGGACCAACACATAGAGACAGACAACCATTCACACTCACAGTCACACCTACAGTCAATTTAGAGTATCAATCAGCCTCGTCCCCTCTTGATGTCTTTGGACTGTGGGAGGAAGCTGGAGTACCAGAGAGAACCCACGCAGGAACAGGGAGAACTGAGCTGGATTCATTCTCTTTTAAAGGATAATAATAGTCAGAAGAACTCATAGGAAGAGCAGAAAATGTGGTTTTGCTGGTGATGAATGTTTATATACTGTCTATGTATTTCTACTGCATATACACAGACAGAGATGAGAGTTGATGAAGAGGCTCAGTGTAATGTGTGTGTGTGTGTGTGTGTGTGTGTGTGTGTAGCATTTACAAGTCTAGACCGCGTCTCCGTCACGTGACCGCACCACCTGACCGGGGTGAGAGTTGAAAGTCACTAGCGCTCAGCTCGTCAACATGGCGGTCCTGGCGGGACGCAAAGCTCTGCTGCAGGCCTTCGGTGCCCAGGCTGCCACCAGCCCGCTGGCCTTTACGCACTACGTTTTCTCGGTGAGGGTCAGGTCACCTACTCGCCTGGTCACTCCCAAAGCTGCGACTCGATTGTACAGCTCCGAGTCGAAGGACGACCTGCGCGTCAGGTACCTGGAAGGAGATGACGCCGGTGAGTTCCGCTCCCCGCAGCGCTAAATTCAAATGCGTGCGTCACCGAACATACACCATTCGAATGGAAACAACATGGATTTAACGACCGCTACTGTCCCAGCAACTGCTGATAGGCACAGTCCGCCACTGAAGGGAGGCAGCGTAACTGTGGTGCGCAATGACGTCACTCCGTAACGCCCCCACTCAAACGTCCTACACAGGGGCGCAATTCGAAAAAATAAGACTCCAGGTTTCACTGTATACAGCACAGCAGGGAGGTGGTACTGTTGTAGTCATGCCAAGGATGAGGTTTGTTTGTAGTCAAATTGGTCATGTTAGGGATGAGGTGTGTTAGTAGTCCAACAGGAAGTAGTCATATCAGAGATGAGGTATGTTCGTAGTCCAACAGGAAGTAGTCATATCAGAGATGAGGTATGTTTGTAGTCCAACAGGAAGTAGTCATATCAGAGATGAGGTATGTTCGTAGTCCAACAGGAAGTAGTCATATCAGAGATGAGGTATGTTCGTAGTCCAGCAGGAAGTAGTCATATCAGAGATGAGGTATGTTAGTAGTCCAACAGGAAGTAGTCATATCAGAGATGAGGTGTGTTGGTAGTCCAACAGGAAGTAGTCATATCAGAGATGAGGTATGTTCGTAGTCCAACAGGAAGTAGTCATATCAGAGATGAGGTATGTTCGTAGTCCAACAGGAAGTAGTCATATCAGAGATGCGGTGTGTTGGTAGTCCAACAGGAAGTAGTCATATCAGAGATGAGGTATGTTCGTAGTCCAACAGGAAGTAGTCATATCAGAGATGAGGTGTGTTGGTAGTCCAACAGGAAGTAGTCATATCAGAGATGAGGTGTGTTAGTAGTCCAACAGGAAGTAGTCATATCAGAGATGAGGTGTGTTAGTAGTCCAACAGGAAGTAGTCATATCAGAGATGAGGTGTGTTGGTAGTCCAACAGGAAGTAGTCATATCAGAGATGAGGTATGTTCGTAGTCCAACAGGAAGTAGTCATATCAGAGATGAGGTATGTTCGTAGTCCAACAGGAAGTAGTCATCTCCTTGTTCCTCTACCAACAGGAATTTGGCATCTCCCGGTTCCTCCACCAGCAGCCTATGAGATCATTCCATGTGATTGTGGGTGATTGAAATAATAAATCAACTCTGTTCATCAAGATCATCTTCACTATTGAACCACTCTGATGATGCTGGGAGCCTGAATGCAGTGGTTAGCGGTGCTAAGCTAATGTTAGATTTTAGAGGAACTACATTACGGTCTCATGACTTTGACATCACGACACACATCACTATGTGTCTCAGGTGGTCAGGGTCCCCATAGGTCTTTGACCCAGCTGGAGTTATGCTAACACTTACCACTCATTACAATGTATTGTGCTACGTTAACTAGGATCTCAGCTTCCTAGAGAAGAGTCTCAATCTTCTTGTCTGTCTCCAGGGACAATGGACAGTAAGATTCTTCACATGTCCCTGCAACCACCTTCTCATTGACATTCAGAGCAGAACAAACTCCTCAGGTGCTCTGAATCGGAGCAGATGTTCAAGCCTGTCGACACTGAAACCAACATATCGTGTTTCCTTTTTCTAGCAGCAAATCTCTCTTCTAAATTGTGTAGTGGTGTACCTGTTTATTTGAGATGGTATACATTTTGATGTACTTGAATGCATTTTTACTTTAATAGTAGGAGTGTGTTACTGTTAATTGTTACATCATCATGCTGTGATGCTCTCTTTCAGGTATCGTCGTTGTTGGAATTAATCGACCAAAAGCCAAAAATGCCATCAGTAAAAATGTGGTCAAAATGGTATGTGTGACATCATAACTTTTTAAAGTGATTGATATTAATGTAATTTAAGTGACTACATCAGTAATCAGCAGTACAACTGTTGTTACTCCATAATATACAGACAAAATAATACAAGCATTTTATTCTATTCTTTTGTTGGGTGTCAGGGAATAAATTCCCTTGTAAGAAGTGTTTTTCAGGTGTGGTTGTGTCCTCCAGATGTCCGAGGCTGTGGAGGACATCAAGAAGAATAACCGAGTGCGCAGCGTCATTATTTGTAGTCTGGTCCCAGGGATCTTCTGTGCAGGTGAGGTCTGGAATGTCTGAGCATTAAGCACACGGTACACAAGTAACTGGATGGCTGGAATGAGTGTAACTGTAGGATGGTGGCAAGCCACTGTCTCTGAGTCCTCCACTCTGAGGGAGGGGGGCTCTTCCTCCTCAGATAAATGTGCCAGGAAGCCGTGGGTTTGATGCTGATGCCTTTTCCTGTGTGCAGGTGCAGATCTGAAGGAGAGAGCCAAGATGCACCAAAGTGAAGTGGGACCGTTTGTATCAAAAGCAAGAGCTCTGATCACCGAACTGGGTACTGAACGCTCCATGTAACAATCCTAGCTGGTTACATGTGTGGGGAAACGGGTGATGACACCAGCTTATAGTGTCTAAAAAATAAACGTGTGCGTGTGTGTATATGTGTATGTATGTATGTATATAGATATGTGTGTGTCTATGCATGTATATACATATATACACTCATAATGTGTATATGCGTGTATATACATATATACACGCATATACACACATACATATACGTGTGTCTATGCATGTATATACATATATACACTCAATGTGTATATGCGTGTATATACATATATACACGCATATACACACATACATATACGTATATGTATGTGTGTATATATACACACATACATATACGTATATGTATGTGTGTATATATACATATACAGTATAAAATTATTTGTTTGATGGGTTTGTGTATGTTGTGATGGGTAGCATGTCCTCTCTCTCTCTCTCTCTCTCTCCTGCAGGTAACCTGCCCATGCCAACGATAGCTGCAATCGATGGAGTGGCGTTGGGAGGAGGCCTGGAGATGGCCCTGGCCTGTGACATCAGAGTGGCCTGTAAGACTTGATCAGCTTTATTTTGAAGGGACAGAACATTGTGCAGGACACGATCTCAGTGATGCTAAACCGTCTTAGGGCACGTATCCACTGGCTCACTTCGGCTTGGGTCAGGTGTGTTTCCACCAGCACTGGGTACCACGTCAGCTTGGGTGGACTCACTGGCCGAGAGTTCCCCGGCGTTATTTGTGTGCAACTCAACAACAACAATGGACAACATGGAGGCAGCGTTATGCCTGTTGCTCAGTCAGTGGTTTTTGCTTGAACTGAAAGTGAGGGACGACAGACAGGCAAGGCTTCAAGCGGTGAAACACAACACCCAAGAAAAATATAAAGGACTTGACCAAGCAATTGTCCAGGATTCCACCAAGGCCGAGATGATGTCACATTTTAGTCCCTGCTTGGCTCACTTGTAACCCCAGCGGAGCAGGGACCAAAATGGTAATAGTTCGTTCTGGTTTGGGGCCAGTGGAAACTGGGCCAAACAGACCCGATCCGAGCCAAAGTGAGCCAGTGGAAATACAAACTAAGTCTGTAGATGAGGGATCGTGGTCATGGGTGCTAGACTGGACTCAGCGGTGATGTTTCATTGATGCTCTTGAATCTACCACCTTCCCTCGACTCATCTCTCTATATTTGTCAGGACCAACTCTTCTTCCGTGTGTGTTGAAGCTGTTTGTGATCGTTACAGATCTTCAGCCTCCATTGTGGAGATGAAGGTGGCGTGTCACTGCAGCTGAGATGGTGTAAGCTGCTCAGCAGTAGTGTAGCTGAGCTCATTCGTGATTTTCAGGGTCAAGACATGAACTTGTCTGATGGCCAACAGGATTCATTCGTTTGTATAGTGTCAGATCTGCTGACAGCTGCAGGCTGGTGAGGGTCAGCAGCTTGTGATTTACTCCAGTAGTTGCCTGAGTGAGCTGGCCGTGACAGGAAGTAATAATTCCTGAGCTGTAACAAATTTCAGATGAACATTTGATATGCAGGAGTTCAAATTTGTAGACACACTTGATGATCTGCACCAGGTTGGACTGGGTCTGCACTGACCAGATCAAATTGCTCAAATACGAGTGCTGCAGCGTGACTGGTTTGGTGGGTCAGCGATGGTGAGGGGAGGCGCGTCCTTAGAGGTTTGCACAGACCTCCACAATCTAGCCACATACCCATACTGTTGGTACTCGGATGAAGTGCTTACACTGGTGCAGCGGGTCCCATGGGGGCCCGGCTTCCTCCTGGTGCAGGGGAGTGTCCAGCCTCATGTTTGCGTGTCGGCAGTTTTTGGATGATGAAAATATTGATGCCCTCAAGTTCCTCAGACCTGAATCCAGTTGAGTACCTCAGGGATGTCATGTGTTGTTGCTTCAGCCACCACCAGGTGGCAGCAGACTGTCCAGGAGGTCACTGATGCCCTGGCCCCGGTCCTGTGTAGAACTGTCAAGACGCTGTGTTTGTAGGAGTGTGAGGGCTGTAATACACTCCAGAACCGTGTTACGTGCTCGTGTGATGAAGTTCACATGTTGGATCAGCCTGTGATTTCAAATTTTCACCTTGATTTCGTAGTGATCCTGAGTCCAAGTTGCTCATGATTTTTTTTCATTGACTGTTCCTGTATCGCCTTGTTTTCAACAAACTGCAGAATGTGTATTCGTGAAGATGGTTGTCTTGGAGCTGCCCCCTCACTGAGCAGGGTATCCATCCTTTTCCTCACTGGTTGTAATCATGAATAATACACTGCCCTTTTATCTCTCTCCAGCTAATGAAGCAAAAATGGGACTAGTGGAGACCAAACTAGCTATTATTCCTGGAGCAGGTAAGTTTTGTTAGTTGGCCATCGTTCCATCACCTCGGTGTATGATTTTGTTTTGCTGTGTTGTCAGGGCGGCTCTTGGGAGTAGACCCGTGTTGTCGACTCCACACCACATGGCTCTATGAATTTATCGATTATGTATGTTTTGTAGGGGAACTGTTAACTACCTCACAGATACAGTCAGACCAGAGACGCCTGAGTGAAACAGCCAGTCAGTCCACTACCTGTGGACATCTAGAACCGTATTTACACACCACCACACTCGAAATAAAAATGCAGTTTTCCAATGATTTGTAAATGAAAAACAGACGCAGCTTTTGATTGAATTTATGAACTTTCTATTTAATTAGGTTTAGTTTATTTTATTTGTGCCATGAAGCAACAACAATGATAACACCTTTGGTGTGACCCTGCAGACAGACCCTAACGGCTCCTCGCCGGATAATTGGATCAGAGTGTGACTGAACTGTAGAAGGAAGATGAGACGGTTGCAGGCTAATGTGTTGCTAATGTCCATCACATTTCTCCATCCTGTGCAGGTGGCACTCAGCGTCTCCCCAGGGTGATCAGCGTCTCTATGGCTAAGGAGCTAATCTTCGCTGCACGGGTGGTGGATGGAAGCGAGGCGTGCCGTCTGGGTCTGGTCAACCATTCTGTGGGGCAGAATCCTAGTGGAGATGCTGCCTACCTTCGAGCACTGGAGCTGGCCCGCGAGATCAACCCCCAGGTATCCACTCTGACACGTGCACACACGCATACTTGACATATTGTGTTTCATTGTTGACTAATCTTGGAGCAGGAATGTCTAATTTGATCAGCATTTGTAATTCACAAGGGTTTCTGACATATACAACAACTTGTGACATTCTGACTTTTGAAAACTCTGCAGGGTCCAATTGCAGTCAGGATGGCAAAGCTGGCCATCAACCAGGGCATCGAGGTAGGTCTCTGATCCACCTTCACGTCCTGCACCACGGGTGAGATAGCACCGTGTTAGACTTCCCTCCAACTCGTCTCTCTTTGGACTTTGTCCATTTGGCTCAGTAGGAGCAGACAAGCTGCTACTGGAAGTTGCTACTGACAGCTATTTGCTTTAACATATTATCATAAAACTGTCGACTGCATCGTGTGTTATTTTGTGATATTTGTGGGGAAATGATACCATCCACTCTTGCATCAGTTCCCTTCAATTCAAGCTTTGACTATGACGTTACACCTGCCACCAGGTATGACAGAAGCACCAAACAGAAAGTTGTAGCAATATCTGCAGAAGACGATAGCTGGGACGAGTCATGACTTTTGAATAGAAAGGAGGGAAACGTTGGAGACTAGCTGCTTTGAGGATTAGGAGAATCAGGAGTAGCACCAGGTCACAGAGGTAACGATGAGGCGCCGAGAGGCAGATGAAAGTCACAGAGATGCTGTCAGAACCGCTCGGAGGCTGCTGGTGTGATTAACTCTCACATTCATTTGATCTGTCATGACGCTGCTCGGTTATTGTGAGAGGAAGCTCTCACACCTGACTAACCTCAGCAAACGACTACATTGTGCAGAAAATGAACATGAAAATATGTCTGCTAGAAACCTTGAGGGTTACTCACAGTTGGAGAACTGATTACCTGTGAGGCACTTGGAGTACCAGCATCCTACTGGCTGACGACTGTCACATTCTCCTCTGTAAAGTCACTTCGTGGTAGATCTACAGACGCTGTCAAAGGAGGCGTACCGGGCTGAACTGAAGTCAGTGTGAACACTCACTGAGACTCTCTCCTCCAGGTGGATCTGTCCACAGGTCTGGCCATTGAAGAGGCCTGCTATGCCCAGGTGAGTGTGTTCTACTCTTAGTGCTCTGGAGTGTTTTATACCAGTAGGCCTTTTGAACAAAAATCTACTCTTCAGGTTGCCAGTCTCACACACACACACACACACACACATATAGACAGTTGCCAATCTGTCCCATCTAGGTACTTAATATGCACACACCAGAGAACCAAAACCAAAATCCCTCCCCCCATTCTGGATGGAAATCAGTTTTTGCTTTCTTGCATTCCACCATATTTGTGTTCTGAAAGCGTCACTCGCACAATGATAATCAGCTCTGAAGCCGCTGTCACCGGTGACACAAATGGGAGCCTCTGTTGTCCGGGTCTGGTCTCTGTCAACAAACCAAACCTGTGTTTTTTCCAAGGTGATTCCCACTAAAGACCGGTTGGAGGGTTTGGCTGCATTCAAGGAGAAGAGGCGTCCTCATTACAAGGGAGAGTGAGCCAGCTCACCTGGACCACAGCTTCCAGCGTCTGGGCTGGAGGACGTGTGTCTGACTGCAGGACATCAGCGCTGATCCCAGACCAGATCTACCACCACAGTGAGATTTGGGGAACCAGTCATGCTAACACGAACTGAGTACATCTGCACCCTTTAACGGGATTTACTAACATCGGTTCACACTACTTCACTCTAGCAGTAGTGAACCATCCAATTAGCATGAAGTTGCTAACGCTGCGTAGGAATGATGCTTCCCAGGGTTTGTTTTGCTTGCTGGAAATATAATTCTGTGTAATATCAAAAAAGACACTGTGACATTACATTTACAAAGGTTTTTTGTTTTTCTACAAACCAAAGCTGCTGCTGTCAGATGAAGTTGAAGGACACGACACGTCTTCCCTGAACGTTCGCGTGTTGCCTCCATGTGCTAAACAACAGCACCTGGACTCACTTCGGATTTCGTCCATTTGCTATTATTTAGCACTTCGAAGCACCTGAACGACTGAGAATCTTCCTCCAGCCTGAACTTGGCTTCACCTTTGGTGCAAACACAAGTTCAGTGGTGGACTGACTCCGTACGTGAATCAGCTGTGAAGACATGAACGCAGGAAATCATGCCATTTCAAATTTAACATTAAGGGGTACAATACTTGGAGGCTGGTTGGGGTCAGACGATCAACCTGGTTATCAGCACCAATGTTGAAAGGAGCCTGTGAACAGTTACAGCAGAACTCAGTGACCCACTGTTTTTGTGATGACTTGTGTGAGCACATGATGAGTAACTTCACCACAGAATCAAATAGTTATGCTTCTTTTTTGATCATTTCTTTCCACTTTTTGAACTCTGTGGCTGGAGGTGGTAGGATTTGGGTGATCTGTCCTGGTGAACACATTATCTCAGGAACGCCTTGAGGCCATTTGTTCTTATTTGGCAGAAACCATCTGCTTAGATGAGGAAGAGGATGAACTGGTTAGATTATGGTAGTCAAGGTTGTTCAAGACTCACTGAATAGGATGAGATTTGACTCAAATGTCTGATGGGATAAAATGACTCAATGTGCCAAAGGTTTCTTGACTGTGGTGATGATTCCATTTGGTACTTCTGGACCAGACTGGACCTGACCTGACCCCGTGCAGACCAGGTTGATTCAGTCTTACTCAGCAGCAACGCTTCTAACCCGGATGATCATATGATGGTCATGTGACATGATGTTTCTCTGGATATGAATAAATACAGCTGGATGGAGATCGAGAAGTGCTAGGTGTGTGAACACAGTAGCTGCCATATTTGAGGGAAACGTTTACTGTTGCTCCTTTAGCTCCACAATCCGAATGGAAACAAAATCAGCCATAAAACTTTAATTTCCTCTGAGTTGCCTTCTTTTCTCTACTATGTGTGTTCTCCTTCATTTAGTAGCCATGTTTGAATGAGCCTTGAGGGGCATGAGACCATATCACACACACACACACTCTCATAAATAAACCTCTGTCAGACACCTGTGTCCTCCCCTCTGTTTATTTGAATCTATGTGAGGAGAATGCGTCCAGTGGTCAAGTTTTTGACGGAGAGACGAGTATATGCAGAAGCTCGTGAAACTCCTGAGTGGGTGTTGACGGCTGGAAATGGAAGTCAGGAGGTTTAATCATCTTCAGAGATGGAACGTTTATCAAGTGGAGAACAAAGATCATTGATTTCCCTCAGAAAAACAGTTAAAAAGAAGAAAAAAAAGACAAAACTGAGAGCATTGAAATCACACTTCAGATAAAATCTGGAAAAAACAAAACACTTGTACAGACTATACTTGCCCCCCCCAAAAAAATCCTTTTTATTCTGCTCATGTCTCATTGTGTGAGATGTGACATTTTATCCAATAGTTAGTTTCAAAGAACAAGAAAACCCCATTAAGAGTAACCACATTATAAATCTATATAATCTGATTCCACTCTGATGTTGGTGGAGGTTCTTTAGTCCCTCTTAAATTATGGTTCTTCAGTGGCTGTGAGAAGTTGAGGTAAGCAGTATAGAAGATGGATGGCTGGATGATGATGTCTGCTCCTCCAGCTGGTCAGGTCACAAGCCCAGAGGATCTGAGATGATCAGCTGGAGGCTCCCACTGTCTCTCTGCCACTCACCAAAAAAAACATGACAACATTTGAATTCTCTCCATTTACCTGAACTTGACGTGGCTGCTGGTGTTAAAGTCCACGTTTGTGAGCAAATTCCCTCCACCTGACAGGATGATTGACAGGTGGGTCTTTGGCCACAGTACAAGGACACTCAAATGTGCAGTTTCATCTGGAAATGTGATTCTTTATTAATTGGGTGTCAGATATTTGAATGATGGCGCTGATCCAGATTCTAACCCATTGCCTGTACTGGATCATGGACCCACTGTGACAGGCCACATATCAACTGGGTTCAATCAAATTGATTTGGAATTCAGTTTCGTTTGATGCATTTGTGTGGAATTGGGTTTGTTTGTTTGTTTGTTCTCTTTTAAGAAGAACCTTTGGGTGATAAACTGCATATTTGAAAGTGTCCTTTTCTTGACTGGCTCTAGATCCACCTGCGAATCCTGCTGCAGGTGAACTAATAACGACTCCTGACAGGTGGAGGGGTTTTCCTGGCAAAGCTAAAGGGCTCACTAACATCTTTTGACTTGAAGTTGTGAATATTGACAGCAAAAAAAAAAGAAAGTGTTTTTGTAGAGTGTAGCTGAGATGATGTCAGGAACCAAGCAGGTTTGTGTCCAGGACTGTAGGATGAGAATTAATCTGTTTATGACTGAGAACCATACAGTCTGCGCATGCATGTTTACTCTTTCGTCCACTGTGTGCGTGTGCCCCATTAGAGTTTTTATTCATCTGCTGTCCCGTACCGTGTGCTGAATGCATCTCCAGGTGCTTGTCAGGTGACGTCTCAGGGTTGCAGCTCTACTTGAGTCTGTGAGGACACTCTAGGTTCTGGGGTCTCTCGTCATGCTGGCGGTTGAAGGTCACGTGATCATATGCATATAAGTAGAAGGTGTGTGTGTGAGCCTGTAGTGAGACTGTTGAGGCCCTGGCCGGCGGTTGCGTTGCAGGCCTGCCCTGTGGCTTCATGCTGCTGCTGCACATCCCCACTGTGGCTGGCTTCCTTCCGGCAGATGTCCCAGCTATGAGCCAGGGGGAATCCCACCACAAGCCAAGTTGCGTAAAGAAAGAGTGGTGCCCCAATGCTGGATGTCTGCACCCCAGTTGCCTCTCATGGGAAATGTGAAAGGTGTAACGGTAGCATAGTAGTCGTGTCACCGCAGGTCAGGTCGGTCGGCGAGATGTTCCTCTTCCTCCATGGTCATGCCGCTTTTTCAACAGTTCAACTCTGACAGGTGGTTTGGGTCCTGAACGCCACCGCAGAGCACCGCAACAGAATTTCTGCAGCTGCAAACAATTCAGACAGTCTTTCTAAAAAAATAAAATACTTGATAACAATTCATGTACACAAGTCAAAACTACCTTGACCCTTCCAGGTCAGAGGGAGGTCAAAGAGTCAGAGATCTGCTACAATTTTACAGTTGGAGTTGTCTTGGACTGTGTGCCTCCATGATGGAGATGAGCCAAAGGAGCAACGCTCCCAGCGATGTTCTCTCCATTTGTCCTCACGTTATCTCAGCCATGCTGGGATTTCCATGTTCCTGTGTTAGCCATCACCGACCGGTTTGCCTCAAAAAACACACACATTTACTCCCTTGTTTGATTCGACACATTTTGATACAACAACTGCACGGTCTGGCAACGTATGTCATTATGCAAAATTGACCAATTGGACAAATACCGAAGCATCAGGGCCATTTCTAAAAGAGCTCAGAGTCTCTGGCCGAACGTAGTTTGAAAAAAATGGAAAAGTGGCCAAAGGTGGAAAAAGTGATGTTGGGATGGGTACTGAACTCCACAGAGATGAAATATAGAGAAAAATTACCTGAAGCCGCCCCCAAAAAGTTATTCACCTCATGTCACTGTGGCTCTCTGACATACTCATGTAAAAGCTGTGGTGTTGTTATTGATAAAACATCCTAATGAATGCAGTAATAAACACCAAACTCTACAGTGAGGCTGGGAAGAGGAGTCAGACTGGATGAACGTGTCGGGAATGTTCGAGCTTTGACCTGTTCAGTCCCCTCCTGGTTCTGGAAGGGTTTCCTGAGGCCTGTGGTTACGCTATCCATCCTTTTGCGGGTTGCCGGTGTCACCCGGCTGTGACAACAACTACCTGGACCCGGGGTTGAGACGCATCCGCAAGGGTCTTGGCGAAGTAGGAGTCCAGTGGCAGACATGTCTCTTTGTTTGAGTTTGTGGAAATGATACATATAAATATATTTGTTAATTCCTAAAAGCAAAACAGGAGAGAACAGTTTATACTTGAAAATTTGTTCTTATTGACGTGCAATTCTCTATAAAGTAATGCAAATCTTATTAAAAGGTTGAGAACTACATTGATTGTTCCGGCCGTGGAAGCCGAACACAACAAATCCTTCCAACGGTCCCTGGAAATGTGCAGTAAATAAAGGTGTGACTGTTTTGGTTTGAGTTTGGCTAAACCTTTTGGTATAGTTGTTTTAATCAGGTGTTTGATAGGTGGAGGTAAACCTGTGGACGGACATCAACTTCCGATGAGGCAGAACCTGTACGGAGCCGCCGTTGTTCTGTTTACATTTTATTTGAAAATATCTTATAAATGGAACATTATGCTCGGTTCCGAAAGGAGTAACGTTTGTATTTATAATTGAATTTTCTTTTTGTACTTGAAATTTGCATTAAAAAAAAACTGTAGGGAGCCGCGGTGATACTCCTGTAAATCAGTCTCTCCGTGATCGACCTCGCGGTCTGAAGTCCTGAAGACGCCCCCGCAATGAACCCATCTGTGCAGGGCGAAAAGCAGATTACCGATAGTGCACGAAGCGGATTAGAGCTCAGGTCCGCGACTGCATCATCTCAGCTGATCCCGAGGATTCCCTCAGCGGGCCCGGCTCTTGCTCAGAACCGCGCAGTACCGCTCGGCAGCATCATGGACTTCAACGTGAAGAAACTGGCGTCTGATGCAGGGGTGTTCTTCACCAGGGCGGTGCAGGTGAGACAGACACTTGGACATCACATCAGCGTCAGCGTAAGTAAGTGACGGAGCCCCGCAGCGCTGCGGGATGCTGCGCGTCCGCCGAGCTGTTGCTTATGTCCTTGTCGATATTTGTATTGCTGGCGGTGTGTTGGGTGGTTGTGGTGTGTGTGTGTGTGTGTGTGTGTGTGTGTGTGCGCGCGAGGGGGGGGGGGGCTGTAAGCTGATCAAGGTCTGTCAAGACTCCATTATCCATTATTGATGACTATGATCGAATGTATCTACCGCGTGACCGCAGCAGACGTCATCGACGGAACAGCTCAACAGCGATCATGTGATCCGTCATTCACACTCTGGTGCTCTGGGATCGTTCCGAATCCCACCTGATCGTCCCCCGTCAGGCATGAGGAGGCTGGAAGTGAACACGTTCCAGGTTCATGACCTTGTCTCTCGCTCTCTCCTGTAATCTAAATATCCCGACTAGAAATAAAACAATGAACACACGCTTGGTGGAGGGGCGTGGCCTCGGCCCAGGGTCACATTGCTCATAGCGCCACCTGGTGACAACAGGAAATCATATGGTTTTTGCACGTTCTTTATGAGTCTGCACTGATCTGAAGCTCATGGTGGCGCTCCTATCCAGTAGTTGCTCAGGTTCAAGGTTGTTAGGTTTGATAGTCTGGATGCAGCCCTCAGCCGCCCAGTAAGGGTGGTGCCCTCTACCCTCTGCTGGGATGTTGGGTACTGTGATCATGTGACGGTGAGTCTGTGTCCTAGTTCACAGAAGAGAAGCTGGGTCAGGCGGAGAAGACGGAGCTGGATCCTCACTTAGAGAACCTGATTGCTCGGGCTGACAGCACCAAGACCTGGACCGAGAGGATCTTACGACAAACGGAGGTGCTGCTGCAGCCCAACCCCAGTGAGTCTGTCCTCCCGTAGACATGCCCGGCTAGCGGGGATGGCATGCAGCTAGACCCTGGTGGACAATTATATCAGAGTGTGGAGTGAACGCTGAAAGAACACTGATCTGTTCTACAAGGTTCCCCGTTTTTTGCCTCCAGTCACAATCATCTTGTAGTTAAACGACCACATGCACACAAACAAATACATGTAATGAGAATATTTTCATAGTTTACTTGGATTTTTGTGGTATTACTCTGGTGGTGATGTCTAACTGCCCATCTGTGTGTGTGTGTTTTTAACCCCTCATGCTCCAGTTGACCACACCGGTAAGTGACACACAGCACCCCTCCACCCTGCTTCTCTATTCAAACAGAAACGTAAAGGCCCCGGTGCTGAATCAGCAGCCCTGCTGACGGCTGCACATTCAGAAATAAAAGCTCGGATTGATGGCACAGACACCCCCCCCCCCCACACACACACACACACACACACAAACACACACTGTTGTTCACACAAAATTGGACACAGTATGACCTTTTAGCACTGTATCAGGGTCCGTCCAGCTGTGCGTCAGGTGACCCTCAGCAGTCAGCTGGGTTTGGCTTCAGATGTCTGCCTAAGGGGCTTTTGGTTCGTTACCAGGCGCTCGACTGGAGGAGTTCATCTATGACAAGCTGGAGAAGAAGCTCCCGTCCAGGACGACCAATGCCGAGCTGCTGGGCCAGTACATGCTGGACGCCGCCACTGACTTTGGTCCTGGGACGCCATACGGTCAGTGGAGTGCTAACTAGCTAGCGTGGAACAGGAAGGCTACCACGGCTTCAAGAATGATAGTTTGGCGACTGCCATTTCACTGTGATAGGTTTCTTTTCCTCCTTGGAGCCATTTCCTGCTGCCAGCAATGTTTCTGGAAGCTTTGTGTGTTCTGGTTGGTTGTTTGATCAAAACTCACAATCATTCACACAGCATGCAGTGATGGTCTTTTAAATCCCAAAGGTCAAAGGTCAACTTTGGCATGCCATGTTCTGAGAAAACACTGCATTACTGAAGGCTGTGACATAACCTGATAAGCATGACCTTCATTTGTGGATCACTGGTATCAAAATGACCCAAAAGTTAAAATTTCGTATGCATTTTTATTGAACCAATCAATGTAAAGTTTTTATTGACGTTTTTTTGATTTCTTTAGTATTTCGGTAGTGACTGTGCTAAAAGAAATTGCACTTGAAGACCTAAGAGTGATTCTTAATGCAATATTTCACAAATGCATGGGGGGTCCGATTTTCCAACACTGTGTATACCAGGGGTCCTCAACTTGGAATCAATTGCAATTATTTTTGAGGAAGTTAAAAGTTTGTATGTGCGCGCTTTGCGTGCGCGTGCAAAATTTTTGTGCTTTGTTTCTTTAGGCATATGAGACACATAGGGTTGTGCTCGAGGGAGGTAGGATGAACTAATACTTACCAGTCCATTCTTCATGGAATCCCCAGTTTTCACTGTCAATCTTTCTCTTCCTAGTACGCTAAGATTGAGAGTGATTCATTCCCGTTCCGTGGTCGTGTTGCTGGTAACAACTGGCAAAGTGCTTGCACAATCGAATTACTGCTGCAAAATCGAGAACTCTCGCTGCTCCTATTCTCGTGTGTGCATGCTCTCATACAACAGAACAGTCTGGCTCGCTGGTGCAGGAACCCTGTTATCGTTATAACAGCTCTGGCAATGTGAACCAATGTTCCCTGCTGACCTCATAATCAGCTGATTTGTTTGTATTTCTATAGAAGCCATTCAACGTTTAACGCTTGTCCTGTTAAGGTTCGCGGGGGGGTGGAGCCTATCCCAGCAGCTTCTGGGTGAGAGGCAGGGTTCACCCTGGACAGGTCACCAGTCCATCACAGGACCAACACATAGAGACAGACAACCATTCACACTCACAGTCACACCTACAGTCAATTTAGAGTATCAATCAGCCTCGTCCCCTCTTGATGTCTTTGGACTGTGGAGGAAGCTGGAGTACCGGAGAGAACCCACACAGGAACAGGGAGAACATGGAGACTCCACACAGAAAGATCCCTGATGGAGCCGGGACTGGAACCTGGAACCTTCTTGCTGTGAGGCGACAGTGCTGACCACTGCTCCACCATGCAAAATAAACCTTCCTGATTGGTCGATCATCACGTATGCACATTTATGTCTGTATGACAACCAGAAATAATGTTTTTAGCAGATTCTCAGAATTGTTTCTTTTGTACAGTACTTTTACAGTTAAAAAATGAATACAAAATGCAATGCGAAATGCAATACATTAGATAAAACTGTAAGAACATCATCCAACTCCTTAACAACATCACAAGACCACAAGCTGATGTAGCTAGCAATTATATTCATGCATATAAATACATTCAATGGTATTGAAAATGTATGCAAGACAAAAATGAATTTTTAAAAAATGAATACAAGACGTAATAAATAAAGCACGATACAGGGCCGGCGGTGTAGAACTCTGATGACAGTGGCAGCCATTATTTTTATATAGATTAAAACAGGGAAAATTCTGAGCACATCCCCCTTGAGTATGAAGTCAGATTAAGATATTTATTGCAATAATAATTTAATCCACCTTGTAAAGGTTGGAGGGTGTGTCTTTTTCCATTGAAGGAGTGAATG
Organism: Aulostomus chinensis; assembly: GCF_037954235.1. Lineage (NCBI taxonomy): Eukaryota > Metazoa > Chordata > Actinopteri > Syngnathiformes > Aulostomidae > Aulostomus > Aulostomus chinensis. The sequence continues at coordinate 21,721,767 of NC_141338.1, read as the reverse complement.
TCATCCACCTGGAAGACACACAAAATCTATCACATTCCTTACCTGGTGACAACGATGCATATCACATGATGCTACTGCAAACCCTGCAGCAGTACTACAACAGACGGTTCTCAAGGTACTTCCAAAACTACTGAGAATGTTTTTAAATATTGACTTCCAGGAGCTCCTTAGCCTGGACAGAACCAAAACAAATGTGAAAGGTGGCTAGCGCTCACCCGCAGCGGTGACATGTCTGATCCGTAATCTCACTCCGACCGGTGTCGACGAAGAACAGAATTATTGTGTTTTGTAAACAAAGTGAAGAGAAGTGAATCCTATCAAAGTTCAAAGCTCATCAGAAAACTTTGTCCTCAAATCGTCCTCCCACTGGTTCTTAAAAACTTCAAAGGTTCCACATTCAAAATGAGGATAAAGTGAGAAATAGACTGTCCCAGCAGATCCTTGAACGTGGCAGTCTGACGATAGTAAGTGAAGGACGCCGCCAATGTACAGCTGTGGAGTTATAGAAACTAGAACAATGAGCATTGACTGAGCGAAGGATACAAAATCATTACCAATCAATGCTCTTGTATTTCTTTTCTTTTAAATTTCTGGGTATTCTAACCAAAGTCGTGTTTGTGTTTTTGTGTTTGTGTGTGTGTGTGTGTGTGTGTGTGTGTGTGTGTGTGTGTGTGTGTGTGTGTGTGTGTGTGTGAGAACCCCGTAGGCAGCACCCTGATCACAGTGGGAGAGTACCAGAAACGACTGGGAGGAGCTGAGCGTGAATTCCTCCAAACCTCAGCTGTCACCTTCCTCACTCCCCTACGCAACTTCCTGGAGGGAGACTGGAGGACTATATCAGTATGTTTGTCTCTCTCTAGACTTTGACACCTGGTCCTGCTGGACAGAGCCATGTTTGCCCTCTGCAGGTCCCCAGATGTCTGATCAGATTTCTCTTGTCCCCTGCAGAAAGAGAGGCGACTCTTGGAGAATCGCCGTCTTGATCTTGACATCTGCAAGGCTCGTCTGAAGAAAGCCAAGCAGGCAGAGGCCAAGGCAGCGGTGGGTTTCCTCTTCTTCCTCTCCTCTGTGGAAGCACTGCAACCACAGTGATGATGAGCCTAGAAGGCTTTACGGGTCCATAAATTCACACGAACCAGACCCCTTAGTATTAGAATACTAAGATACGCACAGAACAGAGAAATGTTGGCCTGAACCCAGTCAGCTAGGGAGGCACACACACTTGTGACATTCTGACTCACGAGATGTCAGAACCTGATGTAGAAGACCCGGTGCTGTCTGACTGTGACTCCACACATCCAATCCAGGAATGATCCAAGTCCTAAACGTGAGACACTCAGCAGACAGGCAGGGATAATTCTACTGAGGTGACAGTGGAACTGTCAGACAGAGGTGGCGCTACCACACTCGCAGTATTGGTATCAACAGTAGCGTTGACCCTGCGAAGACCGAGCTACAACCACAACATGAAAAAATTCCATTCCTCGTAATGGACAAAAACACCTTCTAGTGTCCAGCAGGCATGCATGTCAAGGTTAGCAGTTCTGTGGAAACGTTCACTCTCCCTCAGCTCAGTTCATGTGATGGAAATGAGAAGCTGAAAGGGGCTTCAAAGCTCTGAAGCAAATCCAAACGTGTCTCACTGTCCTCTAAAACGCACAACAACCGTGTGTGAACACATGTAGATCACACATCTTATCACAATTGGCTCGCAGCTGTAGAATGTGTCTGAAAGAGTTGAGGAGGCTTGACTCTGCAGCTTTGTGGAGCCTCTTGTATCTTGTGTGCTTCCTACTGACTGCAGCTGGGAGCTGTTTTCAGCTAATAGTTTCGGATGATTCGCTACGGCCTCCAAACCAGAGCTGCACTCACAAGCTGATTCTGGGCAATAACGCTGTCAGGCTCCCGGGACATGGATGCACGCAGGAGAACCGCTCTAGCTCCATGAAGCTGGGAGGCCTTTCTGCCCCCTCGTGGACTACCCTGGATTTGACAAATTAATTGTTTGAATTGTATTACTGCAATGTCAAGATAGAACAGCAGGGGGCGACAGAAGACCCCTCACGAGCAGAGTACTAGTTGGCCTCTAAATTGAAATGTACCTGTACTCCAACTGGATATCTGTGTGCAGGGCCGTACCGTATGAATGACCCAGATGTGACTGTTTGTGGCATTGCAGGAAATTACAGTTAATAAAATTAAACAAGGAACTTCAATCCATGGGCTGCACGGTAGTGCAGTGGTCAGCACTGTGGCCTCACAGCAAGAAGGTTCCAGGTTCCAGTCCTGGCTCAGGAATGGGATCTTTCTGTGTGAGTCTCCATGTTCTCCCTGTTCCTGTGTGGGTTCTCTCTGGTACTCCAGCTTCCTCCACAGTCCAAAGACATCAAGAGGGGACGAGACTGATTGATACTCTAAATTGACCGTAGGTGTGACTGTGAGTGTGAATGGTTGTTCGTCTCTGTATGTTGGCCCTGTGATGGACTGGTGACCTGTCCAGGGTGAACCCTGCCTCTCGCCTGTAGATGCTGGGATAGGCTCCAGCCCCCCCGCGACCCTTAATAGAAAGGAACAAGCGGAAGATGACGATGGATGGATGGACTTCAATCCACAACATGTAGAAACAGAAAAACATTAATGGAGGTCTGGATGTATCTAAAAAAATCCAAACTAACTCCAACACATCACACTGCCACACTGTTACCCTCTCCTACTCCCTCCCCCCTCTTTCCTCCTCTTTTCTCCCCCTCTTTCCTCCTTTTGCCTCCCCTTCTTTCCTCCTTTTCCTCCCCCTCTTTCCACCTCCTTCCTGCTCTCGGTTCTTGTTTGCAGGCTGCACCAGATTTTCAGGAGACGAGGCCTCGCAACTATGTCCTATCTGCCAGTGCATCAGCGGTAAGAGTGTTGCTTATCTCAGAGAGCCGGAACTGCACACACACACACACACACACACACACACACACACACACACACACACACACACACACACACACACACACACACACAGAAAATGATAATACAGTAAAACAATAAAAAAGAAACAAGCTATTAAACTGGTGACTCACAGGGAGATGCTTCCGTCTCTGGAAACTGGACAGTTTGCCAATGGGTCATGGTGTTATGACACATTGTTAGTAATTTCCTGAGGTTGCTCCAGGTTACCACAGGGAGCAGTTGTTGGTGTTGTCTTACCCCTGTTTTGTTACCCCTGGTAAGCTACCAGTATCTTACAACAAACAGGTTGGTTGTATCATCTGCAAAGGTGCATTTGTTCATTGTTGTGGTGTCTCTGGTGGAGTTCTCTGGATTTCCTTCTGTAGGTCAAACTGAATTCTAGCTTTGTGATTTCTGGATCTGTGTCTTTAATTGGAGCAGCTGCAGAGAGACTGGGAGAGCTGGGAGGTGGAGACAGGCCCCAGTGGATCAGAGCCCAGACAGGTTGTCATCATCTGTCTGTGAAATAGAACCTGGTCTTAGTGTTGCTTCTGTCTCGTGATATGGTGGAACCCCTAGTGCATTAGAAGCTGTGTAGTCACAAACCGTCTTATCTCACTACTGTGTGAAGCCCACGTCTGTTGAGCGTCACACCAACCACACGCAACCAAGATGAAATGCATCACAGAGGCAGAAATGGAAAAAGTTCCATACAAGAAACAAAAATACAAATTTCTTTAGACCGTTGCTGAGGCCCCACCTCTTGCTAACAGCTGGTAGCTGTTAGGAGGTTAGCATCTCCTTTTCCTTTTTCTCTCTTTTCTTATCGTCCTCTTGAACAGCTTGAGCTGTTCTGTACTAAGAATTTCCTGCTAATGTCGAGTACCTGAAAGCAGCACCACAAGCCAGCAAATTTGAAAACAGCTGAAATTTGTTATTTGTCTCTCAAAATTATCCTCTGCATGTCTGGTTGATTTTTTTTTTGTCCCCAAGCAGACTTGTACTGAAACAATATCCTGTACAAAAAACTAACTGAAACAAAACTTCAAATTAAACGGCTAAGCCATACTTCAACATGTGAAAAAAACAACAGCAAATTGTAAAAATGTCAACTGTTAAAAGTCTGGTAACACCTATATGCATTTGGAGAAACCTTTTCGATATTGATGACATGTTTTTTGAAATTTCTGGTCCTGATTGTGGTGTTTTAGACACAAGACTTTATATTGACGTGAAAAGTTTGTCAGAAAACATGTGACAGAAGCAAAATCACTGTTTGGAAGTCAGAGGATTAATGAATGACCTAACATTTGTTGAAAGTGTCTCTGAAAAAACGAAGATGTTCTTGTTTTCAAAACCAATATATGAATTACTATTTCTTATTTTGAGGGTATGTAGTTTTATAGTAACTTAAGAAAAGAAATCAGATAAAACCATCCCAGGACTTCAGTTCTTACTGCAGAGCTTCAGATCCTGAGGTTCGCCTGCTGTGCGCTGGTTGTTTGAAGGTAGAAACTGTGACAGTTTTATCATAAATGCAATACTCCAGTGAAATGGAGGGTTGAAGTTACACTGTGAACTGGCTGAAGTCCTCTCCATTAATGCTGAACTTTTCTGTCCCTCTCAGCTGCTGAGTGAGGAAGTGGACAAAGTGAGTACACTCTGAAGACCTTTTATCCAAAGTGTGGAATGGTTCCACAGAATATTAACCTTTCCTTTCCTTCCTCCCTCCCCCTTTCAACCACAGGCGGAACATGAGCTGCGTGTTGCTCAGACGGAGTTTGACCGTCAGGCTGAGGTCACCAGACTGCTACTGGAAGGCATCAGCAGCACTCATGTGAGCCCCCGTCTGACACAGAGCAGCTGCACAGCTGATGGAAGAGCTGTCAGGCTTTTATTTGAAGAAACTGAATCAGGTCATTTGGATGTAGTTACATGTCTGGAAGACTTTTCCCCCTTGTCCAAGTGGCTTCATCAGTTTATGCTGTACCCATAGACTCGCCGCCCAGTCTAACTAGATGGTGAAGGGCTCAGGTGTTTAAACCTCAGTGGGTGTACTGCCCAATTGCGGCCTGTTAGTGCTCCGTGGAGTGGTGACAACTGTCATTGCAGTCGTTGCAGTCATTAGGCTCAGTGTTCGCAACTGTTGTCAGAGACACATGAGGTCACATGAGACTCACCTGAGGTCAGGTGTGAATGGCCATGACTCTTGTGCCCCTTTCACACTGAAACACGCGTGTCAAACCGAGTTCTTGTACCCGCGTTTGCTCAGCATCAGGGCGCATTCAGGCTTCCAGCAGACGCGGGTCTGAGCTCCCACTGTGAGGGCTGCGTGCCTGTGTTTTTCTCTCTCGTACGTCATCGCGCTGACAACGTCATCATAACACATAAAAGTGCGCCGTGTCTCAAAATGCCGTTGATGTTCCCATAAATCAGCGTTCCCATAAATCACCGTGACCCTTACGGTTCCAGAAATCTGCCGCCGGATCTCTTCCTCACTGCGGATGGCGAGCAGCTCGTGGACTTCACCATCTTGCCAGTGCGCTGCCATGATTGATGAAAAAGATGTGCAAGATTGCGATACAAGTTGTTTATAAACACGGTCGCGCTTGTGCAGTTCACATTGGGGTTCCCTTTTGGTGGGAGTTCCCAAGCAGAGATTAATTCACCTGAGATCATACCCATGTAAATAAAAGGAGTGAAACAGAGTCTGGGGACGTCAGCAGGAAGACTGATCTTATGGCAGAGGCCAAAACTTTATTGAGAGATGAGTGAGCGGCTCTCACAGCGCAGCCCAATTTTTTATTATTTATTTTTTTTCTGGAGCTTCCACAATGACAGCCTGCCAGGCGGCACAGTGACGAAATCAGAATGTGACAGGAAGGTCGCGGGAAACCTGAAACAACACGGGTTGCCTTTTTTATCCTGCAGGCCAGCCAAGCAGAGCTGAAGCAAGCCGCTAAACCCCCAGGTCGCTTGGAGGGTCGGTGGAAGCGGGTCGAAATGCCGAGTTCACCCTTTCAGAGTGCCCAAACACCACGTTTCTGGTGCAGTGTGAAAGAGGCTTTAGAGGCTGAGTTGGAGAGTTTCTTTGAAAGAGATGAGAGAACAATGTTGTAGATGGGGGACAGATAGTGGAGTAAACCCCCTCCTCTGTTTCCTTGATGGTTTTCTTTCCCTGCTCTAGCCTGTGAGCTGACGGGTTTATTATCAGCTCTGCCAAGGTTCTGATAACAGTTTATGTTCCAGTGGATGGTGTGAGTCATCCACTGGAACATAAACTGTTATCAGAACCTTCTGCTTATTAAAGGTCCAGTCTTCTCGCTCAGGTTCATCCGTGATCCTTAAGGTTTCGCTCTGATAAAACCACCTGATTCAGAGATGTGCACAATGACAATAATGTGGCCCATATAATAGATGATAACAAGTATCCTACTGGAACCACTACCAGAAATATCTGACAATAGATGCGCTGACCAGGTTTTGACCCGACACATAGTGATGCTAACAATTAACACTCTGGGATGATGGTGTTCGGCTGACATGCCTGTTGCTGGTGCAGCTTCTCCCCTCACTGACTTCTGCTGGCTTCTCTCCTCTCAGCTGAACCACCAGCGTTGTTTGCAGGATTTCGCGGAGGCTCAGGCCACCTACTACACCCAGTGTTATCACTACATGCTGGATCTTCAGAAGGAGCTCAGCAGGTGAGCCTTCACTCCTCCATGATAGGAAAAACAAAATGGCAAATAAAAAAACTGCATGACTAATATTGGGGCTGAGATCGGTAAATGAGTTTTACCAGATGTGTTGGAGAGTGCAGGATGTCCCATAAAGGAGCGGAAAATGCTGAACTGCGAGAGTTCTGGCAATGTTGAGACAGAGAGGAAGTGCTGATGTCTTCTCTGAGCCAATGCTTATTTGCAATGGCCTGAAGCAAAGTGGAGAATTGTTCTGTGTCAGATCAGGCCAAGTTTGAAATTCTTATTTTACCTCAGTTCTGGCTCATTTGCTTAATGAAGCTTTAACTTAAATTTGTGGATGTCAGGGTGAGCTGTGTTCACAGACAAGGATTTCTGAAGTTGTGAGCCCCTGCAGTGACTTCCTGTACAAAGTCACGCCTGCTTTTAAAGCCGCCTGAGAGCCCAAAGATCTCCAGCTTCCATCGTAGACCTTCAGCCTTGTCCTTAAGGCACAGAGATTTCTCCACATTCTCTCAAGCTTTTGATGACATCATGAATTGTAGATGATTAAGTGTTTACATTGAGGAGCATTTTTCTGAAATTGTTCTACAATTTATAGACCTAATTTTTCACAGATTGATGAACTCTGCCCATTTTTTCTTCAGAGAGACTCTGCCTCTCCTACTAACCTGTAGCCATTTCACCTAATTAGCTGCAAAATGTTCCTCCAGCTGTTTGGTCGTATGGTTTCCTTTCCAGCCTTTGGTGGTGCCCGTCACCGTCAACTTCATTGAGACATGTTGCTACCATCAAATTCCAATTTTTCACAAAACAGTAAAGTTACTCATTTTTAGCATTTGTATCTTTTTTCTACCGTGATTAAATTATAGGTTTATAACGTTTGTAAATCATTGCATTTTAATTGTATTTACATTTTACGCAATGTTGTAACTTGTCGCATTTGGGTTTGTTTGATTGGATGGAAGTGTTGGGGCAGGTGGGTCGTGACCCTGATTTACACGTGGCGTAACAGTGAAGCTGCAAACATGTTCCTGTAGTTTTCACCTAATCAACACCTGGTTAATGGCCTTAAGACCACTGTTCACTAGCATGTGCATCCTTCCAGTGACATGAATTTTACACGGATCACCTTGAAGCCACAAGTGTCAGGAACAAGTCTAATCAATTTTATTTGTATTGTGCCTTTTGTCATTAAGAATCACAGGTAGCACTGGCAATGATAAAAGTATCAAAATGAATACATTGTGTAACTTCCCATGTGGTGTCACCAGCATACCTTGCTGTTATTACAACCAAGTCAAGTCAAGTCAATTTTATTTCTATAGCGCCAAATCACAACAAAGTTCTCTCATGACTCTGTCCAAGTAGAGCAGGTCCAGTACCAAACTCCTTCAATGAACCTCCACCCAACAATTCTCCATCAGCAAGCACATCCTGCAACAGCAGCTATGAAAACCTTCCTTTTAACAGGCAGGAACGTCGAGCAGATCCAGGATCAGTGGGGACGGAGGTCTGCTTTGACCGGTTGGGGGGGAAAGAGAGCAGGAGAGCAGGACAGAGACAAAGACAGATAATGGAGGAAGACAGATATACAGAAGGAAAGAGAGGGACAGAGAGAAAGAGAGAAGGGAAGAGACTGATGGACAGACAGGAGGTGAGCAGGTGGAGCTACGGGTGGAGCCTCTTCAGGTCTGTAGCCTTCTGCAGCAGCACCCAGGATCTGGGAAGTGGGGAAGCACAAAGGCTCCAGAGAAGAAGACGAGTTGGTAACATGTATGAGTACAAGAGGAGGAGAGTGAAGCCCAGTGCACCATGGGAGATCCCCCAGCAGTCTGAGCCTATAGCAGCATATCTAAGGTCTTAAGTCTGCTCTTAAACATAGAGAGGGTGTCTGAGTCCTGGACTGAAACTGGGAGACGGTTCCACAGGAGGGGAGCCTGATAGCTGAAGGCTCTGGCTCCCAGTCTACTTTTAGAAACTCTAGGAACCAGCAGTAACCCTGCATCCTGGGAGTGAAGGGTTCCAGCTGGATAATAGGAGACTAGGAGCTCTGTCAGATAGACGTGGACTATTAAATATCAGATCTCTGACGCAAAAAAACTGAATTAGTGAATGAATTGATATCTGACAATTGTATTGACCTGCTCTGTCTCACTGAAACCTGGCTGGTGATGAGGATGCTAGTCTGAATGAATCCACTCCTCCAGTCACATTAACACTCACATTCCTCCAGGCTCTGGTCGAGGAGAGGAAACTAGAGAGAATATGGCACTGCTCCAAACTGGAGGAGTCACATGTAGTCTGGCAAGACAGCCTTAAAAGTTATGAGGAAGCCCTTCGTAGAAATGGAGCAGCCGACTACTCAGCACTAATAGAGGAACACAAGAACAACCCAGGTTCCTCTTCAGGACTGGAGCCAGACGGACAAAGAGCCACAGCTCTACTGAACCTAGTATTCCTGTTTCTGTGTGTAGCAAAGATTTCATGGACTTCTTTAACGACAAAATTCTCCCAATTAGAAAATTCTTCTCTTCCTGCACCAGCTGACACCTATAACCCCAGAAACCTCAGAGACAGTAGTAGGACCAGACTCACACCTGGGTAGTTTTTCTCATATTAGCCTTTCTGAGCTTAGTACAGTGGCATGGTGGTGCAGTGGTCAGCACTGTGGCCTCACAGCAAGAAGGTTCTGGGTTTGAGTCCCGGCTGGAGCACGGGAGGAGTCTCCATGTTCTCCCTGTGCCTGCGTTCTCTCTGGTACTCCAGCTTCCTGCCACTGTCCAGGGACATGCAATTGGGGACGAGGCTGATTGATACTCTAAATTGACCGTAGGTGTGACTGTGAGTGTGAATGGTTGTTCGTCTCTATGTTGGCCCTGTAATGGACTGGTGACCTGTCCAGGGTGAACCCCACCTCCTGCCAGAAAGCCACATGGATAGGCTCCAGCTCCCCATGACATGAATTCATGGATGGATGGAGCTCAGTTCAATAATTTCCTCCTCTAAACCTCCACCTGTCTCCTAGACTCCATCCCAACTAAGCTGCTAAAGGACTCTCTACCCCTCGTTAGCCCCTCTCTCTCTTAGATATGATCAATGTGTCGCAGGTATCTGGTTCCGTCCCTCAGTCCTTTAAAGTAGCAGGAATTAGACCCCTTCTCAAAAAAGCAACCCTGGATCCAGAAGTTCTACCAACTACAGACCAATATCAAATTTTCCTTGCCTCTCCAAGACTCTGGAGAAAGAAGTTGTGAAACAACTCTGTGACTTTAGAGACAGATCCCAAGAGGGATCGCCATACAAATTGCTGTGTATTCGGCTGTTAGTCATTGTCTTAAGAATGAAGAACAAGAGAGTTGTGACACACAGTGGAACTGCAGCTGGAAGTGCTTCATACACTGAGGTCACAGCTACTTCAGGAGTTCTGGCTTTGAGTACCAGTAGAGCCCCTTTGCTATAAATCAACATCACATATTCAAATAGTCTAAACACATACTTCATCATTGGTATTTTTGGGGGGTATCTTCCATGGATGAACAGTATTATTTAAAAAAAGAGCCAGTTAGTCAGTAAATGAACACACAGATTGCACAAATGTAAAAAGGATGTGTTTACCAGAACCAAATTCTGTATTTCCTGGTTCTTTTGGTGTCATACATTCTTCCAGTTGCTTGTTAGGGGTTTTGAAGTGTTTTGGCGTCAGTGTATTGAGTCACAAACATTTTTAAGTCAGAGATGTTGATGCTGCTGAGGAACTCTGACCTCAAGACCGTATCTACATATTGATTAGCATTGAATGAATGCTTGATTGAGTGAATCTTTATCATAATACTGGTAAGGGTGACCTTATTTTGACTACCGAAATCCCGGACCCTCGGCCTGGCAGTGAGATTCTCAAATGATTGTCCAAGTTTCCTCAAAGATGCCCTATAATTTCAATGCATTTAAAGTATGCCTCTTCTGTATAGATAGAAAATTGTTTATAACAAAATAAAAGGATGTGAAGGCGGCACGGTGGTGCAGTGGTCAGCACTGTGGCCTCACAGCAAGAAGGTTCCAGGTTCCAGTCCCGGCTCCATCACAGGATCTTTCTGTGTGGAGTCTGCATGTTCTCCCTGTTCCTGTGTGGGTTCTCTCTGGTACTCCAGCTTCCTCCCACAGTCCAAAGACATCAAGAGGGGACGAGGCTGATTGATTCTCTAAATTGACCGTAGGTGTGACTGTGAGTGTGAATGATTTTTGTCTCTATGTGTTGGCCCTGTGATGGACTGGCGACCTGTCCAGGGTGTACCCCGCCTCTCGCCCGTTGACGCTGGGATAGGCTCCTGCAACTCCACGACCCTTGATAGGAGTAAGCGGAAGAAAATGGATGGATGGATGGAAAAGGATGTGAAAACAGGACATTTCCTGGAAAAAAAAGTTTCAATCAGTTTGGTCACCCTAATACTGGTTGATCATCTTTTGACGTCTTGTATTAAGTAACAACACAGACAGGTTACAAAGGCAGGTCCAGCATCTCAGCTCTGACATTGCTGTTCCGTACCCAGAAACTGCTGTGGAGCTCTGAGGAAAATTTAAAATAAACAAAACAAACAACAACAACAAAAAAACACCCGTCATAAGCATCCTGAAGAACATGTAAAACAACCTTTTCAAGATTTAGCTGCTCTTTCATATCAAAACCCTCTCAAGATGAAGTTGCAACTGAGGAGAAAAAGAAGAGAGGCTGGAACTGGAGGCAAAAATCGCTGCCATCAGTCTGTAGCGACAGACTGAGCAACAGAGCTGCAGCTCATCTAACGCCTGGCAGCAGCTCCAGCCAAGCCTGCTTCAAGCAGCTTAACAGCATCACATGTTCACAGTCCTGGAAAAGTAAAACTGACCCAGTGGTGCTGGCAGCCATGTTTCGGAAGGTGAACCACATCAGTCCGAAATGGTCAACAAATCCTTGAACACACTATTAAATCAAGAACAGCAGCAGGGCCCCTGTGACTCTCTCACTTTCACTGATAATACACAAGGTGTGGCGAGACGTGAGGGCCTCTGCATGGAACCGGATCAAGCACTCAGGAAGGCCAAAGCTGGAACCCTACTGGAGCTCTGCATAAAACCAACAGAACGTAGCAGAATACAGAACATTGCAGAACGTGGTGGGGTTTTTACGTAGCCAGACTGGCTCTGTGCACCATCAGTGCAGTTTGGTTCCCTCTGCAACATCAGCAGTGTTTTCAGGCAGTGACTTTGGATATAAGATCATTTAAGCAGACTCTGCCATGTTTGCCTGTCACAGTGACCTTGACCTTTGACCACCAACATTTTTCAGGGTATGTGTCGGCCCACTGGATGTTTTTACTATATTTGAGGAAATTTCCTCCAAGTGTTCCGGAGATACTGTGTATATAAGGCAATGGAACCTTGACCTTAGACCACCAAAATATTTTCAGGCCTTAAGCCATAGTGGACATTTGAGCTAAATTTGAAGCAATGCCCTCGAGGTGTTACAGACAATCACATTAACACAGATGTCGATCGCTCCACTGCAGCAACAGAATGCAGCATTCACCACCATTTTGGACTGAAACGGTTCCTAGAAAAATGATCAACAATGTCTTAATCTGTTGAGGAACTTAAGGATGCTACATTTGACTCCACACCTTCCTATTGGTCATCCAGTCTGTCATTGTGCGAGGCACCAGTTTCCCATTTAGGGCTTCCATTCTCTTTGCTGAAGGAAAGGTGAAGGAGGTCTCCTAAAAATTGAACTGAAAAGAGTTTTTTTTCCTCTGTGACTGTGCTGGCTTCAGTACATAAAAACACAAGTTTAGGTCAAAGGTCAACCTGGGTTTCTAAACATAGCCTCTCACACAAAGCCTGTTTGATTGGCAGTTGTCGTCACTACATTGGCTATTATTTACACTTGATTTTAAACACTGACACCAGATCTGAATTGCACTCATCTGTGATACCAGTAAGAAACCGACTGGTCGACATTCATCAACTTCATGGACTGAAAGGCGAAATTAAAGTCATATCACTGTTGACCGTCATTCCCATGACTGTCTGCTTGCTAACCCTGTCCACTGTATGAGAATAGGTCGCAGAGTTGTTTTATGTCCCAGAAGTGTCTGTTTTCTGTGTGACAAGCTGCGTCCATTTCAAGAGAACAAACCCGTCGACACGCGTGAAAACAATCTCCCTCTACAAGAAGATCATTGTAGATTTGTTTTCAACTGTCTTGACAAAGCATTGCAGAAACAGAAACCAAAAGCAGTCAGCATCAAAATAATGGAACCATGTCCTCATGGTCTGCAGGAGCTTATTGTCCAATGTGTAAGTGTTAAGTCTGCTAAACAGCTGTTTCACATTCCATCTTCAAAACATTTTTGACTTGACGATCATCCATCCATCCATTTTCTACGCTTATCCTCAAGGGTGGTGGGGGGCTGGAGCCTTTCCCAGCAGCCTTCAGGTGAGAGGCGGGGTTCACCCTGGACACGTCAACAGTCCATGGCAGGGCCAACACATAGAGACAGACAACCATTGGCTCTCCCAGTCACACCTACGGTCAATTTAGAGTCTGGATTAATCTGGTCCCTCTTGATGTCTTTGGACTGTGGAGGAAGCTGGAGTACCAGAGAGAACCCAGCAGGAACAGGGAGAACATGGAGACTCACCCAGAAAGATCCCATGCTCCAGCTGGGGCTCAAACCCTGATCCTCCTTGCTGTGAGGTGACAGTGCTGACCACTGCACTTGACCATCAGTCCTCTTTAATTCTCCTCTCCATGTGGTTGAGGAACACTAAAAAGGGTCTCAAATTGCCTGTGGTGTCCTGCAAGGTCTCTGATTTCATCCTCTGAAAATGCTCAGCCTCCACTTCATTAGACCATTATCTGTTCTGTGTGTGTGTGTGTGTGTGTTTTTGAGAGAGAGAGAGGGAGAGAGTCAACTGCCATGTTCCTTTTTGTGTGATCTATCATGTCTGCGAATGCAGTTCATTTGCCGTAAATCCACTTTAGAATCTCACGACCTTGCTCAATCCTCCACAGAAGTTCAAATGCAGTCAGCATCTGCCACACATCTACTGTCTGCCCCAACCCTGTCTCTGCCGTCCTGTCTGGGCAGTTATCTACCGCCGCCACAGCTCCATCCTCCTCAAACCAGAAACCCAGCACTATAACTGTGGAGCAATCACAACTTCCTGTGACAGGCACCAGAAAGGCCAAGGTCCTGTATGACTATGAAGCCAATGACACCAGTGAGATGTCTCTTTTGGCTGATGAGGTACGGCAGCATACAGTATTGCTTTGTTCTTTATATTGTTCAAGTCAGTTTCCCTAGTGTGACCAGGATTCACTGGCCTGACACTAACAACTTACCCTCAACTGCTGAACTCAACACAGTTCAGAAGAGGGACAGTAAGAGCACCAGTTATCAAAGCAGAGCAGCTTCTTACTACCTCCATGTACAAACCATTGAGCAATTAAATTAAATTTAAAAGGCCTGATGTGAAGCTGTTGTCAAAGGGTGACTGTGGAAGCTGACCAAAGCTTATCCCAGCCTAGCATACAGCTTTGTAGAGACAAGTGTTCACAGGAGCAAATCTAGGTTTGCCGCTGGCATGACTGTACTGGTTCTTGCTGAGCAGTCGTAGTACAACGAGAGCAGCAGCTGTCAGGGAAGACTTGCAGACTGTAGTTCTTAGGGAGTGAGTAATTATGAATTAAACTGTAACCAAATTTCTTCAAGTAAAGTGTAATGACCTCTTCTTAACTCTTTAAAACCTTAGTAGTTTAAAGTGTTTTGGGGTTTGGGGCGTTTTGCCCAATTTGTCCTAAAAGATCCTCTGCTTTGGTTTTCCTTGGTAGGTCATTACAGTTTACACCGTACCAGGAATGGACCCTGATTGGTTGGTTGGAGAACGAGGTAACACGAAGGGTAAAGTTCCTGTCACCTACCTTGAACTGCTGAGCTAATGGACCAACAGGATACACATGCACGCACGCACAAGTTTTGTTTGTCTGCTGTCACACTTTGACACTACTCCAATATGGCTCATTTCAATCTTTCATTCAAACTGTTACCCATAAATTTCTGCAGCAACTTTCTGAGAAAATTTAATTTGTGTACAGATTTAAGTTTTGAGTGGTTTTTTGATGGTTCTTTTTTCCTTCTAAACATGTTTCTGTCACAAGAAAGTAGTTTCAGGTGTTTGTAAGATATCTCTTAGGCAACTAGCTAACGTTAGCTGGCTAGCTGATGTTGCTAAACATGCAAAAATCAAAGGCACGCTGAGGATGGAAATTCTGTCAACCAAAATCATTTTTAGAAGATCGCTTCACTCAAAAGTAACACCTCGGGGCAGTGGTTCCCAACTTTTCCAACTCAGGTCCCACTCTTAAGTCTCAAAAATTGTCGCAACCCGCCTCCCATAGCTGTCAATTCACCATCAGTATCCTGTCTCTCTTTCCTTTTAATGCTCCCTTTTGCCCGCCAACTCTCCATCCTTACACTCCAGTTTCAGCCATCAGCATCAAAAGTGCACAGTGGTCCCGCTGGAAACAACAAAATTTCCTATCTGTCTGGGGCACACAGTCCACACCAATCGCTGTAAAAGAATCAGAGGAACATTGATGTACATGTTTAAGAGGTTTCGCCATGGCATAGTCCATGTTACCAATCTGGATCGCATGCTCGTGTTCATATAATCTGTCTTTAAGTCTACATAGTGCGGCCTACATAGAAGGCATTACATTTAGAGCACACCAGAATGTAAACAATGTGTGAAGATTTACAATTAATAGGATTATTTATTTTATAAGTAGTTTTCATAATCGGGTGTGTAAACTCCTTTGATTTGACCACTACATTACAATGTTTACAGTGTCCGCTTACGTAAGTACCGGCAGGTGCCTTGGGTAACCAAGGAGCTCTTTATGCAGGCAGATGGCTACACACAAGTCTGTCACTAAGAGTAGGCGCCCTTCTAAATGAAATCATGGGGGGCTCTGGAAAGACTTTGCTAAGTGTCTCATCACATTCTATGATATTCCAGTTATTTTTAATGATATTAGCAACTGATCAGGTCTTCGTGTTATACTGTGTGGAGAAATGAAGCCCCATCTATTTTAGCTTTCTGGGCTTTTTTCTCAAGAAGTGAGTCCTGATTTGAATTTTTGACTTTGGACAATAAATCGATTTTCAAGTCAAACTCATTAGAAACATTAGTAGGGGCAAAGAATAGTCCTTTAGCGAGTACCTTGGTTTGAGCATCAGTGAGTTGTTGGTCTGACAGGTTGATCACCGTTGACTTAGTTTGCTCAGGGTTAGTAGTCACTGCGTGGTTGTGGATTCCATGGGCCTCCGCCTCCAACCCCTCCACATCCTCTTCTGTGTGGGTTGACCATCTCTCTCAATCTGTTCAAGTTCATTTTAGAGAACAAGGCTAAAGCCCAGAAAGCTAAAATAGATAGGGTTTATTTCTCCACACAGTATAACACACAGTTGCTAATATCATTAAAAGTATATCATTGAATGTGACCTCATCCACCATCACACCCCTAGTCGCTCTCTGCGGTCAGCTGACCAGGGGCTCCTGGCAGTGCCCCGCACTAAATTAAAAACTAAAGGTGATCGGGCCTTTGCAGCAGTGGCCCCACGCCTCTGGAACTCTCCTCCTCAGGCGCTAAGAGCTGCCCAGTCCGTGGACAGCTTTAGAAAGCAGCTAAAAACCCATATGTTCCGGCAAGCCTTCTCAACGTAGGCCTGAGGTTACACCCTCTCCGGGGCTCTATTATTTTTCATTTGTACAGCTATATGGTCTTCTTATTTATTGCTGGTGAAAATGCACTTGCACCCTATGTCGGACGGCCTCTGTCACAAAGCTGTGGCTTTTACTGCTGATGTTGTTTTTGTGTTGTGTCGGTGATATCAGTCACCTGACTGTTCTGTTTTATCTGTTTTTATTGTTAAGCACTCTGTGCATTAGTACTGTGAAGAGCGCTACATGAATAAAAATTTTACTTACTTACTAAGACACTTTACAAAGTCTTTCCAGAGCCCCCCATGGTTTCAAGTAGAAGGGCACCTCCTCTTAGTGACAGACTTGCGTGTAGCCATCTGCCTGCACAAGCAGCATTTTATCTGTGCCATGGCGAAACCTTTTGAAACCTTTTTGGTCCATTAGTAATTTTGTTCATGATGAAGTAGCCACACAAGATAGGGCTTTTTAACTTTTGAAAAATTGCCTTAGACTACCTCTTTTCTTCTTTTATTGATTATTCCCCAATTTAGTCCCAAGAGCACTTTCACCTACTTTGATGCCAGTTTACTTGATAAGAACACTGTAGCCCTCTCCTGAACCTTCTTTCTGCATTATTTTGTATACTTTTATTTTTATATAATTACATTTCCATCCTCCACAAAAATCATACTATTTTGGAAATTATTTGGCGGGCCACTTGCCACCTTCCCAGCCTAAAAGTTGGGAATCACTGCCTTAGGGGCTGTACAAATCCATCCATTTTCTACCGCTTACCCTGTTAAGGGTGGTGGGAAGTGGAGCCTATCCCAGCAGCCTTCAGGCGAGAGGCGGGGTTCCCCCTGGTCAAGTCACCAGTCCATGGCAGGGCCAACGCATATAAACAGACATCCATTCACACTCACAGCCACACCTACGGTCAATTTAGAGTCCATTTGCATGTCTTTGGACTGTGGGTGAAAGCCGAAGTACCTGGAGAGGCACAGGGAGAACATGCAGACTCCACACAGAAAGATTTTCTGCCCAGGCAGGGCTCAAACCCGGAACCTTCTTGCTATGAGGCAATACTGCTAACCACTGTGCTGCCTAGCCATACAGATGTTGCATCCTTTTTTCTTTTTTTTTTTGCAGTGCAGTTATTTTGTGGTTTATTTAGTTACCGTCAACATGTAAAAGTTAACAAAAACATATATTGTACAGCGTACATTTTTCTAACAGTCAAACTTCAGGACACCGACTGACATACAGCAAACAATGACAAAACAAAGTTTTTCGCTATGACAGACGCAAACATACAACGTGCGGGTGGGTGGTTGTGAACTAATGATTTCAGGATGTTAAATCACAGTGACACATTTCTTTGGTGTACACTTTGGTGTGTTGTTGCGTGGCTGGGGGCAGGGCTCCCACATATTTGTCACTCTCGTCCTGGTTGTTGTGCAATAAAAATGCATGTGTGGTACACCTATGTCATAGTGTTGCTCCTCATTACCTACAAACACAACCCTGATTAACTGTCTCACTTATTAAATTTTAAAGTTTCTGTTAGCTTAAGAACGAAGAAGAATCGTTCCTCAAATGTCGGAAAAGGATCATTCAACTTTGAACAAGCTTGTGCCAATCCATGTTGTAATACTACCTCTGTCCTCAGGGGCTCAGTGTCCACCAGCAACCTTGTTCTCTGAGCCCTGTGCACGCCTGGCATGAAGATCTGTCCTGAGTGATCACGAGTGGTCGGCTTTAATAACAGCTGTGCACACACTCACTGTGTCCTGAGATCAGATCAGTGAAACCATTTCAGAGGTGGTCCGGGCCACATGTGGGGTCACTCTCTACGTAGTGTGAATGCAGATCACAGGGTCCTGAATGGCCCCAGTCCCACATTGAAGGAGTCTCAGCAACTGATGCTTTTTGTTTGAGCAGAAATACCACAGCAGTGTGATAGTACTACATGTGATTCTGCAGAAAGCCACACAGAGATACTGTCATGGCTGCATGATATTAGTAGTTGTTGTAGATACATTTATTCATATATTTGCTTAAACTGTAGATTAATCCATACATATATATTTGCTTAAACTGTAGTTAAATTGATACATAAATTTGCTTAAACTAGAGCGCAGGAAACACAAGGCAGTGAAGCACAGACCAGACTGTATCTGAGTGGACAGGTGAAAAGGTCACAACAGGGAATAGCAGGAGTGTAGCTCATGCTAGCATCACTTCCTCAAGCTAATTAGGTCAGAACCGAGTCCACAGAATTGCTACAGTAGCATGAAGTAGTGGGAGACAGACGTAGATAAGAGCAAGGTCATGAATCAGGGAAAGAGAGGTTTTTGTCTTCACAGCTGCAACAAGAAGTCTACAATGGACGTCAAAGATCAAGATCACTGGTTCTCCGAGCGATGAGTCTGGGTGAACGTCACACTTGTGCATGATTCAACATGGCGGCACACATCTGAAGATACGAGAACAAGCTAACTCCTTAACGCCGATTTACACAGTTAGATCAATCAAAAACTCAAACTACGGTAAGAGATTTTCAACTCTCTCATCCACAAATAATCCTCAAAAATAAATCTGGAAGAAGAGACAGTGGAAAGTCTGCAGGAGTACGTCGACGAGTGCTCCCACCGACTCGTCATGGGCAAGACCGACAACGCGGCGACCCCACTTCCTAAAAGAAGCCGGCCCATAACAGATGGTGCTGGCACGCGGGCAGACAGAAGAATCTGCAAAACAACACGAAGATCAAAAATACGCACTTGCACGCAGAAGCGATCACATAAGCACCTCCTTGTAACACATAAAACTGGAGAGAGAGTGAGATCGTTGGACTTCTTGCCCCAACGCCAGGGACGACGCATCTGCGTATGCTGACTCCAGGACAGGGAGACGATCTCCAGAGCTCTGTGTTCTTTCCTGTTAATCTGAATAAATTCTTTTGAACTAACTAGAAGGTGTCCTCCCAAGATTTTGAATAGCGCAATATAGACTCTGTGGGTCCTTCTGATTGATTAATGATGACTTGTTGAAAAATTCCTACACTGTAGATGGTTGTTTGATCTGTTAGTAACATGTATTGTAGTATTGAGGACTTCTATGTCTGATTTTGTATATAAAATCAGTTTCACACTGAGTACTGTTCATATTGTATGTTTATATGGGAAAAATTCCACATTGAATGTTATCAACTGCAACTCACAAAGACAGACAAGCCAATCACAGCACAGCTGAGCTCCATCAGGCTTTTACAGCGAACACTGAGAGGTAAACAAACGACAACATGGACATCGTTGAGTCGAATGTTAGCGTTGTCGTTGCGTGCATTGCAATGTCGTCTCTTTTTCAAAGCATACAAACTCAGCGCAGATTGGAAAATGTCCGAGCGCTCATGCGGAGAAGGAGGATGGCATTTTTGGCTAGACTGGAAGGGAACCAAAGAGGCTACAGGCGAAGCCTGACAGGCGGCACAGTGACAAAATCAGGATGCGACAAGCAGGTCCCGTGAAACCTGAGATGATGTGCATTGCCTTTTTCACACTGCAGGTGAGCTGAGCTGCTAAACACCCGTGTCGCTTGGCGGGTCAGGCCCAAGCCGACCCTTTCAGAGTGCCGAAAAACCCATGTTGACCCGCATTTTTGGTGCAGTGTGAAAGGGGCTTTTGATAGTTTGTGTGTGTGTGTGTGTGTGCTGCTGCATGCTGGGTTTGTGTGTAAACAGCCGCCCACCTGATGTCTCTGGTTGGCTCAACATGAAATCTTACTCTATCTTAGCCAATCATCATTACTTATCTCGCCCATCCCCTTCCCCCTCACCAAAGGAGAAAAAAACACACACGTTTGAGGCTCCTGTGTTTGTGTGAGCCAAGTTGAATGACAGCTTCAATGAGTTGCTTAGTAACACGTAATAACGGCGTGTTGGTAACGGTAACGGCATTGTAAGTAATTAGTTAGATAACCCATTACTGAAAAAAGTAACGCCGTGAGTAACAGTGTTTATTTTAACGCCGTTATTCCCATCACTGGTGACCAATGAGAATGAATCAGATGCGACTTGTTTAGGTCAGAGTCGTACTGTCTGATGGTGGTGGGCGCAGTGCAGCATCTGAAGCGTTCGGTTCTGCACCGGGGTGGGATGATCTGCTGGCTGAAACAGCTGCCCACCTGCCACAGCTCGTCATCTAGAGGGTGAGAGGGATTGTCCAGGACTGCACATGGTGATACACAGCAAATTCAAGTTCCTTCCATTTTGACCACAAACACAAAGTTACCAAAAAAAACTAACAATCATTTCAAGAACAAAGATTAAAAAATAGTGACCTTCAGGGCTGGACTGGGACCAAAAAATGGCCCTGGCATTTTTGATCCCTGGCAGCCCACCATGGTTATTTACACGATATGTGTAAGCACACGCCATACCAGAGGATGTAGTGCACATGTTGAAGTTTCAAAAATTAAAATAAAGTGCAGTATTCTACATGGAAGAGAGCAACCATTTTAAAAGAGTGATACTCTTTCACTACTCACAGAGACCTTCTTCTTCCACTTCACGTTCCAACACCTGACGTCTCTTCTTAACCTGCTCACGGTGTCCTGTCAGCTTTCTTCCCTCAAGGAGGTGGCCAATCTTGCTCTGGAGCAGTTTAACAAATATGCCTCAGCACACTGTCTATGTGCCATGCCTCTCTCATGCTCCTCTACTCTTTGGAGCACATGCCTCCAGTCTGTCAGGCCTCTAATGAAGACGCTTGGATCACTGGGCTTGCTAAAAGCAGCAAACAAAACAAAACAAAGCATGACGTTGACCACAAAAACTCAGCCATTTCCACGTCGTGCCGTCCGTTCTAACGAAGAGCCTCTGGACGACCGGGTTTATGGAATCTTGTTGAGGATGAAACTTAAAAAAATCATTCCTCTGTGTGGAAGAAGGGCGACTAAAATAGTCTCCAACTGTCTGATCTGACTCCTCCACTTCCATTGCAACAGCATGGCTTGACTAAACACAGAGAAAGAGAGAGAGGCAGGGAAGTTAGTGTCACTAGTGTTTCCTCTCTGTTTACCAATGATTAATCATCCATTTTCAGCAAATCAATATTTCACTAATATTATGTGATAATAAAAACTGTAAGCTGCAACACCTGCAAACTCAAACTAGAATTTTATGGCAAGCTTAAATAACACTGGAAGTTGGACACCAAATCTACTCAAAGCATGATTTGACAACAAAGGCTATGAAGGCAGTTCACACACACACACACACACACACACACGGTAGAAGGTTGTGCACAAACCATATAAGCTGCTATTATTATGTATGTTTTAAGTCTGACTGAATAAAATTAGTAATGTATAATTATTTCCTAGGTTGAGCATTTGGATATAAGCCTACAATATCCCCAGATACTGTTTAATGTACACCAGGGCCGGCCCAGCACTGTCAATCACAGTCCTGGGCCGGCCCTGGTGTACATTGGATGTAATTGGATGTACAGTGTACAAATCCAATTACATTTATTGTCATTGCTGATGCCACGTTGATTCTCCCAACATTTCAGTAGCTTCTCTGACCTCAATCTGTCCCTGCTGCTGCTGGGTCACGTCTCTCTCGTCATCATCATCATCATCCTCTCCCTCCTCCTTCTCCTCCGCTACTTCTCCGACAACCACCTGTGCACTCGCCGGCGCCGCCGGGTCCGGGACTGCTGCACTCGACCCGACAACCGCAGAGCTTGTGGTAGCTGCAAACATGTCCGTGATTTTGGCACGTTTTGCTGCGTCATCTTTCAGTATTTGTACTTTTTTCCCCTTAGCTTTTCTGCTCCCCCCTTTCGTTTTTGTTTTTTTCCGTCCATTTAGTACACAGCCACCGCGCTCCCTTCACTTCTGGCCAGGACAAACGCTCAGGAGGGAGGGGAGGGGCAGCGGGCGGGCCAACGAGAGCTGAGAGATTTCATTGGACTGGCCCAATGTCCTTCAAGACAATCAACCAATGGGCCGCGTTTCGCGTCTCCGATACCGTTACGGTCGATTAAAAAGTAGACACTTTAAAAAAAAAAAAAAAAAGTTATGACAGTTATGGGCCGGCCCAAAGATGTGCATCGGCCCACCGGGAATTGCCCGGTATGCCAGATGGCCAGTCCAGCCCTGGTGACCTTTTCATAAATTCTGGTGCTGGCTTAATCATCTAAGCTCCATTCACAGCATGCTGCTTGTGGAGAACTTAAGCAAGCCTCTGCAAATAGCATTCGAAGATAATGAGACATCTTGTCTGTTGCATTTCTTTCAAGCCCACAGAATCCCCATATCAATCAAATTTGTACATTTTTTTAGTTGCTGGTTACCAACTTGACGCAGACAAAAGGTGGCCAGAACAGCCAGAGAATTTGGGTTCAGTTTCCCACAATGACGCTGAAGTTGAGAAGGACCAAATGACAAATGCGGGTGCGGGTGCTAAACCAGTCCGTTATGGTGAAGAGGGAGCTTAGACAAAAGGCGAGGCTCTCGATTTACCAGTCGATCTACGTTCCAACCCTCACCTGTGGTCATGAGCTTTGGGTAATGACTGAAAGAACAAGATCCTGAATACAAGCGGCCGAAATGAGTTTCCTCCTCAGGGTGGCTGGGCTCTCCCTTAGAGACAGGGTGAGAAGCTCAGTCCTTCAGGAGGGACTCAGAGTAGAGCTGCTGCTCCTCCATGTTGAGAGGAGTCAGTTGAGGTGGTTCAGGCATTTGGTGAGGATGCCTCCTGGACACCTCCCTCGGGAGGTGTTCCAGGCATGCCCAACTGGGAGGAGGCCTCGAGGTCGGCCCAGGGCACACTGGAGGGATTATATCTCTCGGCTGGCCTTGGAACGCCTCGGGATCCTCCCGGAAGAGCTGGTGGAAGTGGCTGGGGAGAGGGCAGTCTGGGCTTCCTTGCTGAGACTGCTGCCCCTGCGACCTGGACCTCTGATAAAGCGGAGGAGGAGGACGACGGCAACAAATGACAAATGTCACCGACATGGAGCAGAGTGCAACTGACATACTGTACTTGTGAGTCACATCTCTACATGGATCAAATTACAAAGGGCAGCAGCCTTGTTCTTTGTGAAGAACTGTGAAGAAGGCTGTGCATTCTGGTGGTCTTCCTGGCCGAGAGCCATCAGCATTTCAGTCCGTTCACTTGCTCCCACGCCACACCTTGTATTTCTCATGCAGAGAAATTTCCAGGGTAATGCCCATGAAGTTGCACCGTGACAGAACACATAGAAAATCCCTCCCCTAGAGTTCAGAAGGGCCCTCCCTACCATGCACCAACTAATCGAATAAAATATGGCTACCGAACGGCCAATCAGAAAATAGCATTGCTGTATCTGGGTATGATTTAGATATTCCACGACTGTTAATCTAATTACAAGCCAACGACACAGGCTCACAATGACAGAAGAGGACGACTGTCATTGTCCAAGGCTCTCAGGCTACATGTTGATGTGGGAGAAGACCATCACCTATGACACAGGAAGTCATTTCATCATTGATTTCCCTTGCTGGGATATATGTGTCCAGCTGGTACGCTAGTTAACAGCTGAATGACTGCTAGCTAATTTCACCAGGTATTCTGACACCTGATTTGTTAGGAAATTTGCGCCTATTAATAACAGGCACATCCTCTCCATTGTGAAACCATTGGCCTAGGTTGTTTCCTTATAATCAGACACACACACACACACACGCAGAGCACCGTCCCCACCCAAACCCCACTGCCTCCACCAAAATCCAATTCTGAACTCTGTTCAAAACTTGAGGGCCCTGGATTCCCTACCTAAGCTGATGTCTGTGTTGGGGGATATGGGTCATCCTCAGGTTATAAACTAAATGAACAAAAAACCCAGGTCTAGACTGGGAAAAGAAAGCTGTAAAATATTTGGGAATCTTCTTGCCAACTGATTTACCTAAATTAGAAGAATTGAATTATGACCCTCTGAAAAAGCAAATTATTTATGACATGAACAGATGGAATTGACTCCCTTGCTTAAGTATGAGTTAATGCATCAACTCAATCAGGATGAACCAACCTTTTTCAATCACTGCCTATTGAAAATCCAGGACAGTCCTTTTCAGAGTAGGATGCAATAATTTCACCATTTATTTGGGGAGGAAAAAAGCCAAGAGAAAGATATAAAATTTTGCAACTATCTAAGGAGAGAGGGGGATTGACCCCATGTCTAATAGATAATTACAGAGCTGCTCAAATGGGACCACTGATTGGCTGGTGCAAACCCAATTATAGAACTAGATGGAAAGAGGTAAAGAGCTCAGTGAGGAAAGGACTACTAGTAGGACTGCTATATCGAGAATCTCTACTTGTTTGGATTCTTCTCCTCCTCAGACTAAGAGGTGCCCTCACATACTGCAAAATTGGCAAGATGACGGCTGCCACCAAATCCTGATCTCCACATCTGCCCGTCGTTATTAACGAGATTGGCAAAGCCGTGCAACAACAGACTGTGTTAAATCTTGAACTAAAACGCCAAGTGGAAACCATCTCGGAGGAGTTGTCAGCTGTGCGAAGAGGCTGATGCTGAGGACCAGGAAAAATATAGTCTCACGCGAATTTGGATTGGACTGTAAGAGAAGACGGATTGGAATGTTTGCTACTCTGCCCCAAACCCAAACACAGCAATCTTATCAGCTACTTAACAACATCTGCCCCTATTGTTTATCCTCCAGGAGAATTCACCCCATACTGGTGATGTAAAACGGAACTCACCCCCCTCCCCTGTGTTCCTGCCCGCCCCCCATCCTCCTCCCCTTCCCCCCACTCCAATCCTGCCTCTGCCCTCGCCTGCCCAAGTTTAGCGTACATACACAATCAAATGTATATGTGCTGTTTGTATAATTCTGATGTGTGCCATTATTATGTTCAACCAGTAGTAATTGTGATTATTTTATGGATATCTGTATGAGGTGATGGTGTGTGACTCATCTTGCCCTTGGCTCACCCTTTGGTGACAAAGTATCTTGTATCTTGTTGTCGTTAGTACGTTAATCGGAGACCAGTCATCTGATGGATCCTGATAACCCGTATATAATTAGCTCACTGAAGACATGAGGCGACTAATTAATAAGGGTGGGCGTTTCGATAGTATCGGTACCAAGGTGAGTATTGGTATTGGATCGATACTAGCATGATGAGATCGATACTGCAGTTTCTCTTCTGTCGTCCAGCAATTTACTTGAATTTCCATGGAGTGCCACTTCTCTGTGCAAACAGCGAAACCCCCCCCCCCACACACACACACACACACACACTCTCTCTGCTGCTCAGTGCTCATTAAGTCACACTCAGCCCCTCCCTGGCTGCTCTGCCAGAGACTGGAGAGTCAGAGAGCAGCCGGATGCAATGGCCGAAAAAAAGCGTAGCGAGGTGTGGACTTTTTTTAACCACAGAAGAAAAAGACACTGCTACATGCAATATATGCAAAAAAGTTATCCACCACTGTGGCAACACAACCAACCTACATAAGCACATAAAAGCAACTCACCCTTGAGAGGGAGGGGGATCCCTGATCCTCGAGCCAAAACCCCGACACACAGACAGAGCTCCCTCGCAGAGGCTTTTCAGGCCCAAAATCAACACTATCAAGGTAATGTGTTTTTCCACTGTGTAATTGGTGATTAATTTTAGCAGTCATTTCACCTAGATAATTCACAAAGAGCCATGGATATCACAAAGAGCATTGCTTTGATGATCGCGAAGGACCTACAACCCATCTCCGTGGTTGAACAGGAGGGTGTCAAGAGTTTAATAGAGACACTTGATCCCCGCTACAGCATTCCAAGTAGGAAATTTTTCATGGGAGAGAAAATACCTTCATTGTATGAAGACGAGGCTGCTAACAGTGTTGTATTAACCACCGATATGGGGACATCAAGAGCCACAGAGGCTTATTTAACTGTAACTGGCCATATCATTGATGAGAATTGGCAAATGCAAGCATATGTGTTAGAAACCAGTAGTTTCTCAGAAAAGCACAGTGCTGACAACATTTGCTCAGAACTGAAAAGAATCACAGATGAATGGGGCATAACTGCCAAAATTCAGGCTGTAGTCACAGATAATGGAGCCAACATGGTTGCTGCCGTACGCAAAGCGGGTTGGGCACATTATCCATGTTTTGCACACACCACAAATCTAGCTGTGAAAGACGCCATTAAGACCCTCCCTGAGCTTCTTGACATCCAACACAGGTGTAGTGCTATTGTCGCTTTTTTTCAACACAGCACAAAAGCAACAGTGAAGCTCAAAGAAATACAGAAACAACTGAAGTTTCCAGAGCACAAACTCATCCAATCAGTTGACACACGCTGGAACTCTGTCTTCTACATATTTGAGAGACTATGTGAGCAAAAGGCAGCAGTTACCACTGTACTTTGCCTTCTGGGAAAGAGCTCACTATGCTTGAGTGAGGAACATTGGTCCATGGTTGGTCTCTCCCTTGATGCCTTGAGACCATTTGAAGAAATAAAAAGGGAGATATCATCTGAAAAACATGTGTCTGTTTCAAAGGTGATCCCCCTGGTTGCATTACTTCCGAGATCGACTGCATCTCATGAGGCCCAAGGCAGCAAGCTAGCTGATGTGCAGTCAACACAGTGTAAGCACTGTTTTAAGGGTATTGAAACATTTTATGGCCTCAGTACCAGCACCTACCTGGACATAAGATTTAAAAACTTTGGATTCCGGGACGTGGCAAATGTTGGTGGAAAATGAATGAGCCAACATCTCCCTGTCTGAGCAAGATTGCAAAGAAACAGCTGGGACTAACTGCAACATCAGTACTCGCAGAAAGGATTTTTTCGAAGGCGGGACAATTAGTAACTCAGAGAAGAAGTGCAATAAAAGGAAAGAATGTAAACATGTTACTGTTCCTGATCAAAAACCTTTTAAATCTGTTTGTCAATATGGGAACAAAGCCAAAGAGGCACCTCATAGTATTCTTCCTTGGAGGGCTTTGTGATCCATCCATCCATTGTCTTCCGCTTATTCCCATTAAGGGTCACGGGGGGTGGAGCCTATCCCAGCATCAACGCGCGAGAGGCAGGGTTCACCCTGGACAGGTCACCAGTCCATCACAGGGCCAACATAGAGACAGACAACCATTCACACTCACAGTCACACCTACGGTCAATTTAGAGTATCAATCAGCCTCGCCCCCTCTTGATGTCTTTGTACTGTGGAGGAAGCTGGAGTACCAGAGAGAACCCACGCAGGAACAGGGAGAACATGGAGACTCACACAGAAAGATCCCGTGCCCGAGCCGGGACTCGAACCCAGAACCTTCTTGTCACCTGAGGCCACAGTGCTGACCACTGCACCACCGTGCAGCCTGGCTTTGTGATCAGAGAGTCAAAAGTTACGAATGAGAGCCAATTTTAGTTTACACTTTATTTGCACTACTGACTTAAGTTTTCACAATATTGTGCAATGGAAGGTATTTTTTGTTGTGATGTTGATGTTATATTTTTATTTTTGTTACATTGCTGCTTTTCGTTATTCATTCATCATTTTCCGCTTATTCCTTTCTTCTAAGGGTCACGGGGGGTGGAGCCTATCCCAG
Source organism: Aulostomus chinensis (assembly GCF_037954235.1). NCBI lineage: Eukaryota > Metazoa > Chordata > Actinopteri > Syngnathiformes > Aulostomidae > Aulostomus > Aulostomus chinensis. Next base: position 21,693,770 of record NC_141338.1, on the reverse strand, counting down.
CATCTACGGGCGAGAGGCGGGGTTCACCCTGGACAGGGCTTTTTTGTTATTTTGGACTTTTTTCTAAAACAATTTTGCAAGTAGAATTATTTTATTATATTTATATTGTTCCATTTTTTCAATTGTAGTTACTGTGGTCAATAAAAAAAACATTTTTATTGCCTAAATCTTTGTGCTGTGTTTTAGCATAATCATAATCAATTAACTCAGGGCAAAATCACAAAATTATTCAATGACCAATGATCCTGACATTTCAAGTAAAAAGTATCGGTATTGGCGATACTCGCCCTGTATTTACTTGGTATCAGATGGATACCAAAATTCCCAGAATCGCCCACCCCTACTAATTGAGCAGTAGCAGTTGGATGGGAGGACTGAAAACCTCAAGTGGTTTGCCTATGACCTGGAATTCTTACCCAGCAAACATGACATGAGGTTCAAAGGCTGGACTGCAAATGGTCTTACAACATACTTCCCACTCCTAAAAAAAAAGGTACAATATTGAGCTTCGAGGACTTTAAGGACAAATATAATCAACAGAATCAGGACCAATTTAAGTATTTACAAATCAGAGACTATTCAATTTTTTTTAAATGTCCAACATGACAAATGGAGATGAAATCTTGGATATTTTCCAAAAAGCCTTCAACGATGGTACCTACCAAAAAATAAAGTGAGACAATACTGTGGACATTAATACAAGATGGGAGGGGATCATGATAACGGTGGAAGAATGGGACAGAATCTGTAGACAGGAATGGTCGACAACAAGTTCTCCTTCTCGAAGGGAATATAGCTGACAGAACTTGACTCAGTTCTTTTGTACCCTAGCACAGAAAACTAAGTACTCTGCTGGGGATACTCTGGAAGTACTGTGGTAAACCGTGTTACGTTATTGTCAATAACAAGGCAGAGCGTGCGGTTCAGTGTGATTTTACTCCAGATGTCAACAGCATATCACATGACCACAACTTCCGGTGTTAACCCCTTACACAACATCTCCCCCTTTTAAGTAAGAAACACACCTGTTATTTTAGTAATGAATACAATCAGCAAAACTCCTTTTTTTTCACTAATGAACAGAACATGCCAATCTTCTTAATCAGTAACTCCATATTAACACACATTGCAATAACTGTAAACCAAATCAAATCAGACCCTTTTTCTTTGTTATTTTACAAAGCAGCAACAAAACAATACAAGGCAACCAGTCGAATTCTGCCTGTCACAGTCATTCCTTTTCTTTTTTTTTCATGGGATTATTTTTACAAGTCCAGTCTTTTGGGCGGACATGTATGTCTCCCTGAGCTTGTAACATGATGTGGTGTGGCATGTGTGTCACCTGCATTGTTGATGACACTACCAGAGTCTGTGATAACTGGAGTACAACTGTCCTGTGGGTGTTCTCCACTCCACACAGGGCGCAGATCTGGTTTGTAGTGTGCTCTGTGGCGGTTGTTGAAGAGTAGCTCTTGTTTCCTCTTTGCTTACATCTCCATGCTGTGGAACCGGAGAATAGCCATTCTCCAGTGGAGTGGCTCGATAACTGAGCAGGGCTTTAGAATGATCTCCTCCCTCCTTCCACAAGCCCTTGACAGTGGCCACGGCTCGCCCGGCTTCTCCATTGGCTTGGGGGTACCTGGAGCTGCTTGTAAAATGCGTAAATCCATACTCACAGGCAAATTCTTTGAAGAGAGCACAGGCATACTGTGCCCCATTGTCAGACATCAGGAATTCTGGGACCCCATGAGTGCTGAAGATGTGTTTCAGAGCCTATATGACCTCGTCGGCCGTTGCAACGTTGAGATGGGCAACTTCTATGTAACAGGAGAAATAATCAGCAACTACATGGTAGGTCTTCTTGTTCCAGGGGAATAAGCCCGTCCCTACACGTTGCCATGGTCTCTCAGGCACAGGGGTTGTCAGCAGGGGTTCCCTTTGTGTCATTCTATGTTGGGTGCAAATGAGACATTGCCCAACTTTCTGACGAAGGTCAGCTGAAAGCACTGGCCACCAGATTGATTGACGGGTTCTGGCATGGCAATTCACTATGCCTTGGTGTCCCTGATGAAGGACGTTGAGCATCTCCTCCCTTAACGATCTTCTGTCCATTCAGGAGAAGATCCCCGCCAGGGTCAGGTTTTGTCTCCAGTGTTGCCAACTCCTCAGTGAGGAAAGTCGCTATTTGCTGTCCTAAAAGTCGCTAGAAGTCTCCAAATTACGTCATCGCCTAATTTGCCTAGCAACCAGTTAGCGTCGCAGCAGGGCTAGGCAGCTAGGCTAGTTAGCTGAGGCTAACTAGCCGCTAGTTAGCACCGTGGAGGTATAACTTGTGGAATGTTAATTACTAAGCTGAGCGCTTAGCGGAATAGAGCGAGAGAGCTAGAGAGAGGAAAGGAAAAAGGTAAACCCAAAAATGTGTGTGTTAACACACTTGTGCAGTATTAACAACAGGTAACACCTTCTTGAAATTTCACGGTTATTAATAACTAACATCAACAAATAACCTATAATGCTATGTAGAATCTGCTAATTACAGGACTTCCGTCACATAAACAGAACATTCATAGACATTATATAAACACAACTAAGCTATTTCTCTGCCCAGAAAATGCCTAGTTAAAAGAATCCTTACTTGACCTCGTGGAGCGGTAAGGGATTCGATCTTGGTTGATCTAGCTCGGTTTGGCTTGATTCGGAGGGCAGCAGAGCAGCGGCGGGGCAGCCTGCAGGGTCTGCTGGAGTTACTGGTAGAAAGGTGAAGAAGCTGGAATGAGCTTTCTTTCACCAGGGACCAGTTCACGTGGATTGCGTGGCTCGACGGTGGCTTCTCTGGACACTGTGACAGGAGGGAGAGAGGTGTCCTTTGCGGAGTCTCTGTCGTCGCTGCTCTGCCAGCTCGAGGTCTGAAGTGGAGAGCCGAAGCGTACCAAAGGGCTTGAAAAGTACCGAAGAGAGGACACCACCGAAGAGATTGAATCTGTAACATCTGTAACATTGAATATTGAATTCCCTACATAGTGGGAGTTGACTTCTTGAAAGACTTCCACCTCAGGAGTCCTCCAGATCTTCTGACTGCAGGACCAGGAGGTGCTCTGGACTCTATTTAATACAGGTTACAGGTCAGTATAAAAAAAAAAGCGAAGGAGGGGAAAAAAGTGAGTAATTTTTCCTTCTAGAATCTATGCGTTAAAGATACAATTAGATCCCTAATCTAACAGTATCGTTTAGAGAAGGGACAACCAAGGCAAGGCAAGGCAAGGCAATTTTATTGGTAGAGCCCGTTTTCACCACCAGTTTGTCTCAAAGGGCTTCACATGGCATCATAACAACATCCTCTGCCCTTAGACCCTCACATCGACTGAGGAGAAACTCCATAGAAAACCTTTAACAGGGAAAAATCTGAGAAACCTCAGGGTGAGCAACAGAGGAGGGCTCCCTCACCCAGGACGGACAGACGTGCAGTAGATGTTGTTACAGAGAAGAAAACAGTTTACAATACAAAATGTGGGAAACACGGAAATGTTAATAACAGCTGAAGAAGGAAGCTTCTGGTAGGGGAGGCAGGGAGAGAGAGCCAGCTTGATGGGGGACTGGATGGCAGACTGGTTCATGGAAGGGGAGCGCAGGCTGGTGTAACAGTAGGGAATAAGAGGGGGGGGGCGATGCAGGCGGCGGTTGGGGCTCTGGTGGATCTGTGGAAACACAGAGAGACTGCGAGACACCAAGGCCAAACTACAAAGTGCAACAAGTAGTGGTAGTGACAGTTCCAAAAATGTGCAGGGAGGAGAGGAGGAGGGAGGGGGAGAGGAGAGGAGAGGAGGGAAGGGCTCCATGTAACCTGATGTGTCCCCCAGCAGTCTAAGCCTGTAGCAGCATAGCTATCAATGGTTCAGACCTACCTGAACCAGTCCTGACTGAAGGCTCTGTCATAGAGGAAGGTCTTCAGCCTGGACTTAAACGTAGTTAAAGTGTCTGCCTCTCTGACCCATGGAGAGATGCTGGTTCCACAGTAGAGGAGCCCGGTAACTAAAGGCTCTACCTCCCAGTCTGTTTTTATTGATACTGGGAATCACTAACAGACCTGCATTCTGGGAGCGGAGTGCTCTGGTGGGACAGTAGGGACTAATGAGTTCTTTCAGAGAGGATGGAGCTTTATCATTGAGAGCCTTATAAGTCAGCAGAAGGACTTTGAAGTCGATTCTAGATCCTACAGGAAGCCAGTGGAGAGAAGCTAAAGTGGGAGAGATGTGTTCTCTCTTCTTAACTACCGTCAAAACCCTCGCTGCAGCGTTCTGGACCAGCTGGAGACTCTTTAGGGAGTTTTTAGGACATCCTGACAGGAGAGAGTTGCAGTAGTCCAGCCTAGAAGTGATAAATGCATGCACCAGTTTTTCAGCATCACTCTGGGAAAGGATCTTCCTGATCTTAGCGATACTTCGCAGATGGAAGAAGGCGGTCCTAGTCACATGATTTATGTGGGAGCTGAAGGAAAGGTCATGGTCAAAAATGACCCCAAGGTTCCTTGCAGTTGTACTCGGAGTCAAGGTGATGCCATCTAGAGTAGAGATCCGATTCAAGAGTGTGTCCCTGAGGGGTTTAGGTCCAAAAATGATTACCTCAGTTTTATCTGAATTGAGCATTAAGAAGTTAGAGGACATCTAGGATTTAATGTCTTTCAGGCAGTCTTGCAGATGAGTAAGCTGGCTTGTGTCGTCTGGCTCCATCGACCAGTAAAGTTGTGTGTCGTCCGCATAACAGTGGAAGTTGATCGAGTGCTTCCGGATTATGTCACCTAATGGGAGCATGTAAAGAGTGAAGAGAATCGGTCCTAAAACTGAACCCTGTGGTCCACCATATGTAACTCTGCTATACTCAGAATGGTCATTATTAACATGAACAAACTGAAACCTGTCAGATAAGTAGGACTTAAACCATTTTAGGGCAGTTCCTTTAATCCCAATGTCATGGTCTAGTCTCTGTAGCAGGATGCTGTGGTCGATGGTGTCAAATGCAGCACTGAGGTCCAAAAGGACAAGCACAGAGACAAGACCTCTGTCTGAAGCTATAAGAAGATCATTACAGACTCTGACCAGTGCTGTTTCAGTGCTATGGTGTTCCCTGAATCCAGATTGGAAGGCTTCAAAGAGCTCGTTGCTGTGCAGATGTTCATGTAGCTGCTCCAGGACAACCTTCTCAAGGATCTTGGAGATGTAGGGCAGGTTGGATATTGGCCTATAGTTGGCTAATACATCTGGGTCAAGAGAAGGTTTTTTAAGTAAAGGGTTGATGACAGCCACCTTAAAGGCCTGTGGCACATAACCTGTGACTAAGGAAAGATTAATTTGATTTAATATAGAAGTGTTGACTAGAGGGAAGGCATCCTTAAGGAGGCTTGTTGGGATGGGATCCAGCAGACAAGTGGCTGACTTGGAGGAAGTGACTGCAGAAGTTAATTCTGACAGGTCAATGGGGGAGAAGCTGTCCAAGTGAGCACCAAGTCTGGGAGGTGCTTCTATGGGGACTGTAGTCTGTCCTCCATTACTGGCAATCTTCGTTCTAATATTCACAATCTTTTCAGTAAAGGAAGATAGAAGTCGTTACTGCTGAGAGTTGGGGGGATGCATGGCTCAACAGCACTATGGTTCTTGGTGAGCCTGCCCACGGTGCTGAAGAGGAACCTGGGGTTGTTCTTATTCTTTTCTATCAGGGACGAGTAGTAAGCGCTTCTGGCATTACGGAGTTCTTTTTTATATATTAATAAACTCTCCTTCCAGGCTTGGCGGACTTCCTCGTGCTGGCTGGAATGTGTCTTCCTTTCCAGTTGTCTGGTCTTCTGTTTTAAGGCAGGCAGCTCTAGGCTGTACCAGGGAACTATTCTTTTCTGGTTGATAACCTTCTTTTTCAGGGGAGCTATGGCATCAAGTGTCCCAAGGAGTGCTGCTGCAGTGCTGTCCACAAGATAGTCTACCTACGAGGGGGTGAAATCAGCATAACTGCCCATTATATCACTCCAAGGTGTGGCAGCAAGTTCTGCTGGAATAAGCTCCTAAATCTAGAAACAGCAGTGTCAGATAGACATCTACTGAAGCGGGACTTTTTCCCAGGTAGGATATAATTTGTTAAAGTAAATTCAAATGTAATTAAGGAGTGATCAGACAAGACGGGGTTCTGAGGAAGAATTATGATGCAGTCAGCTTCTATTCCGTAAGTGAGTACTAAATCAAGGATGTGATTAAAAGTGTGAGTGGGTTTGTTTACCCTCTGACAGAAGCCAACAGAATCAAGAAGCGACTTAAACGCAGTGGCCAGACGATCATCACTGACGTCCACATGGATGTTAAAGTCACCCACTATAATGACTTTGTCTGAGTTCAATGCCAAGTTAGACAGAAAGTCAGGGAATTCTTCTAAGAACTCAGAATAAGGTGCAGGAGGACGGTACACCCCAGCAAGTAAGAGTGGTTTCTCTGCTTTCCAGTCTGGGTGGACAAAGCTGACAATAAGGCTCTCAAATGAGTTAATGAACTGTTAGGTCGAGGGTTAAGCACCAAATTTGACTGATAGATTGCAGCTCCTCCTCCTCCTCTGCCAGTGGTACGAGGTACATGGTAGTTAATGTAACCAGGAGGGGAAGATTCATTTTAACTAACATACTCATCTTGCTGCACCCAGGTTTCAGTGAGTGCTAATACACCAATCTGATAATTAGTAATTAAATCGTTCACTAGGAGAGACTTGCGAGAGATCGAATATTAAGCAAACCACATTTAATAGTTGCAATGGGTTGATTTGCTGGAGCAGTGGTTTTAATTTGAACTAAGTTGCTATAAATTACTCCTCCAGATTTGGGTGCAGGCTTATAAAGCCTCGGGGCAGACACAGTTTCTACAGGCTGGGTGGGTGACAACACCAAGGAACCAGCAGAGGGGCGTGTTAAACTGCAGCTCTGCCTGCTGGTCTGAACTCTGGGTGCTTGTCAGGGATTAGTATTGCTAATAAATTGGCCTCTGTTCCTAGATAAGAGAGATGCACCATCCAAAGTAGAATGGACGCCATCTCTCCCAATCAGACCAGGCTTTCCCCAGAAGGAGCTCCAATTGTCTATGAGCCACGTTGTTATCTAAGCACCACCTGGACATCCAGCGATGGAATGAACGCATGCGGCTAAACATGTCGTCACTCGCTAAATTGGGCAGCGGGCCAGAGAAAATTACGGAGTCCGACATTGTTTTAGCGTAGCTGCACACCGAAGCCATGTCAACTTTAGTTAATTCCGACTGGCGAAGCCGGGTGTCATTAGCGCCGACATGTATTGCAGTCTTACTGTATTTAACCTTACGTTTTGCCAGCAGCTTTAGATTTGCCTCAACGTCGCCCGCTCTGGCCCCTGGGATGCACTTTATGCTCGCTGGAGTCTCTACCTTCACGTTGCGGAGAACAGAACTGCCAATAACTAATGTCGGCTTCACAGCGGGGCTGCGAGCAACAGAGCCGACATGAAGAGTTTTACTCGCAGCGGGTGTGTCGCTGAGTGGGGAAAAGCGGTTGGAAACATGAAGGGGTTGGTGGGCAAACACGGGCTTACTGCGTCTAGGTTTCCCTCGTGATGTCACCCAGCGGGACTGGCTAGTTCCCGGCTGCTCGGGAGCTGCTTGCGGTGGCGAGGCTCGGTGGCTCCGCACCCGCTAAGGTGGACTGAGAAGCTCCTGAAGGTAGAGGACTAGCGCTAGCTTCCATGGTGCGGAGCCGAGTCTCTAACTCACTAAGCCTCGCCTACAGGACTACAAACAAACTACACTTTTTACACGTACCATTAACACTAAAGGAGGCAGAGGAGTAACTTAACATCTGGCACATGGAGCAGGAGAGGGAGGGAGAGGCGGAAAGAGAGAGAGCGGCCATAGCTAGTATGCTAAGGTGCGCTAGTGGACCTGTGGCAAATATAACAAATAGAACGAGGAATTTCAGAGCAAAGTCCTGCTAAAGAGTTAAGTGACAGAAACTTATGTATTACACCAAAACGTCGTATACAGTGGTGCTTTAAGCGATTAAGTTAGCAGTACACCTGAGGGAGGATTGAGAGTCGAACAACACAGCGACAGTATTACAGGCAGGAAATGACGTAACACGCTCACCGGTATCGGGTCAGCAGGCAGGAGGTGCCCAGATGCCCATATTTGGTCAGAATGTACTACTATATACATCCAATCCCACATGCTGAGCCACAGCCTGTAAGCAGGCCAGTGGTTGACAGACTATGTGCCAAATGACTCTGAAGCCTCTCTTTGCAAAGACTCATGAAGTGTGCTCATTGATTTTTAACTGACTCTGGATCCATCTTTACTCAAGAGAGAATTTTGCATATCGGTGGATGTTTTATCCAACATTAAAATCTTTTGGACTTTCAAGCTCACAATTCATCAACATCCCAGAGCCAAAAAGAGGAGAACAAAGTTTAGGCTCCAGCCAAATAAACAGGGCTTGGGAAGGATTGTGGGCGTTGATCACATTACTTTTTTGTGTGGGAGATGAGTTTCATTCAGTCTAATTCCTGCCTTTGGTGAATAAAAATAGTTTTCATGTATGTGCAGGAACATTGTTCCAGATATCATCAGCCTGCAGGCTGATCTCCTCTCCCTCCCACATTCCCCTGTCATTAAATCTCATTGCTGTGTCATTTTCATGAATGCACAAGCAAAAGAATCCCTTGTACGCAATTGGAATTTCCTGATGCCCAGGTAGTCCAACCTCAGATAATGACATCACACTCATAAATGCACTGTTTTATAGACAGACAATCATTCACACTCCCAGTCACACCTACGAGCAATTTAGAGTCTGGATTAACCTGGTCCCCTCTTGATGTCTTTGGACTGTGGGAAGAAGCCAGAGTACCAGAGAGAACCCACGCAGGCACAGGGAGAACATGGAGACTCCATACAGAAAGATCCTGTGATGGAGCCAGGACTGGAACCTGGAACCTTCTTGCTGTGAGGTGAAAGTGCTGACCACTGCACCACCGTGCCGCTCCATACCATCCATCCATTTTCTTCCGCTTATCCTGTTAAGGGTCACGGGGGGCTGGAGTCTATCCCAGCGGATTTCAGGCGAGAGGCGGGGTTCACCCTGGACAGGTCACCAGTCCACTCTACACCCTATTCGTCTTCGTCGTCCTCCGCTTCATCCGGTGGGTCCGGGTCGCGGGGGCAGCAGTCTCAGCAAGGAAGCCCAGACTGCCCTCTCCCCAGCCACTTCAACCAGCTCTTCCGGGAGGATCCCGAGGCGTTCCCAGGCCAGCCGAGAGATATAATCCCTCCACCGTGTCCTGAGTCGGCCTCGAGGCCTCCTCCCGGTTGGACATGCCTGGAAAACCTCCAGAGGGAGGCGTCCAGGAGGCATCCTCACCAGATGCCCGAACCACCTCAACTGACTCCTCTCAACATGGAGGAGCAGCAGCTCTACTCTGAGTCCCTCCCGAATGACTGAGCTTCTCACCCTGTCTCTAAGGGAGAGCCCAGCCACCCTGCGGAGGAAACTCATTTCGGCCGCTTGTATTCGTGCTCTTGTTCTTTCGGTCATTACCCAAAGCTCATGACCATAGGTGAGGGTTGGAACGTAGATCGACTGGTAAATCAAGAGCCTCGCCTTTTGGCTAAGCTCCCTCTTCACCACAACAGACTGGTTTAGCACCCGCAAGACTGCGGATGCTGCCCCAATCTGTCTGTCAATCTCCCCCTCCATCTTACCCTCACTCGTGAACAAGACCCCGAGATACTTAAACTCCTCCACCTGAGGTAAGACCTCCCCCCCGACCCGGAGTGGGCAAACCACCCTTTTACGGCTGAGGACCATGGCCTCAGACTTGGAGGTGCTGATTCTCATCCCAGCCGCTTCACATTCGGCTGCAAACTGTCCCAGCAAGAGCTGGAGGTCGTGGCCCGATGGCGCTAAGCAGACTACGTCATCCACAAACAGCAAAGACGACATCCTCCCGCCACCAAACTCGACCCCCTCCCACCACCCGGCTGCGCCTAGAAATTCTGTCCATAAAAGTTATGAACAGAACCGGTGACAAAGGGCAGCCTTGGCGGAGTCCAACCCTCACTGGGAACAAGTCCGACTTACTACCGGCCACGCGGACCAGACTCTCACTCCTCCGGTAGAATGACTGAATGGCCCGTCCAACCCGTACTCCCGGAGTACCCCCCACAGTATGCTCCTGGGAACACGGTCGTAAGCCTTCTCCAAGTCCACAAAGCACATGTGGACTGGTTGGGCAAACTCCCATGCCCCCTCCGGCACCCTAGCGAGGATGAAGAGCTGATCCATAGTTCCACGGCCAGGACGAAAACCACACTGCTCCTCCTCGATCTGAGGTTCGACTATCGCCCTGACCCTCCTCTCCAGTACCCTGGCGTAGACCTTACCAGGGAGGCTGAGAAGTGTGATCCCCCGATAGTTGGAACACACCCTCTGGTCCCCTTTCTTAAAAACGGGGACCACCACCCCGGTCTGCCACTCCAAAGGCACTTCCCCCGATGTCCATGCAATGTTGCAGAGACGTGTCAGCCAAGACAGCCCCACTCCATCCAGAGCCTTGAGATACCCAGGGCGGATCTCATCCACCCCCGGGGCTCTGCCACCGCGGAGTTGTTTAACTGCCTCGGCGACTTCTACCCCAGAGATTGGACGACCCCCCCCCCAAGCACTCCCCAGACTCTGTCTCCTCCATGGAGTACGTGCTGGTGGGATTGAGGAGTTCCTCAAAGTATTCCTTCCACCGCCCAATTATCTCCCCAGTTGACATCAGCAGCCTCCCGCCCCCACTGTAAACAGTGTGGGCAAGTTGCTGCCTTCCCCCCCTGAGGCGACGGAAGGTTTGCCAGAACCTTTTAGGAGCCGACCGATAGTCGTTCTCCATGGCCTCACCAAACTCTTCCCACGCCCGAGTTTTTGCCTTGCCTATTCCCAAGTTTAATTAGTGCATTCTCAGATGGTTATTAGGCTGCACTAATAAGTCCCTAAAGGCTCTCAAGCTGGTCCAAACACTGCTGCTCGCGTGTAACTGTAAGAAAAAATCAGTAAAATATACGGTGAAATACTGGCAGCTGTGGTTGCCAGAAATTCACCGTAAAAATTTCAGTGACAATGTAGAGGACTTTACGGTATGCTGTTTTGGCAACTGTAAATTTTGCAGAACAGAACTGTTATTTGTTTACGGTAGTTTGCTGCAAAAATAAGTTAAAACATAGACCTGTTTACAGTAATCTCCTGTCAAAATTACAGTCTATCTCAGTAATAAACACAACAGTAACTGTATCATCTATCATGGTACTTTGTTGCAGCTAGTTCAAATTTACGGTAAATTACTGGCAGCTTTTGCCAGAATTTCACTGCAGCAACAGTATACCGTAAAAAAAAAGTTGTTTTTACGGTAAAAAACCGGCAGTTGTGGTTGCCGAAACTCTACCGTTAAATTGCGGTAAAACATTTTTGTCATGTATGGTAAAAAAATGTATTGATATTGTTGATTTTACCATGCTTAATTAGACATTATACCGAAAAAATAAAGTTTTTACATTTAAAAAAAACATTGTTTTACCTGAAAATTTACATGAAAAGTTGTTGATTTTACAGTAACAACATGTGCTTACTTCAATATATTAAAATATATAAAAATATGGCTTTTTTTTTACAATAAAATACCGGCAGCTGTGGTTGCCATAACTCTACCGTTAAATTACGGTAAAATATTTTCTTCTTTTATGGTAAAAAATATCTTGATACTGTTTATCTAATGGTTAAAAAATGTACTAAATAAAAGTAATAAAAAAAAGAAAATATCAGATGTACATATTCTAAATATATTTTTAATATTCAGCCAAATTAGCATTTCAATTGTTGTCAGATGCAGAACTTGCCAGACAGTGTAATCTGTCATTCATTCTATTCTGTAAACTTAATAGACAGAGCATGAATTAATATTGTCAAATTACTTCATGTACCAGAACAGCCAGAAAAATATCCACCTTAAAATTTTTCAAATATAGAAAATCTTTGTTTTATTTTTGTTATGTTGTAACCATCAAATATTTGAACATATCACAAAATATCTAAGAATGAGAACAACATTATGTAAAAAATGTTCACAAGTTCACTTTCTGTTCCAATGTCAAAACCACTGTAGTAAACTGAACACACTTTACTTACAAACTGTAACAAGAAACCTTTACAATTAAGTTGAGAAAATTTAAGTGCATATTTTGGTACAAATCTGACCACAAAGTGATATCAGTGTACTTACAGTGACATATTCACATTATCAAAATAAAATAATCCCTCAAGGGAAACTTCGGTTTATTTCAACCTGTCTCCTATCATCTTAAATGTGCATCATGTGTCTAGTGACGTTAAAATATTAGTTGTCATATTAGCCGTTGTCCAGATACAGCCGGAGCGCTGCTACTAGCTTCAGACCTGTTACAAGGTAAGTGGACGGGCACACTTTCACAGGCAAAGTTAGTCTACTAAACAGGCTTTTTTCCCCACATCGTTAGTATAAATGTCAGAGAACATATAGAAACCACATGTAAATGTGTTATGTTAGCTTACCCGTTTTAAGCCATCTTTGTTTACATAGTTGAGCTAATTACCTCCACTCAGTCTGTATTAAAGCTGCACCGGGTAACAGGTAAGCTACCAACACATTTACATGTCTAAACGCCTTTTTTTCCACCATGACCGCCTCACATGGTTAGTATAAATGTCAGAGAACATATAGAAGCCACATGTAAATGTGTTGTGGTAGCTTATAGCCTTACCCGGTGCAGCTTTCATGATTGCGAGTGGAGGTAATTAGCTCAAACATGTAAACAAAGATGGCTTAAAAAAATAAGCAAACAAAACACATTTACATGTGGTTTCTATATGTTCTCTGACATTTATACTAACCATGTGAGGCGGTATGCCTGGTCACTTACCTTGTAAGGGGTGTGAAACCAGTAGCAGCGCTCAGGGTGTATCTAGACAACGGCTAACATGACAACTAATATTTTCACCTCACTCGTCACATGAAGCACATATATGACGATGGGAGACAGGTTGAAATAAACCAAAGTTTCCCTTTAATTGGAGCAAAAGTTTCAAATACCAGCAATTTTACCTCAACTTTTTTAAAGTACAAAACCAGTGCAATAGTGCTGAACATGTACAAACTGTCCCACACTGCTCCTGTTGTGTTAGTTAAACTAAAAAAATAAATCACAGCTAATTAGCTTTATTCTAGGTATGAAGGAACTCTGAATGTCACACCTTCAGAAGAATGTCTCCAAAAACAACAAAAAAGTCTTATTTTGCACAGCACTGAAATTGAACTGAATTTAGTGCTTTCATATTTGGACGAGTCATGAATCCCACTCCTACTTGTCCTCAGAGTGTGTACAGTGTATGATGTATAGGAATGTGAACACATAACTACTTTCTATAGAACTCTGAATGGTTATGCTGTTTTTCAGTAGTGTGTATGTGTGTGTGTGTGTGTGTAAGTCCACGTATAAATCAACCTCACGTCTCCACCCTTTGATCCTCATTCAGGACGTGGACACCTCCCTTTTCCTCCTCTGGCTGGAGACAGGTCTCTCTGAAGTCATTTGGCCTTATCTCGACACCGTTGGTAGCTGCCATGAAAAGCATTTTCATTTCATGGATCAAGTTTATACATCAAGTTAAACACAATGTCTGCAGTGAATGTAACATTGAGTGTACCTTCTATCATACTGGCCCTCAACTTCACTGGGAGGTCCACTCATGGTCAGCCAGGTCTGAGGTCAGAGTGAAGACTCTGGGATTGACTGAGAACACTTTTTTCTTCTTCTTCCACTCGACTTTGGTGCCTTTCTCAGGGTTGATTGAAAAGGAACACCTTCATATATGAGAGAGAGAGAGAGAGGGGGAGAGAGAGAGAGAATCTCAGATGGGATATCAAATGCCTTGCATCTTCTAATGTTATAAAAAGAAAAAAAAAATACCGTTGGAGGAACTCCAGTGTAGACCATAGTTCCACTGGGTAGTGTATGTTGAGGCAGTAGTCACTGCCAAACATCAGGCAGATGGCAGATGTGAAGGAAGTGATGTGGTCGTTGACAACCTCTTTGTCGATTCTCAACATAAATGTCTCAGCGGCAAAGCAGGAGGACCCTAAGAATTAACATGAACAAAAAAATAAACTTTAATGACAAGGGCTTCAATAACAGCCATAAATTCAATGGTACTTATTTCAATGTAGGATGACAGTCATAAAATCTACTGTTAGCAGAACTTGTTATCAGGTAAAATGTTAGCCACTGTCTCAAAATGATCTACAAGCTAACATGAAAATAAACAAGTAAAAGTACATGTGGGTGTTAGTATACCGAAAGAGAAAGCTTGCAGGTTTGGTTCACTTTACTTACCACACACAATAAGACAGGGTGTTGGTGGCACATTCTCCATGTGAACCTCTGCAGCAATGCTGGTCTTCTCAACGAAATGGAACAGATGCTCTTCCTTCTCATCAAAATGAGCCAGAAAAAGAAGCACCATCTGTATGACCTCTTCTGAGCAACCAGTGGACCGACCTCTTTCAGTTTGAAGCTTGAGAAGAGCATCTTAGTGTCTCGAACACTTGCTCTTTGTTCAGCAGAGATGTCATCAGTGTCATCATCTGATGCTGCTTTGTGTTTCTGTATCCTTGGTGTGTCAGGTCATTTGACATTTTCAACTCTTGACTGGAGATGCTTTGCCAGGGAATGATAACCAAGGCCAATAACATCACCATCAATCACATCTTGAGGAGACTTTGGATAGCTGGACACCATCCTTTTTGCTATCTCTGTGGTGTTGCGTTTGGTTGGATTCTTACACATCTTCATCATCTCAGAGACCACAATCCTTATCATTTCTCGTCTTAGTCTTGCACTTGGCCTTTTCTGTCTTTCCAAACTTTGTACTAACTCTTCAGAGGGCTTCTGCCATGGTATCTGAAAATTGTCTATCCAGTTTGGCACAAGTCGATGACAGCTTCCTGAGGGTGATGATGTTGCCGTGGATGATGCTGGTAAGGAAGTAACCGAGGACGGAGAGGAAAGGTGAGACACTGGAGAGGAACATGGCGGGGCTGTAGATGGAGTGAATGAGTCTGTAAAAGTACAACAAAAGAGACTTGAGATAATGAAACCTTTGATGTTTTTCTACTCTTAGAGAAATTAAACTATTACATTACTTGTGCAGCTCTATAAGAGAAGTGTGCTGTGTAGTGGTGTCAATGTTTTACACTCACCCTTTGGTCCCAGGCAGCAACCAGTCTTCTGGCTTGTATGGGCTTCAATACTGGCAGCAAGTCTCCCTCTGTAATGTACTGCAAATCATCTGTCGTTACTGCACCAAGTGTTTTCAAAGTATCTCCTACTGACTTGACAACTTGATCAGGAAGATCTGGAAGCACTGCTGCTATGGCATGGCTTATCTGCAGTGATTCAGCCATATCTGTTTGGACACACAAAAGGGAGAGTTTCGCATCTGGACTACTGATTTAGTGTGACAAGAGGCTGTGCTTCAATGGGACAATCTGGTACCCATTGTTTATGTAACATGATAAAGGCCACAGGTCAATTAGTTCACTAACAAGTCTGCATTCTATTCTTCCAGTGTTTTTTACAGAGTACATGTGGTAGTGTGAAAGAGATTCCCCATCATACACCCTCATCAGGAAATGAAGTGCAGAATCATCTTTCCAAAGAATGAGGATGATTTCAGCAAACTCCACCGAATCATCATTCTTAGTGGCAACAAATCGGCCCTTCCTGTACATTATCCCATTATACTGCACATCACCAGCAGTTTTTGTATTTCTTTCAGTGAAGCCAAAATGGAGAATTATGCCTTTAACTTGCTCACTGTAAAGCTCTGAGTAAAATGGTGATCCGTCTTTTATTTGCAAGGCTGGAGGAGCCACTGACCCAGCGGAAAGAAGGGCCTGAAACATCTGATGTCTCTCTGAAAGAGTCAAACACAGATTTTTGAAATTCTTCAGATGCCTTGTACATCTTTTGAAGTAACTATGTTTGCTCTCATAGTCCATAGCCTGATGAGTGGGCCAAATTTCAGTATCAGTCCTGGATAATGCCGCAAAAAATGATGATTAGGTCTCAAGCTGGTTTCTGGAAATAGTCCCTTCCTGGTTTCCAAATATTCTTCAATGAGAACATCCAGATATGCAACCTGAGCCTTGGAAGTGTGCTGAGCACAAATCAGGCCAACAATGTCCTTAAGCTGCAAAATTAACTGCCACACATTATCTTGGGGGTCCTGCACTTTGTCTCCAATTATCAGAGGCAACAGTCTTAAGAGGTTCCAATTTTGGACAGCATGTCCACTCAGTTTCAGTGCGCGAGGACTGACCTCACAAGGGTTGGAGGAAGCATCTGTTGCTTTGTGTTTTAATTGCTTGATTCGCTTGTTCAAAATTGTGTAGGTGAACCATTTCTTTTTGTTGATGAGGTACTTGAGGTAAAGAGCAACATCGCATGAGAGGACACCCTCAAAGACCTCATGGCCGAGACAGGGGGGGCATGCCAGGTGAACAAACATCAAAGTTTTGTAGATTAAATACTGACCTGAACTTTATCCCTTGCGCTTGTAGAGCATCCTCTGTCTCCAGCTGTTCAGTGGCAGAGCTGTACGTTTCTGGAGTCCGCTCCAGTCCACAGACGTTAGGATCAGCACCCTGAAATTCAGTGGGAGAAATCGGACAATATCTGCAGAAGTACTCAGATGAACTGAAATTTTCTGTGAAACCACCAATGGTGTGAGAGCCCAGCTTGTCTCCAGCAATGCAGTAGAGAGCTCCCTTTAATAGAAGTTCATCTCCCATTGTTATCCCATTTTCCTCCAGTTCTTTCAGATCAGTAAGCAGTTCAGAAAAAACCTTGCCATGCCCAAATTCCTTTAGGACCTCCTAAAGTCCTCCTCTCCACACAAGAAAACCAGCTGCATGTGGTCAACATTTGATCGTACATGGGGGAGCATGTTTAGAAGAGAGAAGTACACAGCCAAAACCTTGTGCTTCTTTTTTGCAGAACCCAGTGGATTCACAACTTCGAATGCATCCTGGTACAAAAACCAGCTTGAGACAACTTGGGTTTTCCTGAAAAAATGTGTTTGACATAAACACCTCACCATCACAACAGTCAGAGAGAACATCTGTTTTTGAAACATTATTAGGATCCACTGACGTGAGGCCCCGCCAAAAAACGGACTTGTGCATACCCTTTAAAGGTTTTGGTACAGGATTATAATAGGCACACCTCTCTGTCCTGTTCTCATCTCTGCCCAACATGATTTTTTTGGGCTCCACATATTTGAACATGTCTTTAAAGCACTGGGTTCTTGAGCAAGCCGTTCTCATTGGCCCTGTGTGGCAAGCCGTAAACAGGTCAGATTGTTTGATTGTGTCACTACTTTTTACAATGTCTTCATCTGAAACTGACATATCTTTTAGGAGCAAGTTTAGACAATTCAAAGTATATGTGTGTCCCAACTCATGTATATTCTGTATTTCTTCAACAATGTTTTGGATGGTAGTCACTGGAAGAAGATGTTGTCCGTGAAGTTTCATGTAAAACATGCATATATTTCTCAAATACAGGTCACAAAAATTAGACCCATCCATAAAGAGCATCTGGCACACTGGCAGCAGGCTCCTGCATGGTCGCACTTGTAGTGGGAGTCTCACAGTGTGTATCTGGGAGTGCTGCACAAATCACATTTTCTGACTAATGTCTGTGTTTTCTGGACATTTTAACGGCGTCGTGGTCACATCCTGAGTTTGGTCGGTGTTCTGTTGTGGTGGCGACTTTAAAACTGCATAGCCCGAAAACACCTGCTTACAACTTCCTCCAACACATTTAAAAAAATGTCGGGTTCATTGCGGTGCAGTTTGCAATGCAAAACATTTGCTTTTACAGACTGAACGTTTTCTCCACATATGTTACAAGAATACATCTTCAATACACATGTACGCCGCTGTTAAAACCACAATGAGCTCCAGCACATAGACTGATCCTACTTTAGCCCGCCAGGTGGGTGAACTCACACACACGCTAGCCACAGGCTCCAGCACATAGACGGATCCTACTTTAGCCCGCCAAGTGGATAAACCCACACCGCACCACATAGCTACATAGACAGTGGGCTTTGACAATGTGGCGCATGATGGGGGTTTGAAAGGAGTTGAAAACTGTAACATAATAAATGTATAAGAACCAAAATAAAAATGGGACTGTCATTTAACAGCCGTATCATGGTAAATTATTCCAATAAGGGAAAAGCACTTAAAAAAAAAAATCCATCCATCCATTTTTTACCTCTTATCCTATTAGGGGTCACGGGGTGGAGCCTATCCCAGTAGCCTTTGGGCGAGAGGCGGGGTTCACCCTGGACAGGTCACCAGTTCATGGCAGGGCCAACACATAGAGACATTCAACCATTCACACTCACAGTCACACCTACAGTCAATTTAGAGTCTGGATTAACCTGGTCCCCTCTTGATGTCTTTGGACTGTGGAGGAAGCTGGAGTACCAGAGAGAAGCCAGCAGGAACAGGGAGAACATGGAGACTCACACAGAAAGACCCCGTGCTGCAGCTGGGGCTCCACCCACAACCTTCTTGCTGGGGGGCCACAGTGCTGACCACTGCACCACTGTGCCACCCAAAATAAGTAATGTACATTGAAAATCATTCTGATAAACATTTTAAAATTAATTTCCCAATTGGACGAACAGCCACAACACACCTGATCACATAAATGTATAAGAGGATTCCCACCCGCTGCCCCACCACCACCACCCTGCTGAGACCTCTTGTCACACCATGTCAAATTTTCTAGTTCTTCCACTGAGTTGCAGACACAAGGGAATATAGATTTCAGTTGTTGGAGCCACGCATGCGTGTTTAATGAGAATAATGAATGACATGCCATAGAAGTAAAATGCTAACACAGAATTTTATTTCTCGCAAATAACATTTGGAAAGATTCAATAGTGTGTGTTTCCCTGAGCAATGAGTCACTTGTTCAGGTTGATCAACAATTAGATATATTGCCAGGATGAGAACAATACAGTGCTTTCTACTTTCAACATGCTTTCTTCAATAAAGATATGCACATAAATAAAAAAAATGAATTCAGAAATTATATTAAAACTGAAGTTTGATCTAAACAACAACAAAAATAACAGTTTTAACCAAAGGATCTCTGACGTATTTCTGATGAGTGAAGTTACAAGATACTAACAGCTGGCTAATGAGTACATCAGTGGTCATGCGAGCACAGTGACAATCATTGCGAAAACAAGTTCAGAGGCAAATGTGTTCCACTTTGTCAGCTCTTACACTCCTGGTTTAGGAAACAGGGTGAATGGTTCTCATCATTCTGATCAAACCAAA
The DNA here is from genome assembly GCF_037954235.1 of Aulostomus chinensis. Taxonomy (NCBI): domain Eukaryota; kingdom Metazoa; phylum Chordata; class Actinopteri; order Syngnathiformes; family Aulostomidae; genus Aulostomus; species Aulostomus chinensis. The sequence goes on along the minus strand of NC_141338.1, from coordinate 21,674,287 downwards.
TGTAAAGTTGATCGTCGTTAAATGTTACACTTGAGCACTTATCAGGAGAACAATACCACTGACTTTCTCCTGCAGGCTGCTTTGCCCTGCCAGGTATTCGATCACATTCAAAGCCTGTTCTGAGTGACAATAAATTAAATAACTGAAGAACATGACTCGACAAAGGCATTTCAACTGATGTTAATGACACACGGGAGGCATGTTCTCTATATGAGGAAACCCCCAAATGATGCCCTCATAATCAGGCTGTATCCTTTTATGATAGACATACTGATGTAGTCTCCTTTCACCAGCTCAAAGATCTGCCCCACAAACACACTTTTGGACTGAGCTTGGGTGCATGTGACACCATCACGGATGTCCATCAGGTTGACAGTACTGTTGTAGCCTTCATTCCATTTGTTCATCTTCATGAAGAATGGATGGAACTTCTGGCTCTCCCTCTCTGCCTGGCAGCTTAAAGCGATCATCACATGGACAAAATAGAAGCCGGTCTGTGGAATCATGACGCAGCGCCTCTCCATGTCATTGGCGCCTGTGAGCTTGGGTTTCCAGTTAAGGTATCCTCCACTGGTTGTGAGATCTGTTGGCACTGACACTGTAAGACAGGGACACGCAGTTAATCAGTGAATAAAAGTGAATAAATAAACGCTGGAGAGATGATTTTTTTCCCTGTCCATGTGGGTGTTGAAGTTCCACTATGCATGTGCAGGTTCTTCTCCAGTGCAAACATCTTCTACTGCCCTGACTACCTGTAGTTGTAAGAGCTGTGCTGTGTTGCCTCTCATTCACACTTTCATGTGCACAGACTGGAGGGATCAAATCGCCAACCATGCACTCCACACAACATACATATGTCAGACTTTGTCCATGGCAGAGGCGTTTAACATAGCATTCATTTTGTGTTGTGTTCATTTCCTGGAAACACGAGCAACACTACAAATACATAGATTGACCTTTATTTGTCCAGACGGTAGTCTTTATCAGTGTGAATTAATGTAGTTTGGAGGGTTAGGGTATTCTATTTAATGTTTTATCACCTTCATTCATATGAATGTGATGGAGTAAATATTAGATACACCTGTCAGTCAAATCCAGTACAGTTCAATCGACAGTTAAAATAAACCCTCTCTCAAGGAGATTGCAGAGGAATTGAACATTAAAATTCCTATAAAGGGGGATTTGTGTGTGTGTGAGGGGGGGGGTATGGGGGTGTTGTTATGGTTACGGAACCCAACACATGAATTATAATCAATAGTAGACACATACCCTGACATACCCTTCACCCCTAACCCCTGACACACCCTTACCCTATAATCCGAACCCTTAGGGTACGTTTCCCCTGGCTCACTTCGGCCGGGGTCGGGTCGGTTTGGCCCAGTTTCCACTGACCCCAACATGGTACTAGCTGTTATCATTTTGGTCCCTGCTCCACTGGGGTTCCAAGTGAGCCAAGCAGGGACTAACGTGACAAACACATAACGGGCATTGAGTGGGTAATTTACCCGTTTACACTGTCTACTTCGTATCATCTTGGCCTTGGTGGAATCCTGGACAATCGCTTGGTCAAGTCCTTTATATTTTTCTTGGGTGTTGTGTTTCACCGCTTGAAGCCTTGCCTGTCTGTCGTCCCTCACTTTCAGTTCAAGCAAAAACCACTGACTGAGCAACAGGCATAACGCTGCCTCCATGTTGTCCATTGTTGTTGTTGAGTTGCACACAAATTACGCCAGGGAACTCTTGGCCGGTGAGTCCACCCAAGCTGACGTGGTACCCAGTGCTGGTGGAAAAGCACTGAGCCATACCAACCCCCCCCCCCCAACCTGAGCTGAAGTGAGCCGGTGGAAACACGTCTTTATATACCCTAACCCCTCACACACTCCAACCCCTCACACACCCTAACCCTATAACCCTAACCCTTCTATACCCTAACCCTCACACACCCTAACCCTATAATCCTAACCCTTTTATACCCTAACCCCTCACACACCCTAACCCTATAACCCTAACCCTTTTATACCCTAACCCTCACACACCCTAACCCTATAACCCTAACCCTTTTATACCCTAACCCTCACACATCCTAACCCTATAACCCTAACCCTTCTATACCCTAACCCTTCTATACCCTAACCCCTCACACAGCCTAACCCATAGCATATCAATAACCATGGAAAAACCAAAACACTGGTGAAGCAAAACATTAAAACATTTTCAAGCCAAAAAGCTGAGCCAAAACTGAACACTGAATCATCCTGTACACCTACTCACTCAGCATTCTTTTCCACCCCCACACACGCAGGTGCACATGTGGTTTCACCCTTAAAACTTGTAATGTCTCAAATTGAGACGCTTACACTGTCTTGAGTGGGTTGTCTACTCAGATTTGAAATTATTTTCGATTTCTTTCAATGCTAGTTTTTGAGGGGAGTTGTTTTTTATCCAGTCTGCATGTACTGCTTATAGTATTTGGATCCATGCACCAAACATCTGAACGAATGAAGAAACTGATTCCAATTGCAGTCTCAAGGAAAAAAGACCTTACCTAGATGAAAGAGCAGTCTTTTAGGAGAGTCTGTGGAAAGACACAGAGCAATGTTACTGCCAGTAATACACATCATCGATGTATGTTAAAATGCTTCATAAAGGTAAGTGAAGAGCAGTAAAGAAGGCAGTGACATTTCTCTGGAAACATAGAGTAGTACCTCAATGTACACACAAATCAGCACTTATTGTTTAAGAACCCCACTCCCACAAAACACACAAACAAACACACACACACAGACACACACACACAGACACACACACACAGACACACACACCTGTGGAGCAAGGACTTGGCTGAATGGAATAGGCAGGACTTGGCACATCTGCTCCCTAGCAAAGACAGACAAAATGTTAAAGTTTCCTAACAGGCCAGGAACAAATCTGTCCTTCCTTCCTTCAATCATGAGTAGTCTCTTGATTGACAGTAGGAAATTAGGTAAGTACATTTTATCTATATGGCACCTACATGCAAAGACAATTAAAAAAAAAGATTCAAAAAAACAATAATGATAACATCCATCCAACCATTTTCTACCTCTTATCCTGTTAAGGGTCGTGTGTGTGTGTGTGTGTGTGTGTGGGGGGGGGGGGGAGCCTATCCCAGCAGCCTTCAGGCAAGAGGTGGGGTTCCCCCTGGACAGGTCACCAGTCCATCACAGGGCCAACACATAGAGACAGACAACCATTCACACTCACAGTCACACCTACAGTCAATTTAGAGTCTGGATTAACCTGGTCCCCTCTTGATGTCTTTGGACTGTGGAGGAAGCTGGAGTACCAGAGAGAACCCACACAGGAACAGTGAGAACATGGAGACTCACCCAGAAAGATCCTGTGATGGAGCCGGGGCTCCACCCACAACCTTCTTGCTATAGGGGGCGACAGTGCTGACCACTGCACCGCTGTCCCACCCAAAGTAAGTAATGTACATTGAAAATCATTCTGATAAACATTTCAAAATTAATTTCCCTGATGGACGAACAGCCACAACACACCTGATAACATAAATGTATAAGAGGATTCCCACCTGCTGCCCCACCACCACCACCCTGCTGAGACCTCTTGTCACACCATGTCAAAAAGCCTAACCCTAACCATTGCACCACCGTGCCTCCCTTAATAATATACATATGTATAAATACATAAGTAAAATTAACAACACAGCAACAAAACAGCAAAGCAGCACTGGGACTGACTTGTTAAGAACATAGCAACAACGCAGAAGCACAATGAGTGCAGGTTTAATCAGAAGCCTGTCTGAATAAAAACGTTTTCAGCTGCTTCATGAACCCAGGGGTCAACAGAACGCAGTCGGCTGCATTCTGGATTGTTTGAGGGCAGTTTAATGAGGTGTGACTCAAACAGGTGAAAAGAGTTACAATAATCTAAATGAGAGGAATTAAAGGCATGAACTCCATTTCTCCATTTCAAACTTGTTACTGTGAAGCTTAAAAAGGCTGTCTCAGAGAAATTCTAAGTGTATTACCTCACTATCACCACCTTGCTAATGTGTTATTAGTTAAAAAAATGTATTCTAGTATATTTATAATGTTTAAAAATCCCTGATTATAATTATAATTCCTGATTATGTTAAATGAAGATTTATTTTGCTTCCGACATGCTTTAGTTTCATTATTACGGAAAATATTACTTTTACAGTTTCACCCAAATCGCAGTGATTAGGGACCTTTTCTTACTGAAGCAACTCTCCAAAATAAATGAAGTGCTCTGCCGGGGGGAGACCAAATAAAATCCTTGATAATGAGTAGCTGTGTCTAAAAAACCTTTACCGAACAGAGGCAGCTGAATGCTGCAGCAGTGAAGGACAGAAGAGGCTCACTCGAGCTGCTCCGTGCAAAAAAACAAAAACAGAAACACTATTGCATGTGACCAGGTAAGCCTGGTTTATGCTTCTGCGTCGCGGCGTAGGACCCCTACGCGGACCCTACGTCGTAAGGAATCAGAAACACGTGACGCTGAGCGCCCCCCGACTCTCAACAGATGAGCGGTAAAGAAAATAGATGGTTGGAGGGATCGCTTCTTGCTCCAACAACTGTTAAGGACCTTCCTGACTAGTGAGACACAGCGACATCTAGTGGACTATCTGGTAAATCGCCGCGACACTGAGCTGGAGAGAGGGCTCCTGTCAGATGGAGGTGCCCATGGCTGAAATCATGTCTCATCATCCTCAGCCTCAACCTCCACCAGTCGTACAGGAGCACGAGTGTGGGAACTGACCTCTTTCCCTTGCGCTCCAAAGGTGGGCCGCTGCATAGAACCCACAAAGTTGGTGTAAAGGTAGACGGCAGAGCAGCTGAAGAGCACCAGCACAGTCGTGATTCTCAGGCGCACCTCCTGTTGCTTCATGTCCTTGCAGTGTTTGAGGAGGACGAGCAGAGACTTGTCTGGGCCTTCTTTCATCATCGCATCCCCACTGACACCTTCACACTGCATGGCGACAGTTCAGAACTCTCAGAAACTGCTCGTTGCCCTTAACCGTTGCAGAGCCTTTTATTAGCCAACAAAAAAGGGGCTGTTAGTCTGACGCCTACTCAAAAATGTCCTCGTCTGTTCATTCATTAAAGCACGAGGAACCCAACAGAGGGAGGGACTGATCCCCATATTTGACTTTTCACTTTTTAATTGTTGCCCTGACAAAAGATTACTCATTAGCTCTTTGATGTATGTGGATGTACTTGATAAATCACAACATACCCCTGAGGCGAGTGACACAACTAATTACACCACTTAAGCAGCAGTTTTGCCAACATTTGCGTTCTTCCCACCTGTCTCCACATTTCTGTGACTCGTCTCTCCAGATAGATGGGAAACCAATTACTCTCCATGATGGAGTGACAGAGGTGTTCAAGACATTATGGATCTCCGGACATCAGGACCTTGTGAGAAGGTGAGCACCCCCCCCCCCCCCCCCCTTCTCATGGTCTCCCTGTCTGGGAGCCATAATGTGACGTGGCTCACGAAGGAGACAAGGGACGGTGCCTGGACATTTGGACACACATGCGCGCGCACCCACCCACGCACACGCACACGCACACACACACAATTGTTTATGGGGCTTGATGAGTACACTGTATGTATGGTTTGGATGTTTGTTACTGCCATGTTTGGTGACACAGGTTACACAAGCGGTGCGCCGGCGTCGAGAACTCAATGTGCCGCAACTCTCACTCGCCTCACCCACAACTCACCTGCGACAGTTTTCACCCCTGCCTAAAATCCCAGCGTGTAGTGAGGTACCAACTAGGCGTCCCACTCTTCATCTGCTCCCTGCTTCAGACTCTGGTCCTACATACACACACATTATCTCACCTGGACTTTCTATATCGACCTCATGCCTGGTCCGGCTCCACTGCTCCTCAGCAGAGGAGCGCGCCGCTGCAGGGGCGGTGTTTATGGAGCGCAGGGCACGGGTGTGTGTGTTCCGTTGTGTTTAGGGGTGTTTGTTTTAGACCTCTTTTCTTCTTTTGAATTCAGCAGGTTGTCCTCTCGTCACAAGACAAAGAAAGTGCAGATAACTGGTGCTCAGTGATCAAATTCACTTGGTTGACAAAGGTGAGGAGATGTATTTTGTTTATGCTGTAATGTTCATGAAGACTTATGCGTGTGCGTGCTAGACGACGTTACAAGACAATATCAGCAGTCATCGTGGTACAGAGAGACACGGACGTGGCAGAAAAGTAAACTGTGCGTGTTATGTTAATGAAGACTATAGTGCGATGGCGTTAAAGCAACGATATCAGGAAAATGTCAAGATTATTTACCGTACTTACGCTTGCAAAACCACGGGCTTTTATTTTCAAAGTTACTGATTAGTACTTCCACTAAGAAGTTTTCAATGTTGCTTGAGGAAAATATGTTATACAGACTCGCTGTCTCAGTAAATTGTGGTTGAGAGTAAATCGTGTTTATGTCAAAGGATTTTCGTTTCCATTCACGGGGGATTAAGGTGCTATCGAGGGATACCACGCTGTGTAAGACGGGGACTTTATTTTCTAAAATTCCGTTGGCTTCACTTCCTCTTTGTGTCGGTCCTCTTGCCGGGCAGGTAACGTATAATCAATTCTCCCAATATCATAAACGTTAACCAGAGTCGTCTCACAAAAACGTTGGGTCAGTGTATCAATGGTTTCCCGTTTGAGAGCTGCATCTACTGTAACTGAAATGTAAAACGTGCAAACGCCAGAGGAATCTCTGGTTTGGGGGAAGGGACGCCAGCTGTCAAAGTGGCGAGCGCGCAGCTAGTTTTCTCATTCAGCAGCAACAGGTAGATCAAGTGCATCGAATGATGCGAGGGCAGAAACTGGCTGTGACGGTGTCTTTAACCGTACTTTCTTAACGCAGCCGAGCAGGACAGCTTTGAGTTTCGCGAACACAATCTGGCGCTGTTAGCCCAGAGCTGCTAAGTCACGCGTCGACTGTGAGACTTGCGCCAGCAGTAACCCCGACACGGCCTCGCACGTTTCTGCTTTTCGCCTGCTGAAAAGCAGAGACGTCTCCTCTTTACTTCATCCCCTCTTGTCAACTGTATCTCACTCACTGATTTATCTTTCTGCATTGTCCTCCAGGTGTCGCCAGATGAGATGGCAGTGTAAAATCTGTGGATTCATAGAGACAACAAGGGGTAATCTTCTGACCCGTTACAGACTACAGCACAGGACATTTGAAATTGGAAACTCGCTACCTTGTCTTGTTCATGATTGTCCATGCACCTTCAAAACTTTGAATGCCCTACACACACATCTTTCAAGATACCATCCAGAAGATGAAACTAGAGGGCCAGGAGTCATATTCTGTTTTACATGTTTAATTTGCTCAACTAAACACCCCACTAAAAAAAGAATATTTCCCCCAGCTTGGGAATCACCTGAGAAGATATGAAACTGTAGAGTGCGTTTGTGTTGGATGCACGTTTGCCACCAATATCTATGTGTCACATTTATTTCGCACAAAAGCAGAAAGCACAGATGCCATTCCCTTGGAAGACTTCAAGCCAGATGTCATCGGTGAACATCAAAGTTTATCACATCAAACTGATCAATTAAGTGACAGTGACGACGAGGATACCGGGAGAAATCATCCAGTGGATAAGAAGTGGCTCGCTTCTCTTGAAGTTGGAAAGCGTGCACAACGTTTCTGCTGAATGTATTGATGATTTGGTGGAGGAGCTCCATTTTGTATCCACAGCATCTGCTCCAGTAATTGGTCAGCTAGTTGATACAAGTTTAAAAAATAATTCTTGTGTTTTGGAGGAGGACATTGTCAACAAATTAGTCGAGGAACTTTGTAGGTCTCACCCTGTAAGCAAAGCCCTGGGACTGGACGGGCCTTTTGGCTCTGTGTATAAAAGAAGAAAATACTTTAAGGAGCAGTTTGAATTCATTGAGCCAGTGGAGGTCATCCTTCACTCACAAGAGAATCTCACCTTTCAATATGTGCCCCTCCTTCAGACTTTGCAAAATATACCCAGCAATGAGGATCTCGCAAATGAGGTTTTAAAAAAAAAAACAACCAAGCTCATCCACTCAGTATATCTCATTTCAAGATGGGGAATACTACCAAAAAAATCCATTCTTTGCTGTAGAGGAGCCCAGAATCTCCTTGATTCTATACGTGGATGATTTTGAGGTTTGTAACCCAATAGGGACGTCCCGCAAAAAACACAAGATAACAGCCATTTACTGGCTGCTGGCAAATGCACCACCTGGACTGCGCTCTGCACTTGAGGCAATAAATTTGGCCATTCTCTGCAAAGCCGTTGACGTGAAAAGGTTTGGCGACGATACCGTGTTAGAGCGTCTCTTGAAGGACTTGTCTGTCTTGGTGAAAGAAGGAGCTTTTGTTGCCTGTGCTGGAACGAATATTAGAGGCACAGTATATTGTGCTGCAGCGACAATCTTGGGGCACATTCTCTTGGTGGACTTGCTGAGAGTCTTACAGGCCCTTACATTTGCAGGTTCTGCTTAGGACATCGCTCTGAACACTCTCAAAAGGAAATACGCTGCGGAGATTTTCCACCTCGCGCAGAGGAAGCCCATAACTTGCATCTCAAAACTCTTGAAGAGGATTCCAGCTTGCCACATTGCTACGGGGTCAAGAGGGCCTGCCCACTAACTAATAAGCTGAGTCACTTCAGTTTTGTTGGAGGTTACCCACCTGACCTTCTCCATGACCTTTCTGAAGGAATCATTCCTGTAGAACTAGCGCACTGTCTGAAAACTTTCATCAAGAACAAATACTTTACATTATCTGAACTTAAAACTTAAATCAAGCAGTTTCCTTTTAAGTTTGCAGGTGATCTTGACCGTCCCCAGTCAATCCCTGCTCATTTTGCAAGCCGTGGTTCTGTAGGAGGAAATGCTCATGAAAACTGGGCACTCATAAGATCACTACCACTGATCATTGGCTCAAGGACACCCCCCGGTGATCAAGCGTGGCAAATTCTTTTGACCCTGAAGGACATTGTAGAGCTTTTAGTGGCCCCTCGACACTCCCTTGAAAGTCTTGCTTATCTTGACTCCAAAATATCCGAGCATCGTCATAGGTTGAAGGAAGTATTTCCTGAGCTGTGTTTGCCACCCAAACACCATTTTTTGGAACACTATCCGGCGCTCATAAAAGCCTTCGGTCCTCTGGTGGGACTGTGGACGATGCGCTTTGAGGCCAAACTCAGGTTCTCCAAACGTGTGGTGAGGTTCTCAAGCAATTTCAAGAATGTCTTGCTCTCACTTTCGACAATACATCAGCTGACGATGGCTTACAATTGGCAAAGAAATATGGCTAAGCCTGCCATGTTTGTCAGCAAAGTGTCATCTTTGCCTTTGGAAGTCCTGCATGTTGAAATTCAGGAGTCCATCAAGGAGCAGTTTCCTCAGCTAACAAGTGTCCAGTTGTCTAACACTGTAACATACCATGGAACAAGATATTCAGCTGGGATGATCTTGCCATATGGTTTGACAGGAGGGCTTCCAGACTTTGTAGAGATCATCCAGATATTGACTTTGGAAAGAGATTTCTATTTTATTGTCAAAAAGCTGAATGCTTGGTACCTGGAACGCTTCAGATCTTTTCTATTGGAAAGCTGTAGGGAACTTATTCTTGTTCATCGGCACAGCGTTCCGGACGTCTATCCACTTACAGCTTACAGTCTCTTACGGAAGCGTGTTGTTACATTGAAACGCTTTGTGTGTTGCACATTTTAGGTGACATCAAACTGTTGGGTGGGGATGGTTTTGCATTGAAGTCTATTTTCAAAATCAGCTGCCCACCAATCACCCATTCACAGAGGATCAAACTTTTTTTGGTGTATAATAGTGGAATAACTACTGGACCTAAGAATTTTAAAGATTGTATTTTTTTTTTCCCTACTAGGCAACCGGACATGGATTCAGCAGTGCTCCGGGTGATTTTTGGACACAGAATAGAGAAAGTGAAGCTTCTGTCTGGAATACCAGAGACTATTGAGGAGCTGAATTTAGCCATCAAACAGCAACTAAGCATCGCTTCAGCCTGCAGTATTTAGATCCAGATTTTGAGGACTTTTTCACTCTCCACGCCACTGCTCAAATTCAAAACAGAGCAACAGTACAGGTTGTGTCAATTGAACCAGTTGTTCTTAATTTGTATCCAGTGCCACACAATGAAAGCTATGCTGGAAGTTACACCTCAGAGCAATCCTTTGATCCACCCTCTACAAGCTCTACTGCACAGGAGTCCCTCGACTCGTCAGATTCATCAACCCCAAGCACAATCATCTTATCACCCAACCGCAACCAACAGAGAAAGCCATGGCCAACTGAATTCATCATTCCAGAATTCTCTGTTGAAACTGAGACAGTTCTTGAAAGAGCCAATGAACCCTACAAAAAAGATGGCACATTGCTGACAACTCCAAACATCAGGTCTGACATGCTTGAAAAGCTAGCTCATTCCATTTATACATACACTGCCTATCCATCATCCCTGCAAGTTCTCTCTGTTGCTGAAGCACTTATCAAGGCCCACCCATGTCTGAGGGATCCAGGGTGCTCTTCAGGTCTCAGTGGATGGCTGAGTCGCATTAAATATAAAATGAGTAACTACAGGACAAAGCTAAGAGGCTTTGGGATTCCAGAAGTTACATGCAATGCGCTGGAGCACAAATGTCCTGATGACCAGAAGTCTGCGAAATATGTTAAAAAGGCAGGAAGGGCAGAGGTTAACTATCTCCCGCCCTACCCTGTTGGTGAAGATGAGCACAGCTTGGAATAAAACAAGAGAGGAACTAATCACTGAGTTCAACAAGAAGAAGAATGTCAATGACAAAATGAGCCAAACATTTGCCCTCAGGCGACATGAAGTCATCAACCAATGTCCAAGTGTTGAAGCCACGAAGGGCCGCTGGCCTGCCCTGTTCAGTTGCTCACAGGCGAGTTTACTCTTGTAATTGCTGTTAAGAGACAAAACGTTCATGACAGCTGATAAATACGATGACAGTTCAATCAAGTTCTGTGAAAGCTGCTGAAAATATTGTATGTGAATGTATGAAACGTACAAGACTTGGTGGGCGGCATGGCGGGCGGCATGGCTCAGGGTTAGAGTGGCCGTCTAGCAACCGAAGGGTCGCTGGTTCGATCCTCGACCCCGGTGACCATGTCAAAGTGTCCTTGAGCAAGATACTGAACCCATAATTGCTCCTGATGAGCAGGTTGGTGCCTTGCATGGCAGCCTCCACCGTGAGTGTGTGTGTGAACGGGTGAATGAGACGACACTGTAAAGCACTTTGAGTACCGCTAAGGTAGAAAAGCGCTCTATAAAATTGAGTCCATTTACCATGAGTCCATTTGGTCTGAAACCTTTTCTCTTTTGATGACTTTTCAGATCAGTGCAGAATTTCAGAGAATCACTACTGTGCCTCTGGAGCCTGCCTTGGACCTTCACACTCCAAAGTTACCCAGGCTGTTCCGCGCCAAAGGTGGAGCACTTGGACAAAGACTGAAAACCATCATGGAACTGAATGGAGGTAAAATACTTTTTGAAATTAAAGATAGATTTATATATGAGATTCCTAAGGTTTTTTTTACAACTCAAGATGGCAAAAACTAGGAAAAGATCTGCATCCAGATAATATTTTAGCATGATGTCTTTTTTTTTAAGTTTTGTGATTTTTACATGTATCTTTTGAGTGCTTTGTAGTTTAGGTGCTGGCACATAGTCGAGGTTTCCCTGTCTCATTGTGTAGGTCTGGTGGGCCACTTGGCCATTGACAGGCCAAAATATCCTTGAATTTTCATTGATTTCAGAGTAATCATTGCTGGTTCCTGGTGGTGTCTTTGTGGCACTGCTTTGCAAACACCTGGCCATGAGCTATGCTCTGACCTTTGTCTCGCTGGCTACCTCCGGCTTGTGTATAGCAAAGAATGGTGTCTTCAAACGCAGCCCAAGATCTCATACATCTTTGTTTGAATGGCCACAAATACCCATAGTTAAAATACACAGGCCAAACATGGGGCACTTGTAATAAATATTAAACTATGGACAGTGTTACATTAACTTCTACAAGGACAGAATTTAAAACGTATGAAAAAATGAACTTGTAATTCAAATTCCTGATCCAAAGATCCCAAAGTTAAGTAGAAATGTAAAGTTCTGTTCATGCAGCATTTTTAATGACTATCAGAACACGAAAATGTAGTCGTGAGTGTATTTTGCTGTCAGAAATTCTTTAACACCCCTAACCTTTAAATAAAAATCAAATCACAACTTGCGAGTGTAAAAATTGAAAACCCCCTTGACTATACTTTCTATTCAATTGGCCACAAACGTTTTCAAGCTGCAGCGTTTAAAACATTCAAAAAAGGGACAATCCAGTGACTAACGCACTTTTTCTGCAGCCAGTTGGGACTGTGCTGTAGGGTTATTCTCTGTGTGATTACTTTGTGATATGTATGGAAACAGCTAACCAAAAACCTTCATTCAGGCATGACGAGTAAACCACTGACATTTTAAAGCAAGCACAAGTCCCAATCAGCACTGACCACTGGGTCTGGCAGAAGGGTTAAGGGAAATCCTGATGTTTGACTTTAGGCTCAATGTCAAGATACTACAATTTTATCACCATGTGCATGATAGTATTATTAGAATGGGCACTGCCTTAGATTCAGCTGAAGTCTGTGTTTAGGGGTGTTTTAGAGAAACAAAGGGGTCGAAAAGGTATAGTGTGTTTAGTGTTCCATCCTAGCAGAGTTGTAGCGCTCATCAGAGTTGATGTGTGGGAATGATAGAGGCATGAATGAATGAAGGAAGGGAGGAAAGGAGAATATAGCCATGACATTTAAGAATGAAGTCAATGGATTTTTAGCTCTTTTGTGAAGCGGTTTAGGTAAACACTGCCAAGTTTAAAAGCACCGCGATCAAAATCACAATAATGGTACCCTGGGTGTGCAGAAAGGGTTGTTTAATGTACATCTTCAGTGGGTTTTGTTTTCCTTTGCTTTTATGATTGGCTCACGAGTTGTGACTTTTCTCGCCAGGCGTCTTCACACTCTTCTGTTGAGAGGACCAGAGAGGTTGTCCTTCGGTGCCTGATAGAATATATTGGAGAAAACGGGGAACATCTGATCACAGAATTCAATGTAGGTACACTTCATTTGCATTTACCCAATCAAAACATAAATGAGCCGCGACACAGCTATGTCACAATTTTTTTTTTAACATGTTTGTGATTTTTAGCCCCACAGTTCACAGGAGATTGTTAATGTCAGACATGTTCACAAACTTTGTGAAAAGTGCTTGGTTTTGTGAGAAGGAACACCTGACAGGAGGGAGACCAGGCCAGACAAGATGCAGAACATGATGCAGAAAGTTGCAGTTGTGTGTTGTCCTTTCTTTTTGTTTCCAACGCAAATTTAACTCCCTTTTGAGAAATCACAGGATGTCTTCTCTTGCTTTACTGCTCGCTTTGCAGCGTTCAAACTGTTGCAGCGTTCAGACTGTTGCAGCTCACATCAAGCATCAAACGTTCATTTAATGCATTCATCAGACACACAAAAATAATATCATCTATGGTCATCCGTTAACCTCCTCCCTCAGCTGTGAGTCCACAATACAGTTCCCTAATATTAATCACTGGTGGATATTTGAACTTGAGGTTTTGCTATTTCTTCTACCTTTACATTGATACGGGTGACATCAAAACCCTATCACAAAAATCTTTGTGATACCGTTTTGTCATTGATGTGTTACAACGTTTTGATGGTTTAAAACCATGGCACTGATTACAGTTTCATGTTTCAGGACGCAGATGACTTGGAAGAACGTGGGCAGCTTGTGGTGGCGATCACTGTGATCATGGAGGCTGGACACTCCACAAGTGACAGCTCAAAGGAGATTGGAGTTGTCACTGAGGGTACCGAGGTTATCACAGGACTTGGAGATGTAGCCAGAGCTTGCTGTCTCCTCTGTGGCTTGACCTACACACTTAACCTCAATTATCCCAGCAGCTTAGGTACACCTTTGAGGCATTCCAAAAACTTTTTATGGAACTGGATGTGTCAAAGCTGTCAAAGAAAGTCCAGTCCTTAAAGGGCAAACTTCTGGCTTGAAATAAGGCTGGGTCCACAGTTGAGAATGGACCGTTCCTGCAGAGCCTGAGAATGGTTTGGACTGACCTGGACTCTAAACCACAGACACTATTGAAATAGCGTACCAGTGCCCTTCTTTGTGTCATGTTACTGCACTGGCACTGCTAGAGGGTGTTTCCCATACCTCAGGCACAATGTTTTCCTGTCACAGTGTTGAATTGAGTATTTTCTTCAGAGCATTTAATTTACTGTTTTTACAACTGTAATAAAGATGTTTGTGTGGCAGTTCCCAAAGAGGTAGAAAGTGATCCAACACTGTATTTACTTCATCAATGTACTTCTTTAATGTTAGTAACGGTACCGGGATCTCCTGCTCATGCATCCCAGGCAGAATCAATGACTTAGCTGCAAGTCACCTTATTTGAACTCTTGAACATCTGGAAGTAGTAAAAGGGGTTTTACAAGGGGGTCCCACAAATCTACTGAGCACCAGGACTAGTTGGTGCCGTTCCGACAACAGGAAGGAACTCATAAATAGTGGAGATAACACAGACACACATTCCAAGAACATTTGTCTTTTAGATCTACGTCAGCTTATATCATGTATATGCTTGACTTGTAAGTATACGTGTGTACAAAGTATTATTAAAAGATAATATAGAAGACAACAGAAAAACACTTAATATCAACAACATATTTTGAACTTGATATTCTGTGTGTCCCAATGTTCAGCTTCCACAGAGCTTGGAATTGCACATTTGAAAGTGCTAAGTTTGTCAGTGCCAGTTGCCAAAAATGAAAGGGAAATTTCTGATATGGTTAGTTCCAAGTCAAAATGCTAACTTACTACATATTGAAAGAATTTTGTTGTTCTTCAAGACCAAAATTGCTCAAACTTGTGTCATTGAGGTAAGAAATGTGAGTAATGCTTTTAAAAGTAATGTGAGTTATTGCTGATAAGTTTAAGACAAGCCTATATTTCAGCTTGACGATTGAGCATTTGAAAGTGCCAGGTTTAAATGTTAGTACCAATTTGGGCACATAATATCATTTTTCCCACATTGTGTGAATATGTACTTGTTTCATTTTATTTATTTTTATTGTGTGGCACACACACCAAAGTAGTATTTTTTTTCTGAAGACAGGTAAATATTCCTTTAGTTTTTACCAGAGCCACAACAGGTCTTCCAGGAGTCTCATTTGAGACGGGCATTTTGGTTATTTGGAAATTTGAAAATGCTGTACCTTTAACAGTCCGATTAAAAGTGTTACTTTTGTCAAGCATGAAATGCCATTGTATGTTACTTAAGTAATATTTATTCTGTATTTTCTGGTCGACCAACTCTAATCTCACACTAAAATGTAGGTCGTAACACCAACATGCATACGTGCCCAAGAAACAATAATATTTACATTTTAATTAATTTTATCGAGAACAATTTTGAACATGCAATGAATAAAAAGATTAGTAGTACTCAATTATATATCTTTTATGTATTGAATTGAATTAATTTATATAAGTTCCTTTTACTAATTTAGACATTCCTCTTATTGATTTTTACTTCATATTTTTGTTTAAGTTTAATTCATTTTTGTGCTTGATTTGAATCTACTCAACTTAAATGGGTAATTCTTAAGAGTCTGATTTGAGTTATATTTACTCAACTTTTAACATAGTGAAATTTACTTAATAATATTGTGTGTAATCTGTTGCCTCAATTTTATTGAGTAGTTATGGTGTATCTGTTTTTACAGTGTACATTCAGGGCTGGACTGGCCATCTGGCATACCGGGCAATGCCCAACGAGAGCTGAGAGATTTCATTGGACTGGCCCAGTGTCCTTCAAGAAAATCAACCAATGGGCCGCGTTTCGCGTCTCCGATACCGTTACGTTCGATGAAAAACTAGACACTTTAAAAAAAAATTATGACAGTTATGGGCCGGCCCAAAGATGTGCATCGGTCTCTGTGAGTAGTGAAAGAGTATCACTCTTTTAACATGGTTGCTGTCTTCCATGTAGAATACTGCACTTTATTTTAATTTTTGAAACTTCAACATGTGCACTACATCCTCTGGTATGGCGTGTGCTTACACATATCGTGTAAATAACCATGGTGGGCTGCCAGGGATCAAAAATGCCAGGGCCATTTTTTTGGTCCCAGTCCAGCCCTGCCTACATTGTTGAATTATGGGGAAGGAGTAAACCATTCTGGATTTGGTGGGTCCCCACTATAATGGTTTGCTCCAATTCGCAGAGGGGTATTTAAGTGAGTTTCTTTTACGGTGGCGGGGTTTGTTTTGTAGAGGGAAACTCCTAGCCTGGTGCCAGGCTACAATTCTGCCATATTTGTCTGCAGCTCCTTGCGTAATATTTTTTCTTGTTTTTTGAAAATAAAATGTCATTCCCGGCACTTGAAGCTTTGCTGGCTCCTGTGTTTCAACCTCCTTGCCCGAGTCTGGCTTCCCCTGATCCCCTACAATTGGGGAAGCCGCTTAGGTGCATCACAGACCTATAAAAGGTCTTTTCAGAAGGTGCAGCCCACCTGTCCATGTGCTACCTATCCATCTTTATTGAACTGAATAATATTGCGCTGCAACCAGCTGTGGAGGTTCAAAGTGTTCTGTACTTATGTCATAACATTACTTGGAATTAAAAACAACAGTATTAAATCAAACCTCTGTAAATGCATGACTAAAGCCTTGCATAAACCTTTAAACAGTTTCTGGAGGAGTGATATTTATATTTTTCATTTTATTTTATTTCATGTTATTGACGTAATCTGCCACAGTCACTGTTTCTCCTGACAATATCATTGATACATCCCATGGTTTGATAGATTCTTGGAACGTGTTTTAATGTAATGACGTCATTTTCGTAAGAACCTTCCCTGACTCACAAGGTTGACCCCTGCTCACTGCACCCCAACAAAATGTGAACTTCTTTTAAGAGCCTGTCATAGGAAATCACCTCTGTCTCCCATCTTACACTCATGTTACTCAACTGGAGTGTAGCTATGGCACCCAGCTCAGTAACCTCATATCACACAATGGTCAGAGCAAAAACAATCACTTGTGTGTCATTATGCATTGCTGGGAAGAACTGCCTCTGTTATCAGTGTCACTCCTGACAGGATTTGGTATGCATGTCCCTCCACACCTTGATTCATATGGATGGGAAGGAGGGACACTGAATTGTACTCAGAGGCAAGACTTCAGAGATTCAATCACACATTTCCTAGCTTCCCATTATTTCCAAAATTATCAGATTTAAGGCAGGAGGAAGTATTTGTGTATATTCTCAGTCATCCAGATCATTGTAATTCTCAAAAATAATAAATTTAGGCAACTGGACTCATCTCTTGTAAGTGAAGACGTTTCCCCTCTCATCCCAGAAGCTTCTTCAGTTCGAAATTTCTGGTGTGAAGTATCAGGTGTATAACCACCCAGGTGGGTGGTGGCAAACAACAAGTGGTCATAAGGTCAGAACAATAGGCTCGTTCGGTGGTCATGTGAGTCGCTGGCCTCAGTTTCTGCAAACTGGGAAGGTGGGGTGTCGTTTGGGTCACCCGAGTGACGGTGGGAATGCTGGCTGCACCTCCTGGGGAGAATTATGTCAGGAGGAATGAGTTGGGAGTTGATTTCCTATGATAGGCCATTGAAGGAAGTTAACCATTTTTTGGCTGCAGTGAAGAGGGGTCAAACCTGTGGAAGGTTCTTCCGAACATGATGTCATTACAGAAGGAATGTCACAATGGCTCCCGAGGGAGGCGTCCAGGAGGCAGCCTCACCAGTTGCCTGAACCATCTCAACTGACTCCTCTCAACATGGAGGAGCAGCGGCTCTACACTGAGTCCCTCCTGAATGACGGAGCTTCTCACCCTGTCTCTAAGGGAGAGCCCAGCCTCCCTGAGGAGGAAACTCATTTCGGCCGCTTGTATTTGCGATCTTGTTCTTTCGGCCTCAGACTTGGGGGTGCTGATTCTCATCCCAGCCACTTCACATTCGGCTGCAGGAACTGGAGGTTGCGTCCAAAAAAGTTATGAACAGAACGGGTGACAAAGGGCAGCCTTGGTGGAGTCCAACCCTCGATGGGAACAAGTCCAACTTACTGCAATGTGAACCCGACTCTCACTCCTCTGGTACAGAGACTGAATTTTAAGGGGCCATCCACCCCATAGGGTGCTCCTGGGAACCCGGCCATAAGCCTTCTCCAAATCCACAAAGCACATGTGGACGAAAGTCTACTACATTTCTTTCTTAAGCCAGGACAGTATCATTCTATGCTTGACAGTATGATCTAACATATCTTATAATACTTCTGATGAGATGTAGTTTGGTCAGAGACTCTTTATACTTCAACAAATTTGTGTCCCTAAACCTGAAATTTGTATAAATATGACCCAGGTGTGAAAACGCTGGAGCTGTAAGACAGGACTGCCCTAGTGTGGGATTCAGCTGATTAGTTTCATTCATGTTTGTTGTTCAGAGTCACTGATTTAAGGATGAGAACACAAAGTGATTCACTATCTTAGTTTATTGTGTTAATTCTTAGTAAAACACAGTTCAATGGCACTTGCTATCAAGTTGTGTCACAGTACAGCAGCAGTCAGAGACATGGCGGTACACAGGGCGCTGAGGTGGCCAGTCAGACCAGCCGGCAGCAGTTTGTACATGCACCTCATTGACACAGAGGGCATCTTTGTTCGAGTACCTTTAAATTGCAGCACAAACTTTTGGTCAACACGAATGCGACTGAACAGACTTGAAGAAATGCAGGGTTGGAACCTCTCTTGCTGTATGTGTGTTAACTGTGATTGACAGTGCTGCTCAGACCTGTTTTAACATGCGTCCAAATCATTAGTGGACAGCTCTGACTACAGGTGTTAACATGCTCAGCCGGAGACTCCCCTACTTATCCAGACTCTACTTGGTATGGTCCTGCACCCACTGACGTAGCCTGAGGCAGTAAGTCTGTGGGCTGACAGTGGAGAAGGTCCGGCCTGGGTGTCTCAGCCTCTTCCACAAATGCTCCAACCGCTTCTTACAACTGTAAACTGTGAAAATGTCTATGATGCCGATGAAGTAGCGCTGATCAGGCCCATCAATAACATGCAGTGGATTCTTTAAGTTTGGCAATAAGCGTCGGTTTTGGGCCCTGAAGTCTGGCAGCTCAGTTGCATCACTGCCTGATCCTGCGAGCTCTTGGTACATTTGAGGAGTGCTGCCACCTGGAGCCTCTCCAGCCTGTGCTTGTTTCACACAACCACCATCCTCCTCTGATAGATGTAGACTGGGGGATTCGTCGGGGACTGCCCCCGGTACCCCCGCATGGACAGGACTGGAGCCTGCAGTCACAGACCTGAAACAGTTCATCAACAGCCAGAGTCAGCACAACAATACACATCTACACAGTTCACTAACTTTGTCAAATGTGTATGTGATCTAGGATAATATCTAAAACAAAACAGGTGATTAAGTAGATCATTTTTGGGCGCAAAATCTACGACAATGACTCATGACCTTTCGTCTGGTGACAAAACTGAACCCTCAAATCAAACAAGAGACATGCTCAGAAAAAAATCAAATCAGATATTTTGTTCAGCACGTTATCAAACAAAATCTCTGGTAAGACGTGCACGCACTCTGAGATGCTCATAATTACTTCAGCTTTGTTTTGATTTTTTTACATAGATTTGATTGATTTTATTGATTTTTACATAAACAAACAAGTGCTCTGCATTCACATAGGTATGTCAAAATACAAGAGAAAATATCACCTCAAATATCACCAATATCAACCTCTGTTAGTGTGTTCTGACCGTCTGTATCGCCAGTGAAGCAGGAGGTGACGGTCAAACCATACACTGGGTGCATTGGCCTGCTTCTTGTGTGAAATCCAAAGTTTGCCAAGTGCGCCACCTGTGCTGTCTGCCAAGTTGTGACACACCCCAATGGTGGGGAGTGAGGGTTTCTGTGCATTTGATTCACCAGTGCCACCTAGACATTGTGTTCTACATGCACAACATTTGTTACACATGTGTAACATAAGAAGACCTACCTAAAAGTCCCGGGAGCCATGTCTTCAAACCAACAGGAAGTCTGCTATTTTGAATTTTGTCTGTTATTTCTCACTATCTCCAGGTGTTGCACTTTAACAAACTCCTTCAAGAGGCAGAGCCTGATTCTTGCCATGAAAACCACAATTCTTACAAATCCCTTTGATAAGGAATTTCATCTGGTGTCCTTTGATTTAACTTTCTTGGTCTTATTCTCAGGATTTGTCTATAAGAATTAGAGCTGATCTGACCTGAGGCTGGGAGTGAACCTGCATGTCATGTAAGGTGTTAGTCATAGTGCCTGACATCACTAGTATGAGTGTTTATGAGGGTGGAACTCCGATGTTCTGGGGACGGCTGATTCAACCTTATCTAACAGCCAACCAAGTGTCCAGTGTAAACCATCTCTCTTCACTTTCATACTGGACTGCAATCCACTAATTTTCCCATCTTTTTTGCAGTTAGGTCCAAAATACTAATGCTAATTCTGCCTTTCTTGTATTTGGAGGCATGTGAAACATCTGATACTGTCAACATGCTAATTAGCATTGGCTTTGTGTTAGTAAACTCATTGTAAAGTGTAACACCCTATACGTCAACACGAGTGTCAACATGAATTGGCATTACCATGCTAATGCTAATGCTAATTTGGGGTTTTCTGAGCATTTGATTCCTAAAGTCTGAGTCCTATGAAGACTCCTAATTACAAGCAACATCTGCCATCGACCTGTGACAACACAAACGAGCTGGATGCGCTGGGGTGCAGGTCAGTCAGTGGATGTTTTGTTGCACTACCTGGTGGAATCAGGAAGTGACTTTTGCACCACACTCTGGACGTGTTAGCCCACTCCTTTGGAAGCGCACACTTGCAGCTGCTTGCAGGTTTCTAGTTATTATTACCATCCAGTGCTTTTTCTGTAATATGGCTATGTACCTGACATGTTGCTTTGTTTTTGCTCCTTCACGTCCAGTTCAAGATTCAGTGTCATGCCCAAACTAAAGCTCTCTTCTGTTGTGCTGCTGTGCAAATACAGCTGGCTTGGCTTCACGACCATCATAACAGGTGATCATTTATGTTTACAGTTATCAACATGTACAGTTGGGGTTATTTGTCAGCGAATAAATGCTAAAACTGTACAAGTAACAAGCTAAACCTTCCTCTTTTCCTTGCATAAACAGCAACCTCATCAGCTCAGTCGATTCAGAAACTCCTTGGGTTTGTGTGCTGATTCTTGATATTGAGTTTAATGGAAGCAAAACCCTTTGTAAAAAGTAACAGAACATATACTGACCGTTTGGTTCTCATGATTAAAGTGGCAAAGGAGAGATTCTGATGCCGCTCATCTTGGTGCAAAGGTTGGTGGGCTAGAAGAAGACTGTAGTCCAACACATTGAGCCTCCGCAGGAAGTGTGTGTCGATCTCCACCTGCCGCAAGAGCCAGGAACGTTGCCGGTCTGTGCACATACATATGGGTATAATATCACCATCAAGACGGCATTTCACCCACAGTCCATAAATGATTGCACTCTTTTCTCATACCTAGAGTGATGTACTGGCCTTCAAAGTTGAGGTCTTTAAGAACCACAATAATCTGGCTTCCCTCTGGTGCAGGTTCAGTCCAGCGACTCACCTCACAGCCCTTAATGTCATACCTGGCATCACAAAACACACCTTAAAGGCGTGGGGCTTGGACATAGATGGGCCCTTTTCATCACAACTGATATGATTTCCTGGTGCCCAGACTCTCAATTGGCAACCCTGTTCTGAACTGAAGAGAGAAGGTAAGTCTGCCAGCCTTACCTGGCATTGATTCGATCATCTGGATAAAACACACTCTGCATAACAATGAAGTATTTCTGAAAAGGACATGTAGACAAACGTTACAAACGTTTTGTGATGCTCAGCCACATTCCGTCATGACAATGCAACATAGACAATAGTAATGAGTTCATTTGTACCTTCCGCCTGTGAGGGATTTTGATCCAGTGAACACCTTGAAAAGACAATGAGAGGGCTCAAGTATATAACATGAAAAGTTGCTATGGCAACAATGTCAGGGGACATAAATATGACAGGCATGTTTTCAGTCACCTGCTCTATCTAAGTCCAGTATTCACATTGTTCTGACTGACTGGGGTTCAACTCCAGAGGTGAATCAATTTTCAGTTGCGTCTCGTGACGTCAGACTCGGACTCAACTTTTTGGACTTGCGAATAAGTTACTATAGTACAAAGATTTCACAAGCTCAATCTGGCTTCCTTCTTAATGCGCATGCATCATCATCCATGCACGATCTGCACCCACAGACCTCACTGTAAAATAACTGTACACTTTAGTGCAGGGTCACAACCCTCTGGACCTTGGACTGGTACCAGGCCTGGGGTTGTTTCAAGCCAGGCCATAGAACCCAAATGAAACAGGTTGCCCTGCATTCGGAGGCCATGCATTTTGTCATTCATGGGGTAGTGCTGGCTAGCAAGAGCCTGTCAGCTGAGCTTAAATAGTTGATGAATGACGTGGTTGAAATCACAAGTGGTGTAAAACACATGCACTGAACAAACTTGTTGTTTGAACACCTTTGTATGGACTTGCACAAGCAGTTCTTTCTACAAAGGGAGGTCTGATGGCTGTTGGTGGTGAAAGTCAAAGTCCTAGGCCAAATAAACACAGTATATGGGGGAGAGGAGACACCCCTGACAACTCTGATGTAAGCAGAGGTGGAGTGATAATTTCCCTGAGGCTCCCAAATCACACTGTAGTGGCATGGATGTGTGCTCTGCTTGTCACTTGGGGTTGTGTGTGTGTGTGTGTGTGTGTGTGTGTGTGTGTGTGTGTGTGTGTGTGTGTGTGTGTGTGTGTGTGTGTGTGTGTGGGCAGAGTTGGGTGTGCGGGTGTCACTGGGACCAAATGATTGTCTGATGAATGCCACCTGTGTCTGACTGGGAATTGTTTGCTTGGTGCAGAGAGGAGAGACAGGGGCCGATATTTTTGTTTACCGCAACGTAGCTGTTTTTTTTATCATCATGTTTCCTAGTTCTCCAAGTCCATAAAAATAAACACCCTCGAACTGGACGGACGGCTCCACGTCTCATCGTTGGGCTAAGCAGGTCAGACAAATCCCTGGATTCCCCTCTCAGTGACTAACTTGCTTTGAAGGTCATTACACACACTGATGCCAGTTAGATTCCCAGAGTAGTTTGGGCTGTATTGTGCTTTCACTGGGCTTCATACATCTCAACATGATTGTGTAGTAATGTGCAAAAATATGTGGTTCATCGACTTGAACAGTATTGCTTTTTCCCATGTACCGTCAGTGTTGGTACTTGATGACAGAGGGATGATGATGCAGTACATGCTAGGGGTTGCAAAGACAGTCAACTTTACTGCTCTCTGATGACATGATTGTGACATTAACAACATGGAGGCCTCACAGAAAACAACACGTGAGGAAGCCGGTTCATCGCAGCAAACCAGCAATGGTACACTGACGTGGAAATACTTTACTAAAGAAGAAAACTGTAATACTATCACACAAAATATGCAAGTCCATTCTGAAATACAACAAAAGTTCAAGTACCATGCACACTCATCTTAAAAGGCATCTGCTAATGCTTTCTGCTGAGGAACAATCCAAATCCTCTGGACAGTAATCAATTAGCGACGTCACCAAACGCCTTGCCGTGACAGGAAAAATACAGCTGCAAATCACAAATTTGCAAATGAATTTCGCTGTCAAAGATATAAAACCTTTAGCTGCAGTACATGGAGAAGGTTTCAGTGACTATTGCATTTTGTTGAACCTGGCTACGGTGTCCCATCTCATAACACACTGTGGAAAACTATTGAACACCACTATGACAGCCTGCATGAAAATACTGTGAAAGACGTGTGGTTCACAACTGTTCTATGGGCATCCTCCACGATGGAGCCGTACATCATGTAACTGCTCACTACCTCACTGATTGCCGTGCAGATCCATGACGCCAGAGAGAGATACTGCTGCTGACATTGCTGGCCGTCTAACTGAGATAATCAAGGAATGGGGCATACTGGAGTTTTGCACAGTCCATGATAATGCCAGCAACATGAACTCAGGCATGGAACTGTGTGAAATATTTCCTAAAGATCTGGTACTGTGCACTCAATGCAGTAAGGAGAGTTGTCAGCCACTTGCGCCCTGAGGAAGCGGCACGAGCAGCTTGGCATAAATGCCAACAATCTCCAGACTAACTGGTGGAACTACACAGTCGTCATGCTCCAGCAGCTGTTCGAGCAAAGGATCGGGGTGCAAACAGTCGCGGATGAAACAGTCACCAAACCAAGCGTCCAGACGTCACTCGCCATGTGAGCATCACAGTGGGAGCTGTTGGAACACCTGATTCCAGTTCTGCACCCCAGTGTTCCATCCCCATCATCACATGTATATCAGAACCCTGGTTCAAGCATCTTCAGTTCATCCCGGAGAGCAAAAGAGAGGCTGCCCAGAGCCACCTTAGCAGCCTGTTACGAGATGGGGGAGAGTGTTAACACTAGTGGCAACATGAATTGAGAATGAAATTAGACAGCTAACTTAATCAATTTCAAATTACAGTCTTTTGTTTTATTAACAACAATAGTAAACTTTATTTATAGGCACTTTCCAAACCAGTGCTTCACACAAGTAAACAACTTAGTTAAAACATGCGCAGCTATATGGTTAACTATTAATTTTCATTCTAGAGCGAAGATGCGGCTGATAACGAAGGTGAGCCAGCTCCGGGGCAAAAAAGCCAGGCTTGAGGTTGTGAGCAGCTTTTTGGGCCACCCTTTCAAAGCAGGAGGAAAGCGGGAACTTACTTCAGCCCAGCTGAAGAAGTCTGTGATTATTTCATGACATGCATTCCCATCATGGGGAACCCACTGCAGTGGTAGGCCCACAACCAGGACAGATTTCAGTGTTTGGCCAAGCTATGCAAAAGATACTTGGCTGCTCCTGCCACCAGCACCCCGATCGAGAGAATTTGTTCACTGGCTGGGAATACCACCATGCAACAGTGGGTGAGCCTGTTGCCTCTACTTGTTTGTTCCGTGTAATATTGCGTATGAGCCGTTTATTAGCATATGCATTAAATTTTGATAATACAGTTTGTCACTTGTTGCAAAGCAGTCCCTTCTCCTGTGGTTTTATACATGACATCATTAGTGACTATTTGAGGTTGACTCGACTTTCATCACATAACTGTTGACTTTAAAAAATCTGAAGGCGTGCAACCCCTAATACATGCTGTGAATTCTACAGCTATACAGTAACGATGCTGTGTTCTCAGCAGGCTGACAGCTGATGAGCCCTCGCTACCATCATCAGAGACTTGAGACTTGATTTCACACACTCTTGTACTCTTGTTTAGACCTGGTATGATCCATCCTGGTGTGATCTGATCACTTGTAGTCAGCTCTTCAATGATCAGATCTCTGGATACATTGACATGGTGTGTGTGCACACCTTGTATTGAAGCTGACCACTTGTGATCAAATCACTCAGGATGGATCTTAAAGCCAGGTGTGCACAGGGCCTTTTAGTAGGGGCGCTGTACAGTTTCATAAATGAGACCTGGATACTTCCCTCGGAGGTGGCGGAGACCAAAACAGTGAAAGGACAGCAAATGTTACAGATTGGGTCACCTTCAGAGGTGATACTATTGTTCTGTTCACATCTGCCCTTGGGGTTTGGTTGAGTTCTTTTAGTCTTAATATATCTCTGATATTCGTGTGTGTGTGAGTGTGTGCGTGTGTGTGTGTGTATATACCTAGGAACTTGACCAGCAGGGAATGGGGATATTTCCTCAGATGTTCCATGTAGATCTTTAGGTTGGCCAGAAGGAACCTGATTTCCCGTTTGTTCTGGGTCTTCAAAAAGAAACGTTTATCGTTCCTAGAGGTTTAAAAACACAAATTAAGTTGATCTTTAAGTCAAGTCGAGTCAGATTTAATTGTATTGCACCAAATCATAACAAAAGTTATCTCATGACACATTACAAGTAGAGCAGGTCCAGTACCACACTCCTTCAATGAACCTCCACCCAACAATTCTCCATGAACAAGCACATCCTGCAACAGCGGTGGCGAAAACCTTCTTTTTAACAGGAAGCAAAGTGGAACAGATCTAGGATCAGTGGGGACGGAGGTCTGCTTTGACTGGTTGGGGGGAAAGAGAGCAGGAGAGTGGGGCAGAGACAAAGACAGATAATGGAGGAAGACCAATGACATGTTCCAGTCTCTGTAGAAGGATGTGGTGGTCAATGGTATCAAAAGCTGCACTGAGATCTAATCAGACCAGCACAGAGACCAGTCCCTCATCTGATGCTAGTAGGAGGTCATTGGTAACTTTGACTAGTCCTGTTTCTGTGCTATGATGAACCTGAAACCTGACTGGAAATCCTCTAATAAGCTGCTGCTATGGAGAAGTCACAGAGCTGTTTAGCAACTGTTAAGGGATGAGTGGTAGTCAGGTATTTCATGGCATGTTGTATGACCTTGTGTGGTGCCCTACATCATTAAAGGCATTCATTGTCTTTGTTTTGAGCAAAACAAGAGTATATCTACACTGCAGTGAGCTGAGAGCAGCATGAGGAGTCCCCCCTCTGCTCTTTATAAAGGTGAATCTGTTTTAACAGGCTAGCAGTGGGTGTGATGCACATCGTTGCCTATCTGAGTCAAGTTATGGCTTACATACTCAAAGGTACATTTACAGTGTTGAGGTTTGGCAAAGATGGTTGAAGAAGCTTTTCCCATCATGAAACCAACCACAAGATGGTGCATGAGTTGCAGCTGTTGCCTGGTGACTCACGTCAGGAAGAAGTCGGCTTTGCTTTTGGAGTTGCTGATGAACTGGAGGTAGCAGTTATCGGAGCAGAGCGACTGCTGATACTCCTGCTCTGTCATTCCTAGAGACACTCGCAGACTGGCGAACACAGGGCCTGCAAACGTCTCCATGATGAAGTCCTGCGCACGCACGCACGCACACACACACACACACACACACACACAGATAAGGGCCCATAGAACAAAGGGAGTTCATGGAGGACTCTATTTCACCCAGCCATTTCACACTAGGATGCCAATCCTGCCCAGGACCCCCACAGTGACAATAAAACAAGGGAATCCCCCCCCCCCCCCGATGGTATCACACACTCAGTCTCTGACATCCCATACTCAACTCTTTTTCATGGTAGCAATACCAGAGCCTGAATCAGCTGTGTTAATGTGTTAAAGGTGCACTTAGCGCTCTGCTGCCTGACGTCACTCCAATTGACACTTGTTGTAAATACCAAATAAACACAGAGCAGGCTCACCCCTCCCTCCATGTTTCTGTGAATGTCATGAACGTGCATCGACATCGAAAGTGGACCTGTGCTGCGCTAACGTCGCTAAGATGAGTGCGCAAACTCCAACTGTTGGTTGAGAAAAGTCCTTCTACAATATCTTTACGATATTAGGTTATGAGTTACAGCTGATATATAGAGCTCATGGGATAGACTTGGAAATGAATGACTTTATTGGCAAGAGGGCTCAGGTGAGCAGTGCATGTATATATAACAACATATCTTCACCTTTACCTACCTACTAAGAACTTAGCCAACTGTGTTTTGGATAGGAAGCCCTTCTGTCGGTGGAGTTCCAACCACCTTTGAATCGATTCTCCAATGTAAATGTGGGTCTTTGTTCGTTCTTTCTCAACCCCTCTTCTTCTCAGCTAATATTCATCAGAGCATCTTTTCTTTGGTTGAGCCTAAGCCATTTCCCAAAGTGTATGTGTTGAGTTGTTAGACGCTGTCCAGCTATCTAGCAGCTAGCTTGCATCTTACTACGCTTCTTAATTGACTCTGCTTATTCCCCAATGTACGCATGCGTAACACCCCATCCCCTCACCCCATCCTCAACCATCTCGTCAGTGATTGGCTGGAATGTAGTTTGTTATGTTTATGTCCACATCCTGTGCACTCAGTGTTTGTTTGCCATTTGTGAGCCCTGTGTTGTCTCCAGAGACCAGACTTTTTCATAGTGTATTCAGGGGACAGGCAGCTAGCGGATCAAGGGGAGATGACCTTCGATTTGTGACAAAAATGAAATCATGCTTAAACCACGCAACAACACTTAATGCACCTCTAAGTAAGCACAAGTAGCTGCTCCACATGCATGCTACCTGACTCCAACTCTGCCAGCACAGCCGCACCAAGTTACCACGAAGCTGCTAACTTGACTTAGAGAACAAAGGAGAATCCTCCAGTTTTCCCCTGAACTCGATATGCTGACTCCAAAAGGACATATGCTGAACAGACAGCATCAAACCTCCGGACAACAACTCTTCCTTCTTCAGTTCATCAGGCTAAGTACCACTTGACCTGGTAACACCTGATCCGGTAACACCACTGGTCATGAACACAGCAGTCAGGACACAACATTATGTTTGAGGACAGTTAGACGGTCTGTTTCCCTATTGACTGTTGATGTACATGAAGTGTAGTTGTTGTTTAATCTCTAGAGTTGTCGTGATCACCAGCTGATAAGAATTTGGTGTTAGGTCTTTGCTTGCAAACGAATCACCCTCTTTCCTAACTTGGCACTGTGACCTACTCTAGTTGGTCTCCAGTCTGGAGGTGACTGGAGGAGTGGAGGTGAGATTCAAACATCACACTTCTCTTTGTCTCAGACCACGTGTGTTCATCTTTGCATTACGTACACATGCACGTACAGGGACAAAGACATGGGTTCTCACACACACCCTCCCATACACACACACACACACACACACACACACACACACACACACACACACACACACACACACACACACCTGCTCACACACACACACTTGCTTCCCAGTAGTTTAGTTCTTTAGTTAGACTGGTTAGGTTGAACTGTGAATTTGGCTTGTATGGTGTAAATATTAATTTAATTTTGTAAAAATCAATTCTAAATATTAATCAATGGCAAGTTAGTAGTTCTGTAATGTAGTTGGTGCTTCTCTGAGAGTGAATTGGCTATCTCCGTGTTTTCAGGGTGGTGTCCTAATGTGGCTTTCATGCAAGTTAAGCCCCACTAAATTGACACTTAGTTCTTATTTAAGTAACTATTAGATTATTTTTCAGAGCCAAAATAATTTGATCAGCACTGTTATGCACAACAGTGTAATTTACAGGAATAATACTGATCAGAAAGTATGATGTGTGCACCTACCTCATGAATTTGAGTCACCTCAAGTCTGAAGTCTTCGTCTGACAGTTGGTTCTAGAGGCACACACGTGGAAGACATCACAAACTTGATTACCACCAAGAAAAGTTATTGACCACAGGTTCACAGCTTCAACAACATCATATTTCCTACTGTGGGATTTCCTTTATTATTAAACTAGTAAATTAAGTATAAGTATATGCAATTATCTATATAAACTTTTGAAACTCTGAGTGAGATATTCAAAAACCCAGATTCAATGAATACATTCCTTGTGCCTTTGGTATTTCGGCTCATACAGATATGAAACGATAGTTGCAGGGTAGCATGTGAGAAGTCTCTGATCATGTGACAAGATCATAAGCAGAGGTGCATGCGACAGGCATAGTGACTAGTCAGGCCTTCCAAATACAGACATGTCAGGAAAGGGCGGAGTCGAGGAGCAGAGTATAGCTGTCTTATCACTTGACAGGGAGCCGGAGGGGTACGGGTCTCCTTTGTATCCTCTGGTGCTCTTGGAAAGGTTAAACATTCATTAAAAACGTTTGAAAAAAGTAGCCCATCTAGTAGCATAAGATGGCGAGTCGAACAACAAACAGAGGTGGTGGTGCCTGGCTCATTGCCCCCCTGGCTACAGGAGACGACAGGTCATACCAGAAACAGCTCCCCTACCTTTTTTGTCTACACTGCTGGTGACAATAAACATCTTGAAGGGCATCCAGCCCTCCAGGAAGATGTACGCACAGCCGACCATCTTCTGGAGTTGGATTATCCTTTTTTAAATATAGTCATATTTTTGGCATAGATGCCCTTATTTAACGGTAAACAAGGGAGGGGGGGGGGTGTGACATGCAGCAAAGGGCCCTCAGCCAGGATTTGAACCAGGGTCAGCTGCATATGTGACATGCCACTTGGCCACCTGAACAAGTCTGAAACTGATCATTTAATTCAGTGGTACTTCTGTTGGTGGAGTCTGTAACATTATGAAGTAGGCACACTGACACCGTGGCTATGTGTCTAATGGAATGCCTTTATTAGCGAACATGCACTCCCTAGTGGCAATAGTAAGCCACATCTCCCTTTCTAGAAAACCAATAATAACAAGTCCTATTTTATTTAAAGCTCTAAGTCAAAGATTACTGCTGAACATGTCATCCTATTAACCAACCTAAAACTAACAAGGCCATCATACCCTTGTATAACCATGTACCATAACATGTGCCAATATAAACATGGGGAAGCCATGTCAGTTGCAGTCATAGAGGAAGTCCCTTCACAGGGAATGGGGGATGGATGGAGGGCTGTTGTCCGGGGTTTGTTTGGGGGGGCGGAGTCAGAGTAGGCTAGAGTGAGGTGACGGCAGTTTCTCCTGTCTGTCTGACCCTGCACAATGACCTGCAAGGAGCAGTGATGAAGGTCGTCAACTTCTGTGATGCCTCTGATAGTTGAACCTGCCCAAACCCACACAGGGCATCCAGTTTGGTGAAGATCTTGTCTTTTGTCCCAATGTGTGCTCTATGGAGGGTAGCACATGGAACTCCCGCTGCACACTCTTATTTAAGGGGCTCAGGTTCATGCAGATCTGGACTGTGTCACGTGCTTCAGGGACTACCACCATCCCCGCACACCATTCTGTTGGTTCCTCCACATGGGTTATGATGTCCTCGTCCAGCAGGCGCCTAAGTTCTGTTTTGACCATCCCCAGCCGGTGCAATTGGCTGGGCCTCTGGCTTTAACTGAATGTGATATTCACCCTCCAGTTTCCCCATGCCTCTGAACAGGTTAGGGAAAGCTCCTTTGTCCTCCTGCACTAGGTCAGGAGACACTGCATGTGCCTGTGTTGGTCTAACCAACTGTCAGTGCTGTGAGAGCTGGGCGGCTTAATACAGGTCTAAGGAGGCCACGAACCACACAGATGTCCTGTTGTGTTGACCGTTCGTGGTGTAGCAGCTCAGTCTGGAGCACGCACTCACATCCAGAGGTGTTTGACTGGGGCCCTGGAGGACTTCGGCCGCGAGCAGAAGTGGGCCTGTTGACTGCTGGTGGTAGAGACTCACTGGTATCGTCCGCTCCAGTATCTATGTTTAAAAGGATGTCTTGGTTGAACAGGCTAAGTGTAGCTTTCCAAGGTTCGCCTGAGTCACTTCCAATAGAACCCAGAAATTCTATCTCAGGCACATAGCCCTCTTCCTCTAGCTCAGAAAGAGATTGTGACCTGCAGATGGACGCATAGTGGCCTTTTTTTCCTGGCACATCCTATAGAACACCTCTCTGGCTAGGCAGACTTGCCTCCCATGGGGACACTTTCCACGCCACGAACATGGTTTGGTCTCCGGGTTTGAGCTGCCCCATGTTCTGTCACTCCTTTGTGCAGGCCTGTTTGTTTCACTTTGTTTGGGTTTGATGTCTTTCGTGTGAACCGGTGTGACTGAGCTCTTGGATGTGTTATAGCCTCTGCCAGTTGTCCTGGCTCACTGTCAGTACCTAGCAGGCTTTGTTTCTTTATAGTTTCCTTCTGTATAGATATTTTTGCGTTTAGAGTGAGCCCTGCATCCATCTGCATCTTCTCAGACAGTGACCTGTCAGGGAGGCCAACTACTATTCTGTCTCTGATTAGCTCCTCACGTAAATTGCCATAGTCACGGTAGGCACTGAGCTCGTATGATGCAGTGATAAACTTGTCAACAGTCTCTCCATTTTCCTGTACTCTATTGTTGAATCTGGCTCTTTCAGAGATCACATTACGTTTGTAAACAAAGTGATAATCTACCTCCTTCCTGACTGTCATACACTTGAGTTGCTCTGCTGTAAGATTTCTGGAACAAAAAACAGACTCTGCTTCAGCACCCATAGAGTACAACAGCCTTTCCTAAGGTTGCTTATCTAAGCCTGATGCTCTCAAATCAGGTGATCTACTGGGGGCCATTCTTCTGGGAGACTGAAGTCAAATTCGGATCGAGGGTTTATTTGGAACAGTGCTTGTGCCATTGTGCTTGCTGCCTGTTGTTCCTGTTCTGGCATGGGGTCTGTCTGCTGCACACACTAGGTGACATGCAGTTAACACTAGGCTACTGTGTAGCTAGCTACTAGTATTAGCTTAGCTATTGGCCGAAGATGCCTTTCACCACAAAATGCTCAGATGCAGAGAATTCTTATTAGAACAATGTTATCAACACTCTTAAACAACGTCTGGCTGCATCTTAACATTCTGCTGCCATGCACTTCTGACACCACGTCACAATATGAAGGAGGCACATTAACACTTGTGAGACCTGCCTTCACCAGGCTACCAGAATCAGCACAAGAGGAGACAAAGTGTCCACACAAGGAGCTCAAGGTTTAACAAACGAGGTTTATTAGTGTACAGTTGTTTCTCTGAGGTACAACAAACAAGTAAGACGCTAATAAAAACGCACGGGGCGCAAAAACTAGAATTTGGAAAAACACCAAATCTAAACACGGGCAGCACTATAAGCTGAAGGAACGATAACAAAAAGGCGACCACCAGACGAACTCTGGGGTGAAATAAGAATTTGGGGGAAGAAAATAAATCAAGGCTGAGGAATCGCGAGCCAAATAGAACGGAAATCTAAGGAAATAAAAAAGGGTCAGCACTCAGCTGCTATTATCCAGCAAATGACTAACAAAAAAAACACAGAAATACTGGGTCTTGTAGCACACCTTAGTGGCTCAGGAGAAAGTGGAACGAAATCACACTTAGAAAAAGTAACAATCAACGAGGAGGTCTCTCTACTCAGACTAGAAAAATATAACAATGAAAAAACTAGAAAACAGCGACGAGGCAGCAAACTCGGAAAAAACGTACAAAAACGCACGGAAGGTGAGCAGGTCAGGACGACGGATGCTATTCAACATTCCGGCACATGGAAACAACCAGCTCAGACTTAAATACCTAGGGGGGTAATCAGGGAATGGATTCAGCTGGTGTTTCCTGTGTGCCGCAGAGTGACTGACAGAGGGAGCAGCCAATCACCAACCAACAGGGGCGGAGCTCGGAACTGGGTGGAGAGAGGGAAATAGCACAGGAATGCTGGATCATAACAACACTGTGGCTTTGGGTACACTGGAATGCCCTTATTAGCTAACAGTAAGTTAGAGTACAAAGAGTACAAAATGTTTCTTTTTCTCTTTCTTATCCTGGTAGGCCATCAGGAGCCAACATGATTGCTACTCTGTGGCTGCTTTCATTCCCCAACAACTGGAAACAATCAGCTTGGAAGGTTCAGCAGGGTTTGCACAAGTCCTGGATTTATGGATCTGATGGAGGTGGGATGCTACTAGTGGTTTGAGGCAGGTGGTAGAGGCCAAGCCAGTGCAGCGCCAATCTTTCCTGAAAGGGGGTTTTGGTGGAGAGTGGATTGCCAGGTGGCCTAGTTGCATCCTCCAAGCACTCCAAGGACTTAGACAGGCTACTGTTGCTTGCCAAATGACAGGAGGCTGCAGATGCGAAGATGCTGCACCTCAAGGTCACGTTTGTGCTGTATGTTTGCTTCGTAAACGTCACGGTCAAAATCAAAACCCTAACATCCACTCATTGGCAACTCTAACATTGTCTAGTTGGTTTTAGGGACATGGTTGGAGGTGGATGCCAGACCAGAATTAGAGTCCATTGTCAACCGAAGAGTCATTCTGTCCAGCTTGATAGTCCAACAGGTCCAGCGGCAGCTTGGAAAGCTTGCTGGTCTGCCAGTGACATGTTTGAGTAAAGCACCTTGCTGGAAATTAGCTACTTTTAAAGGGTGATTTGTATTTTCAGCCATTCACTGTGATAACATGACGTGATGAAAGAAAAAGCCCCACACTGAAGTCTTCAGTGGAGAGATGCAACCAGGCAGCAGCAGAGTTTGAGAAAATAGCAGAGCTGAGCATGGGAACACCCAGGGAGCAGTGAGAGGAATGGTTGCATTCACTCTGAATCACCAGTCACAAGGCAGCACAGGCATGTGCTGCTCACACTCTGTTGACTCAGCAGCTTGTTACACTCCTGTTGTGTTGTACTAGCAGTCCCAAACACACACACACACACACACACACACACACACACACACACACACACACACACACACACACACACACACACACACATTAAGAGCCCATGATACATAGGGAGTACATATTGTAATTATGTCTCTGTGAGGACCTTCAAAAAATTAAACTCAACCTTGAACCTCATAACTAAATGCCTGACCCTAACCCTGACCCTTGACCTCAAACCATAACCTAATTTTAACCCCAACTCTAAAACCAAGTCTTGACCTACAAACATTCCTGTGAAGAAATGAGCACTCACAATGTCCTCACTCTCAAAATTTTTCTAACTCTGTGGTTTAAATTTGTACTCACTATTTAGCAAATAAAACAACATACACATGCATGCTTCTAGAAGTTCAGCATTCCAGATGGCTTTGTTTTGAGTCCTGAGGGTTCACATGACCTGTCTGATCTTCCTTAGAATCAAAATCAGAATACTTTTTTCATCCCCAAGGGAAATTCTGCTCATAACAGTGCTCCACTCAACAACAATAAAACAGGAATGAAGAGAGCACGTGGCACAGGACATTTTTATATGTACGATATGATTATTTCCTCCACAGTTGTCAGTGGAACCCAACAGTGAGTGTTGCCTTCTTGAACTTTTACAGCAGCCTGCCTTAGGCATTGTCTTAGTCCCTGGGACTCAAATTGTACCGTCTAGTTAGGTTTGCCTGGGTCATCACCGATGGAGACCTTGGTATCTCTGACCACCCCTTCCACTATGAAGGGGTTTCAAGATTCACCTGTCTTGGTTGTCTTCTGGGGACACATGATGCTCTCCTGCAGTGTTCCAAGTAGCTGCTTGGGGCAATAGTTGTCAGAATTGTCATGTTCATATCTCATCCATATATGCCCCCTGACAGGTGGAACCTAGCCATGAGAACAAATTTAATATTCCTTCATCTCTGTTTTCAAAATCATCTTTAAAAAAATTTTGGAAGAAGGATTCCAAGTCCACACATAGGGATGCAAAATTAGTGATTTTACGGGTTAAACAAATAAAAAAAAAAACACCAATACATGTGGTTCACCACCCTTCATCAGGGTGTTGGTAACAAAGAGTCAAGGCATAATTATAGTTGGATAGATTTCAGCTGTGCCACGCAGGCACTTGCAACACATTTGTTAGGCCACTAGAGGCAGATATTGTAGACAAATCTGATGCAGGTCAACAAACAAATACAAGTCAAGTCGAGTCAGTTTCATTTGTACGGCGCCAAATCACAACAAAGTTCTCTCATGACTCTGTCCAAGTAGAGCAGGTCCAGTACCACTCCTTCAATGAACCTCCACCCAACAATTCTCCATCAGCAAGCACATCCTGCAACAGCAGCCACCAAAACCTTCCTTTTAACAGGCAGGAACGTCGAGCAGACCCAGGATCAGTGGGGACGGCCTTCTGCTTTGACCGGTTCGGGGGGAAAGAGAGCAGGAGAGCGGGGCAGAGACAAAGACAGATAATGGAGGAAGACAGATATACAGAAGGAAAGAGTGGGACAGAGATAAAGAGAGATAAAGAGAGAGAGACTGATGGACAGACAGGGACGTGAGCAGGTGGAGCTACAGGTGACAGCTGGAGCCTCTTCAGGTCTGTAGCCTCCTCCAGCTGCACCCAGGATCTGGGATGAGGGGAACCCGAAGGCTTCGGAGAAGAAGACGAGTTAGTGATACGTATGAGTATGATTTATATATGACACATATAGGAGGACAGAGAGAGAAGAGAGGAGTAGAAAGAAGCCCAGTGCAACATGGGAGATCCCCAGCAGTCTGAGCCTATAGCAGCAGATCTAAGGGCCAGCCTAAGCAGTCCTGACTATAAGCCTGATCAACAAGGAAGGTCTTTAGTCTGCTCTTAAACCTAGAGAGGGGGTCTGCATCCCAGACCAAAACTGGGAGACGGTTCCACAGGAGGGGAGCCTGATAGCTGAAGGTTCTGGCTCCCAGTCTACTGTTAGAACTCTAGGAACCACCAGTAACCCTGCATCCTGGGAGTGAAGGGTTCCAGCTGGATAATAGGGAACTAGGAGCTCTGTCAGGGATGAAGGAGCCTGATTGTTGAGGACTTTGTATGTTAGAAGGAGAATTTTGAATTCTATTCTAAATTTGACAGGGAGCCATGCAGAGAAGCAGTCCAGGAGAGACATGGTCTCTTCTACCAGTTCTAGTCAACACGCGGGCAGCAGCATTCTGGACCAGCTGGAGAGTCTTTAGGGACCTACTGGTGCAGCCTGATAGGAGGGAATTGCAGTAATCCAGCCTGGAAGTGACAAAGGCAGGGACTAGTTTTTCTGCATCTTTTTGAGACAGGATGTGTCTGATCTTAGCAATGTTTCGTAAATGAAAGAAAGCAGTCCTAGAAATTTGCTTAATGTGGGCATTAAAGGACAGATCCTGATCGAAAAGAACTCCTAGGTTCCTTACGGTCGTGCTGGGGCCCAAGGTAATACCTTCCAGGGTACCTGTCTCATTAGATAGGGTGTCTCTAAGGTGTTTTGGGCCCAGGACAATGACTTCAGTTTATCAGAGTTTAATGAAAGGAAATTATGGGTCATCCAAGTTTTTATCTCCTTTAGACAGGCCTCCAGTTTAGTCAGCTGATTTATTTCATGTGGATGCATTGATAAGTACAGCTGTGAGTCTTCAGCATAGCAGTGAAAATTAATAGAGTGTTTCCTAATAATGTGACCGAGAGGAAGCAGGTAAAGTTGCTGTTTGCTGTTTCTGTGCAATGATGAATCCTGAAACCTGACTAGAAATCCTCTAATAAGCTGTTGCTATGGAGACGTCACACAGCTGTTTAGCAACTGCTTTCTCCAGAATTTTGGAGAGGAATGGAAAATTTGATATTGGTCTGTAGTTGGTAGAACTTCTGGATCCAGGGTTGCTTTTTTGAGAAGGGGTCTAATTCCTGCTACTTTAAAGGACTGAGGGACGTAACCAGATACCTGCGACACATTGATCATATCTAAGAGAGAGGCGCTAACGAGGGGTAGAGAGTCCTTTAGCAGCTTAGTTGGGATGGAGTCTAGGAGACAGGTGGAGGTTTAGAGGAGGAAATTATTGAACTGAGCTCATCAAGGCTAACAGTAGAAAAACTGTCAAAGTGTACGTCTGGTCCTCCAGCAGCCTCTAAGGCCTCTGAGGCTATAGGTGCCATGTTGTCAGCTGATGGCAGGAGGAGGAGAATTTTGTTTCTAATAAGGACAATTGTATATATATATACATGTATACATGAAAATGTATACATGTGAAGCACTTTTGCGCTTCCTATGGACTTTTCCTTAATTAAGTCTAAATTCTTGCTTGTGTTGTACGTCGCTTTGGACAAAAGCGTCTGCTAAATGAAATTGTAGAATTGTATATATGCATATATATATGTATATCCTATACAGAAACAGGAATGCTAGGTTCAGTAGAGCTGTGGCTCTCTGTCAGTCTGGCTCCAGTCCTGAAGAGGAACCTGGGTTGTTCTTGTGTTCCTCTATTAGTGCTGAGTAGTCGGCTGCTCTGGTTCTACGAAGGGCTTTCCTTTAGCTTTTAAGGCTGTCTTGCCAGACTACATGTGACTCCTCCAGTTTGGAGGAGCGCCATATTCTTTCTAGTTTCTGAGTTTTTGTTGAAGCTGTCTGGTTTCAGAATTGTACCAAGGTGCTTGTTTCCTTGGATTTGAAGTTTTCTTTTTTTAATGGGGCAAATGAGTCCAAAGTTGTTCTTAAGGTGCCTGCTGCACTTTGATAAAATGATCAATTTGGGAGGGACTAAGGTTGACAACATTTTCCTCTGTAACAATGGGACATGACACTGAATTTAGCACCAATGGAATTGCTTCCTTAAATCCAGGTGTGGCCTGATCAGACAAACATCTGGAAACCACCGTTTTCCTGAGTGGAGTGTAGTTGATTAGTGCAAATTCAAAAGTGATGAACTGATGGTCTGATAAAAGTGTTCCGTGGAAATACAACTAGATGTTCAGCTTCAGTTCCACATGTTAGGAGGAGGTGGAGGGTGTGGTTGAGACAGTGAGTCGGTTCATGGACAGACTGATGGAAACCAACTGAGTCTAGAAGAGAGAGAAATGCAGCACCAGACTGTGGTTATCAACATCCTCATGAACATTGAAGTCTCCTACAATCATGACTTGATCTGATTTAGAACTAAACTGATAGAAACTCTGAGAATTCAGATCAGAATTCAGAGTCAGGACCAGGAGGACAGGACACAATGATAAATAAGAGTGGCTGTAGAGTTTTCCAGGTTGGATGAGACAAATTGAGAATCAGGCTTTCAAATGAATTGAAACTTATTTTGGGTTTGGGATTTATTACTAAACTTCTGTCAAAAGTGGCAGCAACTCCACCTCCTGGGCCAGAGCCTTGGGGAATGAGAGTGTGAATGTGACTGGAGGAGTGGGTTCATTCAGACTAGCATCCTCATCATCACCAGCCAGGTTTCAGTACAACAACACAACAAGACAAAATCAAGGTGAAATCCCCAATTGGAAAAATAGTATTGACATCATTCCAAATATTCACATTTCGTTCAAGAGTATTAAACTCCACATGAAAAAGCCAATAAATATGAGTAAGTTATACATCACAATTCATAGCCAAGGGTAACTTATCCAGCAAAACAGATTTCTGCACTCACTGGCCAGCACCGGAGATGTGAGCGCCACATGGCATCTTAGCACAATCTAGACTGATATTGAAATATAGCAATAAACGAGCAAACATAATAGGGTCGACCCTAATCAGGTCTACACTGGATTACTGGATTGAAAATTGGCAGCAATTAGGCTCAAGTATTTGTATTCTCAGTCATCCAGGTCATCGTTATTATCAAGAATAATCAATTTCGGCAACTTTCACTTACAAGAGGTGAGTCCAGTTGCTTTACTTACAAGAGGTGAGTCCAGTTCCCTAAATTGATTATTCCTAAGAATTAAGTTCAAGAAAAAAAATATGCTGTGTGGTAGAAACATTTTACTGTTCGTGAGTTCTGTGACATTTTATGATTTAAAGTGAACTAAGTTTGAGCTTCCAAACAGCTGGTGCAGCAGTATGCAGTAGTTATGTGTTCTACCCTGCAGCTACATGTTTTTGCTTGTATAGGCTAATATCTACACAATAATTGTCCTGATACACTCAGGAAATAGCTGCAGAAGCCCCCAGCTGCTGGAGAAGAAACATCTGATCTCCATCTACACCACCCTCTGAAGCAGGTCAGTTCAAATGTTCACTTGTGGTCTCTGTGTAAGTTAACTGATAGCACTGCTATGTTGTTATCATTACTATTGTTGTTGTTGTTCTTATTGTTGAATGTTACAATCACACCTTGTTACAAATTAAATGTAGGTTTTTGCCAAATTAAATTAAGTTTGTTTGTACAGTGCTATTTTATATGCGTATGTGGGGGTTAGGGGAGGACATTTTGGCTCATGTCTTGACGGGGCTGTTTGTAGGTCAAGAATTCGCTTTTTTGTTGAGTTGGGGTTAAAATTAGGTTGTGGTTTGAGGTCAAGGGTCAGGGTTAGGGTCAGGCATTTAGTTATAAAGGTCAAGGTTGAGTTTAATTTTTTTGAAGGTCCTCACAGAGACATAATTAGGGCCTGAGCCAGAAGGTACTTCTGGCGAAGACCCTATTATGTTTGCTCGGCAGAGCAACACATTAGCAGCACTAAAAACACTAAAAACACACACTAAACAGTGTCCCAGGCCCCCCCAACACCCATGAGGCAACTGGGCCAGACGGCCTGGAGCCAGTTTTCACATACACACCCATTCAAAACCTGGTACTGGACTGTTCTTGCTCTCAATGAGTGCGCGCTATATGCGCATAATGCGCATAATCTAATTTGACCCCCTGAACATGCATGAAATTCGCTGAAATTCGGCACAATCGTTCAGTATGTCTCAACATTCACTAATCAAAAACAAAAACGCCACAAAAGTCTATAGCGCCACCTAGGGAGCCACACAAAAAAAAGATAATTTTTTTTAATTTCGCGCGCTATAACTCCTCACACAAAACTCCCACAAACATGGGACCAACACCGTTGGACTCGTCTCATCAAGACGAACAATTCTTACACTCTGACCCCTCACCTATCTCCAACAGAATGTCCACAAATTGGACAAAACTGTCAAAATCAGGACTTTTTTTACTCCCCGAACAAAATCTATCTCCTCCTAAACCGTAAATGCCAGGGCTTCCAAACTTTCACACATTACTCTCCCAACTGTGCTGATTAAAAGTTCAGTAAGAATAATATACTACGCGCTCGGTTCCCATTTTATAAGCCCTCAAAGTCGGGGAGACACGTTTCACGCTTACAATGGAAGTCAATGGGGAGGCCGTGTCCTCTCATGGTGCATACTCTCGAACAAATGCTTCTCACGTCTATACCATACATCGCACAGCTTTTAAAAACATATCACTGTATTCCTGACAAAAATCCCTACAAAAATATGGTATTTTGTGTTACTTTCGACCAACGTAGGCCGAGTTATTCAGCTTTTACACACTACATTTCTCTTAATCCTCCACTCTCTCCACTCTAGCACAGATCAAAGAAAGTGCAGCGGGGGAGGGGTTCTTAAAGGGCCAGCTGGCAGCTCTGCTCTCAGCTCTACTCTGAGCTCTGACAGAGATGGCAGAGATTTGTTTACTGTAGTCATGGAAACCACAATTGGCGCTTCTCTGCCCTCATGTACATACTCTCAAACAAACACTTGTAGCTTCTAAACTAAAACACTCACACCTTCAGAAAACACACCGTTGAATTCCTGAGAAAAAACTCTACGAACTGATGTCTTTACATTACACTTTTGACCAACATATGCAGAGTTATGACTGTGTTTGTCAGTAAAACTGCCAAATCCTCCTCTGCTCTCCACTCTGACAGAGATGGCAGAGAGCGAGCAGAGAAGGGAGGGGCTCTTAAAGGGCCGGCTCTCAGCTCTGCACTCACACTGTGCAGCGCACTGAGGCTCGTATCTCCTCAACTACAAGGCCTAGGGATTTGCCGATTACACCGTTGGATTCGGGCCGGTGTCAAGGATGTGGCCATAGGCCGCGCGGGGGCTCAGGCCCTAACAACGCTGCTTGCAGCTTTAATTACAATATGTACTCCCTATGTATCATGGGCTCTTAATGTGTGTGTGTGTGTGTGTGTGTGTGTGTGTGTGTGTGTGTGTGTGTGTGTGTGTGTGTGTGTGTGTGTGTTTGGGACTGCTAGTACAACACAACAGGAGTGTAACAAGCTGCTGAGTCAACAGAGTGTGAGCAGCACATGCCTGGGCTGCCTTGTGACTGGTGATTCAGAGTGAATGCAACCATTCCTCTCACTGCTCCCTGGGTGTTCCCATGCTCAGCTCTGCTATTTTCTCAAACTCTGCTGCTGCCTGGTTGCATCTCTCCACTGAAGACTTCAGTGTGGGGCTTTTTCTTTCATCACGTCATGTTATCACAGTGAATGGCTGAAAATACAAATCACCCTTTAAAAGTAGCTAATTTCCAGCAAGGTGCTTTACTCAAACATGTCACTGGCAGACCAGCAAGCTTTCCAAGCTGCCGCTGGACCTGTTGGACCTGTTGGACCTGTTGGAGTCATTCTGTCCAGCTTTCAAGCTGGACAGAATGACTCTTCGGTTGACAATGGACTCTAATTCTGGTCTGGCATCCACCTCCAACCATGTCCCTAAAACCAACTAGACAATGTTAGAGTTGCCAATGAGTGGATGTTAGGGTTTTGATTTTGACAGTGACGTTTACGAAGCAAACATACAGCACTAACGTGACCTTGAGGTGCAGCATCTTCGCATCTGCAGCCTCCTGTCATTTGGCAAGCAACAGTAGCCTGTCTAAGTCCTTGGAGTGCTTGGAGGATGCAACTAGGCCACCTGGCAATCCACTCTCCACCAAAACCCCCTTTCAGGAAAGATTGGCGCTGCACTGGCTTGGCCTCTACCACCTGCCTCAAACCACTAGTAGCATCCCACCTCCATCAGATCCATAAATCCAGGACTTGTGCAAACCCTGCTGAACC
This sequence comes from Aulostomus chinensis, assembly GCF_037954235.1. Taxonomy (NCBI): domain Eukaryota; kingdom Metazoa; phylum Chordata; class Actinopteri; order Syngnathiformes; family Aulostomidae; genus Aulostomus; species Aulostomus chinensis. Next base: position 21,631,790 of record NC_141338.1, on the reverse strand, counting down.
TTCCAAGCTGATTGTTTCCAGTTGTTGGGGAATGAAAGCAGCCACAGAGTAGCAATCATGTTGGCTCCTGATGGCCTACCAGGATAAGAAAGAGAACAAGAAACATTTTGTACTCTTTGTACTCTAACTTACTGTTAGCTAATAAGGGCATTCCAGTGTACCCAAAGCCACAGTGTTGTTATGATCCAGCATTCCTGTGCTATTTCCCTCTCTCCACCCAGTTCCGAGCTCCGCCCCTGTTGGTTGGTGATTGGCTGCTCCCTCTGTCAGTCACTCTGCGGCACACAGGAAACACCAGCTGAATCCATTCCCTGATTACCCCCCTAGGTATTTAAGTCTGAGCTGGTTGTTTCCATGTGCCGGAATGTTGAATAGCATCCGTCGTCCTGACCGGCTCACCTTCCATGCGTTTTTGTACGTTTTTTCCGAGTTTGCTGCCTCGTCGCTGTTTTCTAGTTTTTTCATTGTTATATTTTTCTAGTCTGAGTAGAGAGACCTCCTCGTTGATTGTTACTTTTTCTAAGTGTGATTTCGCTCCACTTTCTCCTGAGCCACTAAGGTGTGCTACAAGACCCAGTATTTCTGTGTTTTTTTTTGTTAGTCATTTGCTGGATAATAGCAGCTGAGTGCTGACCCTTTTTTATTTCCTTAGATTTCCGTTCTATTTGGCTCGCGATTCCTCAGCCTTGATTTATTTTCTTCCCCCAAATTCTTATTTCACCCCAGAGTTCGTCTGGTGGTCGCCTTTTTGTTATCGTTCCTTCAGCTTATAGTGCTGCCCGTGTTTAGATTTGGTGTTTTTCCAAATTCTAGTTTTTGCGCCCCGTGCGTTTTTATTAGCGTCTTACTTGTTTGTTGTACCTCAGAGAAACAACTGTACACTAATAAACCTCGTTTGTTAAACCTTGAGCTCCTTGTGTGGACACTTTGTCTCCTCTTGTGCTGATTCTGGTAGCCTGGTGAAGGCAGGTCTCACAAGTGTTAATGTGCCTCCTTCATATTGTGACGTGGTGTCAGAAGTGCATGGCAGCAGAATGTTAAGATGCAGCCAGACGTTGTTTAAGAGTGTTGGTAACATTGTTCTAATAAGAATTCTCTGCATCTGAGCATTTTGTGGTGAAAGGCATCTTCGGCCAATAGCTAAGCTAATACTAGTAGCTAGCTACACAGTAGCCTAGTGTTAACTGCATGTCATCTAGTGTGTGCAGCAGACAGACCCCATGCCAGAACAGGAACAACAGGCAGCAAGCACAATGGCACAAGCACTGTTCCAAACAAACCCTCCATCTGAATTTGACTTCAGTCTCCCAGAAGCATGGCCCCCAGTAGATCACCTGATTTGAGAGCATCAGGCTTAGTTAAACAACCTTAGGAAAGGCTGGTGTACTGTACTGTTGTACTCTATGGGTGCTGAAGCAGAGTCTGTTTTTTGTTCCAGAAATCTTACAGCAGAGCAACTCAAGTGTATGACAGTCAGGAAGGAGGTAGATTATCACTTTGTTTACAAATGTAATGTGATCTCTGAAAGAGCCAGATTCAACAATAGAGTACAGGAAAATGGAGAGACTGTTGACAAGCTTATCACTGCATCGTACGAGCTCAGTGCCTTCCGTGACTATGGCAATTTACGTGAGGAGCTAATCAGAGACAGAATAGTAGTTGGCCTCCCTGACAGGTCACTGTCTGAGAAGATGCAGATGGATGCAGGGCTCACTCTAAACGCAAAAATATCTATACAGAAGGAAACTATAAAGAAACAAAGCCTGCTAGGTACTGACAGTGAGCCAGGACAACTGGCAGAGGCTATAACACATCCAAGAGCTCAGTCACACCGGTTCACACGAAAGACATCAAACCCAAACAAAGTGAAACAAACAGGCCTGCACAAAGGAGTGACAGAACATGGGGCAGCTCAAACCCAGAGACCAAACCATGTTCGTAGCGTGGAAAGTGTCCCCATGGGAGGCAAGTCTGCCTAGCCAGAGAGGTGTTCTATAGGATGTGCCAGGAAAAAAAGGCCACTATGCGTCGATCTGCAGGTCACAATCTCTTTCTGAGCTAGAGGAAGAGGGATATGTGCCTGAGATAGAATTTCTGGGTTCTATTGGAAGTGACTCAGGGGAACCTTGGAAAGCTACACTTAGCCTGTTCAACCAAGACATCCTTTTAAAAATAGATACTGGAGCGGACGATACCAGTGAGTCTCTACCACCAGCAGTCAACAGGCCCACTTCTGCTCACGGCCGAAGTCCTCCAGGGCCCCAGTCAAACACCTCTGGATGTGAGTGCGTGCTCCAGACTGAGCTGCTACACCACGAACGGTCAACACAACAGGACATCTGTGTGGTTCGTGGCCTCCTTAGACCTGTATTAAGCCGCCCAGCTCTCACAGCACTGACAGTTGGTTAGACCAACACAGGCACATGCAGTGTCTCCTGACCTAGTGCAGGAGGACAAAGGAGCTTTCCCTAACCTGTTCAGAGGCATGGGGAAACTGGAGGGTGAATATCACATTCAGTTAAAGCCAGAGGCCCAGCCAATTGCACCGGCTGGGGATGGTCAAAACAGAACTTAGGCGCCTGCTGGACGAGGACATCATAGCCCATGTGGAGGAACCAACAGAATGGTGTGCGGGGATGGTGGTAGTCCCTGAAGCACGTGACACAGTCCGGATCTGCATGAACCTGAGCCCCTTAAATAAGAGTGTGCAGCGGGAGTTCCATGTGCTACCCTCCATAGAGCACACATTGGGACCTGCTGCTGAACCTTCCAAGCTGATTGTTTCCAGTTGTTGGGGAATGAAAGCAGCCACAGAGTAGCAATCATGTTGGCTCCTGATGGCCTACCAGGATAAGAAAGAGAACAACATTACGTTCTTGTGCTCTTTCATGTTTGTCTCACACCAAAGTATCCCCAAAGTGAAGTGAAGTACCACTGAATTAAATAATCAGTTTCAGACTGGTTCACATGTCTCATATACAGCTGACCCCAGATCAAATCCTGGCCGATGGCCCTTTGCTGCATGTAACACACCCCCTGTCTTGTTTACAGTTAAATAAGGGCATCTATGCCAAATATACATATATGTTTAAAAAAAAAAATCAGACTCCAGAAGAGAGTTGGCTGTGTGTTCATCTTCCTGGGGAGTTGGTTGCCCTTCAAGATTTTTACTGTCACCAGCAGTGTAGACAGAAAGGTAGGGGAGCTGTTTCTGGTGTGAGGCGGAGAGACCTGTTGTCTCCTGTAGCCAGGGGGGCAATGTACCTCCTGGTACAGACCAGCACATTCGACTGGCCATCCTTTGCCTCTCGATGGCCCCCGACCTCAGGCTCTACCACTGCACAGCACCTCCAGCTCAGACCTCAGGGGGCATTTTCACACCCTTACTGCTCTCAATGAAGATTGTCATTAATTAAATCAGGAGTTGATAATCTGGTAGCCAGAAGTGTGTTTATCATAACAGGCTCATCTTAAGGCTCACTACTCTGGGAAAAACGTTTTTATTATCCAACTTTAACACAAACCAAACCTCTGAAATTGTAAGTGACATGTTCCTATAACTGCATTTAAAACATCTCTTGCATGTTCTGCTGCTTCAGGACTCTTCTGAGACCGATACTCTTGAACTACAACAGAGAGCACAAAAACATAGAACATCCAGGAACACACACTATTGACACAACTACAAACTGATCTGGCTCATTGACCAGGCTTCAATCTGTGTTCTCAGTTTCTCCTGGTCTTGTTCTGGTCTTGAACACAGTCACGTTCAGCCTACACACATCCACCAATGCTGGGAGACACACGTGTACCAAGCTTTATGAACAGGATGGCGGGTTCGCTCTCCAGAGTATCATTCCAGTATATACTGTCCATGAATAATGCTGGATATATCTCCATAAATCCATAGGCAGACCAGTTAGTGAACTATCCGTAGTAGTCTCATTTGTGCTACCTTAGTTCCCAGACAGTTTTAGAACTTTGGCATCACGGAACCAAACTATCAGCTCTAGTGACAAACCCACAAAAGAGTTCCTTCTGGTAGACAGACTTTGTAATGGAAAAACTACTTCAGTTGTTTGTTCCATGATGATTCACATTTCCCAGATTAGTGTTCCAGCAGTGGTTGCAGGTACACCAGGAATCATGCCTTCGCTAATCTGTCCGATATCACACTTAGAAAAGAAGTTTTGCAGATTTTTAAGTGAGTTACACCATCATACTGTGAATAGTAAATCTGCTGGATGACACAAAACATTTCACACCGCCTAAAAAAAATCTGCCCACCCTTTCACTAAATCCAGTGCGGCCCAATGCTTTCTGTGTAGAAAATGTGTTTATAAGAGGTTACTATTGTTAGGAGATTATTTAGAAATGTGTTGATGATGAAAACCAACATTTAGCTAAGATGAATCGTTTATTAACCTTGATTGCTCTCTTCTTCTTCACTGGAGTCAATTACAAGCCAGGAGAGTTATCTTGTGTATTTGTACGTTGGCTACACACCAGTGTGGCGCAACTGGTGCCACGCTCTCACAGACCATCAGGTGAATCTAAAAATACTGTCTGGTAAACATCATGTCCATAAAGTGAGTTGAGTGGAGTGCTGACCCGTACTCACTGGAGGTGCATTGTCAATGGTGTTTTGAATGGCAGCTGCCAGCCCCTCCTTCATCATACAGGTCAGGCTATAGAACTCGTGCTGCTGATCGATCTCAAATAAGCCCAGAAGCTTCCACTGCTGCCTCCATCCTCCCCATCTCTTTCTCTTCACCGAGCGCTGACGGTGACCTGATGTCCCCGGGACACCTGCAGCTGCCAGAGGCTCCATCTGGGAAATGGAAATATACACAAATCCAGAATCTGGGACTAGTTCACAGTGGCCTGGGCTTGACACACACAGCTCTGTCACTGCATTAGGAGAAGGTTGAGACCAGAGAGGCCAGTGACAAACACAAAAGACAGCTGACTGTCAGTTGAGTCTTTACCAGGGTAACTATGGCAACCAGCACAAAGGGATCATTCATGGGCTGTGTTGTGTTTAATGGCATAATGCTGGTGCTGCAACCAGCACAGCTCTTCTTAAACACATTTCAAATGTTGACTGGAATCAGAGAGTCAGAGACAGTGGTGTCACATCAGATGTGGTGAGGCATGAGCTGTTGTACTCAGCTTCTGGATTCTTTTCAACAGTTGAAATGGATCCATCAACACTTGCGTGTTCTACTCCGTCGAGTGCCATTAAAACACTCACCGTAACATGCAGTGTGAAAAGTAACTAAGTGTATTTCAATCAGATTACTCAGGATTTCAGCTGCAAGATATAGAGTTTGGTGTCTAGGCTCCAGCCTCATTACTCCCTGCAATTATTTGAATAAATATATGCACATGTTGGGGAGTGATGCGCAATTATTTAGAAACCCCCCAGAGTCTACAGGTGGATGCTGGCGTAGCAGTGAGGCTTAGAAGGCGCAATGATGCTGAGTGAGGCGTAGTTCATGGTGGGCAGAGGGACAGCTGGGAAATTTCCTTGGTTTAAATAGACGGCCAAATTAGGAGAGTGTGTCCAGTGACTTATGGTGAGAGTGAGAAATGTCAGGTGTCAATAGTTGATCAGCTTGACCTGTCTGCCTGAACTGGTTCCAGTGTCACCCCATTCACTCAAATAGTCAAGACAGGAACGTCAAGCAGATCCAGGCTCAATCGGAATGAGATAAAGAGAGAGAGAAAGGGAAGAGACTGTTCATCAACACTGAAACAGATGAGTGTGAGCTAAATTTGTTTTGGCGTCTTTCCTCTAGCATGAGTCGTGGGACAGCCAGCCTCCCCCAAATCACACACACACACGCACACACACACCGATCCTGAATATGAGATATTCCAGTTGTAATGGAGTGAGCTGCCCATTGCCCATCCACGTCTCCTTCCTGATGATTCACAGTGAATTATCTAATGATTATATCAGATAACATGCTGTATGACATCATAAACGCTTCCTTCTGTTTTTAGTGAGATAATCCAGCAAGCCATAGATGGTAACTTCCTCAAACTGGAGTGGACTTAATTGTTTTTCTTTTCATTTTATATATACACCTTTTAGAAAGTCGGCGGCATGGCTCACAGGTAGAGTGGCTGTCTAGCAATCAAAGGGTCGCTGGTCCCCACTTCCCCTGGTGACCATGTCCAAGTGTCCTTTAGCAAGATACTCAACCCCTATGTTTTGGTGTACTTTGTTTGCTGTGAGAGGTGTGATGTGTTTGGATATTGAAGTGCAGTGTACTGTTTTCACCACTATGGGTCGCAGTTGCGATGCGGAGCGGAGAGCCCGCCAAGTTCGGTCTTGCGTTGTGTGCGTGTTCTGTTGTTGTTTTTTACGTGAAGACCGCCGAAGAAGAAGGTTGTACAGCTCGAAGTAACGGCTAATAAAATATGGTCAAGTGAGCTAAAGGAACAGCGCCTCCGTCAACTCCCTCTCCGAGTTCAACGCAGAAGCAGCTGCAAAACTCAACAGGTTATGGGCCCAGGAGCAGCTCGGACAGAAGTTTTCCTTCGTGAGTGGATGTTTAATTGCCGGGAGAAAGTCGCGACGGACTGCGTGCTAACGGCTAACAGAGCATCATGGAAGCGCGGGGAGCAAGCAGGCAGCCTCGGCTCGTGTTTGACGGAGACGAAGCTAAGTACGAACTGTGGGAGACAAAAGTGCTGGGATACCTGCATTTATTAGGACTGAAGGACACGGTCCTGAGAGAGCCTAACAGCCAAGAAGAGAGAGCGGCTGACGATAAGAATGCAGACGCATACGCAGAGTTAATTCAGCTCCTGGATGATAAGAGTCTCTCATTAATTGTGAGAGAAGCGCCGGACAATGGAAGAAAAGCACTGAAAATGCTACGTGAGTATTATGCCGGAAAGGGGAAGCCTAGCATTATCAACCTGTACACCATGCTGACGTCGCTACAGAAGGCAAGCGATGAGACGGTGACTGGCCGCTGTATGCTAATTGAAAGCCAGCTACCCAAAAGCCTGTGGAACTATGCTGTGCAAACGGCAGCCATAGTACGAAACAGGTGTTGTAACAAGCATACAGGGAAGACCCCTTACCAGGTGTTAACTGGGAAAATGCCAGACTTATCCAAAATGCTAAAGTTTGGATCTGAATGTTACACGTACAAACAAATTAAGGGAAAACTTGAACCCAGATGTGACCCGGAACTTTTTGTAGGTTACGACAAAAACAGTCCCACTTATTTGGTTTACCATCCTGACACTGAAAAGGTTCAAAAACACAGAGTGATCAAATTCGTACACAAAGTGAGTATGGAAAAGCAAACATAGACGGTTGAGACAGAACAAGACAATGAAAAGGAAGTCTGGTCGAGACATCCGAGGAATGACAGAGGCAGTCAAGAGACGTATGAGGACACAAAAAAATCCCGAGGGCCAAGTGTAGGGGACAAGGGTAAAAAGGGGGGTACATCTGATAAGTCTGACCACAGAGAATTGAGTGAGAAAAGTAATGCACCTGCAGGAGGAAGGTATTTTGTGTAGGCTTGTTAATCGGAACCGAAAGAACCGGGTCCATCGATAAGAAATGAATCAAGCCATCGACATCGAATCCCTTTTTGTGAACCGGTTCCCCTTATTGATGCCAATAACACTAAGATTCGGTTCTTTATTCAAATCTCTTGATCACGTGTTCGTTTATTCAAATCTTTAGTCACGTGGCTAAAATGGAGAGGAAGAAGAGGTCCAAAGCGCGGCTCCACTTTTCAAAGAAAAGTAACGATATAGCCGTGTGTAATTATTGTGACATGGAGCTAAGTTGCAAGGGGGGCAACACTTCCAACATGCTCAAACATACGGAAGCTATCCACAACCTCAAAGTGAGAAGTGCAGGCAGTTTGTTCGAACCAGGGAAGCAGAGTGCTAGTGCTAGCCGGACTGAGACGAGAGACGGAGTCTCTGCCCTCCTCTGCAGCGTCCACTTGTAGCAGTAATGCCGCAAGTAGGAGTGTAGGATCAGGCTACATCTCAGGTTTGTGTTTAGTTAGTCTACCTAGCCAAAGTTTATGATTAATTTTCTATAACGTTTAATAGCTAATGTAACCATAGCTAGCTAGCTATGTCAGCCAGCAGGACTGCTGAGCTAGCTAAGGCATCACTAATGTTAGCTAGCGCTGGCTAGCTATCTGAACTAACGTTAGTACGAAGCATCACTAACATTAGTTTAGTTCAACTAGCAAACGTTAGTGATGCTTTAACTAGCTAGCTAGCTAGCTCAGCAGTCCTGGTTGACATAACGTTAGCTAGCTACAGTAACATTAGCTAAGCAAGTGAACAGGTAACATTAGCAATTAAACGACTAATGTTAGTTCAACTAGCTAACATTAGTGATGCCTTGGCTAGCTAAATTGGCTAACGTTAGTGTTTTATGAATTAAGAACGTTGGTATACTGTTTCAGATGACGACAACGACAGGGTGAGCCAGGCGTGCAGTGCCAGCAGCATTCACCAGGGCAGTGGTACGACTAGCTCTGCCTCTGTCGTTACTCCCTTTACAATTGCGAAGTTAAACGCAGAGTGCAACAGATTGAGTGAGGAGGAGATTAACAATATAACTCGCAAGCTGACGAGGATGATGGTGAAATGTCTCCTCCCCTTCAACTTGGTAAACTCAGAGGAGTGCAAGTAGGTCACGTTGTAATTTGCTGACATGTATGGGGCAAAAAGTAAAACATAGCAAAAGTAAACATGCGACCCTGATGCCTGGTGCAAGTGACCACTAAAATGGGCATTGTCAGGGTATATGAACTTAAGGTTATCTTGGTTAAATGTGTGCAGTATAGACCTTGTATCATCACAGTCAGTGTTTATCTTTGTAGTTCTGCTTCTTTCCCACTACAATGTGCTGTAGGGAGGCTGTAGAGGTGTTGAACCCGAAGTACAAGCCCTTTGACAGACACAGGCTGTCTGACATGCTGATCCCTGCCTGGTATGAGGTAGAAAAGGCCAATGTCATCTCTCAACTGGAGCAGGCTAGCAAGGTAGCCATCACAGCTGACGGCTGGACCGCTGTCACACAGGATCACTACCTGACCGTTACTGTGCACTTCCTGTGTAAGGGCAAGTTAATGGAAAGAGTACTCAAGACCAGGGCTGTATATGAGGCACAGACAGGGAACACTATGGTTGAGGAGATCGATGAGATCCTGGAGGAGTTCCAAATACAGTCAAAAGTTGTAGCCGCCACAGTCGACAACGCAGCAAATATGACTGTTGCCGCAAAGAAGCTCCAGCTGCTCAAGTTCGGGTGCTTCGCCCACACCCTAAATGTGGCAGCACAGAAGATCTATACCCTCCTCATCGTCTCCAACTGGGCGGCGAGGATTCGTGCAGTCGTGGTGTGGATGAAGAGGTGTCACATGGCCAAAGTTGTCTTAAAGGACAAGCAGCAGCTGCTCAGTAACGGCACATTTCATAAGTTTCATGTTAATGATATGTGTAATGTTAATTTAATATTTTTTAAAGCATGCTTTATAATATGTTACTCATTAGTATGCTAGAAAATTGTGTAAATGGGTGACTAATTTTTAGGAATTCGTCGTTGATTTGAATAGTACTGGCCCTTGGATTGATATCTGTGCTTATATTTTCCAGGTCTTCCCTGCCATAGGCTGATCCTAGATGTAAGGACAAGATGGAATTCGCTTTAGCTCATGGTTGAGTGATTTTGTCGAACAGTTCCCTGCCATCCAGGCTGCTCTGATGGACAAACGGATCAGGAAGCAGGCAGAGAAAGACTGGTATTTAATTTTTCATACCATAACATAGGTTCCAAAACCTTTTCTCTCTCGGGCCCCCCTTTGGTAGTCTGCAGTATAATAATAATAATGATAATATAATAATTATAATAATCGCCATCGTCATCTTCCGCTTATTCCTACACATTAAGGGTCGCGGGGGGGGTGGAGCCTATCCCAGCGTCAACGGGCGAGAGGCGGGGTTCACCCTGGACAGGTCACCAGTCCATCACAGGGCCAACATAGAGAGACAGACAACCATTCACACTCACAGCCACACCTACAGTCAATTTAGAGTATCAATCAGCCTCGTCCCCTCTTGATGTCTTTGGACTGTGGAGGAAGCTGGAGTACCAGAGAGACCACACACAGGAACAGGGAGAACATGCAAACTCCACACAGAACGATCCCTGATGGAGCCGGGACTGGAACCTGGAACCTTCTTGCTGTGAGGCCACAGTGCTGACCACTGCACCACCGTGCAGCCCAATAATAGCATCCATCTGGAATAAATAATGATAATTATTTTCTTTGCAGCAACTTTGACAATGCGAAATTCAAGAAGGCAGAGGAGTTTCTAGCACTGATGGAGGTGCTCTACACATCCACCCTCTGTGTCTCCAGTGACAAATACCCCACCTGTGGCCAGATCATTCCTATTCTGCAGAGGTTGGAAGCCCACTTTACTGTCAGCCAGGGGGACTCAGCCTTTGTAATGGCTGTCAAGCAGGCCATATGGGGCGATCTCTCTAAACGCTACCAGGTACAGTCTGTTTAATGCCTACCATAAATCATTTCATAAATTAGACTTAATGATAGACACTAGTCTTCAGCTGATCTTCCCTCTCTATGGTGTCTCATTTTCAGGACAGAGATGTGCGGTCCTTTCTTGAGGAGTCTACACTGATGGACCCAAGAAGGTTTCGTTACAGACTTGACGAGGACGTCATCTGGGATAGGCTGAGGAGAAGAGCTGTGGCAGCAAACACAGTGGAAGGAGTAGCAGAGGTATTGTTTGAAACGATTTATTGCCTATAAAATATTGCAATATTTTATTGTGAGACTTGTGCTCACTTTTACTGTAAGGACTATTTCAGCCTAAAATAACTTTTTATTCCCAAGCAGCCACTGGAAGAGACACAGCGGGACATCGTCCTGGAGGAGGATAAAGTAGAGGAGGTGAGTTCAGCTCTTGATACATCAGGTCATGGAGGAACACTAATCATTAATTGCACTTGAAATCTGATATTGCACTTGGCTCACTCTCACACACTGGACCATTGAATTTCAGAGTGCAGCAGCTGTGAAGAGGAGGAAGAGGACTGCCTGCTTGGATGACCTGTTTCCCGAGGAAGAACAAGCTGAAGAGCAGCCCGTGCCACAGAGGAGCATCGCAGAGTGAGTCGACCAGGAAACCCAGATCTACAAAGGTCTTCCTCGCACCAACATGCAAACCAACACTGCCATGTTGTGGTATGCAAAGAAAGACACACTGCCCGTTCTGTCTGATCTTGCCGAAACACATCTCTGTGTCCAAGCCAGTTCAACACCAAGTGATGGTGTCTTTTCGACCACTGGTGATACAGTACCATTAGTGAGGAGAGGAGCAGACTCGATCCAGAGAAAGCAGACATGTTAATTTTTCTAAAAAAGAACTGTTGAACACCCCTTATGTGGTGTGACAGGATGTCAGCTGTAGTGACAGACAGCATAGGGGAGAAAATTAAGACTGTTCTAATGTCTGGAGTTCTAATGTCTGGAATGGACCCCCTGATTTTTGTATTTTTATTTTTTTTATTATTTATTTATTTTCAGAAAAAGAACTGTTGATCACCCCTTACATGGTGCGACGGGATGTCGGCTGTAGTAAAGGACAGCATGGGGGAGAAAATAAGATTGTTCAAATGTCTGGATCCCAGTTTTGCTGGATGTTATATATATTTTTATTTATATATATATAGAATCGATAAGAGGAATTGCTAATGACGAAACCCTACAGGTGGTACAGTCTACAGGTGGATGCTGGCGTAGCAGTGAGGCTTAGAAGGCGCAATGATGCTGAGTGAGGCGTAGTTCATGGTGGGCAGAGGGACAGCTGGGAAATTTCCTTGGTTTAAATAGACGGCCAAATTAGGAGAGTGTGTCCAGTGACTTATGGTGAGAGTGAGAAATGTCAGGTGTCAATAGTTGATCAGCTTGACCTGTCTGCCTGAACTGGTTCCAGTGTCACCCCATTCTCTCAAATAGTCAAGACAGGAACGTCAAGCAGATCCAGGCTCAATCGGAATGAGATAAAGAGAGAGAGAAAGGGAAGAGACTGTTCATCAACACTGAAACAGATGAGTGTGAGCTAAATTTGTTTTGGCGTCTTTCCTCTAGCATGAGTCGTGGGACAGCCAGCCTCCCCCAAATCACACACACACACGCACACACACACCGATCCTGAATATGAGATATTCCAGTTGTAATGGAGTGAGCTGCCCATTGCCCATCCACGTCTCCTTCCTGATGATTCACAGTGAATTATCTAATGATTATATCAGATAACATGCTGTATGACATCATAAACGCTTCCTTCTGTTTTTAGTGAGATAATCCAGCAAGCCATAGATGGTAACTTCCTCAAACTGGAGTGGACTTAATTGTTTTTCTTTTCATTTTATATATACACCTTTAAGAAAGTGGGCGGCATGGCTCAGATGGAGGAGTTTAAGTATCTCAGGATCTTGAGGAGCGGGAGATTGACAGGTGGATTGGGGTGGCGTCCGCTGTGATGTGGGTGCTAAACCAGTTCGTTGTGGTAAAGAGGGAGCTTAGCCAAAAGGTGAAGCTCTCTATTTACCGGTCAGTCTACGTTCTTACCCTCACCTATGGTCATGAGCTCCATCATTCAGGAGGGACTCAGTGTAGAGCCGCTGCTCCTCCATGTGAGAGGAGTCAGTTGAGGTGGTTCGGGCATCTGGTGACGCCTCCCTTGGGACATTTTCCAGGCATGTCCAACCTGGAGGAGGCCTCGGGGCCTACCCAGGACACGCTGGAGGGATTATATCTCTCGGCTGGCCTGGGAATGCCTCAGGAATCCCCAGTAAGGACTGGTGGAAGTGGCTGGGGAGAGGACAGTCTGGGCTTCCAGGCCCCCCCCAATGGATAAGCAGTATAGAAAATGGATGGATGGACCTTTTTAGAAAATGTTGTGCATTAGACAGATCAGGAACCATATATGATAACTTCATTGATCTTGATTTTTAACATAAAAACCCTCATAGTCCGGTGGCTTAGTGACATTACCGTTACGGAGCGGACAAAAGCGCCAAATTTTGTATGGACTTTCTTTATGACCTACTGAAGGATTTTAGACGGGTACTCAAACTTGAAAATACCTTTTAAAGTGTACAAAAGTTATTTTGATCAAAAACTGCAAAAAACGCCTATACTAAACAAAGGCAAATTCTTGTTATGCTGCTAGTTTTTACATCATACATGCACAGGCTGTCTATTGGTTATGTCTCCACCTCCCAGAGCAGCCAGAATGTCAATATTTGATTCCATTATGAACCATTTGGCATTTAATTAGGGTCTAATTAAGGGCAGAAATAGCAAAAAGTATAATTTTCAGACAGTGAGTCAAGACCCAGTACATGAAGTATTATCCATAAAAGCTTTAATGGAATTATAACGTTTAAACTCTGATTGAGGTCAAAAATATATTAAAGAGGAGACGAATCAGGACAAGTAAGCTGGTGCACACGATCAGCCAGACATTAGGGCTGAAGACCAAGGGTCTGGATGACTCTCCATACTACACTAAGATGTAATATGCAAGGCAAACAGGCAAGAAAAAGAGTATTGTCACAATTTAATTTAATTGTCATGAATCATAATTTGAAAACTTGGTGTATTGCTGTGCCTTGCTATACCTGGTGTCCATTTGGAGCAGTTGCATTTGCGAAGTGCTGAACAGTCAAGATTGGCATCGCTGCATTTACAGCTGGAACAGTCCCCTTTACATGAGCATTTTATCAGCTCTCTGCAGGCAATGGAGACCTTAGGAATGGTTATCCAAACTGGCACCCATGACGCTGATTCATCCTTGGTCCATCCAAAGTCCTTTGGAGAGGGAATCACTTGTTGTGTGTCTGTGCTGGTGGCCCAGACTCCTGCCTGAAACACAGCCCAAATTGTACAACTGCTGGACAAGTTTCTTACTTCTTGTTTGGGTATGGACATTGATACCTATATAGATTGGGAGTGGTGGTTCCCGTTCCATTGTGTGTCTGGTCTTCACTGCCGTGGGCGATGCAAATTTCTTTGTATGGTACATGATGCACTGTGCAATGGTGAGACAAGCCTGAGAATCACATTTCTCTTGATTTTTGATGTTGGAAGCATTGAGAATCATGGAGACCAGAGACTTTAGGCTGGAAGGTAGTGCATTTTCCTGACATTTGTCAGGGAAGGAGCCAGTGAATTGGAAGCCCACATGGTTGAATATGTCCTTTCTTATCATTTTTGCTGCTTTTAAAATAATGAGAACATCTTTGTCAAAATTGCGCTTCTGTAAAGCTTCCTGTAACATATTTTTCATCCCTTCTTTGAAAATGAGAAGTGTGTTCTTCCATCAAACTGTTCTTGTGCCTCAGGAAAGTGCTCAAGTAAATGATCCTTGAGCCTGGTCTTGTTAACTTGTTTCATGACACCCAGCTCCTCGTGGCGACTTATGTATAGAGAATGGATCTCAGACATCTTGAAGGTAAGAACTCCAGAATCAACAGTTTTTTCAATGAAGTTTATGAGTTCTACGAAAGTGCGAGACTCGTTCATTTTTTCATCAGTGTTTTCTGGAGATTGGCCTGACTTCCGAGTTAGACTTCGGTAGCGATTTCTTAACTTCGTCAGGCATGGCAAATGATATTTTGCCTCCATTGCCATTAAATCTCCTCCAATCCCTAGTCAGGCCATAAGCGTGTCATCATTTAGTTCAGTTATCATAGTCCGGATGCTCTGATCTGTGTCTAATGTTGATACTTCATGGAGAGCTCCATGGTCTGTGCCACTCTCACAAAAGAAGCACTTTTGAACATCCAGTCTTTGGCATTTAAGCTTTACCTTTCTCCCTTCAGAGCCTTCAGGTTCATCAGAATTGTGCTGTCTCGTTTCTTTTTCTTGTTTCTGTTCAAGTTTTGAACAGAGTGAGAATTTGGGGGTTTGTGTGGGGACGCTGGTCTTATCTGATAGATAAATTCTTACAAACGTAATTATTTTATTCTTAATGAAGGTGTGTGTGGGTATGCGTGTGTGTGTGATTGTAAGGAAATAGGGTCGACCAATGGTTCCACAATGGAGAGGATGTGCCTGTTATCCTAACAAAACAGGAGTCAGAATACCTGGTGAAATTAGCTAGCAGTCATTCAAGAATGTAAATATTTACAAAATATATCTCCTCATGTTCTTGATTGTTTTTTTTACTGTGAAATAACTTCCTGTGTTATAGGTGATGGTCTTCTCCCACGTCAACATGTAGCCTGAGAGCCTTGGACAATGACAGTCGTCCTCTTCCGTCATTGTGAGCCCATGTAGTTGGCTTGTAATGACTGTGGCGGAATATCTAAATCTTGCCCAGATACAGCAATGCTATTTTCTGATTGGCTGTTCCGTAGCTATATTTAATTTGATTATCTGGTCAGTGGTAGGGGGGGCCCTTCTGAACTCCAGGGGAGGGATTTTATACCTGTTCTGTTTTTTTAAAAATTACGGTTTAATTTCATGGGCATTACCCTGAAAATTTCTCTGTTGAGGGGGTTCAGGCATCTGGTGAGAATGGGACGTTTTTCCAAGCATGCCAAGCATGTCCAACCAGGAGACGTCGGGGCCGACCCAGGACACACTGGAGGGATTCAGGATTCCCCTGGACCCGGACCAACAGGATAAAGCAGTAGACCACGACGACGATGAATCAGGTTGCAACAATTAAAGTATTTATAAAAGAAATGTAATTGTGAAAATGAATTTGACATAATTCGTTTCCGCCCACAGCATCATTGTTTATTAAGTTTTCTTTTACCAGTTGTTCATATTAATTTGACTGTTTCAGTCGTGTTTCTTTTTGCTGACATGGGGACAACACATTAGATGGATGGATGAAACACCAGATCAAATAGAAAATGAAATTTTAGTTTATATTATTTCATAGAGCTAAACTTGAAAAACCTAATTCTTTGAGCCATTGTACAAAGCCTGTCGAGCACACAGATGAATCAAGGCTTTGTCATGTTGGGTTCAGGCTGAAACTGTGAGAGTGCTCCATAGAACATGTCCAAAATACACATCTAGGTGTTGATTTCAGTTCACAGTTCTTTTACGGACACTGATGCAAATGCATGAACATTAAATAATGAAACGTTTCAATTTCAGAGAGCAAGTTTGAATGTTTTAGGCAGTGGCTGTTGGGATAGATGTGTTCAGGAGTGACATTCAATCCACACAATACACAGAAGTAACTTTTCATTATTGAGTAGAAACCTTGTTATGTCATTGCGTCCATCTGACTCCTGACAATCTCAGCGACTGTCAGTGTGACATCCAGATTGCATGTGTATGTAAAGTGTGCATGCTGGGGAGCTTTAGGTGGGAGATTTTTCTCATGCGTCGAGTCTTCTGTCGGTCTTCCAGGCAGTTAGTGATGCAACCCTGTAGATCTCTTATAGATTGTTGAGCTCCAGGAGGGTTTGGTCCAACACCTGGTGCATGTCCAGGTTCTCCTCTTTGGCTTGGGCCAGCTTCTCTGCAGGTGGAACCAAGTCACATAACAGCTTCAAGATACAACAAATACAAGCATGGAACTGGAGGTGAAGAAAATCAAACATGGAGCTCCATCAAGTGCCTGTCACAGGACAGAAGCTTACTGACAGGCTGCTGAACCACAGACATACTTCTTAACTGCACTACTTCATGTGAGGCAGAGTTCTGAGCATCATGGTCAGCTGCAGGGACTTGATAGAGACCCTTCAGGACACTGTCCTATCTTCCAGTCACTATGCCTGACAAAGTGCTGTGAAAAAACATCTTTCTTGTTGTTTATATCTGTCATTTGATTTTTACTAAAACAAGGGACAAGGAGAGAATAGAAATCGTGATGAAGACATTAGCCCAGCCTGTCCTGACGAACACACAGGTAGAGGGCAGTCATAGCGACATCACTCCACACAATATGTTTTAAGCTTGACGCAGTTCTTGCACGAGGCTGTCAAATTTAGTGATCTATCTGCTTCTTGTGTGGTCAACATCAAGTACTGACAAAATACCAAAAATACATCAATGGAAAGAGAAAACTACAATAGTAACACACACAATACAAAGATGGTGTTACATGCAGGTGTAAGAATTGTACATTTGAAAGCAGAAATGAGAAGTGATGTTACTCTGTAACTTCCAATGGCGTGCCCCTGTTGCTGTCGTGATGACCAATCAGAGGAAGGTGGGCCTCTAGGAGGGACGCCCATCAAGAGCCAGGAGCAAAACCAACTCGTTTCACAGAGGTTTGCGTTAAGGGCCACTAGAGGATTCATACAATCTTTATCAAATTGAAGCAAAGTGATTCGAATGGGTAAATGTATAAAACTAGAAATGAGCACAAGAAGGTCCCTTTAACACAGCAAGAAAGAAACCTGAGAACTTTTAAGAAGGGTTCTTTGCATGAGGAAAGTCAGTTCTTACCTGAGCTTTAGATTAAGAAAACACAAGTTTCCCCAGACAACGAGGAACATCCTCTTACGTTGACCGGTTTGATACTCGTTTGTCATTGACATGAACTTGAAGAGTGTGTTAGCGTGGCTGTAAATGCTATCCTGGTTTTGCTATCCCAAGACACGAGTGAACCGTTTGTTTCATATGAACATCAGAGTAAAAAGCAGTTATCAGTGTTGTGAGGTGAACAATATCTGGACCCATGTCTATAAAAGATTCCATGTTACCACCAAGAGTTGTCTTAAATAACAGTGTAACTTCCTGAGTTTCCCCTTTGAACCTTGACAGAGCCACAAGCCACAGCTCTTGAGGTGGGCCTGTTGCTCTGGCTTTTCACAGATGTAGGTGCTAGTTTAGTGCTAAAATGCTTTGCAAAATAATCTTTGATGACACAAAGACTGCTGGCACAATTTGTCCACACAAAGTTTCTCCAAAATCAATTATTATCAGATGTTCTTGGCTATCGCACTAATAATCTATTGTTGGGTATCACCTGGTACAACAATGATAGGTTAAGAGTGCAGGACAGCACGGTGGTGCAGTGGTCAGCACTGTCGCCTCACTGCAAGAAGGTCCTGGGTTGGAGCCCCGGCTCCAGCACAGGGTCTTTGTGTGTGAGTCTCCATGTTCTCCCTGTTCCTGTGTGGGTTCTCTCTGGTACTCCAGCTTCCTCCACAGTCCAAAGACATCAAGAGGGGACGAGGCTGATTGATACTCTAAATTGACTGTAGGTGTGACTGTGAGAGCCAATGGTTGTCTGTCTCTATGTGTTGGCCCTGTGATGGACTGGTGACCTGTCCAGGGTGAACCCTGCCTCTCACCTGAGGATTTAGTAACTTAAAAATTGCCATAATTATAAATGATTTAATCCTGTTTATTCAAAATGGAAATATAATCTGATTACACATTGTTCAAAAGCAATATGGATTTATTTGAACTCCCTCTGATATGTCATCTGATCCTGTGTGTGTGCCCTGATCATCTATGCTGTCATAACCTTAACCCCTACTTATAAACCTATGAAAATAAGAATTTTTTCTCGATTTAAATCCTAGATTCTGAACTAAACCTGCTGAGCCACAGTTTAATGTTGTGGTTCAGTTGTGCAACCCTGGATGAGGCACTTCCAGAATGACTCATGGTGACAGTAAAACCGCGAGGCAAAGGGGACGAGTGGGCCAGGGAGCAGCTGGAGGACAACTCTTACCTCAAGATGAAGACCCAGATTTTACAGGGAGGGGCTGTTGATTCAAGGTCAGGACTGGTATGTGGAGAAGTGTCTTTGGTTGTGACATGATTTGTTTAGATGATAACAAAAAGGGAAGACTTGATCCTTTTTGTCAAAAACAAATGATTCTGAACAATTAACTAAGAAACTGTTGTGTTTGGTTCAATGTATTTTCAAACTAACAAATCACTAACATCTGATCAACTTTATGCTTTTCCAAAAGTAAAAAGGTACAAAATACAACAAATCTCATCAATTATGTTATCTAAACAGAAAACTGAATGTCTTTTTTCATGAAGGGCCAAGTAGTCATGAAAATGTAAAAAAAAATGTGCGAACTCCTGTGCAAAATCCTGAATCTGTTCCAAAGTACATATCTTCTAGGCATTCCGTGGACTGCAAAGTAAGAATTTCATTGTACAGGGAAACATGTTTCCATACCGTGCATATGACAAGAAACACGTTGAATCTTTGAATCTTCCATGTTCCAAACGACACTGAATGAAACCAAGTGTTCTAGGTGGGAGGACCTACTCATACACTGACTACAGATGTTGAGGAGAATGGAAGAGAAAGAAGGCAGAAGACTGGAGGGAGAAAGAAAAGTCCAAAGAGCTTTAATACATGTATTACAGTGGGGTTTGGCACAGACACTTGAGAGATAGATGGAGGAAACCCATCGATAGGTTCCCTCTGCCCTATACAGCAGCTGGGGGAGGTTCTGCTTATTGCACCGCTTCTAGAACCTTCTAGCCAAGAATACCAGTGTGGAATGAAACAGAACAGCAGCAGGAGGAAAAGAAGGAGGAGCAGACAGGAAGTGAGAAGGTCTACAGTGTAGTCATGTCGTTGAGGGCCAAGTCCAGCTCCTCGCTGAGAGCCTTGCCCTTCAGCTTCTGAGCATACACTTCATCTGCAGGAGGGGAGACACACACACACACACAGAAACACGAATAGAGACGGTTCAGACACACACACACACACACACACAGAATGTAGTCAAAGAACAGAAGAAACATACATACCATCTAAAACAGGACCGACAGTGATGACATCAGCCACAAGTTTCACTGCTGGTAACATCATCATGTTTACCAAGGCAAGCAAGGACAAGTATAGACTCCCACCTGACACATCCCTGAACTCTACAGACAGGTGGATTCATGCAGTGTTAATGAACAAGCACCTCCAGGCACAACACATGCCACAGGGCAAGTTTAGCAAACATCTTCAGTCAGCCCACCACACTACACCTGCAGCCACCGCCACACTTTTTATTTGTGTTACTCATCTGTGTGGTTTTTGGACGCTTCTGGAAAATCCATTCATTCCAGCACTAAAGACATTTTCTTTTCTGACCCAGACACCAGCCTCATTGGTTAAAGGGCTGCAGCACTCAGGCAGATATGAACAGCAGCTCTGTTCATACAAAAATACAGGCTACAAAATAAAATTACCTACAGAATGAACTTGCGTTATATCAAAGACGCGTGGTCTGCTGCAGCCATATTGCTTTGCTATTTCTGGACAGCAGAATACATCTGTGTCGTAGATCAAGAAGAGGCTGATCTTTGGTCAGCTCTGAAAAAAAACCTGCATCCTTGTTACCCTGACCAACCTTTAATGCCCCTTTCACACTGAAAAACGCATGTCAATGCGGGTTCTTGTACCCGCGTTTGTTCGGCATCAGGGCGCATTCAAGCTTCCAGCAAACAGGAGTCTGAGTTCTCGCTGTGACAGCTGCGTGCCTGTGTTTTTCTCTCTCGTACGTCATTGGGCTGGCAAAGACATCATTACACGTAAAAGTGCGCCTTGTCTGAAAATGTCGATGATTTTCCCATTAATCTATGTGTCCCGTACAATTCCATACGTCAGCAGGAAGACTGATCTTATGGCAGAGGCCAAAACTTTATTGAGAGATGAGTGAGCAGCTCTCACAGCGCGGCCCAATTTTTTTTAATTTTTTTTCTGGAGCTTCCACAATGACAGCCTGACAGGCAGCACAGTGACAAAATCAGAATGCGAAAGGGAGGACGCGTGAAACCTGAGACAACACAGGTTGCCTTTTTACACTGCAGGCGAGCCGAGCCGAGCCAAGGCGCTAAACATCCTGGTCGCTTGGTGAGTCAGTTGACGCGGGTCGAAATGCCGAGTCGACCCTTTCAGAGTGCCCAAACACCCGTGTTGACCCGTGTTTTTGGTGCAGTGTGAAAGGGGCTTAGGAGTGTGATGAGGGTCGTGGTGTCAAATGTCTTTGGTTTCGAGTGTTTGATGGATTTTCCTTGAACAAAACTTGCAAATACTATATTTTTCTTTCAGTCTCCATGTCAGCCAGATGGGAGACGAACAGCGTTCATCGCTCAGAGGAACTGTCACCTGTGTTGTTATTGTCCACATGCTGACGGTCAAGTCATTTAGAGCCTACCAGCTCATTAGGATCAGCGGCTGATCCATGGCAACAACCTTACCATACATTACTCTGTGTTTCCCTCGGTTTGCTGCACTCCCACCTTTTATCTATTTATTATTTCCTTTATAATAGGAGTGTTTCCTCTCTGAAAGTCATGTTGGGTCTAAACCTTTCATTCTGTGATGGAAGGACGGGTGCTGCTTGCCAGGGGGTGGGGCGACACAGGTGAGCTACAGCTTTTATTGTACCAGCACCAGGAGAGCTATTCTGGCTGCTGCTACTAGCAGTAAAGCTAATGTTAGCATCTGGCCACCAGTCCTGCGTTGAGCCTGTGTGAGGTTTTTTTTTTTTTTTAAAAAGGAGGTATTTTTCCCTGTTTGTCAGAGGTAGACATGACATGTTCTCCTCCACCCTCCTCTGTCTGGTTGTGGGTCTGTCTGTGCGCGCAACTCTGTGTGTGTGTGTGTGTGTGTGTGTGCGTGCGCATGCCTGCAATGCGAGTAGGGGCAAAGTCATCACAAAACAGACAACAGAGGAGAACCTCACGTGAAATGAAACCTTTGCATTAGATCAATAACATAAACCCAATATAACGGCAGGGGAAACACTGAATTATAGGATAGACCCTCATGGGGGTGCTGTAACAAACCAAAATTCAGAATCAGCTCAAGCTTTTCTTCAGTGACACATCTTTCTGAAACATGCAGGTGTGCTTGGATTTCTGTGGCTCTACAATGATGTCACATGAAACATTTCACACTACCGTTGAAGTGTCTAACACCTACCAATGCGTCAGAAGTCAGCAGGCTCATGCAGCTGATGGTGGTGCAGACGTTTGGTCTGCTACTGTGAGGGATGATGTGTGCTCGCTCGACCCTCACTGATAAACGCTCGTACCACACGCTGGCAACGCCAGTCTCCTCAACGTAGCAGCATCATTTAGCTGAAGACTGTCCCACCAGACAGGAAGTCAAAACAATACTACAACGACCCAGACTGGCATTCCATTGATATAGATGTATATGATGAGAAAATCCCATCAAATAATCTCAACGTGTAAAACAATACACACATTAGATCAATAACCTGAACTCTGATAGGAAGCAGTTGATTCCAAGAATAAAACGGTGTTCTCATTACAACCCATTCACACTAGAACTTCCTGTGAATACAGTTACTTCCTGATATGTTCCTGTCTACCACTGCTTGTTGGTGCAGCAGAGTCAGTCTTCTACCTTGGCAGGTTGGTATGTGAATAAATAAATAAACACACACACACACACACACACACACACAATCATTGAAACCTCTCACACTGTTGTGAAATCAAAGCGTACACCAGTACACCCCACAACATGTGGCTGATTTAAGTGGTTATGTGTCAGAGGAGCAGTCAGGCAGCAGGATGAGTAGTGTGCTGATGTTATTGTTACAGATGTGACATGGTGGCAGGGGCAACACAATACCTTCCAAATCATCGATGGTCTTCTCCAGCTTGGCCACAGACCTCTCAGCAAACTCTGCACGTGTCTCGGCCTGAAACACACAAATTCTTTTAGTTCATGTAGACACACATGCATGCGTGTAGTACGCACCAGTCACAGAACCCAGGAGAACCACTAGAACTGTGAGTGAAGACATCTCACCTCCTTAAGTTTGTCAGTAAGAACTTTAATTTCTTCTTCATATTTATCCTCCTTTTGTGAGTACTGAAATACACAAATGAAAAACGGCTCATTAAAGTACATTCTCGACTATCAAAAACCCAGAATTAAGTGTGAGTGATTACAATGTCATTTAACTTGTTTGTGCCTCTCATGTCGTTATAACAGGCTGATAATATTGTGTTTTTTACAACAAACACCAAACTGAAACCTTAGAGGTCCTGAAACCCGGCAACACTTTGAACCAGTGTTTTTATGATCAGGCAATGATCAGGACACTTGATCTGTGACATCACGAGCATAGGTGGGCCAATTTGATGCAAGTTTATCAAATATAAACTTTGCTTCTTGGCAAAGAGAATAGAACTTGCATCTAAACTTCCTCCTTGTGATCTTTTCAGTATAATACCTCATCAATGCAGCATGATGCTACCTGATGCAGCTCAAACTCACCATGATGACTCGAGCAGAGTCCTCTCAGTGACTGATTTGGACTTGAAGACTGTGGACTTGGGACTCAGACTTAGACTCAAACTCAGGTAATACCAGGGGTGAAAGTGAGCTGGAACGCAGTTCTGGTAAAATATTCACGGCCGAAACGGAGTTCCGTTAAAAACGGAGGAGAAGGGAGCTGTCAAAGTCCTTTATTACATAAAGAAAATGACATCTGAAGGCGCTTTCACACTGAATGCGGCGCGCTGCGCGGGCTTGTGTTGCTGGGCTTGGTTTGCGCTCATGTGACGTCACAGCGCGCCCACATACACATGAATGGACTCTTCCCCTGCGCAGCCTGCGCCTTGCGCAGTCAATGTGAAACCGCCTTGACACGGAGTCTTGCGCATGAGCGCATCTCCGCATGCGAGGCGTTTCTGGTTGGCTGACAGACGGACACGTGGGTCACGTTACCAGCATTGTTAGTGTTGATTGGTTAAAACCACACTGTTCTGCTTTCACGGAACGAAAAAAAGAACGAAAACAAAACAGGGCAAAATCAAACTAGTGATTGTCCTTGAAATGTTCCTCATGTTTTGTGTTGTCTCTCACTGTAAAGTGTAAACTGATATTTTGCTAAATGAATCACTGAGTGATGTTGATGATCTGTGTCTTCATGTCTGCCTGCTCCCTGCTGTCAGCACTGTGGTGGGCAGTGACTGTACAAAGAAGTTTACAAAGCATTTCCAGGGGTCGCGCGGGAAGGGCGGGGCTATGAGGGTGCAGTTGTGAGGGGAACAGACACCCGAAAACTAATAAAAATCATTCAAAACCCATTAAAAACCGTAAAGCGGCGGCAGCGGCGGGCACTTTTCTTTTTAAAAAGACTTTTAAGCCACTTTCACCCCTGGGTAATACTGACTTGCTTGGACTTGACTTGCAATTTTGAATGTGGACTTGAACACTTGGGACTCAAGACTGACGCGATACTAACTCACACTTATGAATTGGTGATTGAACTACAACACTGGTATTAGTGCATACACTATGAGATACATAGACATGAGCATGAACAGGTTCTTCACGAGTGTCAAGCACAGAGGCTTCATGCTCCGCACGCTCCTGTACCTTCTCAGCCTGAGCCTCCAGAGACTTCAAGTTGTTGGTGACATTTTTCAGCTCTTCCTCAAGGTCACCTGATTTACTGGGCAATAGAAGAAAGAGGGAAGCAAGAAAAGAAAAAAGGAGTAATTTGAAAGGTAAGAGAGCAGAAGAGATTAAACCCTGGGCAGCTTCTTAAATGTTAAAGTCACTATATAAGGCTGATGTAGCTCATTAAACTAGCCTAGTGGAACACAGCCTACATCAAGCTATACTGTATATCTCTATCTCTCGATCCATCTCTCACTATCACACACACATATATATATATATACACGTATATATACGTGTATATATACGTATATATATACACATGTATATATATACACGTATATATATACATGTATATATACATATATACACATATATACGTATATATACGTATATATACACACATATATATATACACATATATATATATACACACATTATATATATATAATATATATATACACACACTCGTGTGTGTGTGTGTGTTTGCGCGCGCCCATTGTTTGTATCCAGCAGGAGAGTCTTTGCCCTCCCTACCTCTGGGGACTGACGTAGTACTACATTTACCCCTCAAATTACGGCGTGCAAACAAACTCAGCAACTAAAACTTCATTTGGTTTTGCGGTGACGTTTCGGCTGAAAACAGTTGACCGTGTGGAGAGGAGATTGGGTCAAAAATGACTGGTCCAGTGTTCACTTTATCACCTTCAATTTGTGCACCTTAAGAAGACAGAGACGTTCCTGTTAACGAGGTGAGCAGAGGGTCAGCACGCTCACTGCTCACATCAGAACGTTGGAACAGAGGAAAACATCCCCTGAAAATGGCACCTGCGACTGGGTTCAACTGTTATTTGTGGTAGCCTCCGTTCAGGTCCCTATACTCTCCTCAGTAGTTTCTGAGTGAGGGCAGAAGCAGTTCCAATGTGCAGGTTGAACCTCGAATGCGGACTCCTTCTGTTAAAACAATCTTGTTTAACATCTGAAAGCGTTGATGGGGGTTTCCACACTCCTGGTTAGTGTCAACGGCTCCTTGAGTTGGGAGCTACTGGGCTGGACGTGTGCCTATGTGGTGGTCTGAGGGTATGACCAGAGGGAATGCTGGACCGACCTAACACGTATCTCATGACTGTCGGGACAATTCAACAGTTTCTGTTTGTGTTGAAACACTGTCATCTCGTGGTCACTTAGAGGGACACACCACATTAACTATCATGTAAGGTACCACACAGTCTAAGCTACTTTCTCAATAAGTAATCAGCAGCCTACAAAAGATGCTAAAGATATTAAAATTGTCACTGTGGCAATGTTCAGTAGATATAATGAGCCCTGATTAACAAGGAGGGCACTAAATGTCTGAATCTGTGAACCAAGTTAAATATTGGCCAGCGGAAATCCTCCTCAATATAAAGTTTTTTTTTATTTAAATGAAATGAATCCTGAGCTCTAAATCCACATATACATTCCTGCTATTTAAATATGTACCATTCAAAGGAAATATCTCATTTTAATATATACATTGATATTATGATTGCTATTTTTGCATCCTTAATCTCCTTTTACAACCCGTTTAAATGGTATGGTGGGATTTTTTCCAGGGATCTGTATTAAAAAAAAAAATCTTGTCTTGAGTCTGTGGATGATACTGTGCCAGTTGGGTGCCTCTGCAGATCCATAACATTTAGTTGATAATACAATTTTTGCCCTGGTGTAAACTAAGAAGAGTGAAATGTGCCTCATGTCAAACCGCTAACACCCTAAGAGGAGTCCCTCTAAGCTGAAAGGAAAACCTCATTGGACTCGTTCCTTAAAATGCACAGAAGGGATGCGAGAACAGGGATGTCGCTGTCGTCTTCAGACGCACCGATCTGACGAGTTCATTTGAACACTGAACTGGATGTTTTCAATCCAATCTGTGTTCCAGAGAACCAAAGATCCAAGTTACTTCAGCTCGCCTTGTTATGTCCCGCCATCTCTCTCCCTCCGTCCACGTCCTTACGTGTAGAATTACACTG
Source organism: Aulostomus chinensis (assembly GCF_037954235.1). Taxonomy (NCBI): domain Eukaryota; kingdom Metazoa; phylum Chordata; class Actinopteri; order Syngnathiformes; family Aulostomidae; genus Aulostomus; species Aulostomus chinensis. The sequence continues at coordinate 21,605,349 of NC_141338.1, read as the reverse complement.
TTCTCACACTGAATGTGAAGCAGATTTTCCCCTTGTTTCATTTTCGAGAGCTTGGTCACTAGATCGTTCACTTACATGTGATTTAAATGTGGCTTTAGTGCGCACCTCTGGACACGTAATTCTGTCTGTTACATTCGCTGGTAACTGCACCTGAGCCAATTGCACCTGGCAGACATTCTCAGTTATTGGTCTGAATCGGAATTCTACCAGAAGAGTCGCTTCAGGCTCTCAGTGTGAAAGCTTAGTCCATGAATGATACATTCTGTGAAATCGCTACATTTCATTTAAATCCAATGCATGAAATTTCAGGTTAGGTTTGTTTTTGGTTTGTTTTCTTTGGTTAATTTTTTCTGATAAGGAGAAGAATCCCAGCAGCTGGAGGACGGAGCAAGTGAGACAGAGGACAGACAGACAGGTGGAGAGACTGCAGGAGTGGAAGGCAGCAGCAGGTCACGGTTACATCCACAGTAACTACCTCTTCCTCTCCACACATCATGGACTTGAAACTCTGGTCCATGGTCCGGAGCTCCTCCTCCAGCTCCCTCACCCGCCTGCCGGGTTAGTCCATAGCCGGGACAGTGGACAGCGCAGCCAGAAAACATTACATCCCGTACAGGTGGCGGCGACGGCGGTGGTGAATTCACGCATGCATGACATGAAAACACACAGAAGGAGAGCACAAACACACACATTCAGGTCTCCCTGTGATTAGTGCAGCTTGTGATCCACACGTGTCACCATGAAGCTAAATCATGTTTTACAATAGTACTGTCATGAAAATGTGCATCATCAATTAGGCAGATAAAGAAATGGAGGAAAATAATAATTGGGGCAATTTATGAACAAACCAAGTGAGGATGTGAAGTAACAACAATTGGTTTGGACAATTTCTAAGATAAAACGAAGAAATGGATGCTGGAAACAGGAAATTTGCTCCATCGAGGAAGAAACCCAAAAACTACCGGCTTATTTTCCCCTTAAATACATCCACATTAGCAGGGTTCCGGGTCGCTGCTCATGCGGACAACCGGGGCTCAGAGCAGTTTGAGCTGCCTTTTTCTTCTTATTTTGCCTTTGTGTGTTCCGTTTCCAGCGATGCCCGCGGAGTCGAGGTGAGCTCATTGGAAGTTACTGCCTTTCTACTTTCACTCTTTTCATAATTCTCTCCCGTTCACAGCTGCTAACATAAACGCTGGCCGGCTCCAACATGAGAGCCGCCATCTTGTTTGTTTCACTACTACCTCTACAGCACGACTACTTCCATCATGCACTTTACAAGGGAATTCTGCTAACCCTAGGAGGTACAGACTTCCTTGGACTTCCTTACCTGATGTATGTTGTTGTTGTTGTGTAACCAATTGTACCGCTCTCCGCTCCCTTAATTGCCCCCCCACAGGTATAAATCAAGTTTTCTGAATCTGAAAGTAGGGCTGGGCAATATATTAATTTTATTGATTAGTTTGAATTTGCACTTGACGTTGATTTATTTTGATGAAAATCAACTTTCTCTTCAACACCCTCCACCAACGCTCCCTGTTAGACTCCAGTAGTTCAGAGTGTGCATCCCCCATGTGCTTGATATACTAACAAGATTGATTTCATTCCCAAGAAAGGAAAAGTATCTTCAGTTATTTGGAATGGTTCGGGTTTGTGGAGTCAACACCTTGCTCCAAAGAGTGTTTAAAGGCTGTTGCTACCAAAGGTAGCAGTTTTACCAGTTTACTGCAGCACCTCAAACAGAGGCATGCTGCCAAGTGGGAGAGGTGTTGCTCCCTACGAAAAGAACAAGATTGCGACAGCCCAAGCACCACCACCAAAAACCAACCTAGTGTCTTGGAAACATTTCCAAACTGAATCCCATATGATGAGAAAGGGGCCTGGTGGAAAGCAGTCACAGATGCAGTCCCGAGGTGTACTGCAAAAGATACGGTGCCCATAAACACCATGGAAAAGCCAAGGTTTATTCACCTGCTGAAATTTTTAGACCTCAGGTATGTGCTTCCAGTCTGCAAACATTTTTCTGGTTGCCTTGCCTCAGCTGTATAATAGTACACGCCAAAGGATCACTTTGGAGCTGGAAGGGGTGTCCAGCAGAGTCATGCAGCCCTACCTAAATTTAACCTTTGCATTTTGTTAGCAACAACTGGACTCTGTGAAGCGTCTGCCGCGAAACCGCTGACTTTCCCAATGACACTAAGAGGAAATAATTGCCCAGGGACTAAAAGACACTCTGAGCTCATGGAATCTTGCTGAGGACTGACCCACCTCCAAAAAACTGGAGATTTTTTGTTTAGGCCATATCGCCCAGCCCTATTAGTAAGGTAAAATGAGCTAGACGAGGTCCAAGAGAGGTCGGCGCTTGGCTCCAAGAAACACAGAATGATTCAAGCTGACTTCACTTCAATGTCTCCGAACTGTGAGAGAGTAACTTAAATACAAGTCGTCTGGTCGAGTCAGTGCCAAGCTTCTGTACCAGTTCTGTTCAATAGAAGAGCAGCTCATTTTACTGCAGTCGAAAATCATGACCTGTTACACAAAGTCTAAAACACCAAATCCAATCGTTAACGAATCCTCACATTAGCTTGAACCGTCCAAATGGAGGAGAAATGACTTGGAGCAAGACATTAAAAACAAAATAAATCACATTTTCAATGAATCAGTGCATGAATGAACAAACATGAGTTGGAGGGTGATCACATGGATTCATGCAACACACAGTCAACAATGTGGACATGACATGTTGTCATAGTGGTGACTTCTACCATGACGACATGAATAATGTATCACAGCTCTTTTGTCAGTGTGAGTGTTGACTTACGCCTCGGCCACCTCAGCACGCTCCTCAGACCGCTCCAGGTCGCCCTCCAGAATCACCAGTTTACGTGCAACCTGCCAGAAACCAGCACACACTGAACACCTCCTCTTACTACACCAAACTCTGAGACAAGCCTGGCCAATGTGCAGGTCACTTCAGTCAAAATTATGAGTCTATGATCCATCAGTCAGACTGGCGTCATGCAGAGACACCACATGAGAGAAACTAGAGAGCCCCCACCTCTTCATATTTGCGGTCAGCCTCCTCAGCGATATGTTTGGCCTCCTTCAGCTGCATCTCCTGGATCTCCATTTTCTCCTCATCCTTTGTTGCCCTGTTCTCAATGACCTTCATCCCTCTAAAGGGTGAGGCAACAACAGTTGGTCAGTCACTACAGTCAGTATTCTTGGGAGGGGGGGGCTTTCCCTTTTCAGCACTCTTGCTCAATATTGGGCAGATTCCAACAATTGGTCATTTTGATAATAGTGAAAGAACACAGGCACTGATAAAGGAGGAGTGAAACATGCAGGAGGAGTGATACAGCACCTCTCACTCTCATCGGCTGCTTTCTCTGCCTCCTCCAGCTTCTGCAGCGCTGTGGCCAGTCTCTCCTGAGCCCGGTCCAGCTCCTCCTCCACCAGCTGGATGCGCCTGTTTAGAGATGCCACCTCAGCCTCCGCCTGCACACGCACGCGCACACACACACAATCACATTAGTAACTGTCCATATGCAGAAAGAGCAATAGGGACTTTGATTATATCAAACACACACTGAGTCTGCACTGCATACTAGAGACGCTCGGAGAACAAAGACATCCAACAACACGTCATGACATCATCAGCTCCATCATTATTTCCTTGCAGCTCAGCCCTGTCCTCCGCCTCGTAGGCCACCTGCTGCAGCGTCTGGATTTTCCTTTTCACTGACAATCACACTTCAGGCCTTGACAGTGTTTAAATAGTTTTCTATCTTCAACACTCGACCCATATTCAGAGCAACGGATCATATTGTTGACTGATTCTCTAACAAAGTTTTGACGAGCTTCCCAAAGTCAATCTTAGGGGTGCAATGTTTTACTATTTGGCATTAAAAACTGCATTTAAAAAAAAAAACCAAAACGTTCACATCAATTAATCCAAACGAATATCGGCTGATTATATCAGACAGCAAATTAACCAGTTAATCGTTACTAAGAGTACAGCTTGTGTAGTCTGAGGGAGTAGTTAGTACTTGGTGCTGAGCAGTTGTTGGGAGCATGAAAGTTTTTTTCAAGTTAAAAATTACAACAGTAGGACCAAACAGTCAGTTATTCCACCAAATAGTTTAAGCGATTTCAACAATGTTGTCATGGGAACAGTACTCCGGAAGCTCGCCGCGGTACCTCCGGTCACATTAATTCACCTTTAACCTTGAGCATTAGTTTTGACAGAAGTTTAAATGTAATAAAATGTAAGAGTTCTAATTCATTTAAAATGTAAGTCTCTCATAGGGGAGCTCAGGACCTCCTTCTAATCAGAGTTAGAATCGTAATTAGGGAGCTTCCGGTTTAGCGCTCTTCAGACAGGTGTGTTCGGGGTGTTACCGCCTCGCGGGCCTGCCTCTCCATGTCCGCCTCCCGCAGAAGCAGCTCGGCCCGGTCCTCCGCCTCATAGGCCACCTGCTGCAGCGTCTGAATTTTCCTTCTCACCGCGTCTATGGACGTCAGAGCCGCCATGATGCGGTTCTCCGCTCCGCTTCTCTAATGTTGTCACGGTGTTACCGTGGCAACAGTGCAGCGAGGCCAGAATTTACCTTTCCGGTCACAACTTCAAAATAAAGCGCGCTTGGCCTCTCTTTGAACGAGAATTATGAGTATATATACACACACACAATACTTATATATCAGTGGCGATTGCTCTAAGACTGCCTAAAATGTCACCCAAAAACAAGTGGTGAAATATGTACTACTGTGTGTACATTTCATTGACTAAATACGCGCTAGAAAGCCTTCCTCTTTAGTTCAGAATCAGTGACTTATCACAGGTAACCGGCGCCACTTCCTTCTCATTCATCCCCGCAGCGCCACAGCGCTTCACACAGGCGGACGCTCAGCTGCTACTGACTTCGATGGGGAAGCGTACAGTGGGTTGTTCCACTGCGGCGAAACTCATTTGAGACGTCCTGTGGTCCAACTGCGTGAAAGGAGTTCAGGCAGGTCAGTTTTATTTATATTATTACAAATAATTGCTCAAGTTTTCTCAATAAATTTAGTTTTATCAAAAAAATTGTCTTCACTTTTAACTTTATAACTTGAAACTATCTAAATATATTTTCCATCAGATTTTTTATACGGGTCAAAGCAGACATCCGTCCCCACTGATCCTGGATCTGCTCCATGTTCTTGCCTGTTAAAAGGAAGGTTTTCATCACCACTGTTGCAGGATGTGCTTGCTGATGGAGAATTATTGGGTGTAAATTCATTAAAGGAGTGAGGTACTGGACCTGCTCTACTTGGACAGAGTCAGGAGATACCTTTGTTGTGATTTGGTGCAATAAAATAAAACTGACTTGACTTGACTATACATCAATATTCTACTTTTCTGGAAAAAAAAACAACCTCACATGAAAGCAGGTTTGTTTTGGAAACCTTTTACAGCCCACTAGGGGGTGCTCACAGTCCAACCTAGGCTGAAGCCAGTGGTTGAGGCTTCGGCGGTGTGAGCCAGAGTGCACTCCAGGGTGATGTGTCCACTGATTCCTTGGTGGGAACTGGTGCCACTGGGGTCACTGGGGCTTTGGTCCTCCTTGGGGCCACAGCCAGCTCCTTAGTCTTTGTCACACTGAGCTACAGATGGTTCTGCCCACACCGTGAGACCGGCTTCCCTCCACTCTCCTATACTCGCCCCTGCTGACACACCCAGCTACAGCAGGGTTGTCTGAGTCTCATCTCCATGACATCCATCCTGGACCTGGAGGTCAAGAATCTATCTAAAATCTAATCTATAATCGTAAGAACCTGGGGAAGACTTAAAGCCTTGTGGGCCTTATGGAACGCTTCATGGCTTTAAAACATTGGAGGATAATTTGACTCATGTTGCCAAATGTTACATCAATTAACTGGTAATTTCCTGTTTGTCGTACAAAGACTACATCAAGTATACAACTCAGCTGACATGAACTGATACAATAACCGTTGTCATGAGTCCAGTATGAGTATAAGAGTAATCTAAGTATAAACTGCAGTACTACTTCATGTATTCAGGAGATGTTGATGAGCTGAATTCCTACTGACACACTCATGGAAGCAGTGGATGCATAAACAAGTGCATTGCTCTCATTCTTCTCCATCTTTGGTCAAATGACTGAGTGCAGCCTCTCAGCACAAATAAGACAAGTCCCCCCTCCTCTCTCTCTCTCGTCACTTCACCATCTCACTCCATCATCAGTCAGAGAGGCTGGACTCACTCATGTCCTCAGTTCTGACTCACACACACACACACACACACACACACACACACACGGCTGTCCAGTCATGGCAGATGTGGAATAACCTCAACCTTCAAGTCTCAGTCAAGTCACCATTGTCAGAACCAAGCAACCCGGGTCCCTGTAACAGGTCAAGTAGAGTCATGTGATAATCTGATTATCGGCCCGTTTGTGATGGTTTTCATTCCAGCTTGAACTGGCTGGTACACTGATATAAAGGAAATGAAGCGAGTGGCTCCAGACCTGTTAACAAATGTTAGCTAGTCTGATGATGTCATAAAGTTGTAGAGTATCTGATCAGAGAGCGTTCTGATCATCTGGAACATTCCAGAGTGACACACTCACATCTGCTGCCTTCTTCTCAGCCTGCTCCAGCTTCTCCTGGGCATCCTTGAGCGACTCGGAGTATTTGTCCAGCTCATCCTCCACTCCTTTCAGCTTCTTCTGCAGACCCAGCAGCTCCTCTTCCAGCTACACACACACACACACACACACACACACACACACACACACATCAGATAGTGCTGCTTGAACAGAGCCCTCTTCAGTCATGAACCATCTTCAAGGACCTGTACATTTTTAAATTCCACCCTAACACAGGCTGTCGAAGCAGGTTCCTCTCACACTAAAACACAGTCCTGAGGCAGCTCTGGGGAGCAACTGGCCACAAGAGTGAAGAGGTGGATCAAAACAGGATAACAGGGTGAGTGAGACGATGGTACGAGGGAGTGTTCCAAAAATCAGTTGTGTTTATCCTGTTTTTAGAAAAAAAACGATATTCATAGAACTGTTTGCATTGGAACATCTAACATACAGGTTTCTTCTTCACCAGAGGACGACCCTCTAGTAGTGATCCAGTAGACATCTTAAACTACTAAATCACACTCCCCTCCCAATACTCTACTATAGGACACTCCTAATATTCTATCACAATCCCAATGATCTATCACACTCCTAATACTCTAATGACACTGCTTCACACTACTCTATTATGTGATACTCTAATACTCTGATATATGACTCTCCTCTAATATATCACACACCTAATACTGTACTATATCACACTCCCATCACATCAATATATCACACTCCTAATACTGTACTATATCACACTCCCATCACATCAATATATCACACTCCTGATACTCTAAAAGTTGACACTCCTAATACTTGTCCTTCATAATAACCGAAGCACTCTTTACAGTGTTACTGCAACATGTTTCCAGAGGTTAGCACATCTCTGTTCTCTCACTGGAGGTTTTGTTTCCCACGTCTGTAAACACAGACCTGGACACACACATCCATTTTTAGAGAAAAGTTTACAACCACTGCAACTTTGGTTTTGGAAATTTGAATCTTTATTTCAAAACTTTTTTTTTTTTTCTGACGGTTTCTTTCGTGCTGCGACCCTTAACGGGATAAGTGGAAGAAAATGAATGGATGGATGGATGGTTTCTTTCACCACTGCACGGTGGTGCAGTGGTCAGCACTGTCGCCTCACAGCAAGAAGGTTCTGGGTTCCAGTCCCGGCTGGAGCACAGGATCTTTCTGGGTGAGTCTCCATGTTCTCCCTGTTCCTGTGTGGGTTCTCTCTGGTACTCCAGCTTCCTCCACAGTCAAAAGACATGCAATTGGGGACGAGGTTAATCCAGACTCTAAATTAACCGTATGGTATAGATTGATAGAATGGCTGATAGGCTTCGGCGACCCTTAACAGGAAAAGCGGTAGAAAATAGATAGAAAGATGGTTTCTTTCCATTCCAGGGACTGGCCCACATGGCTGGAGTGAGGGAATCACATGTTCTCAGTTCGGTTTGAATCACTGAAAGAGAAAAACCGCTGGGACGCTGGAGGTGGGACAACTCTGGACCTACTCTTTGCTCTCTGATGATGTACAATCACATGTTATGTTTCCAAGTGGTTGGGATTGGCAGAATGCTCCACCAATGACTGACAGGCAAATCCTTGGTGCCATGTTTGTGTCGTCTGCAGTTATCTGACTTAAGTGTGGCTTCATTTTTGTATAAATCCTGTTTAAATTAAACTACAGAATAAAAATACACATATTTAAAAAGGCCTATATCTTATCAAAGTTGTTAAACTTTTTTGTTTTTCAAACTGTATTGTTAGTCTCAGAAATAGAGGACATTGTGACATCATGGCAGTGCCACTGAGCTCCCAGAGAGCATCAGCAGGAACTCTGAGTGTAGAGCCGATCCTTCGATCCTTCCACATCCCAACTCTTCATCTCAGACGTCTTGTTTTCCACGGACTCATTTTCAAATATTGTTCCAGCAAGTGTCCATCTGCAACAACAGCTTGAGGGACTATAAAAAGCCAATTGTAAATGACAGTGAGGCGGCTGGAGCACAATGTCCCCGGCACAGATGTCTGTCCGTCTATATCACTTCTGACAGTCTCGCCCAGCCTGCAACCATGTAAGGCCTCACAGTCACAAATAGCCCGGGAATCCTGATCCCACCGTCGGCTTTGTGGCAACCACCAGACCTCACTGTCTCTGTGCGGGAGCAACAATTCAAAGAAGGTGGGGGTCTTCAGAGGAAACACAGAAATAGACATGCCACGCCAGTATTAAATGGTCCCAGACAGAGAGAGGGGATGCAGGCATTGTGATATCTACGAGCAGGGATCCTCCGGTAACAAATGTGAACAGTTGCATAGTTGAATAGTTGCTGTCTATTCATAGATCGGGACCTGATCCTGTCAGTTAGCCTGGAGCTGACAGAACTACCCAGCAGCTCATGTACCAGGAAGATCATCACCTCCGTCAGCTGACACAGCTGGATGAGGCAGGAAGTCTGTCCGAGAGACGCGAACCAAGAATATGACGGGTCATCATATGGGGACTATTCCTGGGTGGAAACCATAGACGATACCCAACCAGAATATTCCCTGACAGCATGCGCCATCACACCCAAACCCCAGTAAATCTGATGCACTGGCCAGATGTATCATCCATCCAGCTGTGTACAGCGTGTGTTACACCCGACTGCTGCAACAGACACTGGGGGAATGTCCCAGTATTTGAATTTCAGCAGCATTTTCGACCTGTTTTGTTGAAAATGTGTGTAATTAATAATTATTGATTCAGGCCTTTTAGTAGGATAAGACAACAACTAAAGGACAAAGAGCTGTGGCTACAACAGCTCAGTTGTGTATTTTACTCTGTCTGCCCTTTGAAAGCCAAGAGATTTTTACTGGAATGAGCAAACGAGGAACTATTTGAGATTTGATGCGCATTTGTATTTTTTGAGCTTGGTGGACGGACGATGGAATACAGAGGACAACTGGGATGATGAGACAAGAAGATGAAACAAAACAAAACTATCAGGAGTGTTGTTTTATCCCTCAAAAGAAAGTTTGTGTTCAGGCAAAATTTACTCGAAGAAGAAAAAGAAGGAGAAGAAGACGAAAAGGAAAAAGAAGAAATGCTGATGGAGATGCAGAACAGGAGACAGATAAAGACACAAGGGGAGAAAAAAAGACAAGAAGGGGACAGGTGAAGAGGAACTCTGTTCATCAGTGTCTTTAGCATCCCGGGACACTCGTCCTGGCAGCACAGGGACAGAGACACTGAACTGGTTCCATCTTGCTAGCGACTGAGAACAAACTACCATACTGACAAACAGCAGCGGAGCATGATCAGGTGACCCTTACCACACCCCCTGCACGAGTAAGAGGAGACAACCTAGACTGGGAGAGGTGTGCAGCTGTGGTCCTCTGGTTAGGAAACTGTCCAAGACAAGCGTGGAGGGGGAGTTTCCAGTGGGAGGATGAGGTTTTGAAACTCAGGTACCAGTTGACTCATCCAAGCACACACCTCTTTGTTCCAGAAAGTTCACCAGTGATGTCAATGCAGTGGAAACAGGAACTGATGAGAAGAATGAAGGAGAACTGAAGGACCGGCTGACAGGACGAGAACGACATCAACAAGATCAAAACGTTGGGAAGTCACGGACCAGCATGTCGTAACGCAGTGTCTCGGACTGTTACAGCAGCCAGAACCAAAGTAGGTCTGTGATTTTTAGCAGTAACAGGTACCAGGAACTAAAATGATGAATCAAACTTCAGAATCATAACTGATCTGCTGCTTGTTTCAGCATCAACCAACACTAGTCTGCGTGTTACAGGACTGGAGGTCGTGGCGACGGTGCCCAATTTTGTGGATTCATATATGAGTGGCGATCCATCTCTGCTGCGTCGTGCCCTGGAATGAAGCCTTGGTGGGTACTGAATGGCTACATCTGTAACCCTGGTTCTCCAACTGCAGAGACTGATCCCTGTGCATATGGAGGATGGAGAAGAACTTCTAAGATCGAAGTTCCTGACACAGCTCATGACCAAAAAAGTCTGGTCACCATGCTGCTCGTATTCTCTTCCTGCTTGTCAGAGAGCATCTGGTCGTGATGACTGCTCGAGGCCCAAAGTGAGCTGGCACTGAGTTAAACCTCCACAAGTAACCAACTCACACAAATCACGGACATCGCTAGCAGCTGTCCTGCTGCTCACAACCGAGGCACCATCAGATCTGAATTCCAAAATATGATAGGCTGTTACTGCAATCCTTCAAACAAATGGCATCAATTTATAATACGTGTGTCGATGTTTTCATTATTATTTCATATATCTGCTCATTTCCAAGAAACTGATGAAAATCGTCCTAGTGATGACAGACGAGTGGCTTCTTTCTTGGCACATCCCACTTAGTCTCAGTGAGATTGTTCTAACAGTTTTTGTGTAAACCTGCTGATCGACAGGCTGATTGACAGGCCAGATCTTACGCATAGCACCTTTAAGTTGTCAGCATTCATTGGTAACTCCAGCCACAAGCTAGTGGTCATACCGGGTCAAGAGATGACGTTGGTTTGTTTTATCATGTTTAAACCTCACATTTCATCGGTAGAGGAACAGAGGGGGCTTTCTTCTCTGAGATGTCACAGGCTTACTGCTAATGGTGCCAAGCTCCAGCGCTGGGTTGACTTACACCTGCTGTGCGTAAGTTGAAACGTTGAACACAAAATCCAACTTAAGTCAGGGTTGATGGAAATACAAGCTTTTTAAAAGTTGCAACGACTGAAATAGTTCCAGCACTAGAAAACGTTCCAACTTGAATCTTCTCAGAGCCCTAAATAGGTGTCAAGTCTTCGGCAGCAGAAATGAATCTGCGAAGATTTGAGTGTAAGAGACACCAGCTGACAGGGCTGCTCCACGGAGGGCAGCCAGCCTCCTCTCAACAGCCTTGTGCAAGCGCCTCTAGTCGGAGAAACCATTTTCTCATCACTCAGAAGATGGAAGCAGCACAGAGACATGCAGGCAACTGTTCACAGCACCGGACCTGAGCAGTGCATCTCTAGAGGAAGTGGACCTCCTGCTGCCTGTCAGTTTGGCCTCATGTCTTTATTGCACACATGCCTGCATGTTCTTGTTTGTTTGACCCGATGCTGACCCTCTCATCCCTGTTGCTTTGTTCAGATTTATTTCATACCCTGATCAGTTTAGCCTCACACCTTCTGCGGCCAAAAAACCATCCTAATTCAAGATATGTATTGAAGTTAGGATTTCTGGACATACAAGAACTTAAATATCTAATTGTATATATCTTATTTGCATATTTATTCATCTGCCACTTCAAAAAACAAATAAATATGGTCTTACCTATGAGCGTTACCATCATTCACCTGCAGTGTGTTTCTCATGTCTTTAAAGACTGTTGTGTCAGGCAGACAGCAGTTTACTGCCGGTTTTGTTCTGAATGAACATGAAGTGTCTTTACTTCAGCGGCTGTGGAGAGTCTTCTCTGATTGATGGAGAGACGAAGGCATAATCTCTCTTCTGTCTGGTCTTGGACTCGTACGTGTCAACAACATGAAGACTTAAGCCTGATGAACCATGTTCTTATTAATGAATGTATTCAAGCTAATAACAAGATATCTCATTTACATATTTAAACATAACTTGTGATCAAATCCATAATTGTCTTAAAGCAAAAGTACCACTCGCATCTTCCGGGTTTATATTCGCATCTGACGGGAAGTCTCTGGGTCAGACGCAGAGACGCAGCGGGCTGAAGCAGCTCTCCGTGTCCCACCTGTTTGCACTTGTCCTCGGCTCCTTTCTTGTCGCCCTCGGCCTGCTCCGCTCGGTCGATGGCGTTCTCCTTATCCAGCTTCAGCATCTGCATCTTCTTCTTGATGGCCTCCATGGTTCCAGCGGCCGGGGGTCCTCAGCAGACGGAGACGGGGCAGAGAGCAGCAGCAGCAGCGGCGGTGTGACCTGACGGGGAGCGGCGGGTCGGTCTGATCACCCGCTCCAGCTGCGCCTCCACACTTTTCTCTGCGGAGCCGCACGGGACCATGCCCTTATTTAGGCTGTCGGCGCATGACGTCAATCTTCTGTCCACACTTGCATGGTGTTTAATCTGGATCAGAATGATCCGCATTTGAAAATCAGTTTTTCTGTCCAGGTGCATCTCGCCCTTCTAAACATTCACTGGAGATTCTGACGGTGTATTGAGCTCCACAGGTGACCGATGAATCAACTTCCTGGATCAGCGAGGACCCTGTTATATCAGACCAGATCCTCGACATCAGTAGGTCCTAGTACAGCAGGCTGCCAGGACCCACGGGCCAGGACATCCACTTCTCTGCAGGCCAAAGATCACATATCTCACCGTTTTCGAGGTCCCTTGATACGATACGTGGTGATACGTTTATCTACATTGCCCACCCCTGCTGTGACATGCCAACAAGACCCTTGATCCCTCATAGGACCCAAAGGCCCTGCTGGGGCTAAAGTTCTCATAAAGTCCCTCATGAACATGATTCTCCTACCAAGATTAGGGATGCAGGTCGTTTTAGTGCCCAGTTTTGCTGAGGATTCTTCTTCTCTGATGATTAAACTTTAACTATCTGATTTATGGGCTTGTGCAAATGTTTTTGGAATTCAAGAAAAACAATCTTTTCAAATTCAATGTTTACATGTTTTTCGGTGTGTACAAAAATTTTCACATGAATAAAAACTTGGTTTTATGCAGGTATCGACATCCGTAAATATCAGCAGTGGATCCGGTATCGTGCGTCCCTACTTGAGGTTCCCTGCTGTGATGATTGTGCATTCCTACCTCTGCAGTAATGTTACTCACTAAAAACAGAGTAAAAATACTCCATGAGTAAAAATCCTAATAACATGCCCTCTTTGTATTTTAAACTTGTGACTAAAGTTTTCAAATAAATGTAGTAAGAGCAATACTGTACTCACATACAGTACATGTACTTTACATCCCAGGAGTACATGGAGGAAGCAGAGGAGACATACTTTGGAATCAATGTAGAAATGAATGACACAGTTCAATGGCTACTGGCTTTATTGAATAGAAATCTCTCAAAGAGCAGCCTCATTAGCTACTGCTTCACACCTGCGAGGCCAGAGGAAAGAGAACAAGGTCATCGTTCTATTGGTCGAGCTCCAGTGGCGCCATCTTGACTCTATAAAATAATATGCCAAAGAAAATAAAAGACACTTATTTTGTAACGGTGGATTTAAATGACGCTCCGATAAATTAATGAGACGAGTAACGAAGGAAGTGCACTTGGAGGATAAATGGCTGGTATCAGCTAGTTCATGTATATGTTCTGATACAATAGTGAGCTAAAGTGAGGCTTTATGAAGAGGAGTGAAGTGATCTCCAACAGGCAGACGCAGCCAAGACACCACGTCCGGACTCAGCGCAGAAACACGTTAGTGGAGCGAGTCGACAAACACGGAGCACCCACACAGTCGAGAGGCTTTCAGCTGTCTGGACGTTAAATATATGGCTTCACGAGGGTCCTGATCTACTCCAGAGCTGAATACATCGCTGCGTTCGTCCAGGTCACCAGAGTCAAACATGCACGTCAGATACACTTGGATACGTTTCATAGCTCAATCTTTATAAAAATAAGGTATCCCCAATCTGATTTGTTCCTTTGCAAAGTTAAAAACATTTGATTTCATTGTCCTCATCTCAGATATTATGACAACATCACGTGACCACAATAAACACGTACGTGCTGCATCTCTCCACATATGTTCATACACACTCACACACACACAAACACACACACCCCTGCATAGAAATGTTGCATAAAGCTCTCGGACGTTACACATCTGGTTACGATGGCAGACTCAACAAAGACATGCGAGAACAAGAGAAGAGGCAGATATGAAGAGAAGAATATAATCATATAGAATCAAAGCACAGACACGCTAACGTTAACCTCACTGGCGTTGGAGCACGTGTGACGTGATTTAAATACAGAAACAGATTTGTGATGATCACCAGTGTGGATTTAGAGTCTAATGTTAGCACAAGGCCTCCACTGGCTGCGTGGAAGGGGGGGAGGGGGGTGGGGAGGCGGGTCCTGAGCCCCACTGATGTCACTGTTCCTGGCCATCCTCCCGCAGCTCGGTGGGGAGGAACTTGTACTGCTGCTGCCGGATCATGGCCAGCTTCTTCCTGGCTTCATCCAGCTCTCTCTCTTTCCGCAGCATCTCCTCCTGAGCGGCAATGATCTGAAACACAACACACCAGTCATGTGACTTCTGACAATAGAAAGCATGTGGAGGCGGAGTATTCTTATAACGGTGTCATATTAATAAACCCTATACTGTTGGATGTTTACTGATGTGAACAACCAGCAAGAACACTCAGCCTCATCTTTGACCCGTCACTCTTCCGGGTTGTTGTGAGTGCAGCAAGGATGACATCACCAGGATGACTGGCCACGGTTGGCGCTCAGACATCGAGGGGCATGGTGGCGGCACACATGGATGATTTGGGTTTTGTTGTTAACAGAGAGAGCAGCTCAGACTTCACTCATCAGGTTTGATTATAACAACCAGCACCTCCCAGTTCAAGAGACGTAGCTCCCATGACTGTTGACAAACACTGGGCCTGTGTGTCGCTGTGTCAACAGGAAGCAGCAGGTCTACGCTGTGGTCAGAAACTCTTCTATGGAACAGTGAGACCAGAGATTTGGAACCGTATGAGAAAAGACCGGACTGTCCAGAGAACAAATCTTCCTGTCCAGTCACAGAATCTCTTTTATAAAGCAATGATTCCCTGTATGTCTTTTCAGAAAAAAGTAAGAACAATTTTGAACATTTTTACTTCCAGACACACGCACACTGGACAGTGAGGTCATGGCGGTAGCAGAGAACCACCCAGGTTAAATGGATGACCCCAGATAACAATCACAGTACTATCAGCATTTCCAGGCTTTGTCTCAGGAGAACCAACATCTCAGTCTTCATTAACTTCTGCTCTGGACCACCAAGATTCCTGTCATGTGTCTTTTCATCGAGTGTTTCAACAGCAGACAGAGCAGTGGGGAGCAGCAATTCAGCACACAGTAAAGTTAACGTGTCCCTTCTGATCTGTCCGAGTAAAGTCGACGTCCTGACTGGGTTAGAGTACACCAACATTTCCCTCGCTAATGCTGAAAAAAGCAGCATTTGTCCTGTGGCTGTGTTTTTTTTGTTTTGTTTTGGGGGGGGACTTACCTGAGCGATGCCTCCCACCATCTTACTCTTGACCACCACCGCTTGGTCGTCCTGAGCGTCGAAGGCTGCTTTCTGGGCTGCTTTCACCAGGTTATCAGATGCTCTCTTCACTGCATTCCCAGCAGCCTGCAACACACACACACACACACACACACACACACACACACACACACACACACACACAGAGTCAGGAGTTAGAACCACTCATTCCAGTGTAGAACATCAGAGCACCTCAAGCCTCAAGATCACAAAACCATCGTGTGTTTAGACATGCTTCCTGCATGTCACAGTGAAAAGACAATAGCAGAGAGGAATGATCATCTCTCTGGAGCTGCAGTGTGACTGAGACTGGGAGGGAATGTGAAACATCAACGGAGCTGCTGGTGGACAGCAGCATCTCCTGGAAAGGGAATGAGAATCTGCACCAACGCAGCTGCACCAGGCGAGCAGCAGCACCGAGGATTGCTGTAAAAGGCCATGAGCACTGGAAGGTAAACATTTGTCTCTTTGGACAGCTCAGCTCCTACAAGGAGAACTTTTCTCCTTTTGTGGCTCTGTGGGACGAAACCAGACACTGACAAACACACACACACACACACACACACACACACACACACACACACACACGAGTGACCGCTCAGCTAACTTATCTTTGGTTGGAATGTTACTGTTAGTTTATGTAGCCCCGACACACACAACACTGACGCTCCCTGCAACAGCTGCACACACACAGACACACAAACACACACAGACACAGACATTAACAGTCAGACAAGAAACGGTCAAGTGGGGGGGGGGGGGCACCCTGCTGTATTTAACCGGAAGAACCAGACTAATTATCACAATTCTGAAGTAAATTTCCAGAACTTTTCAACAACTTCCTGGCTATGTTTATTTCCCCAAAACTTCCCCAGCTTTTCCAAGCTTATATGGCTTCAGAAACAGCAGAGTCCCTGCCCTGACAGGTAGGGGGGCAGCTGTGGAGCTCAGAACAAAGTAGTGCCACCATCAGCACTGTGCTGTGGCAATTTGGATAATGTCACTGCTGTCAGAGCTGCGACGCATGTCCCTCAACGACACAAGGCTCCGACACACACGCCCACCTGATGGGGCCCTCCTCAATCCCGGATGGTTTGGGGGGGGGGGGGGGTGTATGAGGCTCACAGGAGAACGTGTCATGAAACCCTGAGAAGAACCTAAAAGCCTTCCAGGCCTGGTTCAGCTAGCCTGTGTGCGTTAGCCAGCTAACAGTGGGAATAATTAGAGCTTTAAAAAGCAGCATGGCAGCAGCAAGCGAGCCCACAAATGCTGCTGGTGTAATCATAGATGGCAGCTAGTGTTTCCTGGACTGTGGATTGTTTCCAGAGCTCCTGCAGACAGAAATGTATGGGAATTACTGCAGCGGCAGCTGCAAGCCCAGAAGAGGAGGAGATAAGCCGCTGCTGATTGGATCAGAGAATATGAGATGGCGTGGGCGGGCTGATGTGCTCGCCGCTAGCGTACACACGGCCTTAAAGAGAGTGTTTGAGGGTGATGGGTGTCAGGAGATACTGGTGTTTTCTGCGATGTATTGGGACGCAACGCATCAGTTACACGTAAAGGTCATACCAACCCTCCTGTGTGGCATCGCTGCCAGAAGTCAATCAGTGTAGTCAACAGGAAGAACAATCAGAACAACGTCTTTTTAAAGATGTACGTCGCTCAGTTTACAGGTGAATCTCCGTCTACTCGTCATGAGAAGCGAGAAGGCCGGCCCAAACATCGGAGACCAGTACCGACCATTCACAGACCTGATATCAGCATCTGCATCTGTGTGGGTGGAGCACAGTGGATACCTGACCTGGGACTTTGCTAAATGTTGACCCGGACCTGGTCTGACAAAGAGCTAAAGAAAGACGCCAAAGAAACGTTGTGACGAACATCAACAACTAATGCAGGGATGTTTTTTTAGGCACTGACAGACAAAACATCATGAAATGAGCTCAAGTTTTAATAACTCCATTCATCCTTTTTCCATACCCCTAATCTGTTAAGGGTCACGGGGGTGGGGGGTGGTGTGGAGCCTATCCCAGCTGACATTGGGCGATACTGTGTGACCATGTGTCACCGGAGGAAGTGGGGATTGAACCAGCAACCCTTTGGTTGCTAGACAGCCACTCTGCCTCTGAGCCATGCCACCCCCCACAATTAACTAAATGTGTAAGTATCACAGGCTAGTTGGGCCAGTGGGTTTCTACTGACTGTGGATAATTAAAGAAAAACTTTACAGAGAAAAAATATCAACTGAAGCAGAAATCAGACCTCCTAAAGGAGGTGGAGCAGGACGAGGAGGGGGAGTGGTCTTTGATTGACGTAGGGATTTAGCAGGCTGAGTGTCCAAGACCAATATTCTACTGATTGCACTGTGGGAAAGGTAGGAACTAGTAGCGGAAGTCAGAACATCTAACGTTTCTGTTTCTCACAGTTGGACTATCTAATCCTTTACACTGGATCTCTGCAGGGCCCTTTGAAACCAGTGAAAGGCCCCTCGTACCTGCACTAAATATAGAGCCCTCTAATCCTGATGTAGCAGCTGTACAGATCAGGCAGCTCACCTGGAACCCCAAACACTCCAGCTGACTATGAATAGATTCTCCTCCAGTGTTGCCAAATCCTTCCTGCTGCTGCTGTTGTTTACAGAGTCTGCAGTTGTTTAGAGGAGAGGAACTGTCGACGCTCTGAGATTCTTTCAACTCTGGTTCTGGAGAAGCATTTCTAGATAGCTGATGAACGCCATTCCATCGGTTTACCCAACCTGACAATCATTGTCATGATCTGACTCATGACACCCATTCGAGTGGACATCATCGCATCTTCTCAAAACACAGCTAAACCCACCACCTAATAAGCACGGTGCGGGTATGCTAACCATGCTAATTAGTCTACGCTCTCACGCTGACAGGAGTGTCAACCTGCAGGAGACACCTGAGGCCACATGACCCTTTCCTGAGTGGCAGGAGGTGCAGGAGGAGCAGCAGAGTACTGACCTGCAGCCTCTTCATGGTCTGGGAGTCCTGGTCGGCCTTGACCTTGCAGGCCACCAGCAGCTGCGCGGTGGACGCTGCAACCTGCTTGGCTGATGAGATGAGCTTCTCCTCGCTGGCGTGCCCCTGGACTGCAGAGTTGGCTGCTTCACACAGATTGTTGGTTGCTGCAGCAACCATTCGAGCCTGAGGAGGTGGCAGCGTAGACCGAGTGATGATTTACTCCTCAGAACTTCTGATTCTTTATCAAACAAAACAAGATGAAGGAGACTTACAGCAGAAATCAGCCCCTGAGACCACTGACCGTCATCCACGGCGTTGGCTGGTATCGCCCCCACCTGGAAACACAAGTGCACCGATGGAGACGAAACAAATACAAGAGGATGAAGGTGACAGATTTTGTGTCGGTTGCTGGGAGGGAAAGAATCAAGAAAAGGAACGTTGATGGGATGGAATCATGAAGAAATATATAAGGGTAGGAAGTCGTATCTCCACAGCAGGTAGACTCAGTCATGCTGAGTGCTGAGATTACAGAGCCCCACCTGGATGAGAGCAGGCAGAGTTACTGTTGGAACTTTTTTTGTTTTCAAGTTGTTGAACAGCAACAAGGAAGTTAAATTCCAAAGTTGATGAGTAATGATGTTAACTCGTCATGACATCACATAGACCTGAGCGGGACTATAAATGGAGAAGCTGTCTCTCATAGTTGAAGTGTACCTATGATGAAAATTACAGGCCTCTCTCATCTTTTTAAGTGGGAGAACTTGGGCAATTGATGGCTGACTAAATACTTTTTTGCCCCACTGTAAATCCCATGTGATCTGGTCAGAGGATGATTTCTCCTCTCAGATCTGTCAGTGAAGCCAAAATCAGTACAGTGAATTTTTGCATGGTTTCATTGGTGAACAGCCCAGCAAGACAAAGGTCAGCACAGGCTGGTGTCATGCTCACTGGCTGGACTAGACCTCCTTCACTGGGATTTCTAGGATTCAAATATTTAACATTATGATGAGTCAAGCGACTGGCAGCCAGTTAGAAGGTGTGAGATTGTTTTTGTTTTTTCCCCCAAAGAGTTTCCCACCACTCGGGGATCAACAACCTCATTTGATGCAAAGAAACAAAACATTCCAGTAATCAGAGTTTGCTTTTACCTCTGGAGCTGTTGGTGGGTTCTCTGTCGGAGGTGAGCACCACAAACAGATCAACACAATCAGCAAAGGAATCGGTAACGGGACCTCAGTCTACAGAGTGTAGTGTTATCAGGTGTGTCCTGGTTGTTTTCAGTAGCTCCAACCACTTGGAAAAGTACTTGCACACATCGATACTTCAACCAAAGTGTATAAGAGACAGCCTCTCAGTGACCTGTGAGTGGCCTGCAGAATTTTGTACTAGTAGAGTACTAGCGCAGTATCTAAGTAGTGGGGACTTTACGGATGAGTGGACGGTCTGCTGTGGGGGGCTCAGACATACCTTCCCCTGAGCCACCAGCTCCCTCTGAGCGGCTGACGCAGCCTTGACCAGCGCGCTGGTGGCCGCCGCAATGGACTTGGCTGCCTCCAGAATCTGCTCCTCGAAGTTCAGACTCTCATCTGCCTCCTGAGAACAAGAGACAACAGTCAATAAACACATCTGCTGAGGAAGGTGTGTGTGTGTGTGTGTGTGTGTGTGGGGGGGGGGGTATTCACACCAACAGGCCTCCATCGTTAAAGAGAGAGGGAAAGCTGGGGTCAAGGGTCACAACGGCAACAGTTTGAAGTGAGGAGGACAGACACGGTTCAGGGTGGGAGGGCCAGCAGGCCAGGAGACCAATATGTGTCCCCGTGCAGGGTTAACACACACACACACACACACACACACACACACACACACACAAACCTTGGGTTTGGTCCGGGGTCTCAGCTGCTCCAATTTCTTGGCAGCTGCTTCGATGGCTGCTGCTGCTCCCAGCAGTTCATTCTCAGCGATGACAGTGGGGTCCTCAGGATCCACCCACTCAGTGCCTACAAACACACACACACACACACACGTAAGGGATTCTCTTCCCTGAACCATCACAGCGGAAGGCCTAGAATCAATCCCTCCCCTAAACTGAGCCTAAGTCCATTGTTGTATAGTAGTACACCAATACACTGTCAACTAGAACTACTGATACTACAAATACTTTTCAGTTCAGACATTTGTTCCAAATTTGTGGAAATTCCTTCGAGACGTTTCTGTGATATGGTGGAAAAAGAATGGGATGGATGCACGGATGGATGGGTGATAGAGGGACAGAGATGGAGGGATGAACAAGCGGAGGACACAACATCTTGTCTTGAGTCGTGACGGTGGCCATGACATGGACACAGTGCTTCATCTCCACCTGGTCTGAGGCTGACAGGCTGAGGGTCTGAAGACTGGACTGATTCAGATCCCAGAATCTGGTGGTGAGCGTCCGTCCTGCACATCCATCAGAGCCCCTCCAGCCCCTCCAGCCCTCCCTCCTGGGTCAGGTGACTGCCGGCCAGTAGGAAGTGTTCAGTGTATTCTCCTCGCTTGCATGTCTGAGGCTCACCTACAGCAGCCTCTCAATTCAGCCCTCTGTGCTCCTGGCAGCGTTGTGTCAACCGCTGACATCATTCGTTAAAACCACACAGAAAATAAAATGAATGATTGTGAACACTGAGCTTGAAAAGTGCAGATAGAATCTGTAAAATTGAGAGGTTCCCTGCATGGACGGTGGTAGTGCTGCTGATCTACAAACTATTAACTTTACTGATTAATTTGTTTCATTGAATTAGAACATTTTAACAACAACAAGATATTCCAGTTCTGTATTTCATCATCTGTCACTTTTGGATGACAAAATATGCCTATTTGGAATTTAGGCAAAAACAAAAGCGCGTCTGGAGGGCTTCACATAGGTATCATGTTCAGTCTCAGAGTGCCCTAGTGGGCACACACATGTGATGACGGGTCATGTGTGTGCCCCCCACTCTGCAGCTGGATCAGAACCATTTAGACACACATGAGATGTGAACAAGGACAAAGCCCCACCTCCCAGACCGGAGCTTCATCAGGTGGGGCAAGGAAGTTACTTTACCTTTCATGGCCTCAGCAGCCTGGATGAGCTCGGTGACCGACCCCGCCACCCGCTTGGAGTAGCTTGCCAACTGCTGCTTCATATCATGAGAAGGCTTCTGGATAATCTGAGAGAGAAGAAAGTACGTCACTAACTCTTGAGAGCTGAGGGTTCCTCTACCTTTAACACCTGAAAAATCATTTACATGCTTCCCCTTTAAGACCAGAGGGCACGTCATCCACATCTTTGAACCTTTATTATTCGAGGTTACACATTCACACCTGGAGGCAGCTCAGATCAACCACGATTCGACCTGCCGCCACGAGCAGCTCCATCGGGGTAGGAGTGACAAGAGGAGGTTGTTTACACTGATGCTGAAGGTCTCAGCTCCTCGTTCATGTTTCTGTTCGCTTCACACTGAGAAATAAGGGTTCAGCGAGTGAGGAGACGGTGACAAAAACCCTCTGGCCTCAGGCAGGTTATTTCAGAGGGCAATTTTTTTCTTGGTGTTTTAGAATCCAAATGGGTTAAAACACCAAAGCAGTGAGTGACACGGTCATGTCACTGGGATCGTGTGGAGATTAAAGGATCAAATTGACCAACCATTAGTGATAGATAGATCCAGTAGATAGATGGGTGGATATGACCCAGCAGGTGGCCCTCCACCTGGCTTCAGTCTAGATCTTTATAATTGGATCCATTTCCACGATCACACACTGATAACACGCTACAGCACTGACATCAGCTCATCAGGTTCCGTCAGTGTCATCACATTGATTTACTGCTGGTGTTTTTCTCAAGGTGAATCATAGTTAAAGTTTAAAATAACTGTTAAAAGAAACCCCTGTGATGAAAGTTTAATAAGCATATATGATGTTATGAAATGAAATGGTGCTTGATCAAGATTAATCCAAGTTAATATTTATAATCCCAGTTTGCCTGCTGGGAGAAAGTGAGCTGACTGGTCATGTGGCGACATCATCATATGCTTCTCCATTAGTTCAATTATGTTCATGTGGTAAGGAGGGTGTTCCATCTGTCGGGGAGCATTACTTCCTCATACACCCGTACTCATGGAGACTGAGCTGATTCTGGGGCCACAGATTAACACGCCCCCATCCCTGATCAGACTGTCAGGTCAGATTAGAACAGAGGGAAGGAAAGCCTCTCCTTGCTCCATTAAGTCCATGTCAGGGAGGCTCGATCTGCAGCCTGAGTGTGTCCATTGGTTTGAGTCCCTGTCCTCAAACTGTCCTGGGAGACATGCAGCAGTGGGCTGGAGCGGCGAGTGACAGGTGCGGGGCATTAACAAGGCTCAGGCCAGCTCAACTTTATTCAGATGTGTTGTCATGAGGGGAAAGAGGCGAGGACCTAACAGCACAGGAACGTATACACCGAGCCAACCCACCACATCACGCCAACACAGACCCACATACTACATACATCACATATCAATCCAGACACACACACACACACGCACGCACAAACCCGCGAAGATGAAAAACACAGTAAACCCCTCCAGCAAGATGTGTGTTATACAAGTACAAACAACTTTATGCATCCAACCTAGTTAGTTCATCTGTGACATCATAAGGATTAAAGGTGAGTCGCTTCACTGTGCCATGAAGACGGCAACACATCAACAACAAACAATCCATGTTACTAAGCAACAGGGCGAGCAGATCAGTGGTCGTACTGGGTTTCCGTCAGAGGTCAAACACCAGAGACAAGCAGGAGCACGAGCTCAGATCATGTCTAGAAAATGTGTGAGATTCAGCTGCCATAGCAACCACTCTTTAATCCTTTACCCTTCATCACATCTGTAACCTCAGAACACGTTCTTTCTGGTGGTCCTTTTCATGTTTGCAGTGAATCTACGATTGAAGAGCACATGTTCTCTGACCAATGGGCTGATCTTAGGCCCAGAAAGTCTCTCTCTCTCACACACACACACACACATGTGCGCGCACAGAATACTGCTTCCTGTAAAACTAGACTAAAAGTCACTCAAAAACCACACCAGACCAGGTGAGCGGTGTAGATCGGCATCCACAATGGAACCCCCAGCTGAGAGTGTACCATCATCAGTCTAAAGAGACTGTGGAGACTCCTGCAGGTCACCTCCACCCACAGCTCTGGTCTGAGATCTGCTCACATGCTGCTGAAGCGTTCCACCAATGCAAGGCCACACTGGTGCAGGTTAGTCATGCGGCATACTCACCGGCTTGCACCGATATCAGTGAGCCACAAGTTTAAGGGAATGGAGACAGAAGAAAGAGAAGAGAAGAGCTGATCAAACACATGACAGCTGGTCTCAGCTCTTCACGGCTCCCCTGGGACAAATACAACTAAAGGAAATAACATCTTCATCCCCTCCATCTGGGATGCTCCCTTTTAACAACAACACTACTGATGTGCCTTTGAGCCAGGTGGCCCACATCAGCCCCTGCACTGGTACTCTGTGATAGTACTGAACCCCTTGGGGGACTCTTTAGCTTGAAGTGAAGTACTCTTGGTTTCCAGATGTGTTGCAACTCTGCAGAGACTGATGTTTACTACAGGATGTATGTTCATTTGTTTTAGTTATTTCATAGAAAGACAAAATAATTTCAAGAATTTCTATTTTCTAAACCACTCGTTCCATCATTTTAGTGAGTTATGAAATGATTGCAGAGACAGAAAATCACCAAGTGCTCAAGTCAAGCAGGGAGCGCTTATTCCAGTCTGAATGCAGGAAGTATTTCTGAAGGATTTTCATTATTGTGCCTTCATCAAACAAGTCATTTACTATAAAATACACAAGTTCAAGAAAATCACAGTCTCATCTGGACCCTCTTCTGGATCCAGGGTCTAGACCTGGTCTGTTTATGAAACATAACTCACTGAGATAGACATCTGGCCTTTCCTTAGAGGATGAAGAGTCATTTGACAGCTGATTTGTCTCCTACAGTTATTATCTATTTTTCTATTTCATCCCTGCTGACCACCAGAGGGCAGTGCTTGAAGCACTGAATATTCCCTTCTCGCATGCGCAATCTGAGCATGAATACCAACAACGGCAATATCTTTCGGTGTCATCAGAGGTTCTGTTCCTTTTTTCTTCTTGCGCTGTCTGTATGTATCATGTAGCATCGGCTAACCGCTCGTCTAAACTTTAAGACCCTGATTTCTTTGGTCTACATTTCTCCTCTGCACCGTCGCTGGACGCTCTGTGACTGTGTTAGTCAGAGCAGCGAAGTTCACCCTCCAAGGGCTGCGACAGCTGTCTGTTTTTGGTTTGTTTGCTGTGTTGACTGTGGGGCTCCTCTGCAGGCCGTTGATGGCCATGACCTCTGTCCGATGGGTCTCGGTCATGATCATCTGATTGAGGCGGGTGGCTGTCAAGTGCCCTTGACCTCAATGTAGAATCACAGACGTGTTGCGTTTTGCATTTACCACAGGCAGTTTCTGCGCTTTGCCTACCGAGGTTGCCACTGGCAGTTCAGGGTGCTTCCATTCGGGCTCTCCCTCTCGCCGAGGGTGTTCATCAGGTGTGTTACGGCAGCCCTCGCAACTTTGCAGGCTCAGGGCATGAAAATATTAGCATACCTGGACGACTGGCTGATCTGTGCGCCATCTCGTGCTCTGGTGGCCCAGGACACAGCCCACCTGCTTTCTCATGTGGCCAAATTAGGCCTCAAGGTCAACATGGAGAAAAGCTGCCTGGAGCCCTCTCAGACCATAACCTTCATCGGTGTGACACTGGACACAAGAGCTATGAAGGCCTGCCCTTCCCCTCATCGCGTGGATGATATCCTACAGCTTCTCACCCTCTTCCACAGGGGCAGGTTACTGCCCTACGTCACCTTTCTACATCTCATGGGAAAGCTCATGTCGGTCTCTGCTGTTGTTCCCTTGGGCTTGCTGTCGCTGCGCCCTTTACAGAGGTGGCTAAACAACTTCCACTTCGATGCCAAGTGGCACAGACACTTGAACCTCAGGGTGTCACGGCACTATCTTCTCTCCCTGGCTCAGTGGCGGGACAGGGTCTATCTCTCCAGGGGCATCCTTATGGGCTCCATCCCGTCCCGGAAAGAGGTTGTCACAACAGATACCTGCCCCATGGGTTGGGGTGCAGTGTGGCAGAGCAGGACAACGCAGGGAAGGTGGTCTGTGCAAGACCGCTAAGAACACATCAATTGGCTCGAGATGCGAGTAGTGCATTAAGCCCTCAGGCACTTCCTGCCACACCTCAGAGGGAAGCATGTACTTGTACGGTCAGACAACACCTCAGCTGTCTACCATATCAACCATCAGGGAGGCACCAAGTCAGCACGGCTGCTGCAGATGTCCCAGGGCCTCCTGACATGGGTGGCCCCCAATCTGACTAGCCTGTGGGCAATGTACGTACCAGGAGAGCAGAATCAGCTTGCAGACCTCCTCTCCCGCCAGAAACCACCACCGGAGGAGTGGCGTCTCCACTCAGAGGTGGTGCACACAATCTGGGACCTCTTCGACAGGGCAGGAGTCGATCTTTTTGCCTCAGAAGAGTCTACCCATTGTTCCCTCTGGTTCTCTCTCACAGAGTCAACCAGCCCTCTGGGTCTGGATGTGCTGGTGCACCCTTGGCTAGAGGATCTGCTGTATGCTTTTCCACCACTCCCTCTGATTCGGTCAGTACTTCAAAGGGTACTTCAGGAGGGTCACAGGATACTGCTGGCGGCCCCCTTCTGGCCAGCACAGATGTGGTTTCCTCTGCTTCACAAGCTCTATTGCGGGACGCCATGGCGCCTCCCAGTCAGGATCGACTTTCTGTCTCATCTGAGAGGGCAAATCTGGCATCCCAACCCTCAACGCCTGCGGTTGTGGGTCAGCCACTAGAGGACCCGAGCCACTGCTAGGTGGGTGTAAAGACCGCATCAGGCAGACTATCCTGAATGCCAGGGCACCATCCATCCGGTTGCAGTATGGAAACAGGTGGAAGCTGTTCTCTGCGTTATTCTCGAGTTTCTACAGTCCCTCTTGGAGGGGGGCCACTCTGCCTCCAGGATAAAGACATATGTGGTGGCAATGACCACCCCCCGCCATCTGAGGTGAGGTGCCATTCCACCAGGAGGGTTTCAACCTCTTGGGCTGCCCTGAGAGGAGTGCCCCTGGAGGCTATCTGTGCTGCCGCTTTATGGGCATCACCTACCACTTTCACAAGGTTCCACAGGGTGAATGTAATCATTCCCCATCCCCTGAGTGCGACTGGGGATGGGGACTGGGGATTCCTCGTGACTCTGCTGGTATTGGTCATTCAGTGCTTTAAGCACCGCCCTCTGGTGGTCAGCAGGGATGAAATAGAACGAGAGTTACGAATGTAACTATGGTTCTATGAATCCCGAATGACCGCCAGAGCGTCCTGTCACTCAGAATCCTCACGTTGCCACAAGAAGACTCTGTAAGAAGAGAACCCCTGATGACACCGGAAGATATTGCCTCTCCCGGGTCATCCGGGGGTCACAGGTGACGTTGTTGGTATTCATACTTGGATTGCGCATGCGCAAAGGGAATATTCAGTGTTTTAAGCACCGCCCTCTGGCAGTAATTTCGGGATTCATAGAACCGTAGTTACATTCGTAACTCTCGTTTCTCCACAAATATACTGATACGGCTTTATGTACTGTTCAGTTTATGGTTTTTGTATATTTATGTTTCTTGAGTGTTGAACCATTAAGAAGTTAACACTCGGGTGTATCAGAGGTTCCAGCACCTGTGTCTCAGTATGTATTCTAGTGTGTGAGCTGTCAGGTCTCACCACCAGCACATGCTCCAGCAGTCCCAGGTATCCAGATGCACATTCGTTGCCGAAGCGCAGAGCTCTCATCCTGACTTCCTTATTGACTTCTGGGTGGTAGGCAGCTTGCTGAAGGAGCAGAATCACACACGAATCAACATCTGAACATGAAATTTGAACATCACAAACCCTGCACTGCACGAGTCTGCCACGTACCTTGCAGGAGTGCAGCATGTCAGCGATGGCCCTCCTGCTGAGGTTAGCCGTGGCGATGATGTCCTCCTGACGACAAGAGTTCCCAGCAGCTACTGCCTTTGCTGTCGCCATAGTGATTCCTTTAGTCATGCGAATGAATTCCTCAGGTGTGGTTGTCTTCGCTGGTGGATCAGAACTGCTGAACACCTGCATGGGAGAATCAAGTGATGTTCAAATTGGCCAGGGCTAAACACGTGGTCCTACCGTACAGTTAGAGACAGGTTACTAACAGCTAGCTCCTGTCTGATGTGCTCAATGGTGGCCTCCAGAGCTCTAGTTCCCTTCGTGGCTTCATCCTCCACTGCCTTCACCGTCTTCAGGAGTGACGTCACGTTAGTCACCATCACCTATAGCAGATGATACAGCATGTCATCACTCTATTCCTACTCCATTCCCGCCATAAAAGGGTTTTAGACTATAAACCATCCTCAGAGAGAAGTGCACTGCACAACAACAACAATAGTGTGCAGGGTCTCCAGCTCTTGGATCATTCAAACTTGAGGCAGCGTGAGGATGCATGCAGCTGTAGAGGAGTGGGAATGTACCTTAGCAGAGTTCTTCAGCTGCAGCATGCTGGGGTCATCGTGAGGTTTGCCAGCCGCTGCCTTGGTGGTGCTGATGAGGTTGCCCAAAGCTTTGGCCACATCTTTGACTGCATTGATCAGGACCACCTGGCGGAAACACAGCACCATACGCGCTTGAGTCGGACTGACAGATGACATCTCACTGGGACATGCACTGACGTCTCCCACCCACAAGTAAAGGCTGGTGTGAAACATATGAAGGCCACTTTTCAACTGACAGAGATGCTCTCTAATCTATAGGCTGACCTAGAGGTTGACCCACAAGTCTGACAGTCAATCATTTGCTGATGGGATGTTTTATACCCTCAGAACCAGAAATTGTAGCAGTTTCTTAGCTGGTCCTGCATGGACATATAGAACGACTCCATCCAGCATAGATGTTTTGTAAATGTTAAGGTGACTACTCAATGTCACAGCGGTAAATCTACATCATTCATTCCGGACCGTCTTACCTGGGTCTCTGGGTCCTCAGAACCCAGGCTGGCAGCTCCCAGTTTGACCACATCGGCCAGTTTGGTGATGGTGGTGACGGAGGACTGGGCAGCCTGGGCCAGTTTCTCCTGACTGGCTCCAGCACCAGACACCAGCAGCTTGGTGTCCTCCACCAGAGCCTTGGCTGTCTTCAGGATGCATTCTCTGCACACAGGAAGGTGACAGAATCACTCGGGTGAACCAACCGGAGAGTGGCACCACCCGATCACAACAAACGTACCATACATAACAATACACACTGATGGGGAGCAGCACCAATTCATCACATCTGCCAGACAGGTCGTCAAAGTCAGAAATGCTCAGATCCATATTGGAGCTGAATGCTTCCTTTGGAAGATGTCTTCAATGCTTCAGAACATCTACTAACTTAAAATCTATTTGAGCTCAATAGTTTCAGCTCTGCAGATACTTAGTCCCTCAGACGTGGGAGTGGAAGCAGCGAGAAGACCTCCTATAGGTGACCTCCTCCCTAACCTCCACTTCACAAATGGAGGCAGTGCATATGTCTGCAGGGGACTGACACCCCTGCATTCCTGCTCTCTTCACCTGCACCTACAGCTGCCAACTGTCCCATCCTAGCTGGGACGTCCCGTATGTTGGGTATAGCAAATAAAAGATTGTGCACGTCTCTTATAATTTACCTGAAAGTTTTCTGAAAAGCAACCCAATGCAACAGCAGCCCATGTTTCCAACTCAAGGGTTTATCAGTCACACCTGCACCTGGGTCATCTCTCACACTCCACATCCCAGAGCAGCTCAGACTGTCGCTTACTTGAAAAGCTCCACAACAGCAAAAGGGTTCTATTACTCAACTGGAAAGACTCCTGGGTCCATTAAGCACAGGCTTAATCTGCTAAGTGAACCTTCTAAATTAGGAGAACTGGCAGCGATCTCAAATACTCCAAACATTCTCCTGACACATCTCCCTCCTTGCAGCTGATCGCCGGCTGGCTGTTTTCATCTCACAGGGACGAGATCACACAGGCTCCGACAACAAAATGAGCTCTGTGACGTCACCTCAGTAGCTTCCTGGTGGTGTATTCATGTTAGCTGGGACAAGTTGTGTTAAGAGTGTTACCACTTTGCCCTGGTATTGTGGTAACGATTATTTGTTATTGTTAAAAAAGGTCAACAGGAGTGAATATATAGTAAATGTACATGCTTGTTCTGGTGATATCACATTAGAAATGTGGTTAGTTACCAGAATCATGTCACATATTTCTTTTCAGTTTTCATTCACGACTTATACATTGTTTTATCTTTATCCATCCATTTTCTTCCACTTATCCTGTAAAGGGTCGCGGGGGTCTGGAGCCTATCCCAGCGGCTTTCAGGTGAGAGGCGGGGTTTAACCTGGCCGGGTCACCAGTCCATCACAGGGCCAACACATATAGACAGACAACCACGCTTACGATCAATTTAGAGTATTCGATTAGCCTAGTCCCCATTTACCTGTCTTTGGACTGTGGGAGGAAGCCGGAGTACGTAGAGAGAACCCCCGCAGGCACAGGGAGAACATGGAGACTCCACACAGAAACATTCCGTGCCTGAGCCAAGACGCAAACCTGGAACCTCCTTGCTGTGAGGCAACAGTGCGAACCACTGCACCACCCTTTAGCTTTATAATGTTTTCAATGATCTAGTGTTTTCCTCAGACGAACATGTGACCAATAAGCACATTAGTGTCAATGTGACATTGTGGTGATGTCATCAAACGGTGTCTGAAAGATCTAGTAGCTGGATTGTTGGCTCAATGGCCCTGAAATGTCTGGTCATGTGAGCCTCCAGCAGATGAGGTGAGGAGTACCTGTGGTCAGCGAAGGTCTCTGCGTTCTCTCTGTTCAGAGTCCCGGCGGTAGCAAACATGATGGTGGTGTCGAGGTCAGCGATGATTCCAGACACAGCACTGGCTGCTGTGATGCAGGCCTGGGTGCCACGGTTACCGGCCTGGAGTGAGGCCAGCACATGCGAGACCTGGAGGACCAATGATGAATCAGTCAATCATGTGAGACAGACTGGGTGCTAGGACTGGTGCCAGAGCTGGTGCTAGGACTGGTCCTGTGTCTGGCACTGCCAGAGGTAGTGTAAGGACTGGTGCTAGAGGTGGTTCTCGGACTGGTTCTAGAGCTGACGGTGCAAGAGGTGGTGGTCCTAGAGGTAACACTAGGGCTGGGTCCAGATCTTGTGATGTTGGAGCTGGTGCTAGAAATGTTCCTTGAGTTGGTGGTGCAAGAGGTTGTGGTAACAGAACTGATGCTAGTTCTGGTACAAGAGGTGGTTCTAGGACTGGTTCTAGAGTTAGTACTAGAGCTGGAGGTTCAAAAGCTGCAAGCACTATAGCAGGTTAACTAATATATTCAGTGTGCAGCCACGTGCGAGCAGCTCGTTGGTTCTGTGACCCATTCGGACATAAACGCAGGTCATATTGGTTCTTGTCCTCTCTGAAATGTCTCCATCCACAGCCATCAACCGATATGTGACGGGGGTTAAGTCGTCCGCTCATCTCTCACCTTCTCTGAGACTTTGCGTGCGCTTTCAATCAGCTCTTTCTTGGTGAAGGAGTCATTGGGGCTGCACTGCAGAGCTCCAGCTTTTGTCACCAGACCGGTGCAGCTGAAGCCCAGCTCGCCCACCTGCTTCTTGATGTGAGAACCGATCTGGTCAAAAAGGGAGAGAGATACGATCAGCAGCAGCAACCAAAGAAATGTGGAACATGCCGGTAGCTGCTGTCCATTACCTCATCGTTCTCTGCAGTGATGGCTGCATATTTGGCCTCGTTAGCCAGATTTCCAAACTCATTGGTCAGCTGATTGGCCAGTCCTCCGAGGTCATCAGGGTTGGTGTTCGACTTGGTCACCTCAAGAGCAAACAGACACAGTATTAGTGCAGGAATGAGGTCTGTACCAGCGAGATTCCTAGTAGGAGTATTTGCAGGTCTTAATGTTCTGCATCTCAAATTTATCTTCCTTCCTACAATCCCACTGGGATTGACATACGTAGGTTCACAATTTAACCTGAACATGTTTTAATCCAGCTGCTGCAACCAGGATGACTCAAAGCAGCTGTTGTGATACCCGTCTCTGTTTCCTCTGTCGCTTCATAGACGTCTGCCAAAGATTATAACGCGTCTTCAGTTTCAGACTGAGAGTCATTTATATATTTACCATTGCGTCACTGAGGCAGAACAAGTATCATGCTACATATTAACAACTCGTCAGATATCTTCACCCCACTGATCAGACATGATATTAGCGTGGCTAAGTAGAGTTCTAATTTAGCAACAGGTCCTGCAGCAGGGGGTCCATCAGCCCTCACACAGCACCCCCAGGGCTCGACCTGGACGAGGCAGTAAACCACGACTGCTGCCAGGCCCAGGGAAAGCACAAATGTTTGTCTTTTGTCTGTCAGTACATGACTTCTCTCACACATGTACATTATAGAATGACAACATGAGGACCTGTGGACTCAGTGACTGCTCTATCAGCAGGAACTAGTTTGTTGCTCACTGTGGAGCCACGGCGCTCTCTAGTGGTCACTATAACAGATGATCAGAGTGGGTCTTGCATGATTTCTTTCTTTCTTTATAAACGATGGACCCAGCAAACAAAACCTAAAACACATCTCAGACTCTCAGACTTGACCCGGAGAGATTTTGACTGTACTGTCAGAGACAGATTTTAGTTTAGAGGAAGAATATTTGCTGCAGGGACACTTCAGCACACATGGACTGAAGGCAATGATGTTTTAATCCTCAACCCATCAGTAGAAGAACCCCATGGTGCTGATCCAGCCACTGGCCGCCACCATCAAATACGCTGCTGCTCTGATTCTGAGCAAAGCAGAGCAATATTACAATATTGCTAAGCAACAGCACCCTCTGCTAATAGACAGTGGTACAACGCAGGGTGCTGATACATTAAAATCTGGTAGGGTAGTTAGACATGCTACATGACCTGAAGTGAGACTTCTGACAACACACCTGAGAGGAGCAGAAACAGGTTTTTACAACAGGTGAGGAGACTTTAGATGAATGACTCTGACATGAAATGCTTTATGACAGCCCCCTTAAAACAGCCAGGTGGGAATTATTACACCACTGTTACACCTGCACTTGATCCACCAGTGGAGGTAGTAAATCACACACACACACACACATGCGTGCACACACACACACACACACGCACACATCTCCATCTGTTGCAGAGCGCCGTGGTGCTATAGAGGTCAGGTGCTGTGCTAGCAGCACAGGCAACATTTGTTCTGCATAAAAAGGAAAGCATCATAATGCCCGAGTCATTTTTACAGCGCTACTGATAAACTTCTGAGCAAAACTGTTGTGTGACTGGTCTCACTGTAACACGGGAGCGCATGTGTTTTGATGTAGTTGCTAACGACAAGTGTTTCACTGAATGAGTTGTGAGCAGCAGTCGGTTTTTCTCCTGTTTACTGATCTGCACAATGACGAAGCGCCTCACCATCTCCTGCACAGTGACAGCGATGGCCTTGGCCGTCTTCACCATTGTAGTCTGGTAGTCCACAAAGGTGCCTTCAGGCTCAAGAGCAGGTGCGTCTTCCATTTTATTGATGGCATCATTGATGGAGTCCACCATTCCACCCACAGCACCTGCTGCACTGGCTGCTTCAGCCAGCGTGGCGCCCAGGTCGTCGACAGCCTCCTTCATCATCTGCACAGACTCCTCCAGAGCCTCCTGCATGTGAGCTGCCTGCACACACCAACACACATGTGACATCATGCTGAAATCACTTCTTATAGCCTCTCACGTGGTTGCTTTCCCATTCCAAAGGAAAGTATTTCTGTATCAATTTTATTTTATGTGTTATTATTATTGACATCTCATTCTCACCTCTTTTATCATTTTCATGATGCAGCTATTCGTGAGACTCTGAATCTAAGTTTAGCTTGAGCAGCTACAGTGTCAAGTCATTAGAGGGATCATAATTACAACACGCCATCATTCAAATACCTGAGTGGATATCAGCATCAGACAGGACTCACCAGCCGTGGGTGTATGTCATATTACCATGAGTGGACATCTACGCTGCTGACCGTGAGGATTATGTTGGTGGGTAATGCACTACTAATGAGAGGAGAGAATCTGGCTCAACGTAAACGGGTTACCTGAACACTTCCTTTGATTATTTTGATGTAAAAGTAGGATAAGTAAACCATTAACAGTTGAACTAAACTTATCTTGGGGTATTTAAAATCAGTGAAGTGACTCCACAGTCATGACATGGCCGGCGGGTTTGGCTCTGGAGGTCGAGAGAGAATGAAAGGGCTCCAGTACCTTGGGGTTTCCTCCAGCCTCCTTGGCTGTGTAGAGCATCTGCAGGGCGGACTCAGTCAGGGTTTTGGTCTGGTCTAAGACAGCCATCTGCTGCTGGCTGCTGAGGATCTTGGATGCTGTGCCGATGGCCGCCATGATCAGGGGCTCAAAGTAGCTGGCCATTTGAGACACCTGGTAGAAGCATACACAATGACAAGCTCAAAACAAAAGAATCACAAAGATGCCCCCTTCTGGTGGACCAGCAGGGGTCAGGCTCCATCAGCTCGGCAGAGGTGGGGTCCTGGGTTTTACCTTGTGGCCCAGCTGGGAGGCCTCAGAGCGAGCTGCCACCGCAACAGGCTCAATTAGATTGCTAATCTCATGGACGGAGGCAGCCATCTGTTCATGGAGAGCCTGCACACGTGCACACACACACATAGACACACACACAAATTATCACACCTTCACTGTCTCAGGATCTTTCATGTGCTAAGAACAAGTTCAACAGTCACGCAGTACAACCATTGTGAGGATTTCATTGATTAACAAACTGTGTGTGTGTGTTCTTGAACTTGCTAAACAGAGAGGACCAGAACTCGTTTCCACTAACTAGTGACGACATTTTGCCCCATCTGCAAAACTTCACTGGGCTGTTTGAGGATCAAGAATTGGTTTTAGGGTCCGGATTAGAATGAGGTGATGGTTTAGGGTCAAGTGTTTTGGGACAGTGGTTAAGGTTTGGGTAAAGGGCAAGGACATGCATTATGTCTATGAAGAACCTGACAAAAGTGCAAGCACAATGATGTGGTTTTGTGTGTGTGTGTGTGTGTGTGTGTGTGTACCTCCATTGAGATGTCCTCTCGGGGTGTCAGCTGCTGGCTGATGGCGGCCAGAGAAGCCTGGTCCACCTCCCGGATGCAACCATTCAGCACCTCAATGGCATCATCACACTCTCTCTGGCCGGGAGCCTTTTCTCTGCACACACACACGCAAGCATGCACACACACACAGCAGATGGGGGGGGGGGGGCATCAATTACTACAGAAGTAGTGGGGGACTCACCCAACAACAGCTAAGTAGAAAGGGAGATGTTTATGACTGTTAGAATCATCTTCATTGTGTTGTGCATGGCTAGAAACATCCCATCCTGAAACCATACAGACCAACTCAAGAACATCTGTGGTGGCCAGTGACTTTTACATTGAAGAACAGTTATCGTGTAACCCTGCACAATGGTCACTGAACCACGGGACCACACAACCCCAAACAAACACCCTCCCAGACAGCAGGAGACAGATCGGAGCCGGCTTACTGACACCTCATGAAACCATTAAAGGTCCGATATCAACTGATCGATCGATCCTCTTACCTCATGTTGGTGATGAGTTTCTTGATGGAGTCAGAAACAGTTCTGGAGTGTCCAGCCAAGACTGACCACTTGGGGGGGTCTTTGGGGTTGACAGCCAGAGACCGGGCTGTCTGGATCAGGCCGGTTGAGCTCTCCAGCATCGTCTTGGCTGCTGCCACAATGGGTTCCATGGCTGCATGCCCCTGAGGAAGATTGGTGGACAGTTACTTGGTTGCTATTTGTGCTCCTCTGGCTGGGTCGGGGACAGAGTGGACGTACCTCTGGGCTGATCTGAGCAGGAATGCTGGCAAATTCTGGGTTGGAGGCAAAAGCTGTCAGGTTGTCCACAGCTTCTATCAGAGGACCAGTGGCAGCTCTACACTTCTCTCTGTTCTCCTGGTTAAAGGCTCCGTCCAAAGCCTGCACAGATGTCATGCTTGAATCAATGTCAGCAACACTGGGGGGGCTCCACCACAGCCCCCACTCACAACCTCCTAACACTCATATGATGTGGTTGATAGGCAGTTTGACCTTCCTGGACAACCTGAGGCCATGAAAAACCTCCAAACAGGCCCTGTTCCCGCCCTTGTTGTATTGTAAAGACATCTTATTCCAAGCAGCGCTGCATCCGCTGGATCAAAACCACCATGGAACAAGAGTCTGTTGTAGTCAACTGTTGCAACTATCCAACCTTGGGCTAAGATTTTCGGGGGTTAGTGGCCGCTCTTTGGAGGATTGAGAAGCGTCAGTACTGGTACACTACTAGTGTATGTGTGTGAGTGTGTGTGCAGTCATCTCCTCCCTCTCTGCGACCAGCACGTGTTCTGAGGCCTGGTGTGTGTTACCCAGTTTGAAGCGTTAGCTGCTTTTGCGGACGTCTGCTTTCACACTGTATTCTTTGTTTGAATTACAAACCTTTATGGATTTCACCAGGTTGGCAGTGGTGTTGGCCACCTCCTTGGCAGACTGCACAAACTGCCTCTTGGCAACAGGGTTGGGGGTCTTGGAGGAGGCCAGGCGGCAGGCGTTACACAGTGCAGAAGTGTGTTTGGCAACGATGGTTGCTGCAGAGAGCACCTGAGCAGACAAATCAGGGATCCAAATAAGTACACTCAACTCCTAACTGAGACGACCAGAGATGGGCATCAGTGTGAGGTTGGAGAGGGGGTACCTGTGACTGGGTGCAGGCTGGATCCACCAGGTTCTGACAGGCCATCTGGATAGACTGATTAGCCCGGGCAAACTGAGCAGGATCCACCAGACCCTTCTGACCCGCTGAACTATTGGGGTCAGACACTCCCACCAGATAGGCAGCCTGAGAGTAACAACACACACAAACACACACACACACACACACACACACACACACACACACACACACACACACACACACACGCACTTTGTCTCAATTCATCTCTGACATGGTGTGTCCTTGTAGAATACAGCACTGATGGCCCTTACCTGTGCTGCTGCCTCAGTCAGACCACACAGAGCTTTGGAGCCGCCACTGACCGAGTCACCAAACTCTGGCAGGTTGGAGTTCTTGGCATTATGGGAAATACCAGCCATGGACTCCCCAAGGACCTGTCGAGGTACAAGATTCACATTCACACACACAAGACATTTGGTCTGTAGATGCTCTGCCAAGAGTCAGGAGAAGATGAGGAAGACAACCTGCGATGACGTGTGTCCTACCTTGGAGTTCTCCATGACGCTGTCAATGCAGTCAAAGTAGGAGAGGTCATTGACCGCCTCAGTCGGGTTCTCCAGCATCCCCCTCACCGACTGCACACACAGAGTGTGACACAGTCAACACAAGCAGCAAACACACAACACAAAACAACCTGTGTGTGTGTGTGAGAGAGAGAGAGAGAGAGAGAGAGAGAGAGAGAGAGAGAGAGAGAGAGAGAGAGAGAGAGACAGAGCTAGATAGATAGATAGATACACACACATTTGTACTGGAGTTTGACCTGAGAGTTTGGCCTCACTTACAGAGAGAAGAGAGAAACACACACTTATCCAGTTTTGTGGAGGTCTTCACAAGGACCATGGGGGGTGCGGGATTTCAAAGTGAGATGGTGATGCAGAAAAACTGTCTAGAAAAACTAGTCAACTAGTCCCTGCTTTTGTCACTTCCAGGCTGGATTACTGCAACTCCCTCCTATCAGGCTGCACCAGTAGGTCCCTAAAGACTCTCCAGGTGGTCCAGAACGCTGCTGCCCACGTGTTGACTAGAACTGGTAGAAGAGACCAGGTCTCTCCTGTACTGCTTCTCTGCATTGGCTTCCTGTCAAATTTAGAATAGAATTCTAAATTCTCCTTCTACCATCAAAGTCCTCAACAGTCAGGCTCCTTCATCCCTGACAGAGCTCCTAGTTCCCTATTATCCAGCTAGAACCCTTCACTCCCAGGATGCAGGGTTCCTGCTGGTTCCTAGAGTTTCTAAAAGTAGACTGGGAGCCAGAACCTTCATCTATCAGGCTCCCCTCCTGTGGAACCGTCTCCCAGTTTCGGTCCAGGACCCAGACCCCCTCTCTATGTTTAAGAGCAGACTTAAGACCTTCCTTGTAGATCAGGCTTATAGTCAGGACTGCTTAGGCTGGCCTTAGATATGCTGCTATAGGCTTAGACTGCTGGGGATCTCCCATGGTGCACTGGGCTTCTCTCTCCTCCTCTTGTACTCATACGTGTTACTAACTCATCTTCATCTCTGATGAAGGTGCAGCTGGAGGAGGCTGCAGACCTGAAGAGGCTCCAGCTGCCACCCGTAACTCCACCTGCTCACCTCCCCGTCTGTCCATCAGTCTCTCCTCCTTTCTCTCTCTTTATCTCTGTCCCTCTATTTCCTTCTGTATATATGTCTTCCTCCATTATCTGTCTTTGTCTCTGTCCTGCCCCCCCCCCCCCCCCCCCAAACCGGTCAAAGCAGACTACTGTTCCCACTGATCCTGGATCCACTTGACGTTCCTGCCTGTTAAAGGAAGGTTTTTGTCACCGCTGTTGCAGGATGTGCTTGCTGATGGAGAATTGTTGGGTGGATGTTCATTGAAGGTGTCTGGTACTGGACCTGCTCTACTAGTAAAGTGTCATGAGAGAACTTTGTTGTGATCTGGGTTGAATTGATGCTACACATACTTTCCCACATGTGATAAAAAAAAAGAAAAAGCGGAGAATCAATGGACATTTGCTCCAGAGGAACGCTTCTCTGACCCCCTTTCACAAAACAGTTGGCTCTGTTTCACCATGACTACGTGTCACAGCCCCTGAAGTTCTGTCCAAACCTGCTGCCTGCTGACAGATTAGACACTGCCAGTGGGTCCTACCTCCAGCTCTCGGAGAGCGTTGTCACACTCCTTCTGGCCTGGAGCCTGCTGAGTGCACATGGTGATGAGCTGGTTGATGCTGTCTGTAACTGCCCTGTGGACACAAAGGCTCCGAGATGTCAGAGACAGGGAACCAGTAAGAGGACAAGAGGAAGAGATGGAACAACATCTAACCGAGCAGCAGCTGCCAGCTGGTTCTTCAGGTTGGGGGAGTTGGGGTCTGTGGACAGAGCCTTAGCTGCCAGCAGCAGTTTGCTGGATGACATGGAGATGGTCTTCAGGTTGGACACCACCTGTGTCTTGTCCTCTTTAGACTGGAGAAATGAGAATGTGTGCAGAGATTTTAAAAATACTACATACATCTAAATCCTGACAGTAAAGAAACCCCCAGGGACAAAGACCTGGTGCTTCCAGCCTACAATTGACATGCTCAGCCTCCTAATTCTGACAGGTCGTTGTTGGGAACCATGTCTAGCAAGAGGACACATGTCATTTAGTCACAATATGTGGAAGTGAGATAATTTGTTGCCTCCTGGTACCTGTGACGTTCCTGCCATGTCAACACCAGCCTCCAGGAAGTTGCTGAAGTCCTGTCCAAACTTGCTGGTGGCCTTGGCCAGGTCCTGGGTGGTCCCTCTTGATGCCTGAACCACCTCGTTGGCTGACTGGTTCAGATTGGCCGCCACCTCGTTGAGCTGAGCCTGAACCTCCTGGAAGCTCCTTCCACTGGATGGGAACTTTGGAGAGACCAGGGGAAAAAAAAACACGAATATGAGTGAAAACAGACAGGAGACAAGGAAGATGTCTGTGAGGATGCGAGGATAGTTTAGTCGAGCCTGGACCAGAGAACGACTACAGCTAACATGACGTTTTTCCCTTAAACTACACATATATCATATCAAGCAAATCATCAATCTACTAAGGTATCAGTTCAAACAGGGTGATTGTACTAACCGAATCAGCCAGGAGGGTCTTGCTGGCTTCGCCCACGGTGCGAATGGCGTTGTCCACATCTCTCTGACCCGGGAGGCAGTTCACACATCTGTTCAAGGCCTGAGATACTGCCTTCGCAACCTGCCCCCCCCCACACGCACACGCACACACACACGCACACACACACACACACACACACACACACACACACACACACACACACACACACACACACACACACACACACACACACACAGACCCCAGCATTGATTATAAATATTTAGGAGTCAGAGTCAGACAACTAACCAGCCAGCAGTCTACTGATCATCTGTCATTAACTTGCATCCTGCTGCCCTCCCTCCCTCCCTCTGACCTGGGCCAGCCTCTGCTGACTCTCTGCGTCTCCTGGCTTGGCGATGGCCCGCTTTGTCTCCTCAATGAGATTGGCTGACTTGTCCATGACATCACTGGCACAGTCCAGCATGGCACTGCGTGCTGGGGCGTCATCTGTGGTGGCAGCGACTCCTCTTGCAGCTGATGCTAGGGACTTCAGAGCCTGGGCCACGTCTCTGGCCGCCATACCTGGACATACCAGAGACAGTCATAACTCCAGAGATCAATGCAGTGGTTACCATGGAGACTCAAACATGTGGGAATAAACAAAAACAAACTATGCCAGTCCATGTAAATATTGGGGGGAGGCAGCCCACCTGTGTAGTTCTCGTTGCCCTGTGTGGCCTCACTGAGCAGCTGGGCCATGGCTGAGCTCACAGCCTTGGTGCTGGTGCCCAGATCCTGGGAGCACTTCTCCAGCTGAACACAGCAACCACGGAAGACACTTTTAACAACTAGACGTTAATGGGATGTGGGCTCTGTGTGTGCACGCGAGTGCGTGCGTGTGTGTGTGTGTGTCTATCTCTCACAGTCTCTCCTGGCAGCGGTTTGAGTTTGCCCTCATCAGCTGAAGCCTTGGCCTCCTGGATATCCTTCTCCAGACCTCGCACCATGGATAGAGCATTGTCGATCTCTAGCGGGCCGCACGCCTCTTGAGCCTACACACACACACACACACACACACACACACACACACACACACACACACACACACACACACACACACACACACACACACGTTAGTGGTTACAATTTCAGGCCACAGACCCACGTCTTTTAGATCAGGTGAACTCAGATATGTGTAGGTGCGACTGAAGGTGCTGTGGTTAGGGTTAACCCCACTCCGGCCAGACCGGACATTTGGGAAACCTCCCAAACCTCCCTATGGCCACCATGCCTTGACGTGCTGACACAACCAAAACACACAGTGAAGGAATAACAGTTCAGGGGCCACAAATAGGTGGCTGGCGGCCTATTGAGGACCGCTGTTTTAGATGCTACCACTCCAAACAGAGCAGGTACAATTAATACAAAACCACAAACTTCTGCTGCTGTGAGTTACTACACATGTTTGTGGGTTGTCATGGTGCCTTACCTTCTGTGTGGCGGTGCGGAGCTCAGCCAGGGCGCTGGCCAGGTTCTTAGCACACTGGCTGAGCTGCATCGCTGACGCCTGGTCACTGATGGTGGGAACCGTGGCTTTGGAGGCAGTCACCATCTTCGCACCAGGCTGAAAGAGACAGATGTTAGAAACGTCTTTGATTCAAACTTGGTTTCCTCTCCATCTTTGCAGTGAGAGTCAGCAACGCTACAGATTCATTTCCTAACAGCGGGCCATCAACTCTCTGGTTCTACTTGCTGGAACCAAGCAACAGTATTGAGGCTAATCTGCACCAGGTGGTGTTCGTGGTCGCCCGCAGTTTCTGTTGCTGCTCATCCCTCTTCCCCAACACAGCTACAGTAATGAAATCATAACGCATCAAGTTTACTCCTCAAGATCCTGACTGTGACATGTGTTGAGGCTAACATGATGTTCAGGATGGTCAAAGATTCAAACGTGCTGGTGCTGTAAGCTGCTGTGTTGAAGACTGAACCTCTGTCCTGCAGGTGGAACCACAGGTGAGGTTAAAGGTTAAACCAATAAACAGAAACTTGATATTTCTTTGACTTGCGAACAAGGAAGTCTACGTCATCATGGTAGGTGTGATATCCGGGTGTCCTAATTTTACCTGCAGGAAGTTCTGGCTGGCACTGATGAGGGCCAGCTGAGCGCTGGGGCTGTCTGGCTGAGACTGGCTACCTCGGACACCCTGAACCAGCTGAGGGATCTGCTCAGCCACCACCTGAGACACACACCCACACCCACCCACACACACACACACACACACACACACACACACACACACACACACACACACTTAAAATACAACTCATCTATAAAACATCATGATATCTTTGTAAGGGAAGAAGAGAAAGAGGACTGATGCATTGATTGGCTGCATTACGGCATCCCTTTCTCACAAATTGCCAACCGTGATGAAACCAAGTGCAGAGTCTCACTTCAGTGTTTCTGTAACAAACATACATGCTGGTTATCAGCTGATGCCTACTGATTATTTTCTATGGCACACAGCTGGAGGAACAACACGGGAGAGAGGAAAACAAGTATCAGAATAACTGTCTACTTGAAAGTCATTTTACGCAAATGTGATTTTCTCATCATTTTGTCTGAATATGAAAGTTTCTCATGAAACTGACCTTCATTCAAGTGTTGATAAAATGAAAAGGAACTTTCAAGAAAAGTTTCTTAAATATTATAAACAGACCTTTGATGGCTCAGTTGTGTGACATGTGAAGTTTTTTCATAATCATAAGCATAAAATATTCTGGATCAGTGAAAAAGCTCATAAATGCCGGTGGGGAACCGGCTTCACTCTCCAGCTCATGCTGGGTGAGTTGGTCTCCATGCCTGATCCCGTGTCTTGCACTATGCTGCCCCCTATTGGTCTGTGGACATGAAGCGCTTGTTCATTCAGATCAAGTTGAAACTCTTTAGTTGTTGCTGATGTTTGCTTGTTTATAGATTAATCAGCTT
Organism: Aulostomus chinensis; assembly: GCF_037954235.1. Lineage (NCBI taxonomy): Eukaryota > Metazoa > Chordata > Actinopteri > Syngnathiformes > Aulostomidae > Aulostomus > Aulostomus chinensis. Next base: position 21,562,453 of record NC_141338.1, on the reverse strand, counting down.
TTTTCCCCGCCAAGTCCAGTCCAAAGATATGGGAATGAGAAATGGGTAAATTGGCAAAAAACAAACAAACCTTGCAATGTGGCACAAAGTCATGAAACAGTTGATGAAAAAGTATGTTTGGGGGGGAATCTGTACGTTTGAAACTGTTTGTGATGATCCATATTTTATGTTCAGAGGCCAGATCAGTGATGCTGTGGCAGATTCCTTTCACTTGAATAAAAGTGAACCAAATTGTTCCTATTTATAACTCGGGCTGGAGGCTTCACCTTGCAGCTGTGGACGAGCTGCTGCTGGGCAGCCTGGTTCTTGTTGGATGAGGCGGCATGCTGAGCTGCAGCGATCGTCTGAGTAGCTGCTGCCGCCGCCTGCTTAGCTGCATTCTGACAGGAAACAGACACAGAGGTCAGCTTGTGTGGCGCGAACAATAAATATCATTCTGAATCATACAAGCTACGCCAGCAGCTAATGCTGTCCTAGACAGGGTATTCCACCTTCTGTCTTACCTCAAGTTTGTTGACAAGGCGTTTCTTGATGGCGTTCTGGGCAGCAGCGTTTGTGGCCATGCGGAGACCTTCAGCAGCCTCTCGCAGCTTCTGCTGCTGCTCCTCGCTGTCGGGATTTGCTGCTGCACCCTGGTGTATAAAACACATACCCAAAGACAGGTTGAAATGAAGACGTGTTCACTGTGTCAAGTATGAAGATAACAAAAGGCAGGACAACGGCAGACCTTGGCAGCTTCCACCATCTTAGCAGTGGCATCAGCCAGCAGCTTGGCGGCGGACAGCAGCTTGCGAGAATTCTCCAAGTCTGACTCGCCCTCCGCGTCCATCTTGATGGCATTGACCAGATCAGAAGTGGCCTGGGCAAGAATACGAGCTTGGCGAACCATCTCACCTGGCGTGTAAAAGGTAGGAGCAAGTGATGATTGGCAGACATGTCTCTCAGGATCAAGGACACACGAGCTTTGATATATGAGCAGTGAATCCTTCACCAGTAGAAGTTGATGCAGTGAAGCTCTCTGAGCATTAAGACTCCGACTGCTCTTCTTATGAATATGAAACTTGAGATCAGCTAAATAAACTACCAAATGTTCAGCCTGACATTATGCAATATCCTGCTACAGCTTGAATCCAGTTTTCAGGACACATCTGTGGTTCAACCACAAAAAGACGCAACATATTTTTAGAGAGATCAGGTCATTACTAACTCTGGACTGGATTGAGAGCTGGTGAATTTGGAGGTCAAATCCACACCAGGAACTCATTGAGTTCCTCAAATTATTGCTGAGCCATTCAGTTTTTGGCAGTGACCATGTGTGAGCATGGTCACTCTAACAGCACTGCACAGCTGCACAGCCTTGACCCTGTGTGTTCTGACCCGTTTCTTTCAGATCCAGCCTGAATGTCCTCTGCAATCTGAGCTACAGCATCTCTTCAGGGGATCAGACAACACCAGCCCAGCTTTGGAGGAGCTTGTCCTTCTCAAAGTGGCTCATGAGCTATATTATTCCCTCCAGTTGCTAACACAATGTTATGGCTGATCATGTACAAAAACAAGAGAGTTTATTAAAACTCTGAAAGTGTGTGTGAAGTTCATGGGGGTGGGGGGGGGGGGGTGTGAGTGCTCCTACACTCACCAGCATCACCCATCGAGCTGAAGATGTTCTCGGTGACGTCCAAAATGCGATCAGTAGCTTCTCCGTGGCGCCCAATGGGATGGCCTCCGCTGGCGTACTGTTTGATATGTTGAAGCAACTCGTTCAGGGCCTGGGTGACACCAGTGGCAGCCACGCCCACCTGCTTCAGGAGGCCCTCGTCGTTGGTGGCTCCCTGGGATGCTTCTACACAGCCTTCCACTGACTTGGCCACCAACTTACCGGCCTCGATCAGCTGCTCCTGGCACACCGGCGAGCTGATGGTGGGAGCCACCACCTGAGTGATGGACAGGAAAGAGAGACACTTTCACTCTGTTCCTTTCACCGCAGCTGCTGAGAACATGAACCCCCAGCTCCCAGCCACTCACTCGGGTGCAGGCCACCAGTTGAGACGTGGACAGAGCACACTGGGTGGCGGCAGCAATGACGCGGTTCTGCTGCGCGGAGTCTTCGGTCTTCTGGGCAACATTTTTTGCTTTGAGCACAAGAGCTGCAGCAGCGTTAGCCACCGCTTTAGCCAGCTGCATCAGCATGTCCTGACAACAGTAAACAAACACAAATGTTAGCATTGCTCAGCCCTCACTACAGAGTTAATCAATTCTGAAATTAAAGATAAATCACATGAAACAGCAAGAAGGTTAAATGAAGGAAAAGACAGGCTGATGATGATTTAACACCAGTAGATCAGTGTCTCTCTGTCTCTCTCTTCTCTGCAGGAAAAGTCCTACAGTATTGTTATTTCCTGTTATTGAGACAAAGATTCTGGAAATCTGATTACAAGTTCCTCTTCATCCTTGTTCTGTGAGAAACTGCAGTTCAGCTGAAGAGAACACAAGGCCTCAGTGGTCTGAGCGTCTCTAATGTTCTCCTCGGGGAATAACTTCAGCTGAACCTCGGAGGAGGAGAAGGATTTGAGCAGACGATGATTCTGTAGTGGTGGAATAATCAAAAGAAATGGACGGGAGGCCATTACTGGCTATTTAGAGTACAAATACCATTGTGACTGTGATTGACAGATTGAGTCATGATTATATCAGACTGATCGCTTACTAAATGGACAGAGATTGTTTTGATTGACTATATTTGTTACCAGCATTTGACTATAAGAGAGGACTCTCCATCTGGCCCCCCTGAAAGATCCTTTACCTAGAAACTGTCAAATATAGACATGAAGAAGAGGGAACATGTTTAGAACACAACAACACAGAATACTTCCACCTGTGAAGTATTACTACCACCTCCTACTACTCAATCTCAGCCCTGATATTCCACTGGCCGACGTTCACAGACTTAAAAAGTTTAAATGTTTGGATCCATCCAGCAACAAGCCTCTGCTGCGAGAGCTGACGGGAGTGCTTTAGGCTCAGGAACGTCCCAATCTGTTCTTTCACTCAACACCTGGATCCAGATGTTCTCCACAGGCAGGAGAACCCTCCAGAGCACCTGGATGCAGCTGTTCTTTAAAACAGTGATGGTGATGTTTCATCCAGTAGAATAGAACCCTAGTGACATGAATACTGGCTGGTAGAGAAGAGACGATTGTATGTTTTCATAACCAATATTACTGGGACGAATACAGGACGTACGCATTTAATATCCAGGAATTTAAATTGTTGACAGACTGGCCACCAGGTTCAGATATAGGAGGTCTGACCTGGTCTGGTTTATGGTGACTTTCACCGGCTCTGCTCTCGAGGAGTAAAAGCATATTTCTTGAGAAGGTTACGTGTTATGTACCTGTTCTTATAAATTAGGGTGATCTCACACATGACAGGAGAACTGGACTCAGAGCTCTCAAAGTGGAGCGGTCAGTTCTTCTTGTGTTCACATTGTCAGTCCATTTGAAATAAGACTAAGTCCTCTTTCTGTTCACACTATCTGGGGCTCAAACCTCAACTGCTTTGGATTAGGGGTCATTTTCACTTGGAACAAGATGGCTTTTTTTTGGGAACTGAGTTTCCCGGTTCATGTGATTTTGTCTATGGCAAGTCCAGGGGGCCATAATATAATGTCAAAGGGGGACGTGAACCGGGAGCGCTTTGTGAATGAACTGCAAGGACAGAGAAGTGAACTCAGACCACCACACCCACCGTGTTCACATCTGCACAAAAAAAGCTGACTCATAAGTCCGAGTTCTGAGGTCTCACTTTGAGTTGAAGAAACAGAGTCGTGCCACCAAAGACAGTCCTACCTGGAACTGCGGATCAGTGTCGGTCTCCCCGATGTGAGACAGCAGCTCTCCGCTGGCTTGGCCCACATTTCCAGCAGCCTGCAGCAGATTCTGGCGAGGCTGAAAGCAACAGTCTGGTGAGACGGCTGGCCGACACATATTATCAATGTTACTGAAACAAAGCTATCAGAACCACGTACCTCCGTATTGGCAGGCTGGGCCGTCTTCAGCATGTCAGAGACAGCACACGCCAGGTTCTTTGCGGCGCCCAGCAGCTGCTGTCCGTTCCCTCCTTCATCTTCCATGAGGGCTGCCAACAGTTTGACACCCTTGGACATCTCCGTCAGATTGGAGGAGATGGTGGTGACAGCACAGCCCACTGCTGTGTAGTCGGTCTCTGCTGGGTCACCTGAAGCAGGTAGATGGACACATGATTTTGATCACAGTGCAGCCAGTGTGGTTACACTTGTAAACAACAAACAACAAATGAGCACAAGTCGATATGAAGCAAAGGGGCGTGTTCCTGTGTCGGGACCTGCAGTGAGGTTGACCATCGACGCGGTGCCGGCTGTGATGGCGTCCACCTGTGAATGGATCTCGTGCTTGGACTCATCCATCTTGTTCTTGCGCCAGGCTTGGGACGCCTGAAACAAAGTAGAATGTTCTGGAGATGAGACAAAGGCCCAGAATGCAATGCTCAGCACTCATCAGGACAGAGGTTGATCATCCTCTTGCACTAAGAACAGAGGGTCAAATCTCACCGCATCAGTTCCCAGGGGGGGCAGGGTATCAAAGTCATCCAGCGAGGCCTGGGCAGCCTGGACAGCCTGCATACTGGAGTTGATGGTACCAGTCAGGGCCTGCTGGGCTGATGTCTGGGGACACACAAAAGCCCATCACAAACACATCAATCATCAGTGTGAGGAGATATCAAGAACTTCACTATACAATGAATATTTTGGAGAAGGAGAACTAGAACGTGTCAACAGTTTCAGAACAACAGTGAAGACCACAAAGACATGTCAGGTTTCACCTTGATGCTGGATTTAGTCGTGAGACTGGTTAACACGTGAATCCAGAACATGATCAGGTTTATCATTCAAGTCTGTCGCATCTGATTCAAGTCAACACAGCTGGAACTTTTTCAAAAAGGGATCATGAATTCTTCCTGGAACGATTTCAGAGACATGAACTCAGGGCATTCAGACTTTATATAAGACTCAGACTTTAGGGGCTGGCACAGCTCAGAGGTAGAGTGGCCATCTAGCAACTGAAGGGTCATTGGTTCGAGCCTCACTTCCCCTGGTGACCATGTCCAAGTGTCCTTGACAAGATACTGAACCCCTACTTGCTCCTGATGGCCCTGCGACGGACTGGTGACCTGTCCAGGGTGAACCCCTCTCACCCAATGTCATCTGGGATAGGGTATGAGCACTTCTACGTGTGGATACGTCCTCCTTGATGTCCCTGGCTCAAGGAACTAATGACTAAAATGAAGCAGGCTGGATACTTGGATCATACGTTTGATGACCAGTGTATGAACTCCTTCTATCCACGTTCTGAAGGGTGCAGAGCAGATGAGGAATCTGAGGTTCCAAGTCATTCTATCATTACTTGTTTTAGTGGCCATGTGCCAGTGTGGAAGCCTGCAAGGGAAGGAAGTGTGTTTACCAGCGGAGGCATGTGTCCTCGGTGCATCTGTCCGCTGGTGATGTGCTGCTTGGCCTGAGGCATGGAGCCCATCTGGAAGCTCTCTGGACCTCCGGCTCCTGAGCGCATGATGGCTGGCAGGGCCACTGAGCCCGTCTCCACCTTGCCCACTTTGTTGAACTGCTGCTGCAGCACTGTTGACCTGCAAGAGGGAGGGAGAGAAAGGACTTGAACTCCCTCACGGCAGTTGTCGCTCTGACCGGTAACACCTCCACCCATGGAGCCCAGATACACACTCTGAGACAAAAGGTTTATCAAGGTCAGACCTGCAACCAGATTTGCAACAAGAGGCTACAAAGAAGTCTGGTCAATCAGGTCATTCAACTGCTGCGTGCTCAGAGAGGTAGTAGGACTGCACTGAAACGTGACACTCGCCATGTTGCCTCTCAAGATAATAAATGCAACATCATTAGAAGACAGCTGTGGTCCAGACCCTAACGAGGGAGCGAGACAGCAGCAGGACGCCATCTAGCATCAGACAGACTGATGAAGATTTATCAGTCTAGAGAGCCGTTGAAAGCTGCTGCATCAGGAACACACTTACTTTTTAGGAGACACAGAGTCTTCCAGCATGGTGGACTCTTCATCTCCCTCCAGGCCAAAGTGGTCTTTGCTCTTTTTCTGTCAAAGGGCAGTGATGATGTCAGTAATGATGACGTTAAATACAAGTTACAGGTTTCAGAGCAGTTGGACAGCATAAAAGACTGAGCACTGAGACATGGAGCCCCACTGATGCTGGATAATGGTCTGATGTGGATTTACCCGCTGATATTCTTCATATACTAAGTACATGAAGTACTGTCAGCAAAATGTACTTAAGTATTAAAGTACTCCTTTTATTGATGCTGATCCAAAAAATGTAGATGTACAAACAAAATTCACAACATTGTTGAAAAAAACAAACAAACACTTGACAAAACAACATATTTTTGATCGGCAGTTCAGGTAGTTGTGCTGTGAAATGATGAGTTCACCACAGCGACGTCAGAGGTCGGAGTCACTTTCATGCTGGCTGTTACCTTCTTGAGGATGATGTCAATGTACCCGGCAATAAGCTGAGCGATCTGCTCGCCCTCGGTGGTCTGCACAGAGTAGTAGCCGTCCTGGTAGTCTCCGAAGTCCTGCACACACGCTGGCATTTAGCTCAGGATTTCTACTGTTCACAATAAAACTTGAAAAGCCCAACAAAATACTTCAAAAACTACTAATGATCTTGATAGAGCAGCAGTGTATCAGAGAACGTAACGTGCGTAACGTGACGTGCTACAGAGCTTTAGAGCTACTGTCCTGGCTGAGGCTCATTTGCTGCCACTGTCTCATACAGAAAGTCACCGCTGAAGCTTGTTGCTGATGCATTCAAATATTCAGCCTCTTTAACCCCTTCTGTCTCAGAGAAAACTACAAAAGCCACTTTGCACCGCCTGCAGATGTGGAGCCACCAGCTGTACCTCCAAATGGATGATCGTGTTCAGCATATCAATGTAAAAAGGGGGTTTACGTCAGCGTTGTGTTCTCTGCCTCTGCTGGCCAAAACTGAAACAACAAGCTCAAAGCTTGAGTGCCACTATGAACTGACCAGGGTGAAGCTCTTGGGCGAGGCGGCCCAGCGCTTGATGTTGGTCAGGTTCCACTCCTGCATCACCTCCTTGGTCTTCTCATCCACCCTCATCACGCTCTCCTTGGTGATGCCCAGCAGCCGAGGCACCAGTTTGTTCTTCCCCTTCATCTTCTCCTGCGGGACGTTTGATGCGTCGAAAACAATCAGACTGATGCGCGTTTGTTTAATTAAACCTCAACAGTAAATTTTGTTCCAAGTGACAAGTCATAAAAATGTCTCCCTTTTAAAATAAGCCAAATTAAATATCAAAATGTGGTCATCAGAGTGTTGAAATACATGAGTGACTGAAGCTGCAGTGACGATGTAGCACACTGCAGTTACTGCGTGTACATGTTCAGTAGTTTCTTACGACAATAACATCATCTGGTACCAGCTGATATTCTAGTGGAGTGAACCAATGGGAGTTAGTCCTCTGACTGCCTCTAGTCTCTTTCCAGATGACCTTGACCTCACCTTGACCAGGAAGAAGGACACGCCGTAGGTTTTCAGAGACCTGGCCTGCTTCACGTAGCTGACTTTGGCCTCGATCTCCGTCATGTTCTGGCAGTACTTGTGTGCCTGTGCAGATGAGAGGAACCATCAGAGCAGCTAGAAGGACATCACTGCAGGGCCACACTGCAACAGGCTGTCAGACCTGAACGGACTCCATCATCAAGGCCTGCTTTCTTACCTGGAAGATCTTCTTCTCTCCTTTGTGTTTGATGTACTCTTTGGGAAGGAATTCCTTTAAACTGAGGAGGACAAAGGTCAACTAGGGTCACACAGGCCTGAGGATGAGTTCACACAGGATGAGGCTGTGCTGTGAATATCAGGCACAACTCACTCTAAGAAGCCGGACTTGTGTTTGGACTCGTTGTGGTCACCAAACTGGATCTGACACTGATACCCTGCAAACTCACAGGCCTTGTCGAAGGAGACTGGATGAGATCCATTCAGAATGTCATCACGGGCCTGTCCACAAACATACGCACACGCACACACACACACACACACACACACACACACACACACACACACACACACACACACAAACACACACACACACACACACACAGAGCAATGTAAACCATCTCATATTTGCATGTGTATTTGTATGTGCGTATATCTAAGTAAACGTGTCGATGTGTGTCTATTTGTGTTTAAATGTGTGTATAGTTGTATTTGTGTGTATAAATGGATCTGTGTGTGTAGGTGTATACGTGTGTTTGTATTTATATGGGTGTATGTGTGTCTTATTTCCTCCTACATTGATCCTTCGTTGGTGTTTTAAAGTTTATACATCAAATGTTTGTTCAACTCTGTCAATGTTAATATAATTCAGAGGTGCAGCTGGAGGTGAGCTCAGTCAGGACGGGGGGCTGATTCATTAACGAAGGTGTGAGCCAGGAGCCCTGGTCCAGAGGTCCTGCTCACCTGAACGTAGAGCAGATTCAGCTGCACGGGGTCCCTGGAGTCCACGTTCTGGTCAGAGTAGAAGAACTTCCTCCTCAGCAGCAACATCTCCGTCTCCTCCACACCCTGCTCCCTCAACGTCCGGCCATGGTCCAGCCAGTTTACTGGGGCGGGGGGCAAAAACATCCACTTCAGCTTACCTTTTCACAACCCAAGGCTCTGCCCACACCAAGATATTCTCATTCAACACATAACCGGTGCTCCATTCACATCCAGGACCCTCAAACCCCAAAAAGTGGGACCTTTCAAAATGCTGCTTAGGCTTTTTTTTCCACTGGAAACTCTGTGTGTGTGTGTGTGTGTGTGTGTGTGTGTGTGTGTGTGTGTGTGTGTGTGTGTGTGTGTGGCGTACACTCATCGTCTGTATGTAGCTTCTGCTTCAGCTTCTCCATCTTCTTGTCATCTCTCAGCAGCGTCTTGTCTCGTTTCAGGGTGCCTGTAGTCTCCTCCTTCTTCTCCTCACCAATGTCCCGCACCAATGAGTACTCATCATAGTTTGTAATTCCTAACACACACACACACACACACACACACACACACACACACACACACACACACACACACACACACACACACACACACACACACACACACACACACACACACACACAAGAGTTTAGCATCTCAGCCACCAGGCCAGGTGAGCTGTGAGGGACAGGCGGGACAGGGCGGACCTATTCTAGCACAGATGGTCATGAGCATGTCGCTGACAATCTTGGAGTCGTCCACCATGACGGTCTTCACTGTGCCGTCCAGCATGCGAATCTTCAGAGGCCTCTGCTTCTTCTTGTACTCCAGAGTGTCCTGAGAGACAGACGAGATCGATCAGGAGCGGCATCGACTACCCAACACATCTTTCCTGTCTGGGTTTATCCAACAGCTGATTTGGAAATTCACAAAAGAGAATTTCTATTCCTCAGCGATGTTCCCAATATCTGGGAGTCCTGTTTGGTAGATTCATTCACTCTTTCTGATTCAATCACCAAAGCCAGTCATTCTTGCAGAGCACAGACAGAACATCTCACCAGAGGACCACTGGAAACTAGCCATAAAATGAAAAACAGGCTGCCAGGGTTTCCGTTTCCACTGGTGGTCACACACTGATGCTGTCAGCACCACTTGAAGGTTACCAACTGAGTCTGGCTGAGATAAAAGGGACACGTCCCTCTGCTTGATCAGAGCATTTTTCAGTTTGTCGTGTGAAACACGCAGTGTCCATCTATTGTGCTTATTTTTATAGCAATACAGTACAGTCATTGTGTGGAGCAGCACATCCAATGATTCGTTCTATTTATGCAGCATCATGTCCTGAGTCGGAACTGGCTGATTACTGTTGTTGACTGCAGGGGGACCCAGACCTGACCCAGAACCAGCTGCTTCACAGGAGTGACGCACCACGCTGTGAATTCACAAGCTTGTCTCAACAGAAGCCGCCTCTGCTCACTGCTGTCAGAGCTCAGCGGAGACACTCACGGCAGGCAGGGAGAATTCTGCTGGCTGACTCACTGATTTATTTATCTGAATCCTGTTCTTTAAACTAAAATATCTCCCGCAACTTCGAGACGACTGTACAAGGGGGCGGGCCCAGGCAAGGTAGGACTACTCACAACACTGTACCTGTGGAATTGTGCATTTATTGATATTTCGATGCGGACCATGTAAGATGGTGTCTAAGTCCATTTAGCAGCAGACAGAAGGCCCAGTCATTGTTGTAGACCCCTACAGGAGGTCCTTAGTCGGCCTCTGTCCCGGTAGGTGTCATATAGTCCCTGTCTGGGCCTGTATGTGTTTGAAGTGTGTCACTTACTCCATTCCTCAGCATGTAGTAGTCCAGGGCCTTCCCGGCCTCCAGCCAAATGCCTTTCTTTGGGTCTTCATCCGACAGAAACAGTCCATAGTCATTGGCTGCAGCAGGGGAGAGACACACCGACTGAGTAGCAGTAATGGTGGTTGTGCTTCGCCACATTTGGATATGCAGAGGTTGATCAGAGTGGTCACATGAAAGAGGCGTGCAATGACTGGTGTCACACACTGGAGAGCAGATACAATTAGCGATGTTAGGCAACGCCACGTCATGGTCCGTGGGAGCTGATGCACAGGTTGGGTCAGGTAACTCTGAGAGCTGCTGTCCAAAGAGCTTGTGCAGCATGAAGTAACTTGCCAGCTTGCAGCGCTGCTAAGACCTCTAATCACTTAGACCAAGGTCACGAGGCACGCCGCCGGCCATGTCACCTCCAACATCTATACTTCCTCAGTCAAATCTACTTCATGAACATCTGACTGTTATGTGTCTGATGACGTGACTGAAATGGTCAAAGTCAGCATCAGATGCTGGCCCAGCTCAAGCGTGTGCAGGGACCAGCTGCTTCAAATAGGAATAAATGATCATTTCAGCTTCATTCTAGTGTTAAACGACGTAAATAAAAGGTCACTGCAGGAGGGCTGAGACGGCAGCCTGGGACGAGCCACGCCAGCTCACACCTGCCAGCAAGACGGCGCCGCTGAGTTCAACGTAGCTCAAAGGCAGGCGCCATCATCACATTAGAAGCATTGGACCATACATGTTTGCCTTTTATGGCCATTGACGTACAGAGATGACCAACAGCGTACACAGAGAGCACCAGAGGAACAAGGCATATAATCTGGGTTTATCAGCTGAACGATCAGGTCCACTGCAGACATCTACAGACATAAGTGGCTCACTGCTGAGGTGGGGCTTCCCGTAGATTGTGATCCAGTGAATGGAAGCAGCAGTAATGAGGCTCGTCCACTCACTAATTCCTGTAGTTTCTGTGCTGGAGGAGGCAGTGAGTAAACTGATTTGACACAGGCGAACAGTGAGAAGGAGTTTGATTCCAGCAGGTTCATGGACAAAGACAGGGTCATTTTCTGTTCGACTAAAGTGGTTTAACTAATCTTCTGGACTTAAGACAAGCCTGGCCCTGACCTGGCCTCGCTTCAACTAACAAGGTCAATCTATGCCATCAATGCATTTTTACAGTCAGACATCTTCATAAAGCTCCTTTCAAAGCAAAAAAAAAAAATTCTAAGTGTTTTAAAAATGATTGAAAAAAGGTAGGATGTGAACAAGTGAGGGACACAAATGCACCCGAAGAACTAAACCACGAAGGCCTTGAGAAAAAAAGACCTCACGACTCCACATGCGTGCATGACAGCATCCTTATTATGGGTTATATCATTTTCTCACTTTGTTGCACTTTGAAGATACAAGATGTAAAAACTTCAGCGAGACATCAAAAACAGAGACTTCGCCTGCTCTGAAATAGGACACATGACCCACAATCATCAGAGTCCTTCAGGAATCTTGTTTTTTTGCTGCATTGTTGTGTCAGTTACTTCCAGTTCACAGCAAAAATATATTTTCTCTTTGGAAATACCCAGAATCATCCCCCCGCTTAAGATATGAGACATTCCACAAGTCACATGGTCAACAGGAAGTAAAGTTCATTTGAGTTTCATTCTGAGGGCCGGGGGAAGAGCAGCGGGTGATTATAATCCCAGCATGGCCGAGGATCTCAACCTCAATCTGGATTATCTATTAGAGGCTTTCTGTTTTTGAGGACACGTGTTTTACACCACTTCCAGGTGCTAAGTGCTCTCATCCTATCAGCACTGACTCCATGGGGCTAAAAACTCCGTTTCTCTCTTTGGAACTTAACAAATTTAAACACTTTCCATGAATCTTACTGGAATGCTGAAAAAATGGTGACAAATGAAAAATTACAACACGTAAATCCCACTGATGAGGCTGAGCAGCCCTGGGACCCTCATGTGGTGCCAGTTTATCAAGTACTTTTCTAAGTTCTTAGTTCCGAGAACTGCTGGTCCCGAGCAGGAGGAATCTGGACTTGATTTGTTCTCACTGAACTATGAGCCAGAAAAACACCTCCAACGCTGGCAGATATATGGAGGGGCTCTTCATCCAAAAGCCCTCCATGTCAGCATGGTGTGTGTATGTGTGTGTGTGTGTGTGTGTGTGTGTATTTGTGTGTCTTACGCTGTCCCAGCTGAGCCTCGGTCACTCTCTCCCTGATGATGCGGCAGGCGTCGTACACCATGGTGGAGGGCTCAAACTGCATGGTCTTCACCAAGTTCCCCACGCCGATCTTCAGTGACAGGGCCACCATGATTACTGCTCTGCTCCTCCTGCCAACTCACACCTGCAGGACACCCAGAGAAGCAGAGACAGGTCACGCGTGTTCGAGGGTCAAGTCTTGAACCCTAGCCTTGTGTACCACGTGTTCATTGATTCTGGTGTTGTGGAACCAGAAGGCATTGATCCCTGAGCTGAATTTCAGACTGCAGTAGAACAGCATGTAGCTTTGGTGCCATAGAAACACAAGTAGCCACACGAGTTCAGAATTTTGGCATCAACTTGGCATTAAGTATGGTTTAGAGCAGGGAGCTGCCTTTCGGGGATGCGCGAGATAGAACATGTCATGGCGGTTTGGAGTGGGGTTATTTTTCAATTGGATTTTCCAACACAAAAACGTGTAAATAAACATTTCCTTTGTAAAATTTAAAATCAAAAGCTGCCAGTTTAATTAATAAATAAATGCAGGCTAATCAAAATGCACCTCATCTTGAGATGAAGTGTAGAAGTTATCTTCTAGGCATTGTATGTGGCATTGTTGCCTTTTTTTCCCGAAGGTGTGGAGAAGTGGGGGTGTGTCAGCCCAGTTGGGATATAGAAGGGGGTGCACGGCCTAAAAAGTTTGGGAACCCCTGATTTAGCGGCAGCCCTAAGAGGATTTACTGGTGGTATGACAAAAGCCCGAAATGCTGACACCCGCCTCCACTCCAGAATCTGATTTCCACACAGGGAGATTTAATAAACGTCTGTCCATGTTTATTTACTCGAATAATCCTGCTCTCACCAAAACGAATGTGAGCGTCCCCCCCATCCTCTACACTTGGTCTGCTTGCAGGGTCTCCTGCAGCAACAACACATGCCTCCCACCACTGCTGCACGAATAATGCAAATGCACATTTTAATTGTAGATAAATATGTGCACGTGTCTACAAATGTTACTCCTTCTCCTCTGAGTGTGCTGAGTTTGGTCACGGCCGTCAGCTGCTCTGACAGTGTGTGTGTGTGTGTGTGTGTGTGTCAGGTGTGTGTATGATCACGTGACTATCAGGCGTCCAGGCTGCAGAGTGACCAACACAGATACCAAAAAGCAGGATGGCGAACTGGTGTCGGAAAACAGCTCAACATCTGTTACATGCCAATTGGATTCAGATACAGCGACGCTGAACAGGAAGATGAGCTGCCCAAAACTTGAAAAGTTAAAGATGGAACGTCCCGCAGCAACAGGACTGATGTGTGTCACATGTGAGACAGCACAGAGAAAAGCCTGGGTTGCTCAGGTTACGAGTTAAGACAAAGAGACAGCTAAAGGTCGTCAAAGCCTGGCGAAACAACAGCAGAGCACAATTACAGATACTTTAGTCTCCCCACGTGAGCAGAAGTCACTGAGACCTACAGAAAACACAAAGTCCAGGAGAATCTACTTGGGACGAGACCTGGTGCCGACATACTGTACGAAGTGGCTTTCAGTGAATGACCTGCACCCTGGTCAGGAGGCACCGGCTCTGCTCCCGACACTTTCTCTCCCGTGTCGCTAAACCGAAGCTTTACAACTAACGCCATGCCAGACACATGGACACCGACGCCTTCTCATAATTGGTAAGTAAATTATTTACTCACTAATTTGCTGGTCCCTGTGGAAGCCAATTTCTGCTAGTTAATGAAAAATAGATAAAGGCTTTCCCTTGAATTTAGTTGCAATTATTATTCTGTCACAGTAAAATGAAGTATTACTCATAATTTTCATACAGCAAGTCATCATTAGATAATTATGAAAAAGGTGACCGACAATTACCGCATTATTTCAAATGTATTGTCACTTCCGACTTCCAGTCATGATTAGGACTTTCTATTGTGTAATGTCTGATGTCCCTGAGAACAGCGTTACTGAGAGTCCTGCAGGTAAAATACAGCCAGGTTAGAAGTGTCAACGCAGACAGAAGGAGAGAGCAAGTTTATGACCTCGTACCACCGCCAGGCTTCTCTTCTGGTGTTGCTGCCTTGTCACACTGTTTCAGGTTTCTTACGTATGAACTCTGACACGTCTCATCTTGTTGTCACCACATAAAACACACAAACTTTATAGTAAACAAACGCAGCGGCCAGGTGCAGCCACTTGCTCCTCCCACTCCTGAAACTCTTGTTACAGAGACAATTATCCCCCCATCCATCTCCTTCAGTCCTGTACAGGATGGTGGAGAGCTGGAGCCTATCCCTGCTGGCATAGGGCAAAAGGTGGGGTCACACGGACAATAATGAACAATATTAATGAATATGCAGCGACGGACTGGTGACACGTCCAGGGTGAACCCCGCCTCTCACCCGCAGTCAGCTGGGATAGGCTCCACCCCCACCCTGTGACCCTTAACTGATAAACAATGGAGGGATGGATACATGTGCTTTTTGTAATCTAATTGAGCTGTAAGTTGGAATGTACCTTTGAATTGGACTTTGTCATGTTTTTGGGGACACTTGAGGAGTTAGGAGGCCTTTTTGTATCCATGTGTTAATTTGTATTTATTTTCTACATTAAAGTAGCTGTGCCAAAGAAAAGGAAGATAGTGGCATCCTTCTTCTAAACAAGCGTGTCTCAGCACTGAGCCTCGGTGAGCATGTTTACATGTTAGCAGCAGCAGACTGCCGACGTGCGCAGAAAACAGCAAGGCATTTTGACATCAGAGCTCCGAGGGATTGAATGACACAGACTCCCTGACACCTCGAACCTGACATCCTGCTCTCTATCATGTCCTCCCTCCCTCTTGATGACAGGAGGATGCAGGCTGTAAACCAGGCCAGGGAGCAGAGCGGAGGGTATCGCTATGGAATAGCTAATGAAGACACGACCTGAGCTCCATGGTTCTGACAGCAGGAGTTGGTAGAACCGGTGTCTTTATACTACAGAGAAGGTGAGTGAACTACATAAATACCTGATGAAACTGCGTTGGCGAGCCTTCCTGCCCTGTCAGCTGATGAACCCGAGGCCTCTTCTCCCTGGCTGTGGAACACACCACACACAGCAGCTTACAATCACTGACAGGAGATCCAACCACCACGACTGACAAAGTACATGGTAGTTACTCATACATTTGTAACATCATCCTGATACATTATATTACCAGGACAATTACTTTTTAATTTTTTTTGGGCATACACACCTTTATTTACCACTAGAGAGGAGAGCTGGACGGGATTCGAACCGCGGTCAGCTGCGTATGTGGCATGTGCTCTAACCTCTTGACCACCTGAGCAACTCAGGACATTCACTTAAACTCTGACACGCAAGTCGAAAAGTTAAACTACCTTGTTGATTTAAATAAACATGTTAGACTCCGATTATTTCTCAGAGTCACAGCGTAGGGTCAATGTGCTCAAACCTGCCTGCTCTTGGCAGGAGTTGTGTACGGCTCTCTGGAATGTGCAGCGCTATCGTACACAAGCATGCTAAGAAACTTCTCTTTGCTGTTCAGAGAGACGGAGGTCCCACTCAGATGTCCTGATGTCACATCCTGTTATAAAAAAACATAGATGCCATAAAAGGGCATTTCAGCCATCTGTATACAATCAGCTATGATTCAGCTGGGAGCAGCGTATCCTGTCTGGTCTGGCTATTAATGAGAGTTTGTTTCACTCAAGGAGAGACCAGAGATGACTCACATGAACCTCAGACGGGCCTGAACATTGCACGGCTTTCAAGAGGTTGCCCTCAGAGGTTGTCCATGTCAGAGCTAAAGACCCAAAGGAAGATCGAACGCTTCCCATCAGTCAGGTTGCCTCAGTCTGTGAGGTTTCTAAACAAAGACCCCGTCGGCTTTGACTGAAAGAGGAAGTGTCGAGTCAGTAATTACTGCAGAGAAATGAGGAAGAGTCACATCACTTTGGCAGGAAAACACTAAAGCAACATGGAGGCTATGACTGGGACCTCGTTAGTGTTTCATTGAAGGGACACAAGCACGTCGCTCACTGTGCTAGCACCAACAGCACACACCTACTACACAGTAGAGATGAACCACATCAGAAACATCTCTCACTGCAAGACTGGGACATGATCCACATCGTGAGAGGGAACCATCGTTCTTGGGTCGTTACACACAGAAGCATTTAAACTGAAGAACACCATTTGTATGCTGGGATACTGCTGCAGTAGGGCTGTATGATTAATAAACATTTAATCAAAATCAAAGTGGGATCTACTGCAACTTTTAAATTGCGGGCGGCGCATGATTTATTCAAGGCTAACTGTGTGTCAACATTCCATTCCAGTACTTTGACACATTTCTTAGCTAGCGAATACTGCACTGGATACTGCAACAACAAACAGCCTGATGGAGAACAGCACCACAAGACTCTTCAAACCCACGACCCTGAGGGATTCCTGCTTAATGTACCTTAAAAAAAAAAAAAAACAGCACAAATGATGACTTCATCACTTTTGAGACAAACCGTCCACCTCGCTGTCAGTGTGTATCTATCACCAGAGAACCAAACCAACAGCTCTTTGAGTCCATTCAGTTCTTCTCTACATTGTCTTTGATCGTTGACTCCAGATCTTCATCAGGGGCTACGTTCCATTTAGATGCTCCGTAGAGTTCACATTAACCCATCACCAAGGAACAGAGCTGCCTCATCATGATAATAACGTTCAGGATCTCGCTATCTGAGCGGCGAGGACAGATAACAACTCTGCAGTTGTAGGAAAAGTAAGAACTGTCAGTTTGGTACGGGGTTCATGCAGGATTTCTGAATGTGTGAGAGTACTTGTTTTTGTGGTAGGTGTGGAGACAGCAGCAGCTGCAGCGTTCCCCAGGCACCCCAACACAACACATACTGTGTCACGTCTTCGATGACATGCTGACTTCCTGTGTCAGTGCGGTCGAGTGTCAACTCTCCTGTCAACTGTCACAGTGAGGTCAACCAATCGTTCTATCCGCACCAGTCAGAGCGCCTCTATCTCGGGCCTGGCTGGACTGGTTTACAGCACTGGTCCAACTGTCAATTAACAGTAAGTTCTCTCTCTCTCTCTCTCTTTTTTTTTTCTTGACACAACTGTCCCCTGGCACTGATAACTTCACCCTGTTGGTGCTCCGAGTTCAGTGTCACATAAACAATTTCACTTCAATGAAGAGAGAGTACACCATGAAGGGAACAACGCCACCGCCACCAGTTACCCTCTGGTTTTATCTTCATGGTACTGTTGTTCACAAGATGAGCAGCATGGAAGAAGCCCTCCGTGTACAGCAGCAGCCATCTTGTTCCAAGCGTTCTCATGCTTACTCACGTTTAATCTTTTGCAACTCCTGTTGGTTGCAGGGAAGTTGCAGCAAAACATCACCGCCCTCAAGCACAGCGTCGCTAACGTCCTGACCCTCCTTCACAACACCCGCCAGCTTCCACGCTCCATATGAAACATCATCAGCTCATCCAAGCGACAAGTAACAAGCCACTGATGGTAGCTGACAAATGAGCTTCTTCATCAGCACCACTGAACATAATATACCATCAGTCAAAGCTAATGCTACTGATAGCTTGTTAAGCTTTCATCCCACTAACAAGAATTAAATCAGTGGATAAGTGGAAGGGAGTTACAGCATCTTCACAGGAATTTAGGATGTTGTTTCCAGCTTTGTTGGAATTACTCATGATGACATCACTGCTACGCCTCCTGGCTGATGAAGCAATGGACGTCAGCGTCAAGAACCCAGAGGACAAGCGTCTTACAGGTGGACGAGCAAGTTTGGGCTACAAAATTAAGATATGGTGGAACTAGAGCTACTAAATAGTGTGATAGCAGAGACTCGTGGTCTGGAGTGGTTTACACACTTTCAACAGGTCATGACTGCAGTTACTAGGATGTTGTGATTCGATTGACATGATCCCTGCACAGCTGCAGCAGTCGACCCCGCTGGGTCAACGGGACCTGATGGGGTCATCACTGTGGCCTGGAACCTAAACACATAGAACCACAACATTCTCAGCTCATGGATGTGGGAGCTGAACATCCACTGCATTGGAATGCTGCCAGTGGGATACCTGACAGTAAGCAGGAATCTGGATGGATTCCACCTCAAGAATATTTGGACTGTACATTTCTGACACCCCTCATTGAAAGGAACAGTGTGAGAACATTCCCCTCAACTCACCTGAGCAGGTACAAACATGTGATGAGCTGCTGTGCCACACCAGCAAAGAGCTAAAACTTCGCACCAGCAATGTTGCTGACTTTTAGGGAACGTCAGTTACTGTCCATCGTCCCCAAAGCACACACTACTGTAGTTAGCTTAGCACAATGTACAATGAACAAGCACACACCCATCAAAAGTAATCAAAAATACTTTTCTCTCTAAACCTGCATTAATATAACGAGGATTGTGTGTAACATTGGTGATAACACATTGTAACGTTAGAATCAGACACTAGCCGGGACTACTTTTCTGCAGTGATATGATGCAGCACCTCCAAAGCTCCATTGGAACCTGGGTCAACAGAACCAAAAGCTCGTTGAGGACTAGAAGAGCGACTGCTGCTCCTGATCATGAGGAGGAGGAGGAGGATTCCTGCTGGACATACCAGCATCCTGGACCTGAGCTAGCTGATGCTAACACTTCCCACCCACCACCAGCCATTGGGCCAAACTCGTGGTCTTGAGATTAGAACTGCTACATAAATTTAAGGCATTACCTTCGAAAATATTGATAATCCATGCTATTTTTGACCCAGCAACTGAGAAAATGATACAGAATTCAGAGCATAGAATTTTAGAATTTTGTTGAAGAATAAAAATGAATGGTGATTTTTCATAATACATTTCACAATACCTGTAGTCAATACAAGTAAAAATATAAAATAAAGATTTTACCTTCTTAATCTGATGTATTAATCTGAAAAACCAAAGTTTTTAGAATATTTTAAACTACTACTTACTGTATACTATGTCTATGGGCCATAACTCAGTTTGTTGTGTTTTTGTTTTGTTTTTTAAAGAGAGAACAATAAAAGAACGCAGGTTCAATTATAAACAAACATACATTTGTGGATATCATGTCCGTAAAATGATCCAATGAATTTGCACAGTGTTTTGTGCGACCTGTTGGTCCCCGTCTCTTCTTAGCGAGTGAATCATCTGATTTTGATGTTATTCAATAATAAAACTCAAGACTGTTGTGCTAAGCAAAGTATTTCCATTCTCTCTCCAGCAGAGTTCTCTCCTCCACACAGCTGTTATTCCATTCTGTTTGACTTTTGTTTTTAATCAATGAAAGTGACAAGTGACATCCACCCTCCCCACCCGCGGGCAGCTGTGGCGGCGTTGCTGGGCTTTTCCATTATGTCCAGTATATTTTTAAGTATTTGTTGACAGGCTAGTTGGATGGGAGGAAGGGAGGGCTGTTTGCTGAAGATAAGAAAAAGGGAAGGAAATATTGTGACTTGCACACCAGATGACTTGCATTATTCCTTCGATCATTATCAAGTTAGCGGCCCGCTGTCAGCTCCTGTCCAATGGCATCATGATGAGGCAGAGAAACGAAACATCTTTAAAATTTAGAGGGGCAGACAGAATCTTTGCACTGATAATGGAGTACAGCTAACTTGAGTAAAGAATATAAATACTTCTTCCAGGTATTTGTGTCCTGCCACTGAGGTAGTGGTCTGTATTTAGCAGCAGCAACATGAAAGCTGCAGGCTGGAGCTGCTCGGTTGCCTCCAGCCCTGCCGAGGAATCCAACTCTGCATTCCTCTGGAATACCAGCATCACAGAGAGACAGAGGGGGAGAAGAGAGGCTTATGCAGCCTTATGTCACTGGCGGCGTGCACGAGAACTAAATACAGCCAGTCCCAGTGGAACACAGGAATGTGAAGCAGAAACATTCTGTGGCAGATGCAAGATAACGTCTAATCTACAATTGGAGGCCGCTCACCACTCCGAGGAAAATCAACCAAAAACAGACTGTTTAGTACAAAGCAGTCAAGAACAAATGACATTTTCTCCATTTATATACGCACATATTTAACATAGCAAGTACAGGTCAGACAGGTAAACACACACAGTTGAACATGAAGCACTGGTGGTCAGTGCATTTACACTGCCTGACATCATGAGGGTGACAACAGCGTAACATGGCCTTCAAGTACTCAGTTCTGTGTTTAACTACTTCCAACAGCTTAACAGTCCAAAGCTCCAGGAATGAACCATCAAGGGCATCCAGGTCTAGTTAGCTTCAAGCTAACGGTATGTGGGTAGCATTCCCAGACTTCTGGAGTCATGCACACTCACAAAAATGAACTGAGAATAGTTTAAAAGGCAAATTACACTTTTCAGTGTAGAATCACATTCATGTCATGAATGATCCAATCACAGGTGGGCAGCTCAGTACGGGTATGAAGGCAGACAAGAAGCGCTGAAATCAGCTGGTTCAAACGACTGTGACGTGCTCTGGACCGCATGAGACCATGACCACGACTTTCAGCAGTTCAAGTGCGTGTGACCTGAGCCACACTAAGGGCCGCCACCTCAACTGGCATGCTCTGCTAGAGTGGAGGTACGGTTTCATTCCCACGCCAGCTACATATTGTCAGGTACAGACCAGCAAAGGACACTGAGGTGCCAAACATGTTGGAGCATGAAAGACCAGCTTCTGCAGCTCTTGGGGCTGATTCATCGCCTACACCACAGCTGCTACACCATAATGACTTGAGTGTGCAGCAAGGAGTCTGTGTCATTGTGCAATAACGAACCAAAACACTAGTTAGCAGTAGAGATGCGATATCGGTCGGTGCTGATCCTGTGGTTGTGTACTTATCGGCTGACAGATCAGATATCAGAATGAAGGTGACATCACGGATCCAAACTGGGTTCAGATGAATTGCCCTGGAATACAAATAAATGCATTCAAACGGAAGTACTGTGTGGTTAACACAGCTCATGAGGAAACCTTAAACATCATTCCAAAGAAAGAGCTCTGGTATCAGATGTGTAGCAGCGGGGCTGCTGTGACAGGGTTGGTTCTTTTCTGTCCCGCAAACAGCAGCAATTGAAACGATCCAATCATGTTGGAGCAAATCAGTTGATCAGTTACTGAAACACATTAAAGACCAGAGGAGGCGGAGGAGGATATACTGAGGAGGAAGCTAAGGAAGCGCTCATCTGGCACCGCCAAGCAGCAAAGAGGGAGGAGAGGATGAAGAGGTGGTGAGGAGGAGGAGGAGGGACAAGCCATGAAGTAGTTGAGTGACAGGAGTTAAGAAGAGGAGAGCAGATGAAGAGAAGAGTACGGTACATGAAAACTTTCCTGCAGATTTCTTGAGTTTCGTCCCAGGTTGGAGTGTTTGGTATGTGCTTGTCTCATCTCCAGCTGTAAATGGACTCCATTTATACAGCGCTTTTCTACCTTAGCAGCACCCAAAGCTCTTTACAGTCTCATCTCATTCACACACTGATGGTGGAGGCTGCCATGAAAGGTGCCACCCTACTCATCAGGAGCAATTAGGGGTCCAGTATCTTGTTCAAGGACACTTCAACATGGTCACCAGGGTCGAGGATCGAACCGGCAACCCTTCAGTTGCTAGACGGCCACTCTACCCCTGAGCCATGCCGCGCAGGGAAACTGTCCTCACCCTGTAACTGGGCTGATTTGAGCGAGCGAGAAGCTTCTAGAATCAGAACATCGATGCTTTCATCCCGTCAGTTTACTGTGGAACGTTCTTGTCCTGTGTGTCGTGTGTTCAGCTTCAGATGGATCATTGGTTGGTGTGTTTAGTGCAGCCTCTCTGAGCATGCTGTGGGGGAGTGGCCTTCTGCTCTCCACACACTTGGTCATGGGTTCCTCGGATGGTCGGTGTCCACGGATCAGTGTGTGTTCACATGCCTTCGGGTTGTGAGCTGGAAACAACAAGGATACCAGGAAGAAGACCTGTGGCATTTAACCAGCTAGAGCCGATGAACACACTGACTGCTGCTTGTGAGTGACAACGAAGCGTAAATAAACTTCCTTTTGTGGCATTTTCACAGTCAGGAACTAATTTTCCCAACTATTCTGACACGCCATGAATGCTACAGCAGTCTCACGTAGCCAGACAACTCCACCAGATCGTCATCACAGCGCAAGCACCTCAATATAGCAACAGTCTGTAGCTGTAAGAACCCAGCAACAGCGCTGTGCCATCGGGCGAAAAAATATGATCACAATGCATTTTGTGTACTGATCAATATTTACTGCTGTCCGAGGGCAAAACAAAGTTGAGGGATCATGAATACATTATTAGAATATAGGTTTAGAGTTGCCCTGTAAAAATACTACCAACACAACGAGGTTATTGCTAACCTTAAGTCATGTGCATTTAACAGCGATAGACAGGCAAATATTACTGTTACAGTCTGGAGGAGGGAGTGAGTTTCACAAACAATCCAGATTTTTAGGAATTTTATTTGTAACTCAAATGGACTTTAAAACAGTAGTAAAGAGCTTCCGCACATGCCCCCCCCCCCAGATGTTTATGTTTGATGCTTGATGCTGCCTCGAGTTCTTTTCTCTTCTTCTTCTTCCCACCAGGATCAGCCTCTCTCCCCAGAGAGCTTCCTTCTGCTTCCTTTCACCTGACTCAGCATTGCTGACTGTAACACGGCCAGAGAAAATCAGGTAAACACGGTGTCCTCCAGTCTGGCCGACATAAATCTCTCCATCTTGAATCCCAGGGAACCTGAGCCGGAGACAAACATCTAAAATAACCTTGCTTCTCTTCTGCCACTGGCCTCCTGGTCTGACGCGGGTCACAACAGTAGACGACTAGCTTCAGACTGGTTCATAACCAGTTAAAACTACTTAAACAACTAAGAATATTGCTCCAACTTTCACCAACTAAAATGAAAGTTCCCTTTTTTAACAGTTTCATTTCCCCAATTAAGACCTGGACAATCTAAAGCTTTCTAACATGTAACGAAACCTGCGCTCACTCTGATTTCACTGAGTTGCTGTGACATGCTTGCAACATTTATATAACATTTATTAAACAGATTAAGTATTGTAACATTATCAAATACAGTCAGCTTGAAGAAGAAATAACTACCAGCCTTGTTTGTTTTGGTAACACAAAAACTACATTTTGCTTGTAAATGTCTCCCTGTGTCTCTTCCCGAGAGCTTTAGAGGTCTTACGTGGTCCTGCATTCCCGACAAACCAGAGAGGTGAGCGACACACTGGCTCCATGTCAGAGTCTGTGTCCTGGTCCCAGATCAGCTACAACAAGCTGGCCTTTAACAGAGCAGCTGACGCCAGCCAGACAGGACAGACGCCGCACCAGCATGAGTGCTACAGCAGCACAGCTCACATCAGAAACAAGCTGGCGTCATCCCTGCCCTACCTGGCCGTCATCTCTACCGTCCTGGATTTGAGGGCAAGACCCGGTTCGGTGACATTGTTGTGTTTCTGCTACCATCACTCCATTCATCCACCAAAAGAAGATTAAATCACCAACTACTATGATCATTGTTACAGTCTTTTTTCCGACAGAAAAAGTCAAAAATCTGTCGGCTCCAGGCTCCTAAAAATCTGTATTTACTGCTTTTTGTTGTTTCTGACATAAAATCAAGTGCCAGACCTTTAACAGGATAAGTGGTAGAAAATGGATGTATAGATGGAAATAAACTGGGGAAATTCGTTAAGGCTGAGTAGTTCCAAAATTCATGGAATAATAAATGTCAAGGCTCAGGTGTGCGTATGGTGGTGAGCTGCTCCTGCATGACTGACCCACAGATGTAGACCAGCAAGTCTGGATGCACACTTTAATAATGAATATCTTCAGCAACAAATCCAAATATACTGTGACAACTTTCAGCACCATGTAGAATTTAAACATCCATTTTTACTCTTAAGTTTGTATAAAGAAAATAGCAACTTGTTCAAAGGTGGTTCAAATGTCAGGATGACCACCGTCCAGACTGAAGGAACATCCGGCTCAGGACCGTCCAAGTAGCTACCCTGAGCATCTTTGGGTGTGGGCAGCTGGACAGACCAAAGAAGACGTAACAGCGCATCACTTGGGGCTTGGCAAAGCTATGATTAGCATTTATCAGGTTTTGAAAGATTAATCATGGGAATAATGGTCAGAATAATCAATAATCCATAGCTGCAGCCCTCCTCGACCATGACAGAGCAAAAGGACTCAACTGATGACTGCGAGGGGCTCCATTATTACTGACAGTCTTTCATTTCTACTGCAGACTGGGTTTCCTGTGTCTGCCCCCCCCCCCCCCAACACAACCAAAATAAGATGTTTCAAAGTGAAGGAGGGAGGGGGTGGGTGGTGGGAAGGAGGCCCGTCGCCCCTCCACCTTCAAAATTACACCCTTGTGTTTGACACGTCTCCGCACATTTTTTCACACCAGCACATTCTTCAGCCCAGAGCCACATTATTCTGTCCAGCCGTCAAACTACTGGGGTTCCATGACCCGAGGACGTTGCTGGTGGACACAGAGAGGGACTTGCTGTGGTGAACACATACCATGGTGAACACACACAGCTGGAATCACGTGACTGGAGGAGCGTCGTCAGTCATTAGGCTGCAGGGCTGGTGTGTACCAGCAGCTCAGCGCAGGAAACTCATCCCCTCCTCTCGTCTTCTCCAGCACATATTGTACTGGCTGCTGACAGGAAGTGGCTGCTCAGCACATTTGTGTGTGTGTGTGTGTGTTTTTTACTATGAAGCCGTGGTCTTCCGTAGTGACTGAAGACAAGAAGCTGTTGTCTCCAAGCCCACTTGTAAGTCGAGGACAATAAACATCTGTTTGAAAAGAGCAGAGACATTCTTGTCTACTTCCCCTCAAAACACCACAGAAGTTCTGTGAGAGTCAAACAAGACCGGAGCCCTGACAGCGCGTCGGCTGCATGCTGTGACCCCCCTCCAACAGCTGAGCCACAGAGCTGTGGTATCACACCCTGTGTATCACTTCCTGACATACATGTTGAGTTCAAACAACTAAACGTCATGGCCCTGGTTCAGAGCTCTGTGTGTGTGTGTGTGTGTGGGGGGGGGGGGGGGGTGTGCTGAGGTCACGACCCCACTGTGACCCATTCTCAGGCATTTGGTAGGAGAGAAAGGGAAATAACTAAAACTATATTTTACATTAATATTTGATTGTTACAAGTCTCTTCCAGTGATCCAGTCAGAACTTCAACACTTAAACACCAGTGAGTTCCCCCATGCTAAGGAACCAGTATCAGGACCCAACACCCCCTCAATTCTCCATTCACGACAAAAACAATTTGGTTGGAATAAAATAAAACAAACTCAAAGTCAAACTGTTAGAAGCCCATCGACATGTCTCCAGGCGTCAGAACTGAACACCCGTGTGTCACGTTAAGAGTCTAAATAAAGTTCTTTCTGAATGCATCTGTGCGTTTGTGAAAGGATGTTTATTTTGAGTGTGACAAGAGGAGTTTGTGTGTGTGTGCGCGCGCATGCGTACACCCAACAACACACACACACACACACACACACAATATTTGAGCTAAACTGAGTTACCATGCACACAGAAATGTGAACCAACAGGAGAGCATCAGCAGTGCAGCATTCACGCTACAACACGCTTGGACACACACACTTGTTGCTCTGACACATCAGGAAGGGATAAGGAATTTCCTCTTGTGTCCTCTGTTTTAATTTTCTTCTCATCCCTGTACTTCATCTGTAAGGTCAACAGCTGATCCGACCCCGAGCCTTGACCTGAGGCTGGGGGTGAACCTGTGGCGTCTTCAATAGGTGCTTTTATAATTGTAAATTGAGTTTGTTGTTAGGATGCTTAACTGATAGTGAGGCTGACGCTTACCATGCCAGTGTTATCCTGATGCATAGCCGTGTTTCGATGAAGGTCACATGGGGGGGGGGGGGCACTCAGATTTGCTGGGGAAGCCGACTCAACCTCAAGTGTCCAGTGTCAGCCGTCTCTGAGTTTCCAGCCTGCTTCTGCTGTACGATGAATTCTTTCATCACGTAAAATTCCCCTTCAGTATGCTAGCTAGTTAGCCAACTGGCATGGTTTGAATAGCAACAAAAAAGCGACACACTCTGACTGGACAAAAACAGCACAAGTTCAGTAGCACACAGTGGAAATGGGAGCTGAAACGGGAGGCAGGGGCCCTTAAACCCTTAGATGAGTTCTGCATCTGAGGGCAACATTCTGGAGGTGGACCTGGTCCCTGCTGCTCTCCAGGAGTTATCCAACACCGAAGTAACTGAGGAGTCTGGATCCGTGACATCAGTCCCGGGTGAGTGCATGTTATGAGCGTGTGCATGAAGCTACAGTACCAGATGGCACCGTCTCAGTTTGGGGGGGGTGATAATCAGGAAACATTAGTGTGCATACGTTTGGTTTCGCTCATTCATGTTTTTTTTACTCGTAGTACCAGAGGTGCTACATCAGTTCCTGCATGTGAGTAGGTGCAGTTCAGTTCCAAACCCTTCTACCCCCTTAACATCCCATCATCTCTCAATACTGAACCAGAAGAATGACCGGTATTCACCCCAAGAATCCATCCGAAACTAAATGGGTTGTGCACCGCCCCTCCTCCTCCAGCACCTCCTCCTCCTCGTCCTCCGCCTCCTCCAGGGTACCAGCCCCTCCTCCTCCTCCTCCTCCAGGGTACCAGCCCCTCCTCCTCCTCCTCCAGGGTACCAGCCCCTCCTCCTCCTCCTCCAGGGTACCAGCCCCTCCTCCTCCAGGGTACCAGCCCCTCCTCCTCCTCCTCCAGGGTACCAGCCCCTCCTCCTCCAGGGTACCAGTCCCTCCTCCTCCTCCTCCTCCAGGGTACCAGCCCCTCCTCCTCCTCCTCCAGGGTACCAGCCCCTCCTCCTCCAGGGTACTATTATGGTTCGCTTTGTCTGACTGAAGGATAAACAAACCCATGAACCTTCCTGAAGCCCCTAGGGCACACATCAAGTTTGTTTGTCATGAATTTTCAGGGATGTCCATCCTCACACCTTCAGCCTCAACCCAACCCCAGGGATGAGCCTCCACCGTCTCCAGCCCTGCGGGGGCCCTCAACTCACCAATTAAAGGCAACTAGGTCTCCTAACAACCTCACTGATGGGCTCAGAGCTGCTTTCATCTGTGGAGGTTCCACGCGGGCCTGGCTGAACTCCCCAGGCATCTGACTGGGCTCAGGATTTGGCTGGAGTCTAAAACAAACGATTTCTTGTGCGGGGGGAGTGGTGGTACATGTTGACTTGACCAAATATGGCTGAGTGAAAACACCACGCTCCAGATCCCTGCAGCAGCACACTGGAATGAGGAGCAGGTCTCCTTAACTGGCGTGAGTGTGGGCCACGATATGACACATGCACACCCTCCCTGCAGCGTGTCGCCTTTAGAGGAGGGGTTCTGATTGGCTGCTGGATCAGCTGTACATGCGTTACACACCGCAGCCGAAAAAAATGGCCTGCTGAGGAGCTGAAATATTGAGGCTGGACCTCCTCTATGTGGCCAAACATGTCTGAAGTCTTAGTTTTTCAAGAGTTTAACTTAACAAGCAGAATGGTGATCCATCACCAGGGGTTGGGCCGCTAACTGGTTACAATCATTATCACCTGAATAAAACCATGATAAAGGTAACTGAAAGGTTCACTGCCTTGAATCTACTTCTCGGGGGGGGGGGGGGTCAGGTTGCTCTGAAGCAGCGACCAAGGCACGCACCCTCATCTTGCCTCCCACCTGCAGACACTCATCCACACACACACACACTTATCAAAACACTGCGTACTGTGCAACCTTTCTCGTAAAGGAGCCCAGTCACACACCAGCCTAGTCAATGTTGGTGATGAACCACGCCTGGACACACCATCCAGTGCCCCTATCCCAGGGGTAAGGAATCATGTGCCATGGAGGGCCATGTGGATGCAGGTTTTCCTTCCAACCCAACACTTTAACAGGTGATTCCACTGATTAACACACCTTCAGCCACAGAAGAGTGTTAATCAGTGGAATCACCTGTTAAAGTGTTGGGTTGGAAGGAAAACCTGCATACACACGGAACCTCCATGGCACATGGTTGCGCACCCCTGCCCTATCCAGTGTTCCACCGAGAATGACAAAAGGTAGACCAGAGAGAGGACCCAGAGACCAGGGACCAGATCGCTACACCTACTCTCACATCTCAACTGCCAGAGAGGAACCCAGAGAATCAGTGATGCCCACCTGGGCCTTCTTACCCCAGGTCAAGGGTCGCATCCCCAAACATATGGAGGGATGAAGGTGAACCCTCAGCTTAGTCATCATGACCATCAGAACAAGAGAGGTGTGTGTGTGTGTGTGTGTGTGTGTGTGTGTGGTTAGTGGTCACCCAGGCAGAAGCAGCAGAGGACACTGGGGCCACTGAAGATGAAGCCCAGCATCACCATCCTTTGTTGAGCAGGAGACTGGTTGACCTGGACAGTGACAGGTCAGCCCAACTCCTCCTCCTCCTTACCACACCACTGCAGACTATTGTTCTACCTGTGCAGGTATGACTGGTGGCCTGGGGGAGCCCCGTCATGTGCCAGCATGCTGCAGGACCTAGCAGGCCTCATCAACCCGCCATACCAGGCGCGCTCTCTGTCTCTCTCTCTCAGAGCTTTGACAGCATGTACATTCCCGCAGCGCGTTGCAGCGACCTGGTGACAGAATTCACACCCGCAGGCGATTGTTTTTTTCTCGCTTGTGTGAGAGCGGCAACACCCGCCCAGCTCCGGCCTGGTGTGGACACCTGGTGCAGGTCTAAGCCCGGACAGTGACCGAGAAAGAAGCTCCTCTTTGGAACTCAGCGGGGTCGAGAGGCAGCAACGGCTCTCAAATGCGGAACTGTGGTGAAATCTGACTGACAGCACACACCCGTCCGTCCGCAAGCTCAGACGTCAGACGTCCCGGTTCCTCTGCTGGAACTCATCCCTGAACATGAACATGGAGGCTTCAGCTATGCTGGAAATGAAGCCAGCCGTCTGTGTGTCTGCCGCCTGTTACCTAATATCTACCCGCCTGCTCCGGTCGCGTCTGCCGACCGACAGCCGCACTTTTACCGCCTCCACACTGCTGCTGCTAAAGTCACCAGTCTAGCAGGCCCAACTTGGGTCTGCCTCTCTTTTCTAACTTTTCGAGCTCGACTCTGATGACGTCAGGAGTTCTCCTTACAATGGTGGAAACTTTTCAAAGTTAGAAACTTCAGTCTGACCTGAGAGCAGTGAATCCAGTCCCGCCGGCAGCCTCTCGGACTCGGAAGGCAGATGTGTTGTCCCTATTTCAATTATTCCCCGTGGAAAGCGAAGTTTTAGCAGGGAATGAGCAGACAGACGGCGACTTTTCAGAGTTCCCCTCCCTATCCGCTCACAGCAGAGGCGATGCTTTAACTCCACCCTGACTGGCCGTGTACCAGCGCAGCGGGGCGGTGTCGCAGCTACTGCGGCTCCAGGAACTACATGTAGCGTGGATGTTTGAACCAGGAACTGCTGGAAAAGAAAACTTTGGTAGTGAAGGTTATCATGGACACGCGGAGGTGTAGGGAAGAGCCGGGGCGATGGTACCACGGTACTAACACATGGAATCCTCCAGCCGCTCACACGCCGATGAGGCTGCATGATTATGTTCAGGTACTGATGGTGAGGAAGGATGGGTGCATCCAAGACCACCCACGGCTGAACACTGTCAACCTCATTCTCTCTGTATAAACTCTACTGTATAGTTCACAAATTGTAACATAGTCACCATATAATCCCCTGTATTATCCATATATTACTCTGTGTATTACTACAGTGAAATCTACTATATAGTCCACTATATACTACTTTCTCACTGTATAGTCTACTAAATAGTCCATATACAATACAAAATATGGTCAACTATACACTACATGCTCACTATATAATCTCCTATACACTACAATCTAACTCAATAATCTGCTATATAGTCCACGATATATTTAATATTTCATCTACAATATAGTACACACGATACTGTGTTCTTACTCAAATATACTATATAGTCCCCTATATTCAGTACATACTGTCTATAAAATCTACTATATTGTTATATACATTTTATACTGCATTCTAACTAAATTATGTACTGTACAGTCCACTATATACAACATACTCACTATATAAACTACTATATAGGATTTGCAACATACTCATTATAGAGCCTACTATATAGTCCCCTATATAACTACATTGTCACGATAAAATCTACTACATAGTCAACTATATACAATATATTCACGATATAAACCACTATATATATATATATATACATATATATATATATCAAGTATATACTCCATTCTCACAAGAAAATCTACTACATAGTACCTTATACACTACATGCTCACTATACAGTCAGCTTTATAGTACCCTATATACACACTACATTCTCACTATGTAATCTTCTATATAGTCCACTACATACTACATTCTCACAATAAAATCTACTTACTATCTAAAACTTACTCGCTATATAATTTACTTCCAGATACTCCTCCTGCATAATTACACTGAGGTATGCATTACCACATTTTCAGTGTACAAATGTCTAGAAATTCAACAAGTAACTACTGTGTTAAACATTACCCATCAAAACAGTGGACCTCCTACTTCATGAGTCTCAGGTAATAGCAGGTTGGTGTGTATGAACCCCCCCACCCCCACCCCATACACACACACACAAACACACCTCACTCCCAGCTGCTCCCTGTACTCCTTTGCCCACAGACAAAATGATAAATTCCATGTTGGCTTTACTGTTTTAGATTCATTTAAGTAACTGTTCCGTCAATAATGGCCAGTATTCAGTATTGAGAAGAAACACATCATTATATTACTGAGGAAGTGGAGGCATGTCGTTTTACAGGCCTCAGTTCAACAACTGTCACTGTTTCTACAGTAGTTTATACTAGTTTTCACACGGTGAAGACACACTGGCTCTCACACACAGAGTAACAGTGTGTGAGGTTGAGAAGTTCCGGCTGGATACGGTTGGACTCTGGCATTGCCGGCAGTGAGAGTCGACGGGCAGGGGTGGCAATACTTGTTGCCCCTCGGCTTCGTGCCTGAATGTTGGAGTTTAACGTAGTCGATGAGAGGGTAGTCTCCCTACACCTTCAAGTGGGGGAACGGGTCCTGACTGTTGTTTGCGCCTATGCGCAAATAGCAGTACAAAGTGCCCCCCCCCCTTTTTTGGGGGGGATTTTTTTGGATAGAGGGAGAACTGGAGAGCGCCCCCTCTGGGGATTCCCTTGTTCTGCTGGGGGACTTCAATGCTGACACTGACAATGACAGTGAGACAACTTCGAAGAGATTCTGGACCACCATTCGCCGTCTCAGGAGGGGAAAATGATGCACTCTCAACAACCATGTATGGTGTGGGCAGTGTGCTGCTGACCTTGATTTGAGATGTTGTGGACCAGTGGGGGGAATACTTCAAAGACCTCCTCAATCCCACCAACATGTCTTCCAATGAGGAAGCAGTGCCTGGGGACTCTATGGTGGGGTCTTCTATCTCTGAGGTGGAGGTTGCCGATATGGTGAAAAAGGGCCCTGGGAGTGGATGAGATTCGTCCAGAGTTCCTCAAGGCCCTGGATGCTGCAGGGCTGTCTTGGTTGACACGAATCTGCAGCATCGCATGGACATCGAGGGCAGTGGCTCTGGATTGGCAGAAAGGGGTGGTGTTTCCCCTATTTAAGAAGGGGAACCAGAGGGTGTGTTCCAACTATCATGGGATCACACTCCTCAGCCTTCCTATTCGAGGGTTCTGGAGAGGAAGGTGCATCAGATAGTCAAACCCCAGATCCAGGAGGAGCAGTATGGTTTTTGTCCTGGTCTGTGGACCAGCTCTACACTCTCTGTTCATAACGTTTATGGACAGAATCTCCAGTTGCAGCCAAGGTGCTGAGGGGGTCCAGTGACCTTCAGCTCTTGCTGGATCGGTTCACAGCCGAGTGTGATGCGGCTGGGATGAGAATCAGCACCTCCCAAGTCAGAGTCCATGGTCCTCGCCCAGAAAATGGTGGAGTGCCATATCTGGGTCGGGGATGAGACCCTGCCCCAAGTGGAGGAGTTCAAGTACCTTGGGGTCTTGCTCACAAGTGAGGGACAGATGGATCGTGAGATTGACAGACAGACAGGTGCAGCATCTACAGTGATGGAGATTCTGCACCTGTCTGTCGAGGTGAAGAGGGAGCTGACCCGAAAGGCAAAGTTTTCAATTTACTCGTCAGTCTATGTTCCAAGCCTCACCTGTGGTCATGAGCTCTGGGTAATGACTGAAAAGACAAGATTGCGAATACAAGTGACCAAAATGAGTTTCCACTGGAGGGTGGCTGGGCTCTCCCTTACAGATACGGTGAGAAGCTCCACCATCTGCGAGGTGCTCAGGGTAGAGCCGCTGCTCCCTCACATCAAGAGGAGTCAGATGAGGTGGTTCAGGCATCTGGTCAGGATGCCTCCCAGACACCTCCCTGGGGTGGTGTTCAGGGTACGTCCAAATGGTAGGAGGCCTCAGGGAAGACCCAGGACAAGTTTGAGAGTCTCTCAGCTGGCCTGGGAATGCCTCGGGATCCCTGTGAAGACCTGGACAAAGTAGCCAGGGAGAGGGAAGTCTGGGTCTCTCTGCTCAGGCTGCTGCCCCTGCGACCCAAGAAGTGGAAGAAAATGGATGGATGGATAGTTGACAATCAACCTGGAGGATCCATCCTACAATTCTTGTAATTGGTCTGTATGTGCTCATGTCTCAGCGTTAGGGTGGTGGGTGTGTTTGACACAGGTCTGCCCAGAGTGGAGGAGTAACAGCCCTCGCTTGTGCACCTTGGCAGGAGCATTGTAGGGAAACATTCTTTTTCAGTGACATTCTTTTATTTGGGCTGACATGAGAAGAAGCTGCAAGTTGGATCTTTCAACCTTGTGTTAAGGAGAACAAAATGGAGACTTGGTAAGAGATAAAGAAGGGGACTAGAATTCCTTTCTGTGTGTCTCATCAGCGTCTCCCATGTTTAGCCTCCTGTGGCTCGTCCTTGTCTCTGCTTACTCTCAGTCAACAACATCAACACCAGATACTCACCAAGTCTGTTTGTGTACCTCCAATAAAGTGACACATTATATCCGTCTGTCTTCAACCTCTTACCCTGAGGAGGGCTGAGATGGCGAGAGAGAATGTGAGGCCTCCAGGGAAGGGAACTACCCCGGTCTGCCTCTACCTCCCCAGACTTCCACGCAAATTTGAAGACGTGTCATCCAAGACAACCCCTCAATACCCAGAACCTTCAGCAGTTCTGGACAGATATCTTCACACCCTCCATCATCCTCCAGCTCTACCTGGGCTAGTTTGGTTCAGGAGTTCCACAAACTATTCTCTCCACCCCTCAAGTTCTTTCTCAGTTGGGGTCAACAATGTCCCATCGTAGGTATAAACAGCTCGGATTGGTTCCCTGCTTCTTCCCCCAGAGGGGATGGACAGTAGCACTCCGGTGCTGACCAAAAGTCCTCCTCCACACTCACTATATTGAATATAGTTCATGAGTTGAGGAAGAGTGAGACATAGAGAGAGAGAGAGAGAGAGAGAGTGAGAGTTAAAAATTCTAACAATTTGTTGCAGTTTATTGTGGTGGAAATCCTAAAACACATCAATGTATGAGAAACACTGATTTATTTCAAGTTGCTATAATTAGTCACAGAAGGTGTGTAGAGGCCTCTGCTACAGCCCCCTCACATAGTGCAGGAGTTTATAAGGCAGTTTAGCTCTTTAAGTATTGATGGCGCTATAACTGTGCTGATGTGCTTTGATCATCTAACCCAAGAGATGGGAGGGCAGGAACAGAACCAAGACCAGATCTATGAGTCTCACAGTTAAATGTGCAACGTGCAGACCATCACAGGCTCAGTAACAGGATCTGAGCAAAACCCCTCTGTGATTGACACACGTGTGTGTGTTAACCATGACAAGTGTTTGGAGAAAAAAAAAAAACCCTCTCAAATGCTGTCCGAGTTTCTATGCTCGGTGTTCATGGTCTTTTTTTCCCCATAAATTAGTTGTGAAAGGCTTCTGTGATCAAACAGGAGAAGCAATTGATTGATGCTCTTGAGCTGCGAATCAGGGTTTTGTTTCTGGCTTTAAAACGCCACAAAATAAAACCTCTTGATAGGGACAGAGGAGGAAGAGCATGTTTGTGGTTCTGTAGGGAGGAAGGACAGACTTCCTGCCACTGATGCCTTCAGCTGCAGCTGTGGCTTCTGACCCTGTTAAAACAAATTAGTGTGATGAGGTTTGAGACATGAGATGTGATAGTGGCACTTGGACCAGAAAAATTCACAGGATCATAAATAGATAAATAAAAAATGTTGACTAAATTGGAATTGTTTCATGTATTTTGAAAAGATGGGAAGTTTAATGAGGAACCACTTGTGCTCTGCTTGACGGGTTGAAGAAAACCAACCTGCTCCCCCATGTGGCTCAATGCAGTACTGCTGGTCAGACGCTCCCCTCCTGATGGGTGGGAGTCAGCGTCACAAGTGTCCTGTATCAAGAGTGCCTCCTCAGGTCACAAGGAACAGTAGGTCACAGTCTCATCGAGGCATTGGCCTCCTGCAGCGGTGACACCTGCAGTCGACTGGAAATCAACGTTCTGGTGCACCGTCAGGGTTTGGAAAGGTGACATGAGGAGCACGTCACAGGTTCAGAGCCGTTGGAATGTGGTTGATGGAGACAAATGACCAGCAGGACATGTGATAAATGTTCATTTATTGTTGAGCTCTACAACCATCTGGGTAAAACTACTCTGACGTCACTCTCTCATATCTACAAAGCATAAATAATCTTACAGTTTTACTGAATATTACCTTCAAAAATGATCATGTGACCTCAGAACCAGGCCACACACA
Source organism: Aulostomus chinensis (assembly GCF_037954235.1). NCBI lineage: Eukaryota > Metazoa > Chordata > Actinopteri > Syngnathiformes > Aulostomidae > Aulostomus > Aulostomus chinensis. Next base: position 21,526,856 of record NC_141338.1, on the reverse strand, counting down.
CACACACCGCTGTGACGCAGGTGGGAGGAGCTTGACACCAGAGGAAGCACCTCTAAAAAACCTCGGTACAGTAGCAGTCGTCTGTCAGCTGGAGGCTTGTCCTCAGGTAAACAGCAGCAACAAGCACTTGGACCAGGAGGAGACGTGCGGCTCTGCTCCGACCTGGAGCCTCTGCAGTGCTGCACAGGACATCATCTCAGGTCGCAGTTTTGCTGAAGTGTCAGACACTGCAGAGCTGAAGGGTTCGGACTAACCAACCACACTCGGTGATAAACCGCCTCCGTCGAGGACACGAACCACCGTCCCAGTACTTCCCTGCTGAGCTTCTGCACCAGTGGCATCAGGTGAGGGACAGAGGAGCACACGGGCTACAGTCACTCAGTTTGGTTCTCTGAGCTACAACTTGATTTTTTTTTTTCTGCCTCAACAATAAGGTACGATCACTTGAACCGGTTTTTAGTCCGAGTCCACAATAAGAACTTAAAATCCATCAGGTCTTTAACGTTGTCACCTCCACCCATTCTTTGATTTGTTTGAATTGACAGTTTGAGGATTAAGAAGAAAGTTAAGGACGGATTTTCATGACACTTATCAGGGAGAAGATATCCACCCAGGTGAGACTGATCTGGATTCAGATCCAGGACCAGCTCTGGAGGATTCTGCTCCACAGCTTGTTGGGGCAAAATGTGATATTTTGAGCTTTATGTAGCTTTTTTTCTGGAATTATTACGATAAGAAATCAGCCGTATTTCACACACGCGCACACACACACACACAAGTGGGGTCTGAGTGGAGGTCTGCACCTGCACCACCTCTCCATGGTGGATATGATGCGGGTCGTAGCCAACCAGCGCCTCAGTAGGTTCAGGCGTCAGATGACAAAAAGGCAAAACTAAAGTGAAGAAGTTGAATGCAAATCGCTTCAGTTCAGCGTCTGACACCTGAAGAGATGCAGCCTCTAGTTTGATGGTTCCCGTGGAACACGGGCCGACTGCACAGAGGGCCTGCGTGATGAGCTACAGGAGTCCGTCTGCAGCCTGGTTGGTGGGAGTTTGGTCACATGATGAGTCTGTACAGTCCTGAATAAAGGAGACTATGTCCCCTCATAGACATATGAGGTATTGAACAGAAACAGCAGGGGGAGGAGCTGTCTCATAGGTTGCCTTGACAACATCAGCCCTATTCTGATGCATTCATACATTTGGAGCAGGATGCTCTTTGTTGGTTTGAATGACCCAACTGGAGGACGCTCCTGATCTCCGGTGGTGGTCTTCCTGTCGCTGGCGGCCAGCTGCCAGGAGGAAGTCTGCCAGTGCTCCTCCCAAGCCTACAGCTGTCCATTCACGTGGCAGGAAGATATATAAAAATGTCAATGTTAAAATAAAGTTTTCTTGAAGCCAAGGTTGTGGACCCTTTACTGTCCACCTGTAACAGACATGGCTGCCCTGGGGGATGATGGGAAGGGCGCCACATTCCACTGCCGTCCACATGAACACTTCAACAACCTAAGTGAGTTCAAGGTAGATCACGTCAGAGGTGCTCGGTCCTCTCCTGGCAGCCTTCTGACCTCTAGTGTCGTCTAGCTAGAACACTTCCACATGGCTGGACCTCGATACCTCTCACAGGAACACTGAGCGCGCTCAGTTGCTGACGGCAGCCTCAGGGCTGGTGGCGGCTGCAGGGATGCGAGGCATCTTCTTGGCTGGACTTGGGATGTGCTGGAGGGGGAACAAAGAGGGAGGTGTGAGTGGGAGGGCAGGCCTGCGGAGGGAAGCTGGTCACCATGTTCAGAAACTACTTCAGAGGCAGGAAGTGAGTATGTAGTGAAGTATGAGAGATGTGGCAGAGAGACACAAGCAATACCAGTATTCCTCGGGTCATGATCTGGACCCAAAGCCTCCTACATGGGTTGTAAGACACAATATAATGTACTATTCAGAATACTAGATTGTAAAAGCTTTTCTTTTAGAAATAAACCACAATGGGCTGTGTTCTAATCAGGGTTTGAAGGGGTGAGTTTAGAAGATGTGTACAACAGCAGCTACCCCGTCTTATTCACTGTCTTTTTATTTTGTTTTCAAATAAAAGCTTTTTCTTGAAAAAGTGAGATTTGGGGGTTTGTCTTGTGATCAGAGTGGTCTTATATAGGGAACACTACGGTAAAGATATTGTGAAGAATTCCAACAATGAACAACCAGTTTGATTTGAAACTAACGGCTGTAGATGCAACATGGCGGCGTCCAAGAGGCTCCGCCCAGTATAAAACTGGTGCTGTACCTCAGTGGCGGTGTTAGAGCGAAGGTGCTGCTGCTCTGCCGGCAGGTCATTGTCCAGAGGCCTCCTGGCGTATTCTCGGCGGTGTTTTTCATCTACTCGGGTCAGGTACCAGGTTCCTGGGAACAGATCCTCCACGCAGCCCCGAGGGATATAGCTGGCTGTAAACACACACACACACACACACACACACACACACACACCTTAATACAGCTACTTCCAGTGCATCTTTCTGGTCTCTTAGTTTGTGTGTGGACTGGTGGACCAGCACCAGAGAGGGGGCTAGTTACTGTGCAGCAGAGATCAGGACTCGTCAGCGGCTGAGTGTTGAGGGCGGAGTTATTCAGCTTAGATGATGTTAGCTGCTCAGCAGGCTCATGACTCCACTGGCATTGTAGCTGAGCTCATTCATGATTTTCAGGTTCAAGACAGAACAGCTGACAGTGTGAGACCACGAGCTCGTCTGGTTAATGGACGATAACATTAAACCCAAATATACTGAAGGTACTTTTATCATCATTGATAAACCTGAGAAAATAGACTTGATTGTTTTAGACCACGTCCAGAAAGCTTGCGTGTCATCCTGGAGGATCTAGTTCACCTGGAATTCTTCTTGACGCGAGTGCATCGCTGCACGGTAACAAGTTTGTGTGTGTTTACAGAGAAAGTGATGTGATCACAAGTGGCACTCGAGACGCACAAGACAGAGCAGCTGTGACCAGATCAGATCGCAGCAGTAACCAGGATCCACGGTTACCTGACCTGGTTTAAAGCATGAAAAACACTCTTCAAAATGTCTGCTGTTATTATTATCATGTGATCTGTGATGTCACATGACGGCAAGTGTCGGTACGCCAAAAATAAACTTCACTTAGTTCTTGTGTTTCACTCACACTCTTGGAGTTGTGAACTTGTGTATTTTACTGAAGCAAAACTACAACCAGGACGGTTTAATCAGTCTGACTGATGAAAGGCAGCGGTCGTACCGAGGTGGTGGGTCTCCTCTCTCAGCTTCATGTTATCGGAGAAGATGGCAGGAGTAACCTTCCTCCTTGAGTCCAGGCGCACCGGCAGGTCACTCGAACTGGAGACCAGTTTGTCCAGAGCAGAGCCTGAAGGATACCATCCACAACACATGACTCTTTCCTAGAACCCTCCAAGGCCAAGCTGAATCTGCGAGCTGTGGCGTGGACTCACCGGGGGTGTGGTCCTGGGTGACTCGCAGAGAGTACAGAGTCGCAGCAAATCCTGATCCGTAGGAGAAGACTCCGATCCTCTGACCCGCTACCTGGGAAGGTGTGCATCTGCAACACAAGACAATACAGCAGCTTCAGGTGTCCTGCTGTTAAGGGACCAGGGTGTAGGCTCTAGTGATACCCAGGACCTGTTGTCGGAGGGCAGGGCCATTGGCTGTGACATCACACAGACAACAGACTCCTTCCGTAGAGAATATTCTGCAACATCTGTCTCATTATGTCATTAATCCATAAAAACACTGGGTATAAAATGACAACTGCACTCTGACTTTTTGATTGACACTTCATCTGAGCTGACACAAGTTCTCAACCTACAATAGCCAATGAGAGTACACATTGAACAAGAGTGCCCGCCCATTCTCTTGTGTCCAGACTGAGCCGATGAGAACAGTCAACAACATCCAGGAAAATACCCTGCAATGGTTGAATAGGCCCCTGCTCATGAAACTGACACTGCAGCCATTTTTAAACACCCAGGACAGCGTAGTGCCACCACCCCACGTGGAACTTTCACAATTTTCTTTGCCCTAAAAAGGTGACCTAATCTGACCTTTGCACTCCGCCAAAAAACACCCTCCCTCTACTGCTTCAGCAGCTTCTCAGACGCTCTGGTGGAGTTCAATCCACAACAGAGACGTGAGCGAGCTCGGCACCAGAGGCCAGCAGGTTGACATCCAGGACTAATTCAATGAACATTGTTCTAAAATAACTGCAGTTCCTGCTTATAATTTGCTGTTTCTGGTCGTAGCAACAGAGAATGTGAACGTTCAGGCAAGACTTGGCGTGGAAGCGTACTGTGCGATGAGGGATGCCAGGCAGCCATAGACAGAAGGCGTGTACATGTTTCCATTCTGGTTGGAGACGAGCAGGGAGAGCTTGGTCTTCCTGTCAAACAGGTCGGTGCTGGCCTTCATGAAGGCCTTCTCCACATCCCGGTCGAAGTAGGTCTCCTCTGGCTTCACGTCTCTGCAGGCAGACACAAGAACCGCTTCAGTACTGAGGACCACAAGCACCACACGCACAGAAAACCTGCAACTGCATTTACACAGGCTTTAAAAAGAGGTTCAACCTGAACTATGACACGCTACACGAGTCACATGATGGTCTGAGGCTAGGATGGTGGTAAGATGCATGTGGCCCCCAGCAGTGAGCACACACTGGTATCAGGCGTTATCTGTACCCCAATCAAGTTATTTGTTTCAAGTGTTACCATATCAACATTTTCAAGGGAGTGAAATGTGAGCAAAAGCATGTGTGACCCCCTGAGGGACACACTGTTCCTGACCTCCCGCCTCCTCCGAACTTCACTGCTGCCAAAACCATCATGAGGGGACTCTGAGCCGAGACCCAGGCTATATTAGACGTGGTCAGTTGGCTGCCACGGCCAGGGCCAGCTGCCACATTCAGACCCCTCCTCACTCGCCTCTTAACCAGCCTCCCCCCCAACACACACTAGTCAAAAGATCACCAAGTCCACCTCAACCTAGGAGAGCTCATAAAGTTTCAATGAAAAGGTTCTTGAGTTGTTCTGAAGACTTGAGCAGAAGTTACAGGAACCACAATCCAAGCTGGCAGTTTCAGTTCTCATAACTTCAGAGGTCTCACTCACATCTTCACATGCAACAATTCAAAACAGGTTTCTACCGCACAGCTGATTCGTAGAGCCGTCCCTCCACCAGGACCAGCCGTCCTGCCCTCCCTGCTGACATCTCTCCACATCGGCAGCTCAGAGCAACAATCAACAGCAGCCATGTTTCCTGATCACTCTGTTCTTGTCTGCTGGAGTCTAGTGATAGCATCACGGGTACTGCTAGTGCAAGTGGGACAATTATTACTAACACTAGAGCTGGAATGACATGAGGCCTGTGAGGGCCTGTCTGAATCTGCACGTGAGCACCTACAGGGTTCCTCTATCAGGCGCCGATCGGGTCTGGGTCAGGGTGTCTGAGTGTACCTGAAGGCGTCGAGGCCAGTGAAGGGTCCCGTCTCGGTGTTGGGGTTGGGGTGGTTCAGGAAGTCATTCAGCATCAGTCGAGCCAGTGATTTCTGCACCAGCTTGCAGTAGGGAGAGTGGAAGACCAAAAAGCCAAAGTCCTCCAGACAGAAGCGTCTCTCAGAGCCCTCTGGAAGAAGGAGAGGGAGCAGTAAGTGAAGGCACCGCCCTGTCATCCCGCTGGTGTGCCACCCTGACTCTCCTCCTCCCCCCCTCTCACACCTGTCATCTACTCTTGGCTCAAACTCCACAACAGCGAATTTCATTTGGAGGTCAAAAACATACCAATGTGATGAAGCTGATGAAGTGGGTGGTTCTGGCTTTGTGTTGCCATGGAAACGACCCTCCTCTGTCACATGTAAAGCAGTGAGGTTGGAGGAGCTCAATGCGTCTCTTTGTGTTCTTGTAGTCAGTTATAGTTGGTCAGGCTGCAGATTGACTTCATTAAACCTACTTCATGAAGTGGAGTAAACTTAGCAAGCCGAGCATCTAAATCCTCACACCGCTAACATGCTAAACCCTCTTAAGCTATTAGGCAGCTATCAGTTTACCCCCTGCAGGCCACTGCCCACCCCCTCCAATGGTCAGAAGGGATGAAGTCAATCTTGTAGCATGGACACATTAGCGTGTCTGTGTTTCAGAGACACGAGGGCGCACCGGTGCAGCTGTGGCTGGACCGCCACCACAGCAGTGCTACTACCATCATGACAACTGTCTCATGTCAAAGCAAGTACACGTGCTGGCCTCGCTAGGTGTAACAGAGTATTTTGTCTTTGCTCACATTACTGTGTGACGTTTCCATGGCTACTTATTTCAGTCAGCCAGGAGGCTGGGTCTGAAAAGATACACATCACCATCTACTCACAAAAATGCATGCTAGGCTGCATGACTCATCAAATACAAACATTAACAATGTTCCATTAAACCCACAATGATAAATGTCAGCGTCAAAACATGCCAACGACAGTCTACAACTGTCACAAAAACATGTGAACAGCAGTGTCAAATTACATACATGGACATTCCACCAGGTGTTCTTAGTGTTAATGATTGACAGCTAGGCTCCACCCACCTCTTTGCCACTGGGCCTGGATCTTGTTGCGGTACACGGCGTAGCAGCGGTCCAGGGCGCTCAGGTAGCACTCGATAGACAGCTTACCATCCACAACAGGATACTCGGACAACAGGTCAGGCTTGTAGAAGTCATACGCATGCTGCATGTGGGTCCCCCGAAGACCTGAACCACAACAGCCAGCATGAACACACACACAAATCTACACAGCTTTCCTTGTAAGAACACAACAAAAACTTCCGTCATTAGGACAGTATAACCCTGACCAGCAGCTCATCATTTTAACCACATTAAGATGATCTTTGGTCCCCATGAGAACTAGTGGTCCTGATGAGATTAGTGGTTATACCAGGAGGGACACACACACACACACACACACACACAACTCTATGCGTGTCTGCGGCGGCACACATGACCACATGCTAGCTGGCAAAAACTGAAGAAGAAGAAGACATTCCTGCCCCGACGCCACCGAGGCAAGCTGCACTACATTCCAGTTGTGACGAGGGTTGTTTGACGCTCCACATGGCGTCACCTTCCAACAACAGCATCTCAGAAGTGGAGCTGGCTTGATCATGACTGTTGATCACAAATATTGATCACGACTGTTGCTGCAACACAAAGCAGTCAGCCTGTGGACTTCAGCCATCAGCGTTCCAGTGCGAGGTCACAAAAACAACCTGACCACGTGTTTGTGAACCACCCGAGCAGATGGAACCAGACAGTACCGGACTCATCCACGCCCCCCAGCAAGTACCGCTTCAGCTGAGAACCTGAACCGACGCCGCAAACAGACAATGTTTCTGCTGAGGACACAATTACTGAGCTGGTTTCTGACATGTTGGCGTTCCACTTCAACACTAATACACATGACATAAGTTGTGTGACTAAACCCCACAAACAAATCATTGATCAGAGAGAGAAGACAAGGACGAGTCTGTCTCTGTCCTCAAGAAGGACAAGATTATGTCCTGATCAAGGCGAACAGTGAGGTTTTATCAAACAGCTGTAGATTAACCCTCCCGTCAATCACATGACTTTCAGCTCTGACAGACTGACCTCGTTCAAAGGCCAGAGGAGCGTTGGGCCCCACCAGCATGGCCACAGCTCCAGCGCCCCCTGTAGGTCTGGCACTTCCCTTGGCGTAGACAGCGATGTCCCCTGCTACCACCAAAGCGTAGCGGCCTGTGGAGAGAATGGAGAAAGATGAGGCAAATGAGAAGACTGTCAACTGAACTGAACTCGTCCCCTCACAGACCACAGCTACGTTATTGAGTGCAACTTTGTTGATGCAGACGTGACTCTAATAAGGATTTGGGTGAAGTAACCAATCTTTGGTGGAGGCATCACAACAAACGGGACAACTCTGAAGATTTGAATGAATCCCCTCATTTACTCTCCACCCTTCAAGAGGATGATTGGCAGGAACTCTCGGTCACACTCCAGTAGAATGTCAGTGGCTGACACGTGTTTGTTTATGCAGGTGTGTGTGTGTGTGTGTGTGTGTGTGTGTACCATCCCAGGAGCTGGACTCCACCCAATTAACAGCGTTGAAGAGTGCCGCCGTGCCACCATAGCAGGCATTGGTGGTGTCGATTCCCTCCACGTCCGTGTTGCCGGAGTCCTCGAACAGCTGCATGAGCACCGTCTTCACAGACTTGGACTTATCTATGATGCTCTCAGTGCCGACCTCCAGGCGACCTACACTGTCATAGGACAGGCCGTTCTTTTCCATCAGTCGCTGGACCACAGTCAGGCACAGTGAGTTGATGTCCTCGCAGTCAGAGCAGAAGCCCATGCGAGCTTGTCCCAGTCCCACCGTGTATTTTCCGGCTGCCACGCCGTCAAACTGCTCCAGCTCAGCCTGGTCCACATACTGGGAGGGGAAGTACACCTCGATGGCGATGATGCCCACATCTTTGGGCCATGGTCCCAAGCAACTGATAGGGGCGGAGCCAGGCATCCTGTTCACATGGACACAGCATTTACCCCTCATATCTAGCACTGGATAATGTTTGTGAGAAGATGAGCAACCGGCTCTTACATCGGCATCTGTGTTTTTAGGAGACTTGTTGCTGGTCATTGGCCTGTGATTAGGACAGACCAATACAATCACACTGATACCTCTGTTAGCTACCTGTTAGCTACCTGAGGCTGTTAGCCAACTGAGCTGAGGTGAGAGACCCGGCCTGGGCAGGATAGATCATCCACAGCTAACTTTAGCCTGCTAGCACTTTCAGCTATCACTTAGTTAATAACACACGTAAGGCACTCACGTGACACAACAGCCCAGTTTCCCATGTTACAACACACACAGCCAGTCACACACCACGCTGAGTCGAGTCGTGGGTTTTCCTGACTTGCACTAGTAACCTTGGTTCATGTCACGTCGGACTGATGTTGACAGCTAGCGGGAACAACTAGCTCCCAACTACAGACGGACGCCAGCTAAACTGGGTGAAAGGGCACAGGGATTTCCCGGAACTTAAGTCGTTGCGACTGATGAGATGCTGTCGAACCCGGCGGTCTCACGTCGATCACGTCAGAAAAGACAAGTCGCTAGACAAACCAGAAATAATATATTACCACGGTAGAGAAAATCGCAGTGACGTTTGCTGGATAAAAATCCTAAACGTTATTTCTGGTTCTGAATTCCCCCCCGGACACCTTGGGTGACGGACCAGCTTCCTGGGCAGGATGGGAAAGCCCGCAGCCGGTCAGCTCACCTCGGCCCGTGGATTCTGCTAACAGGACGAGGCGTTTCTGAGAACATTAACTCTGATCTGATCGACATATATCTGATAAAGGCTCAATATTCCAGATACACCTGACATTCAGCTCCTGGAGATACTCGCCAGGACAACAAACCAGAGGAATGTGTTCCGAGACAACAGGTCTGAACTCAGCCTGGACGGTAAAGCAGCTCACCTGTTTGTGACGTTCCCTGTCGCTCTCGGTAGTTGTATGCGTCCGCCCCTGCAGTCGTGTATTTATGTCCGGGATGACAAGGCAGCGGAGCTCCTGGGCGCCAGCGGCCGGCCGCTCGACCAATCACCATCGACGGACGTGCGAGTCAACATGCGGCGCTACCAGAACCCGCAGGATTCCAGCCAATCGGAGACCAGAAACAACGACCACGCGCCGGAGCAGAACCAGCGAACCAATGGGAGGACGTGTACGATGTCTGGTGACGGAACGGGAGCCAATGAGAGCGCGAGAATAATTCCTGGCGCGGTAATAGACGCGGCGGTGGGCAGCGCCGGAGTTTAAAGTTCTCAGTTTTACACAGCAAACAGATGATCGCATCGCCGTGATCTCAGCGGCGGCTCCGGCTCAACACACCGGCACACGGCCGGGGGTACGCGACTCATTCATAAATCGCTCCACAACGCAAACAGACACACAAAGATAAAGAACCGAATCATCTGTCAGTACAGATGTGGTTCCGTTGAGACCGGATATTGTACAAAGATGAACCTTCCAATCTACTGAGACATTCACGTTAGTGAGTCACCGGAGGCCACGGAGCCAAGAGGAAGTGCGGAGAGCCCCCAAGCATCAGGCTGTGATCCACAGGATGATGACAGAGGGCAGGAACGCCCCGCCGGCATGACGACAGGTAGTCGTCCTCCGTCTTGTAAATTAAACTATGATTATTTCTGAAGTTCCTGTAAAGTCCTCCAGTCAGCAAGCACACTTCTACCACAGGGCTGCCCATTCCTGGGAGTCCTGGAGGGTGGAGGCCCAGGCTGTGCACCTGAATGTGGGGCAGAGCCAGAGGATCCCAGAGACACACCACTGCAGGCTGGTGGACTCCTGCCGCTTCCATGATGGAACACATACAAGAACGTGTAGTAAAAGACTTTGACATGATAAACTTCATAGCTGTATTAATGCTACGGTGTGGAGGGTTTCATTCACCTCTCCCTCTCTCACTCACTCACACACACACACACACACACACACACACACACACACACACACTGAACTTTGAGTGGTCGAGACAATTTGTGTCCTGCTGTCACACCTTTGCTGTCAATGCAGAGCAGTGATCCATGTAGGTGTACCAGGATGAAGCCATACTCGAAACTACTACTCTAAAAGTACTACTCCCCCCATATCGGTCAGACTCCTGATCACCTGGATGAAAAGAATTCAGTAAAAAGTCAGGAAGCCACATGGAGCGCTCATCATCTACAGATCTGACTGTACTGTCGTCTCTCTGCTGGATGTGATCATTGCAGCGGAGAGCAGGTGACTGAGGGAGAAAGGTCACATGGTGTCACATCAATCAAGCCAAGCAGCTTGCCGTGGACAGACAGAGAGGAAGTGAAGATGGTGGAAGAGGAAGGGTCAGATCCGATGGTTCTGCCAGGGAGACTCAATAGTCTCTGAAACATCTCTAGTCCTACTGCTCTACTACTCCTGTTACTACCGTGGATCTGTAGTAGAAATACATTGATTACTTCTGGTGGCAAAGTTTTGAATCTGTGTACTTATCCTGCGACAGCATGTATTTACTAAAAGCAACATGGTCCAAATGTACACTCGTGACTTGTGTTTGTTACTCTGGGTTGTGTTGAGCAACGCTTTTACTTCACTTGGATCTCTGACAGTTGGACTGTAACATCTTGTTTTGATGGTCCACCTGGAGTATTATTATTGGGTTAAGCTGATGGGGGGGGAGGGCAGAGAGATAGAAACAGAGGGAGAGGAGAGAGAGTGGGAGGTCAGCTGCTGGGCGAGCTACGCTGGTGTTTAACACCTGACACAGTTTCTCTCATGTCTATCAGTTGGAAATTGAAAGCAGATGAGAAACCGTGAGGCTACTCGCCGCGTCATAGACGTTACGCCGCTGTGCCCGACAAACCGACCCACCGCAGGCGTTCGATGCAGCCGTAATGTCTCCATCAGCTTTGCATGATCAGGCACTGTCATGTTATTCTGCCTTTCCCACACTTATCAGTGTTTATTTCCACTAAAACGAAGGACATTGGCAGAGAGGGCAGTCCTGCAATGCAGAGCAAGATGCATCCGTGTTGCTAAAAGAAGTCCAGTTACATGTTGAGCAGGACGGTGGTGGCGGCGCTAACGAGGACATCGCCACTCAGTCTCGTTCCTGTCCGACCCTACGACTGTGAAGGAGACATGGTACCAGGTGCAAAAGTTCCAAGAAGCTCACTCCACACACACACACACACACACACACACAGCAGTCAGTTAATAATTGAAGATGAACTGGTGGAAGGTTGAACTGTGACCAGGATGAGTGCTGGTTCTGGAGGGTGACATGACATCCCGCATCAAACTGCACCTGTGATGTCATGACCCCGCCACAGACCTGCTCATGGATTCAAACCCCTGAGATTTACTCACTGTTGATTTCTGACATCCATCAATCAATCACCAGCAGGATGGCTAAAGCGTATAAATTAGCAATTTGAACCTTCGGGCTCCAGTGAGAGCGACGTGTCATCAGGCGTTTCTCTTCATTATTGAAATATTTGCTCAAACTCCAAAGCGCTGAAATGAGTCAGGGCCCTCTGCTGGTACTTCGTGTGGACATGTTCTAAGTGGACATGATGTCACTCACCAGGCTGAGTGATCCGGTCTCTGCTCACTCACACAGAAACAGAATCCCTGAGAAGACTCAGGAGACTGAACTCACATACAAGCACCTTTCCTGTCCTGTCAGGCATCTGCTAGTGCCACGTCCATCTCAGCTGCGCTTTTTTCACAGAATACAACATCTTGACATTTCAGCCGTTCAGTTTTTATTTTTGAACAAAGGGTATGATCAGAACAAGAGTCCCTATTTACACACGAGGACTAAAAACTCATGAAGGAGCAGTGAATTAAATAAAAACAGAGTAACATCAACATTGCTCCGCTGGCGAGCGCTCGCTCACAGTTCAGAACGATGAAAACAGACAGGAAACCATCCCAGATACACGCCGTCCAGAGCAGACAGCATCCTGCTGCTACTGAGCCAGAGTGTTGGAGTTCCTCTCCCACTGGAGCAGCAGCTGCCGGCCAGCCTGGGCCTCCAGCTCCTGCACACACACACACACACACACACACACACACACAAACATCAACTTGTGACCTTCTCACACTCTCTCTTACACACACACACACACGACTGAAAGGAGAGTCCTGGGGATATGTGAGCTGCTCTGCGTGGCCCAAAGCTTAGCACAGTCAGTGCCGTGATCGTCAGCTCCTGGCTCCTGTTATTAGAGGATGTTTTCATTCGTTGAGTCAAAAGACCTCAGACTCACCGACGTTGTTCAGTGTTTTAACAGTCCTGCCAGTGAACACTTTCTTCACCTGACCAGTGTGACGAGTCTGCGCGCTGATTATCTAACAGCAGGATGATTGACGAATGACCCTTACATAGACAGACAGACATTCTCAAGTGTGCAGGTCAATCAAGAAAAGGGACATCTGCGAGGCTCTGACCCGCGGCTCCACCTCTGGCTGCAGCTTTTCACCACAACGCGTCTCGGTGGTGAGGCGGAAACAGAGAAGCTTAATGTGTCTGCACAGGTGCAGGGTCTGACACAGCAGGGCAGGTAAGATGAATTATCTGAAGCCTTAAAAACAGTCTTTTGTTGACCTTTTTGAAGGAATGTGGTTAGAACACTGGTTTAGCTGGCATAGCAAGATCATACGTATCAAAGCCAAAGGAGTTGTTCTTATCATGATCCATTCGTTACTTACGCTTGTACAGGTAATAATCTGTAAAGTTAAGGACACCCTTCATCAAGTCCACTCATTATTCACATTTCTTACATTTAGAAAACCTCTATCAAAGAACTTTTTTCCTTGAGCACCATCATAACCCAGCAGCTGGTCACCTGTCCGTCCCTGCTGATCTGGACCTTCTTGTTATCGTTCCACTGGTTGAGGATGTGCTGGGTGCACTGGAAGGGAAGACTCTCCTTGCGTATCCACTCCACGCTGAAAACCCCTCTCAGTCCCGTGACCCCCCAGTCGTGGCAGCTCTCACAGCTGATGGGCGTCGTCATGCGAGCGTAGCCCTGGGGAACACATAACATGTTGCAGTTTGGTCAGAATTCTTGTGATGGGTGCTGAGCAGGAGGCAGATGAGCACACCTGGAAGTGTCCTGAGCCCTGAACAGAGAAGATGAGGATGACCAGGCTATTCTCCAGGAAGGCCTTGGCCAGTTTGGCCTCGTTGCTGGGAGTGGTGGACCAGATCCCCTTCTGCTGAGACACCTCGATGTTCTTCATGTTGCTGCTCTTCATGATGAAGTAGCGGGCTGATGACGAGGCCAGCTGAGGGGTCTGCTGGGAACCACAGGAAAGATTAGCTACTGCTGAGTTCTTCGTCTAATCAAATAGATCCATCAAAACACTGAAGGCCCTCGGGGTTGCCAAATGCCACAATGAATGGATGATGCCGAGTTGGCTGCAAGTGCTGGCCCTGGACCTGCGGAGCCAAACTCCTGCTCTCCTCCGCTGATCGGGTCATGGATCACGTTGCACCCTGTTTACTCAGCTCTGCGTTTCTGGTTTGTGACATACTGACCAGGATTCTCTGAGGCCTTGAGCAAGTTGACGAAGGAGCATCTTCCCCATCTCACCCACTAATTGTGATGTCACTAAACGGTGACATCACAAATATCTTCACTCCTCAGCTGCTGTTTATCTGATCAACTTATCACCAAGCTCTCCCTGATGTCAATAAACGGTCTCATGGACTCTCACGCTTCTTTAGATTTTTTTCTGATACTAATATTGTGCTTGTGTAAAGCGTCTGAGCATCTAGAAAAGTGCTCCTTATGTTTGTTTGATGCATTATCAATATTATCGCTGACAAATCATAAACATCTTCATTCACCCGCTTCTGAAATTACAGCTGCTCATCAGGAAAAAAGGAGAAATGGATCCCTCCTTATGACGCTGAGTCTTTCCAGAAACGACTGCTGGCTTGACTCCGAGCACGAAAGGAGAACTGAAAGCTCCTGAAAACAGAATAAAGGCTGTCCAGACTTTCATAACTTCACACTCTTCTCACAAGAACTATTTCTGTATGCGCGTCATTATTCATTATCGTAGAATGATGTAAAGTTAATGTTAACTTCTTCTAAAGAAAAACCTTTAATGATCTTTGACTTTACAGGTGAAACCGATTCTTTTTTTCGGGGGGGGGGGGCACGACAGCCCTATCTACCGTAGAGGAAGTGTTTTAAAAGCCCCTACATTTAAGTTTTAAAATGTAGGGGCTAAAATCCCATTGTCTGAGTCACTGAAAGCCATGTCAACATTAACCAGCAAATTTTTAACCGCAATTAACAGCAAGCTCCTTGGTCTGATACAGCGTAAGCATGTACACAAGTCAACAATACTCCAGTAACCAATGACCCCCCAGGGCTGAGCACGCTCGTCATCACTGGGCTGCAACAGTCTGACATTAGGGTGAGAATCCTAGAAATCGGATGTTGTATTTCCTCAGTGGAGCAGGACGGAAGTGAAACTCCACCCCCATGTCAGGTTCAGAGCAACGCAATGCAGCACACTGTCGCAAGAGAGGTGCCAAGCAGCGCATAAACGCCTCTCGTCACGCTGTAATGAAGCACCTCATATATTGGGAATCTTTTTTTTTCTGTCTGCCAGCATTTGTTTGCAGGCTGTATGTGTGACCAGGTGTGCGTGTGACCCCTGTCCCTTCCCGTGCGCATGCGAGTGTACTGTGCTGATCCCAGGAAGGTCGACTGTGCCGGTGTGGGCTCACGCCAGTGAAACAAACCGGCTCCCTCGTGCTCAGGCATGGAGCAGATTCTCTCGCTTGAGTGGACCCCAGTATGTAGATAATTGTTGAGCAAATTTCCATGTTATTTATATGAAAAAAAAACTTTTCCTGGCCGAGAACTTTTAAGAAATGAATCAATAGGCATTCTGGCCGTTACCGTTAGTGGTGAGGGCCAGGAGCCCCACATACCTCTGGAAGCCTCTTAGCAAATGTTAACGCAGTCGTCATCTAAATAAATCAGCCTCGGATCTGAGGGTTATCATCACTGGACAGATTCCTAAAATAGACGTGAGCGGTTGTTTTACATTGTCAGCAGCGGTATTCCTCTCCTCTCGAGAGGGAAATACCCGAGGGGCAGATGAACACATGATCCTGCAGTGAAACTTGCACACTGCTCCTGTCGCATTACACGTAGAAACCTGCACAGGTGCACACGTTACTCAACTGACACACTGCATAAAGGAAAAGGGGCTAAAACAAGGAAGAGACTGAAGCAGATTTCAAAACAATACTCCATTTCTCCAATGATGCAATGGAAAATCCACCTGAATTGTTACAGACATGTTATAATGACAAACAAACCGTACTGGTGCTTTGAAGGGTCACAGAGGGAGAGGGACCAGATCAGGTGGGGCTGAGTTCATGTGTCATCTTGCCTGTACAGCAGATGGTGAATACCTTTTCTGAGAAGGAGGTACTGGGGCTGCCTGACTGGCTGTCCAAGCTCCCAAAGCTGGGGGAGGGGGGGTCATGGGTGAGCTGACTCAGGAGTCCTGAGACCCCTGGCATCCTGGAGCACCTAAGAGGATGCGTGGTACAGGTCAAAGGTCAAAATATTGGGCCTGTATTTACTTCAAGCACATAGACAATCAGATCTTCAATAAGAATTTAAAATTAAGCTAAGGTTGGAATAATAGTTGATGCCTGCCAGAAGATGGATACAATATCTGGATAAACATCATGCACACAGTAGGGAACAAGATATAATACCAACAAAGTGTGACCTGGTGATGAAAGCAATGTGGATGGAGACGGTGTGTAATACAGGGCAGGGCAGGTGTCAGCGGACCATCACGATCAGAAGCCCAAAGGCTCGGCGACATGCCTTGAGCGGATGTGCGAGGCAGGCCTCCTCAGAGGGCCAATTCACACCGAACTTAGTTGTCCAAGACCATCGTGGAGAACAACTTGTTTTTATTTCACCACCTCCGCTAGTTATCCCTTTATCCTGCCACCGCTGGGACACTGAACCAGCAACTCTACAATCACAAGCCTGCCTCTCTACCCTTTAAAGGTGCAAAAAAAGACAACAATGTGAAACAAATGATTAAAAAAAACCCACAGAACTTTTACAAAGGTGCAGAATGAAAGTCTAAATTTACCTGATAAAAAAATTATAGTGGTGAAATAAAAAAAAACAAAAACCAACAATTTATTGGGTTCAAGATGATGCTAACATTGCCATTCCTTGTGGTTGAGGGCCTCTGAGCCAGCAGCATGAACAGGCTGGGATCAGGTGTATCAATGTGTGCCACCGACCAGGAGCTCAGGAGCAGCAGGGGCTGATTTCTGTTCACACAACTTTTTTCCTCCAAGGAAATTAGACTATGGGTCTGACACTGGTGGGGAATGAGCTGGTTCCTACCACGAACAACTCACGCAGGAGAACATACCCCAGCAGGTGTAGCACGCCCTGCTCCACGATAGCACTTGCCTGACACTCAGAATGAACCACAGTGACAAACCAGCTGCTGTAATGCTGCAAGACTGGTGACATAGCAAAAGAGCATGAAACCAACAGCTATGACACAGTGAAAGGAGCAGGGAACAGTCAGCTACGAACCCCATGAAACCAGCACCTGTGCAGATGCACGTATGTCGCTCGAATGAGGAAGGTGCAGCTACATGTGCAAAGTCCACCACTGTGGCTAACAACAAGTCACTTAGGTAGGGGCACTTACATGGAGTTCCCTTTCAGTCGATTCCCTCAGTACACACGTATGGGACGACATACAGTATCACGCCAGGACATTGCTGACTGACGACTGTTCTATACACACCTTCAAAAGCAAATGCCCTGGGGAGTTGTATGTCAGGGACTGCCCTTACGTACAAGCGTACTGACCGCAGTCATTCCTCAGTTCTTATGCTCGTCACTTCACGGAGAACATCTCCACCCAGACCAGCTACTTGGCTGCTATGATTTAGCCCTGCCTGTATCGCTTTTTCATCTCAGGCTGCTGCCTGCTTGAAGTTAGCTAAAGTACCCCAGTCCATGATAGCTATCTGTACCTCTTTGGCGAGTATCGCTGCCCAAGAGCTAATTTCAGGTTTGCCCACTCAAAGAGCTTCATGCTTCAGGATGAGCACCCAGAGCCAAGTTAACCCCTGAATGGAACAAACCACTGTCTCCCTGCATCATGGTGGCCAGCTATGGAGCAGTTGGACCTAGATGGGGCTGAGTAGGTTGGTGTGGTTTGGTTCGCCCCACCCATGGAACCGTCCCCGGCAGTTTATCTAATATCTTACAACCACAGTTTGGGCAGCACCATGATCCTTCCGTACAAACACTGCAGGTTCTCCACTTCTCAGCTGGAAAAGATACACAGAGAACAGGCAGGTACTGCTCATGCGCTGAGCTCTGTCACCGATCACATATCAGGCCTTGTGTCTGGTGGAGCTCAAGTCACTGGTTCCCCCAAAGATCCAATGACACCCCTCCTGAATGAAGTCTGAGTTGCCGGCATGTCCCTTGGCAGTGGCACCAAGACACCTGTGGCTGAGCCTCTCAGACGGTCCAGAAAGGGACAGGGCTGTCTACTGTAATGAAATTGCGTCTACCGAGAGCTGGTTTGGACAATCACTTGATGCCATTCAGGCAAAGTTTGAGACAAGAAAAAGGCAAACTGAAGCTCCTTGCAGTGCTGGGGCATCGTACACCAGAGGCCTGTTCGCCTATAAAAGGACAGGCGTCTAACTGTGGTGTGTGGACCAGAATATACTTCTGCTTCTGCGCTCCACTGTGGACATTTTAGCACTCCTTCAGGAGATGTTGGATAAGGGGCTTTGCTTCTCCACAATTACGCTTATTTTGCTACTATATATACCTGACATTTTGGACAAGGGGTGCGATGCCAGGTGCCCACCCTTTAGCCTGGCACCTCTTGAAAGGAGTCCGCGAGTAGAGGCCCGTGGGTAAATCTAGCGTTCCCTTGGGACTTGGTTTTGGTGCTCGAGGCTCTTTGTGGTCCTCCATTTGAAATCTCTTTCACACAAAACTGCACTTCATGCTTGGATATCTGTAAAGCGGGTGTGTGGCCTTTAGCTGCTTCATCGGTGTATCCCTCTTCTACCTTTCTCTTTGAATGGCTCTAAGGTCACTTCAAGTATTTGCCTCATGTTATCCCATAAGCTTATAGCTCTGTTACTTGAGTTCTTGTACTTGCCCACTTTCATGGTTATGAAGTGAAGTTACATGATTGTGAAGTTATGTGATCAGTTGTTTGTCTGCCTTGCTAATTCGGCTGGGGGACAAACAGTCGAAGAAGTAGCTTTCCCACTTTGGGTTGTGGAGGCCAGACCCCTGGCAAATGGCAGCTGGGGTCTTCCTTTACCCCATGGGGTTATGGCTCACACCATCAAGGGGCAGCATTGTGGGCTTGTTTAGAGGGGGATCAGTGAGGGAGAGCTATGCTGCAGCCAGTTGGTCATCACCGCACACATCTGTTCATCTTCATCTTTTGGATGTTACAGTCGCTTTGGTGGCTCATTCTGTCCTCTCTGCTGGGTTTGCGATGGGTTCAGTGACTGCTCTGCGAGGTGGGAATCCATGTCCCAAACTACATGCACCGAGTGAATCAACTGAAAGGGAACAAAGTGCTATGCCTCTTCGGTTGCCTGAAGGAGAGGAACAAGGAACATAGGTTATATGCATTACATTATGTCTCCATTCACAAGAGTTCCCTCAGTAGCCATCATTCAGCCTCTCCACCATGGTTTCTGAACTGTTGACAGTTTAGACCAGATCAACTCATTGATAATCAAGTGTAGCATTACCACAATACACTACCCCCCCCCCCCCCCCCCCCCCCCCCCGCCGGACAATACAATGATGAAAACTATGGTGGTTGGGATTTGCCCCAAAACACCAGTTTTGGTTGGGTTAGGGTTGTTCAAATCTGTACTTTTGTTTCGTCCACGTGTGCCACTCACGTCTATGATAGACTCAGTTCAGGGAGGGAAGTTTCTACCAACCTGCAGAAGTCACAGATTTCATAGTTGAAGATTGAGCAAACTTCAGGACAGCTAAGCTCCAACTCCAGGGGGCTGATGCTGACAACATGCACCACCAGTGCTTCTGGCAAGAAGATGAAGAGGATGCCACTGCCAGGCCCCTTCACCATCACCATCCACATCAGGTTTGACTTTACTGGAACTATGTCTCAACCTCGTGTGCATGTGAGCCATGCATATCCAACTAATCCTTAGTGTCACCAAGAATGTGATCGATTTGAAGATGTCTTTATTTCCAGTTCATCCAGTCTCATTGTACTTGTCTTCTATACTTGAACTAATAAGTATTCCTTTCTGATCACTGCTCATTTAACTCAACCTTTCCTCCATGTTTACACATGTACGTGTCTGCAGCGATAATTTCAACAGTCTTGTTATCCTCACCACGCTGCTCCCAGGGGCAGATGCTCAAAAAATGGAGTCTGTTTTGGGTTCAGTTTTGTCGCAACGTGCATGTTAAAACACAGCATGATACCAAAGGCACCTCCCATGACTACAACCACCTTCTGCTAGCAGCAGGAAAACAGAATGTCAGTTGGTGCTTTTCCTTCTAGAGAAAGACTATTCTATACAGAGACTCTTGAGAGGGTGAAAAAGTGAGCATTTTGTCCAAAAACATGGGAGGATACACAAGGGGAGACAGCAAAAGAGAATATATGCTAACACGGTTTACGCTCTCTCACACACACACACACACACACACACACACACACACACACACACACACACACACACACACACACACACACACACACACACACACCTCTACCTCCTTTACCCAGCGACCCAGCAAATGTCACTTAACATTGTGCACAAGTGTTAAGTTCCAAAGTGCGTAAATGTTCTCTGGTGACATTTCTCCACTTTGTAAAATCAGGATTCGAGTGTGTTGGATGCACAAAGAGGACAAACCTCCTGTAGGAACGGAGGTGAGACTCTGAGCAGTTATTTTGCTGACTTACTTACTTACTTACTTAACTTTTACTTTCCTTTTCATGTTTTGCCGTCTCTCTCACTTTCCTCTGTGTTGATGCCTGCTACACTATTGGGTTTGTCACTTGCAGCTATACACACAGTCCCAGTATTTTGTTGTTGTTGTTGTGTAGTAGTAGTAGTAGAAGTACTGCCTTATCTCTTAGTTTGATGAAATCCTGAAAGCCCAAAAAAAGAAAAAGTTGCACTTTGCATGATTCACACTGACGCCTAAGAGGATGAGTGATGCAACAACCTCCGATTTGACAGTGTGGGGATTGGAGGGCTCATAGCTCAAAAGTGGAGGAGGTGTACCCTCTAACGGGGGCAGCCTCTCCTTAACATTCATTTTTTTCCCTGTTTTTAACTCTACTGCATTCTTGACGTTATGTCTGGAGGCAACAGTGGCCTGTTTGACGACAAAAACATGTTAAATGCTTGGTGTAAGTACTGTGAGAAAAAAAACAACCCTGTTGTGAAAGTGGCACCATCAGTGGTCAAAGCCTTTGGCCCTAAGAAGCAAGTTGGCAGGGACCTGGCTGCTCAATCTGCTAGAATCTGGGCTCTTCAAGGTTCCCGTTGCATCATCTCACAACCATACCAACAAAACCTGGGCCGTTTGGTGGTTGTGGGTAATGTTTTCTTTGAGGGGGAGACATCAGTCAATCACCTCCCCTTCAGTCTTCCTCAGGTCCTTAGTCTTAGCAGGAACAGCCTCCCCAGGTAAGAGTGGAGCTCATTGGGAAATCAGTGATGACCTACTGATCCTGGTCTGGTAGCCCTGTGAGATGCAGCCACAACCATCTCTCCTCTGCAAATACAAGGACTATGACCTGACCAGAGCTCCCTGCAGCTCGGAAACTACAAAGGATACATCTAAAAGATGGTCCATGGTCTCAAACAGCTCAGCTTGATAAACTGTCAACAGGGTGATAACCTCCTGATTCTTGGTGGACTCTGGTGCAGATTTGTACGCTTTTGGATTACTGGACACCATGAAACTCTCCATTTTGTCTGGAAGGGTGGGCTGGTTGAGGGAAAGGTGGATTGGCGGTTGGGATGAAGATGGTACTCCACTGAGTGTTCCACCACCATGGGGTCTGTCAGCTCTAGTACCTAGCTGCTTACAATATCCAGAACAAAGAACCTGACAGAAACTTTGACAAAACTGTTAATCCCAGTAACAACTTCTCCATTATGTGGGAACAACATGCATGAGCTGGCGGAGCCCTGATGAAAAGCGGGACTTGCCAATATATCAAACCCTCTCCTCTCCCATAACATCCAGAGATTTGGGCAGGTCAATAGCCTACCTGTCCCCTGAGTAACAATAACCCTCAACAAGTGCTAGCCTGGGGTTTGTCTCAGCGTCAGATAGACACATGCTGAACTTAAAGGCCTGTTAATGCTCTGCGATCCTCACCAGCATGGCTCACCAGTGCTCCCCGGACCTGGGGTCTGCCAGCAATGTCTGCACAGATAGCTCAGAACGATGCGCTAACAGATTCTGCAAAATAGTCCCCATCAGATAGAAGTCTACCACAACACATTTCCATCGGGCGTCTACTTAAGTTTAAGTTCTATTTGTCTCAAATTGGAAGTCAAGACTTTTATTCACTGAATGTAACTTGCATCATCATTTCAACAAACTGTGAACAACTAGTAAATAAAGACAACTGGGTGCTGGGGGAAGTGCTTGAAGGAGTCCAGCGTCATCAATTTATCGGGACAACAGGCAAACATGGAGAAACGGTTGAGATATTTGTTCGATCCGAATTCATTTTGTATTCAGTTTTTTTTTCACATTAAAGACCTACTGATGACTCAAAAGAAGATTATCAAAATATCACATATCATCAATTCTGCAACTGCAATTTAAATGTTATTTAGGTTATAGGGTACTTCTCAGTGGCGTTGGCAGGAAGTTGGGGGCTGCCTTTGGAGTTCTTGGAAGAGGTCTGAGGGCCCTCCTCTGATGACATTGGTCGAGGCCGCTGGCCAATCCCGGTGGGCTGATGCAGGTCTGCTCTCTGCTCCTCTGCTGCAAGCACCTGCAGGAATTGATTTTGACCTCAAGTCAGTAACCGGGAGCCTGATATTCCAGAAACATTAAGGTGCTGATGTACGAGGTAGAGGTCTAGGGGCGGAACACCCTGGATAACCACAAGCACAGACGAGAGCCATCAGCTGTGCTTCGTCTTCGTCTTCGTCGTCCTCCGCTTCATCCGGTGGGTCTGGGTCGTGGGGGCAGCAGCCTCAGCAAGGAAGCCCAGACTGCTCTCTCCCCAGCCACTTCAACCAGCTCTTCTGGGAGGATCCCGAGGCGTTCCCAGGTCAGCCGAGAGATATAATCCCTCCACTGTGTCCTGGGTTGGCCTCGAGGCCTCCTCCCAGTTGGAC
This sequence comes from Aulostomus chinensis, assembly GCF_037954235.1. Taxonomy (NCBI): domain Eukaryota; kingdom Metazoa; phylum Chordata; class Actinopteri; order Syngnathiformes; family Aulostomidae; genus Aulostomus; species Aulostomus chinensis. The sequence continues at coordinate 21,503,817 of NC_141338.1, read as the reverse complement.
ATGCCTGGAAAACCTCCAGAGGGAGGCGCCCAGGAGGCATCCTCACCAAATGCCCGAACCACCTCAACTGGCTCCTCTCCACATGGAGCAGCAGCGGCTCTACTCTGAGTCCCTCCCGAATGACGGAGCTTCTCACCCTGTCTCTAAGGGAGAGCCCAGCCTCCCTGCTGAGGAAACTCATTTCCGCCGCTTGTATTCAGGATCTTGTTCTTTCAGTCATTACCCAAAGCTCATGACCACAGGTGAGGGTTGGAATGTAGATCGACTGGTAAATCAAGAGCCTCGCCTTTTGGCTAAGCTCCCTCTTCACCACAACAGACTGGTTTAGCAACCGCAAGACTGCGGATGCCGCCCCAATCCGCCTGTCAATCTCCCGCTCCATCTTGCCCTCACTCGTGAACAAGACCCCGAGATACTTAAACTCCTCCACCTCATCAGCTGTGCATGAAAACTAATTCTGCTGGCACTTTCACAGCACGGCAGTGCAGAGAGTCTCAGCTTGTGTGATTAACATTGTAGGCTGTCAGACTCAGGATAAGCACAAGACTCTGAGTGCACAACAACACTCACAGTTCATCTCCTTGTGAGCAGTTTTTCTTCTTGTCAGCAAGTCGGTGAACAAAAAACACAATCTGAAGTAAAACTATGAAAAGTGAATGCAACTTACAGAAACCAGAGTACGGACAGTGGCGTCATCTTGTTGAGACCAAGGCTTTGAAGGACAACGGATCCTCTTGATGAACAGATTCTGCCACTTCTGCCTCAGTTCAAACACAAGTTCTGCTGTCTGGCAACAAGATACACAAGTGACATGAAACTGCAATTAAGTCTTAGAAGATTGAGCATAAAAATCATCAAACGTGTTGGACAGAAACCAACATAAGAGCAATAAAAAAGAAAGAAAGAACAGACAGTTGAAATGGTTTTGTTTGCAATTAGCAATTCATCTCATCTCTAGGCACTTAACCTGACTCTTCTCCTCTTTGGGGTAGAATCAGTCAGAGGGTCCAAGACCCAGCACTTAGTGATTATGTAGCACTAACTGGGTTGTGTCATGTTGTATGTCTGTTATATATAAAAAATTTAAAAAAGGGAGGGGGCGACCCTTCTTCTGCCACTAGATGGCAGTACCTGTGACCAAATCTCAACTGAAGCACTTTTGCGCTTCCTATGGACTTCTCCTTAATTAAGTCTGAATTCTTGCTTGTGTTGTACGTCGCTTTGGACAAAAGCGTCTGCTAAATGAAATTGTAGAATTGTAGAATCTCTTTCTTCAGAGAGACAAAAAGTGCTGCTTGAATGTTTGTGAACCGTCCAGACATTGTTTTTGTTAAAAAAAGTTGCAATACTATAAAATAGGGCTATTCAACTAAATTGTTCAGGGGGCCACATTGTCAGAAACCCAAGGGGCCGAGGGCCACTCCAACGAGCTATTAATCTCATACATAGTCCATAGCAACAGCATTGACTGTGTCACATAGCAAACACATTGGCTTGCACTCAGGAGTTTCAATATACAGATAAATCTGAGTCCAGTGTTAAATTGATGATTTTCTAAATCATCTCTCTTTTTTGAAGAGTTGACACATGGTTACACAGCAGGTGAGCTGCAACGTGTTTGTGTCGTTTTAGTTTGATGAGTCCTGTTCCTTGTTGTACTTCTACTTTTTTTGCGTCTTTCGGGTGCATACCGCCCCCTACCTTTCCGGAGGATCCATATATAACGTGCATGAAGGACTTATTTGCCTTTGCCAAACACGTCAATATATTGTGATCTTGATTATGAATGATGTCTGTTTTCAGATGGACACTGTCTGTGGTTGTTCCAATGATTTTGGTGTCATAACAAAAATAATTCTGACCCCCCCCCCCTCAAAAGTTTACTTTTTTAAAAATTCTTCTCAGTTGAATAGCCTTGCCATAAAATGTACATTAAAACCCAATTTGTAAAGCAGACCTTGCAAATTAGGAACAAAAAGGACTTTATCTCACAAAAACTAAAAATTGCCATGTGCAAAAGGATGTGAACCCTCTTAGTTGGGAGCCTGGAGCAGCCAAAACTTCAGCCACTGACCAGTCTCACATCTGCTTTAGCAGATTCTTGTCCACTCCTCCTTGCAGAAGTCGGCCAGTCAAGAGAGTTTGGAGGGACTTCTGCCAAGTACCGCCCAACTTCAGGTCAAGCCACAACATTTCGACAGGACTGAGGTCTGACTCCAGACCTTGACTGGGCCAATCCACGGTATGAATACTGTTTTTCTTAAGACAGTCCTTGGTAATTTTGCTGCAACACTCAGGGTTGATGTTTTGTCCGTAGTATAACCCATTTTCTGCTCAAATTCAACTCCCTGACTGATGGCAAGGGATTCTGGTTGAGTTTTATGTGACTCTCTTGATACTATGGAATCGTCCACATGCAGAGGCAGAAAAACAACACCAAGCTTTTACATTTCAACCACCAGAGGTTCTCTGCAGTAAAGTTTGACTGGTCAGCGTTATTCTTTCTTGAAAGCAGAGGCTTCCTTCTAGCAACCCTCCCATGAATGTCATGTCTACTCAGTTTTCATCTGGTTGAATCTGAGAATCACTAGAGATTATGTGTGGTTTGGCTTTTACCTGATCTTATTTTGTTCGTGCTTCTTGTTGATAGTTTTGCTGGGCATCCACTTCCTGACCAAGTTGTGGTCATGCTGATTCAGATTCAGATTCAGATGACTTTATTTGTCCCCGAGGGGCAATTAATTACACAACTCAAAGCCTGATACAACTATCACAAGCACATATACATTTGTTGTGTATGTACGCTAAACTTGAGCAGTCCGTTGACCCAATGGAGGCAAGTGAGAGTGAGGCGTTGCAGCAGGGCCGCGCCACCAAGCCCGGGCGGGGCAGGCTGCAGCCAACAGGCGCTGCGACCCCAAGGGAGATGGAGAGGGCAGAGGCGGGGGTGCGACTGCTCTCACCGAGTCCCAACCCAGACCCAAAGTGAGTCCCCTCCGTTCATAAATGATTGTCTTAAATTGGATGTAGAGATGTGGAATCTTTTGGAGGTGGTCTCAGAGCTTTCCCCGGACAGGTGGGCTGTCACTACCTGATGTTCTCAGACGTCTCTTCCCCTCTCAGGGTTGATGGGTGTGAGTGTAACTCAGCACTTCAGTGGTTTGGTTTCACAGTTGTGGATTTTTTTTCTCCCTGTGCGTGTGTGTGTATATATTTATATATATACACACACACACACATATATATATATATATATATATATATACACACACACACACACATATATATATACATATATATATATAATGTGTATATATGTATATATATATATACACACACACACATATATATATATACATATATATATAATGTGTATATATATATACACACACACACACACATATATATATATACATATATATATATAATGTGTATATATATATATATACACACACACACACACACATATATATACATATATATATATAATGTGTATATATATATATATATACACACACACACACACATATATATAATGTGTATATATATATATATATATATATATATATATATATATATATATATATATATATATATATATATATATATACACACACACACACACACACACAGAAAAAAAATCCAAACCTATATGGCCCCGTGTCAAAAAGTGTTTGCCCCCTCTGTGAAAACATTACTGTGGTTTATCACACCTGAGTTCAATTTCTCTGGCCACACCTGTTCTCAATGAAGAAATCACTTAAATACAACCTGCCTGACAAAGTGAAGTAGACCAAAAGATCCTCAAAAGCTAGATATTATTCCCAGAACTGAAGAAAATCAGGAACAAATGAGAAAGAAAGAAAGTAATTGAGATCTATGAGTTTGGTTATAAAGCCATTTCTGAAGCTTTGGGTCTCCAGTGAACCAGTGAGAGCCCTCATACACAAATGGTGAAAACATGGACCAGTGGTAAACCTTCCCAGGAGTGCCCAGGAAACCAAAATTACCCCAAGAGCCCAGCGATGACTCATCCAAGAGGTCACAAAAGACCCCACAACAACATCCAGAGAACTACAGGCCTCGCTTGTCTCAGTTAAGGTCAGTGTTCATGACTCCACCACAAGAAAGAGACAGGGCAAAAATGGCCTGCGTGGCAGAGTTCCAAGACCAAAGCCACTGCTGAGCAAAAAAAACATCAGGGCTCGTCTCATTTTTGCCAGAAAACCTCTTAATGATCCCCAAGACTTTTGGTTGAACTTTTTGGAAGGTGTGTGTCCCATTACATCCGGCGTAAAGTAACACCGCTTTTCAGAAAAAGAACATCAAACCAACAGTAAAATATGGTGGTGGTAGCGTGAAGGTCTGGGGCTGTTTTGCTGCTTCAAAACCTGAAAGACTTGCTGTGATAAATGGAACCATGAACTCTGCTGTCTACCAAAAAATCCTGAGGGAGAATGTCCAGCCATCTGTTTGTTACCTCAAGCTGAAGCGAACTTGGGTTCTACAGCAGAACAATGACGCAAAACACACCAGCAAGTCCACCTCTGAACTGGCTTTGGAGTGGCCAAGTCAAAGTCCTGACCCCAATCCTGTTGAGATGCTGTGGCATGACCTTAAAAAGGCTTTTTTTCCCCTCCCTTAATAATGCAAACCATTTAAAAACTGCGTTTTGTGTTTACTTGTGTTGCCTTTGACTGGTATTAGAATGTATTTGATCTGAAACATTTAAGTGTGACAAACATGCACAAAAAAAAAATCAGGAAGGGGGCAAACACTTTCTCACGTAATATAAATTAAATTTAGCCCTCGTTACTTTTCTTTCTCTTTAATGAGCCAAGTCCTCTCAAACCCAACAGCTATTTAGACTCATGTTTCCTATTAAGATGTAGAAAAAAATGATGTGTTGGGAGAGGCCACCAGAGTATATTCTGGGGTTGCGACAGCCCTACTCTTGAGGAAACTCATTCTCTCTCACACACACTCTCCCACACACAGGGCACAAGCAGTTTCAGAGGTATCATCTAAAATATACGACTGGCTAGCATGTAGACAATGACTCACTTTTAGAGTAAACAAACCCAAAAATTTGTGAAGCAATGGCAAGTGAGAAAATAGAGGGGTTGTCACAAGGATCAAAAGAGCTTTAACTTGTGTAAATATCAGTGTTGTGCTCCCACACCTCTCTGTCCAACTGGAAGACAAGCCAGTCATCAATTCTCATCTCAGCTGTGTCCTCTGCCTCACTGTCGCTGTCATCCAGTGGATTATCTGGTGAAAAAAGCATGGGACAAAGACTGTGTCTCTTAACTCCGATTCATCAAGAAAGAGAGGTAACAAGTTGGTGCTTTGCATCCTGAAAGCAAAAAAGGAGGAAATGCTAAGTTCCTCAGCATGAGGTGGAGGGTGAAACTCTGATCCTCGTGCAGTCTCTAAACGAATGACATTGCTGACTCAGGCCGACGAATTTACTTTCCCCTGCCAGATCTGGAGAGACATCTCAACAACTGATTGGCACAGGGGTACCGCAAGAATTCATACTCAAACCTCTCATTTACCATAAAAGACAGTATGGAGTTTATTTCTTTATCCCAGCTTAAGCTGTTTTTTTGGTAGGCATCTTTTTAAAAAGAGGTCCTGCTCTCAATGGCCCTCATTCATCAACTCAAACTTAGAAACTAAAGTGCACCTGAGCATAAGAATCAGTGTGTGATCAGATATATTCAGGCTTTGGAAGCCTCGCATGTGGGAGGCATAATCAGGCCAAGAGGAGGAACTTGGAGGGTGCGACCTTCTCTTTACCCGACCATCTGAAGCAGCTAGTTTGATGTGACGGACTGAAAAGGGAAAATAAAGGAAGTTGGAATGCGAAATCCCTGCTTTGATCAAAAGGGTTGCTGTTATCAATAAAATGCCAGTGAATATTTTTTCATTTAACTGATTCACGATGATAGACACTGATAGATGATGATTAGTAATTTGTGACTAAAATGTCTGCAAGTTCTCCTCTCCCACAGATTTACATAAACCTCCTGAGCTACTCCCAGTTCTGCCTTTTCCCCTGTGACTGACGCAGATCATTGGTGGAAGGTTCAGGAAAACAGCCAGTTCCAAACTGGTTGAAAAAGTCCCTTATATAACAGGAAAAGTGAATTTTGTGTGGACTTTACATTGCCATGTGACAGAATGAGAAATATAATGTATTTTGGACATTACCGCATGGACAGCTATTCCAGTCGACACACAAAACAGTAATAATATGGCCTCTTCAGTCTAGCTCACCAGTACCTTTCTGAGCAGTAGGCTCCTGCAGAGCACAACCTCCAAATATGGCTATAGTGACGGGCGTCACCAAGGAGCAGCAGCGGATGCTGGCCATCCGGTGGCCTCGCATCATCTCATCATAGATCAGCCAGTCTGTAGGCAGAGCTGGGACCGACTTGGCTGAGCTGTTCTGAACATTAAAAACACACAATCATCTACAATGTCTTATCACTGGTTACAAACATTTGTATGCTTTCATACAGTTGGTAGTTTCCATCTGTTTTGAAGGAGGAAGGACATCTTCTGTTTTCACTTCCTGTCCTTCGTCTAACTATTGGAATCACAAGCCTGCAGTCAGCCTGTGCTGGCTGGGAAGAAGGATGTGAAACATACTGTAGCTCATGTGTTGCATTAGCTGAGCAAGGTAGCAGTGAGAAACAGATTAAACAGAGCAAAACCTTTCAAACGAGGAACTGCTTAAAATCCCCTGTGATTTGAGGAAGGCAGTGGTACTGCGTTGTTATGACACATCCCAAGCAGACAAGTGTGAAGTTGATCTGCTACAAAATCTGTCATTTTTTCGCTTTGAGATGTTCAAGTGTTACACCGTGAGTGTGTGAAGTCATCAAACCTGCAGCATGTGGTGGTTATATATATAAAACTATATCATTATAATAGAATCAGAATCAGAATCAGTTCAATTGGCCAAGTGTGTTCACAACATACAGGGAATAACTAAAAAAACCTAATAACAGTCATTGTCGGCTGGACTTGTGTGTGTGACAAAGGGTTTTAGGCAACTGAAGGTCTGAAGAGTAGAAGACAGATGCAGAACCAGGTGAGGTCAGTCAGGTCGGGTCCAGTGGCGTCACTACACCTAAAGTAGGAACTAGTCCGAGTGAATCACTCCAACAAGGAAAAACATGCAGCACCTATGCACATTCATGCCTGGGTTCTAATCAAAGCTGCAAGCAGCGATGGACAGACCCTCACAACCCTGCACACATCCGTGTGTGTGTGTGTGTGTGTTTCTATAGAGTGAGAGGGAAGTGACACCAGCTTATATTTGGATTGTGGATGGAGGAGCAAACTCATGCTGCACTGTGGTGCAAATGTGACTTCCTGCCCCCACTAGGTGGTGCTACAGAATAAACAAGTTTTACCGTTACTGTATTGTATCATCATACATGTTTGTTACATAAGACTGTTACCGCTAGGTGGCACTATTACTCAGATTCAGTCTCCAGGACACAAGAACATTGGTTGGGTGTGAGAGGCATGAATACAGACCTGTTCCAGTTCTCATGTTCAGACCTGTACGAGACACTCTTGTAGGAGCTGAACTAACTTGTTTGTAATTGTGTTGTTGCAAAAACTAAGTATAAAAAACCAACCTGCTGAAACTGGTCCTGTGCTCTTTTACATACCTCCTTGAACTGGCACTCACTCAGGATGGAAGTGGGATGAAAGTGGACTTTCTTCTCCTTGTAGCTTGAGAGCTGGGAGGTCTCCAGGTCAAGATGGACCATGTTTGGGTACATGCCAGACACCAGGGCAGCTTTCACCACAGCCCAGTTCTCAGAGTTCTGGTTCACATCACGGATGTCACTGCCACCACGGGCGCGCACAAAACCTGGGGGGCAAACATGAGTTAACACTCACTAAGTCTTCATTCATTCCACAAGACTTGGTCAAAACCTGGTGAATGCAGCAGGAGACTGAGACCAAAATAGTCACACATGCAACTGTTTTTGAAAGCGTGAGTGGAACTTTTGCATCTCTCCACATCCTACAGCTCCGAACATTTGCCGAGCCGTCAGTGTTGAAGGCCCCGACCGTGGAACTGCTTCTCTGCAGTAATCCACACTGCTGGACAACCTCAAAGACTCAGCTGCTCCCTGAAGCCACTCACTGCTTCTCTTTTTACTCTCAGTCCTGGCCACCCTCCTATGTTGTTGGGTCGCTTGACAGGCACCATCAAAGTTCAAGTTATTGTTGTCATTCATTTCATTATAATACTATCAGAACAAACATTGTCTGCAGGCCCAGGAAAGATGAAAAAGCAAAACATACAATATGAGTGGCTAACACAGTACCCATGGTTGCTGTACCAGGGTGTGGAGGGAAATTACCAGCTCCAGCTGTGTTTAAAGTGAACTGTGGAAATGCACGTGGTATGTCTCCACTATCAAGTTGCCTGTGGAAAAGTTAGTGCAAAGCCCCAGTTTAAGGCTCGGTTTACGGTCAGTGTTTGAAAATGAGGCTAGTTTGTGACGGGGATGGTCAGAGTGTCCATCATTTGTTTTCCTTAAACACTTGCCAGTATATTACTAAGGATATCAAAGGTCTAACAGAAACCTTGAGTGATGTTGGAGCATACACACAATAAAATGACTGAATGGAAAATACTGGCAAGTAAATCAAAGTGGGACTGACCAATGGCACGAAGCTGTCCCAGCAGTTGTGTTCTTATGCCAAGGATCATGTCCATGGTGGCCTGGGACAGGAAGTTCTTGTCACAAAAGGATCTCTCCCAGCCGTCACTGCGGGCCTTCTGCCATGCCTATGACCACACAGCACAAGAATCATGGAAATGTGACCACCACTCGCCCATGGAGGCTCTCTGCCTGACATGAGCCTGACATAGTGAATACACAAGCCGGCTGGGGATGGAGGTGTCCACTCAGGGTGAGGACAGTGTAGAGACTCAGCAGGAAGAAACTACACTGCTAGTGAAGTGTGAAGATGTGATTTAACGACTTGTGACCTGGCGGGGCGTACCCCGGAGCCAGACATTCAAATAAATACTATGAAAGAGAAAAAAAGGAGTATTTTAACAAAGCGAGTTCAAGTCCTCTGCAGCACAAGCCTCAGAGTCCTCAACAAAGTGAACGGCTTGTTTTGGTTCTATAAAAACGACAGCACTTTAATTAATCACCATGCTACAAAACTAATGAGTATTATTCAGTCAAGGTTGGTCATTAATAATTATTATTTAGAGATGTTAGGAGGTACAAGTTGAAAACCATATATTTGAGGAAAAGAAATTAATAAATATTATTTATGTTTCCCTCCTCTAATAACCATCTTGTGACTAAGTGGATTCATTGCGCCCTTCAAGGGTTTCAACGTCCAATCAAACTGGTGATGGAAACAGTAATCAGCAGAGCTTGGTTTAACTGAGCAAAGTACCAAATAAATGAATAATATGGAGTGGCGGCCCACCTGGAAGGCTCGAAGCAGGGCCATGTGGTCACTGAAGGAGCTAGAGGTGAAGCGTTTGCGGCAGAGTAGAGCAGCTCTCTTCTGGGATCCCTGAGCAGGGAGAATGAAGGGGTCCCGATGGCTCAGCGTACAGGCAATAGTTAGAATCGGGTCCAGACACTTGAGCACCACAGCACACAGCACCATCTTGCCCAGGTGGGGATCAACAGGTAAATCAGCTAGATGGAAGCCAAGATCGGTCAGTTCTTCATTCGGGTCCATAGCATCTATCGCCTGAGGACAAAGATGGACGGAGGCAGCAGAATCGCTGGCTTCTTGCTGGAATGCTGTAGTATTTGTACTTGTGTGTTGAGTCTTGTGAGGAATATAGTAGTATTTGTTGGTACTCGTTACCTTAAGTCTCTGTATAGCCTCCCTAATGGCATGTGCAGGAGGGGGCTGTGGAGCTTTGGCTAAGAATTCAGATACTTGACAGGAGGAGGGAGCCAGCAGTTTGGTCTGCAGACACAGCTCCTGGAGAAAACAAACAAACAAACAAACAAACAAACAAACAAACACACACACACACACACACACACACACACACACACACACACGTTTAAGATTTGCATTCACTGCATACTATTCTGTTTAACAATTAAACAGACATGAAGATGACTTTACAAGTAGGATTTAGCATCTATTTCATTCTTAAAAGGAGAGTTCACCCAAAAATGAAAATGCAGTCATCATTAACTCATCATCATGCAGACTGAAGGTCAGGTGACATCTTCTAGTTCACAAAACACTGCTAGGATTTCACAAGAAAAGATGCAGAAATCTCACAAACAATTGAAGTGAACAGTGACCAACACCCTCTGACTCTTGGCCCCACTATGTTCGATTACACTAGAGGCTGATGTGTGTGTGTGTGTGTGTGTGTGTGTGTGTGTGTGTGTGTGTGTGTGTGTGTGTGTGTGTGTGTACCTGCAGAGGCATCCGCAGCAGCTCGGGAACCTGGAACTCCAGCATGTTGTTGAAGCGCAGGCGACTGAAGAGGTGGAAGCAAACCCCTGGTCTGCAGCGCCCCGCCCTGGGGACACGCCAAGCATTCCCTTCTTTACATCACAACACAGATGTTCATCATTTCATCAGATACGTCAAATACAGAAGGAAGAAGAACAAAACAAATCGATGGTTTCACGTTCATAATCATTCACTGTCCCACAACGACCCATGATGGCCGACAGTTATCAGCCAAGGTCTCTGGATGAAGATGCTAAGACGTTACCTTCCTTTCCTTTGAAGCGCGCTGGCTCTCGAGATCCAAACGGTCTTCAACATAGACACGTGGCTGAGGGTGTCAAAGGATTTCTACAGCAGGAGGAACATGAATGAGTGAATTAGTGGCCACGTCTGCAACACTTAACTGACTGTTCAACAGCGTGGCCATGTGATGGACTGTACCTCCTTAACCTTTCCTGAGTCGATGACAAACACCACGTCGTTGATGGTGATGCTCGTCTCAGCAATGTTGGTCGATAGAATCTGGAAGGAAAAATAACCAATTCAGCTGTGCAGTGGGGGTGGGGGGTGGGGGGGCACAGAGCAACCAAACACCTGCTGACCAGTGTCTTGATAAAAAGTAATGACATGATTCATGGGATTAATAAACTATGTAGAAATGAATGTCAAAGTTAAATCATCTTTTGATAGAAGTCAGCACACATGCAGCTGCCACATGCAATGAGCTAACAGTTGTCACTGGATGCACCGCTCAGTATTGAATGTATCAGAATTGTGGTTTTTAAGGGCAAATTATCACATGTTGAGTGAATAAAAATGGTCTTGAGTGATCTGAGAAACAAAGGCTCTCCTCATCAAGAAACACAACACTGTGTTAGGTCTCATTATTGAAGTAAAGCAACGTCAAGTTGCCGCAGTTTGAAAAACATGTAGGACTCACAATCTTCCTGACGCCGTGGGGAGAGGTCTTCATGGCTTTCTTCTGCTCCATGCTGTGCATGTCTGAATGCAGCGTCAGCACCTGGTACCTGAGACACACATCTGTTTCAGACACACCTCACATGGTGGCTCACACCGAGTGAATATGGGCCACGTTCAAATGTATGTGTTATTGTGTATCCTTGCACAATGAAGTCTCCTTCAACAATAGGTACAATATGTATTTTGTGTAATTGTTTTTTTTCCCTCTACTTTAAAACACTGGACATCTCTAAAATCCCCTGACTTAAATTGTAACCCTCAAGATTTTCATGAAAACAAATTATGGCCTGTAATCTGAGTCGTTATGTGCAGGAACCACCTCACAGCACAGACTCCAAGACAGAGACCGGCCCAGCCCAGTTCCAGCACCTCACTGGGGAGTGGTCACGCTCCTACTGCTGTGTCAGAGGTCATGATAACATCCCTCCGGTGACGGGCCAGTCGTGAAGTTTTACAACCTACATCCACCCAACCCATTACAGGAGCCCATCCAGAAAAATACACATTACTAATGAACCAAAACCAACCCGCCAAATAACAAAAAACGTATGCTTTATTGCTTAAAGTATCACTATTATCAGGAAAGCGTTCACACGTGTCCCAGTGTTTCTCCTGCTGGCTCAGAATTATGTTTGGAGAGTTCAAGCAGCAGGAGAACTGTCAGCGCTCTGTGGTGCCGAAACCAGCTGTCAGCGGGCTCTGTGGCCCCACCCACAGGCGCTGGAACAGGTTACATATACAAACCAGTTATTCTAAAACATGGGGTTTTTTCCCCCTCCATTGTTATCAATGCATAATATCTAACTCCACATTACCGACATGACCTCTTGCTCTCACATGCACGAATGCTGCTTCAGGCCCACCTGCACCTGTTGGCACCCCTACATCCCACACACAAGCATATCATTCTCCTGGACTGCTTCTCTGCATGGCTCCCTGTCAAATTCAGAATAGAATTCAAAATTCTCCTTCTAACATCAAAGTCCTCAACAGTCAGGCTCCTTCATCCCTGACAGAGCTCCTAGTCCCCTATTACCCAGCTGGAACCCTTCACTCCCAGGATGCAGGGTTCCTGCTGGTTCCTAGAGTTTCTAAAAGTAGACTGGGAGCCAGAGCCTTCAGCTATCAGGCTCCCCTCCTGTGGAACCGTCTCCCAGTTTCAGTCCAGGACCCAGACCCCCTCTCTAGGTTTAAGAGCAGACTAAAGACCTCCTTGTTGATCAGGCTTATAGTCAGGACTGCTTAGGCTGGCCCTTAGATCTGCTGCTATAGGCTTAGACTGCTGGGATCTCCCATGATGCACTGGGCTTCTCTCTCCTCCTCCTGTACTCATACGTGTTACTAACTCGTCTTCTTCTCCAGAGTCTTCGGGCTCCCTTCATCCCAGATCCCGGGTGCAGCTGGAGGAGGCTGCAGACCTGAAGAGGCTCCAGCTGCCACCTGTAGCTCCACCTGCTCACGTCCCTGTCTGTCCATCAGTCTCCTCCTTTCTCTCACTCTCTTTATCTCTGTCCCACTCTTTCCTTGTGTAGATCTGTCTGCCTCCATTATCTGTCTTTGTCTCTGCCCCACTCTCCTGCTCTCTTTCCGCCCTCAAAGCAGAGGTCTGTTTCCACTGATCCTGGATCTGTTCCACGTTCCTGCCTGTTAAAAGGAAGGTTTTTGTGGCTGCTGTTTCAGGATGTGCTTGCTGATGGAGAATTGTTGGGTGTAAATTCATTGAAGGAGTGAGGTGCTGTGCTATACAAATGAAACTGACTTGATGTTCAACTCTTAACAAGTCAAGAGCATCTTTACCTTTCTGGGAATGCCAAAAATCTTTTATCGTCATAGAGGAGGCGGTCCCTGAGGGCCACGATCTCATCATAGCCAGGAAGAAAAATGAGAACAGCACCTGGAGACATCAGACAAAAGATCACATTCTAGCACATTCTGACAGATGATGTGATTGATGTTCATCTTTGCTAGACTAAGAGTTAGCTTAGCAGCACCAGTCTTAATTGATGACCTCATCACTGGGAATGATCAAAGGTGAGATAACCACTAAAGGAAGGCAGTGGGCTGTTCCTCCAACTCCACTCCAACACCAGCTTTCATGATGAACAGCCTGGTAGTTTTTGTGAAGCAACAGACAGACAGACAGACAGACAGACAAGTACTGACAAACTACCCTCCTCAGAAGAGGAAGCATTTTACTTTTTTATATCTGGATCACTCACACAGGCCGTGGTTTCACTGGTCTGATGGTGCTGACTCATACACCACAGACGAGGAGTGAATCGCTGCCTGCAGACTGATCTGGATCACATTTATCAGGTCACACTTTCGTATCCAAAATTTCAAAATCCCTCATACAGCAGTTTGGGACCCTTCACACCAACTTAGATCAGAATATACACACATGTTGGTGATCCAGGGATTTGGATCACAGCAAATGGATTACAGGTGTGAAACCCTCCTGATGTCTATGCTTTCATTAGAGGTTGCTCCTCAGACCGGTGCTGGGTCTCACCGTCGCTGGTGGTTGAGCAAATGTTGTGCAGCAGATCCATGATGAGGTCCAGATCCACCCACTCATCATCAAAGCTGTGGTGGTACTGCTTGAGCAGCTCCTGGTCTTCAGCGCTCAGCTCGGTGCTGCCGCACTGCACCAGAGTGGACTCGTCGAGGCTCCTCCGCTCTCCTAGAGGACTGTGCAGCAGAACCGAACCTTTACAATAGCACTTGCTTCTCAATACGCCCATGCTTGTGTGTGGGGAGAGGGGATGAACAAACATCACACACTCCCAGGCTACAGCAGAAACTCGTCTGAGACCCTTCAGTCAAATGAGTTAAAGCACTAAATGAGAGTGAGGTTTTAGAGGTGTGGCTGGTTCATGTTGTGTCGTCATGTATCCAGTGAAGATGAAACTAACATGGAGGATGTGAGTAGATCCACTGCTTCTGTCTGCTGGAAGTGTTTGGCGAAATCTACGGCAGTCCTGCAACGAGAGGACAGCACGCCCCTTTTGATCATCCACAGGTCTCACACGGGTTCAACATTTGGAGGGTCAGTTCTGGTCATTTCTGCCACATGACGAGGACAAACTGGAGCTCTTATAGTTCACTGCATTTGAAACTTGGTGTGCTTTGTCACTTCTACAGACAACAAAAGAATGTAACTTCATTAAACTGAGTAACACCTCATCAGTATGACAGCCTACCATCCATTGGCCGCCTTCATGTTGATGTCAGCCCCCATACTGAGCAGCCGCTCCACCTGTGTGAGGAACCCTCGACCTGCTGCCACCATCAGAGGCGTGGCCCCCGTCTCCCTGTGAGTGTAGTCCACTGGGTGATAGAGCACAGGGATGAGGACACAACTGGAGGCATGTAACACCTTCTTTTGTCTATGCTGAGGATCACACCTATACAATTCTGATGTTCTGTCTCTGGATGACTGATAGACCTGATAAATCATCATGAAAACAGGCAGAAATAGCCAGAGAGCAACACTACCAGGACGCAAGACAGCAGAACATAAGATCCTGTGGACATGTCCCTGCCCTGGTGAGTATAACTAGTCTACTGGTACTTCAATCACATCAAAGAAAGCATGACTGGAGCAAGTAGAACCTACCGCTGACATTCTCATAGAGGATGAGGTTGAAGAGCTGAATGAAGACATCTTGGTCTTCAGCCAGGAAGATGTTGGAGATGCAGGCATCCATCTCTTTCTGCAGCCACGGCTCCAGCTCATTGGTGCTCTGCTGTTGGATGTCCTGGACGTCCTGAACAGAAAACACACAACCCAGCTCTATAGTGGAGAAGGACATTTGCTGATGGCAGTACTCACTGAGGTGAAGAGACTTAAAGTAACAGAGGTCTGATGAGTACGGTAGACACATCATAGTAAAATCCCAACTGAGACATGTGATGCTTGTGATGTGATGCTAAATGCAGACTACAACTCTGATCTAAGATACACCAGGTTTACCTGTCATTTATACACACACGTAGTTTTTACCTCTAACAAACAAGGACATGAACCTGCTGTAAGCACATTATGTTTGCTAGTTGTTGAGTATCATGAGTTGGCACATTTCTGTTCATCTGGTGGAGGCTGTTTGTTTCTGTTGCATTTAGTGTCATGATGGATATGAAAGGCACCTTAGTTCTGCTTTGGAAATGCTGAAGGCTTATTATTGTTAGTCTGACTGATGCTGCGTCAGTATGTTCATTATAGATTCATAATTTGGGACATGGACCTGCTCTCACCACCTGTCTGCTTTGAATGGTTGTTGACAGCTTGCTAGGAGGCCCATACCTGATTCTGCTGCTTCAAAACTGCTGCTGAAGATAGGAACATGTCACCTGACTATCAATCTGAATGCTAGTTTCATATATTCATCTTGCTGTCTACATTTGTGGATGTGGACATGTAAGAAAAAAAGATATTGCATTTGTCTACCAAGGCTTGGTAGCTGTCTTATGTTTTTGCATGGCCCAACAGCTGCCTGGAACTGACTATACAAGACTTAAGTGAAAGAAAAGGCGTGTGTGTGTGTGCGTGTGTGTCTAGTTTATTACCTGTGGTAACACTACTGCTGTTAGTTATCTATAACTTGTAATTGATCCATACTGTGAGCGTCCATCAAACCTCCAATGATTTTCTTGACAGGCCCTCTTGCTACTGAGGCTCATTGGCTGGGATAGGCCCGGCCCACATATATCGGCCCCTCAACATTGCGAGCAGACAAGCTCATACTCACAAGTTATAGCAAAGGAACTATTTTTAAGAGCCAGACTTGTGAGTGTGTTGATAGTGTACCGGTGTATCAAAGGTGCTGCCCCCTCTGTCCCGGAGCTCTTCTGGGGCGGAGCCAGGCACCCTGTTCTCCACAACCTTACACCAGTCCGACAAAACCTTCTGCTTCTTCTCCTCTGTCAAAGTCACACACAAGGAGAGCAGCCCAGCAGGTGAGATGGAAGGTTCCGGTGCAATGTTGTCATTCAGTTTTGAATAACAGCTTCATACTTCTCTTTGTCTCTTCCTTGTAGTTTGTGTCCTTGTTGCAAAAGCCAGTCAGCCTCAGAATGTCCTCCAGAAAAAGTTCCTTCACTTCAAACTGTCGGCCTTTGACTAGAGAATGAGAGGATATATCAGGATATTAAAAAATATTCATTTCTTTACAGGTAAATCAAATAAATCAGTTTTTTCCTGAGTTTATCAGGATTGTTGTGTCCTAAAGAATTAATTGTAGCAATACTCTTAAAACATCTCTGACCAGCTGATTCAGAGTTTGTCCGTCTTTCTCTTAAAAGAAATGTAGCCTAATGAACAGCATGAACAAAAACACGGCGAGAAAGTGAACATTTCAATCCTGAGACATTATCATGAGAGGAAGTTTAGCTGGTTAGCCGGAAGAATTAAAGAAGAAATAGACTTCAAGTGCCTTTCTGGCTTTTATGAGTTCAGGAACTTGACATATGGCAGTGTTTATTAAAGCTGCAAGCAGCGTTGAACGGGCCTTCGCGCCCTCGCACATTCAAGTCACTTCCTGACACTTTCCCCCTGCAGACACGGTGGGCTGAGAAGAACATGTGACGCTACGTATGTTCTCGCTGTACCTTCTTTTTTTAACCAATTTAATTGTTAAAAACACAGTAGGAAGCAGGAAGGCAGCAGCACTGAGACTACCTGGCTGTTCAAGCTGAGAGCGAGTCTGAATCCTCCAACAGCTGATGGATCAGTTCATCTCTAGTCAAATCAATTATTAGATCTGCTCAAAATTCAAGAAGCGCAGTGGGGTGGAGAGTCCATGAACAGCAGAATCAAAGAGAACAGAAGATCCCTCGCATGTTATCGTGTGTATTTTCATGTTTCCTCCAACTCAAACTTCATCAGCTCAGATCTGTAACAGCTGCTGTTCACGTTCATGTTCCTGACTTTGCAGGACTTACGGTGGACTACAGGGCAGGACCCGAAGTACTGGAGGAACAGGTCTACATCAAGAGCAGCACTGGACAGGATCAGCTTCAGTGTGGGGACTTTCTGAAGCACCTCCCTCATCTTGGTCAACAGGAAGTCAGTCAGACCGTTCCGTTCATGCACCTCATCCTGGTAAACCACAGTGATGGACTTACTCAGCAAGTTGAAAACTAAACCAGACTGGAAACTGATACATGGATACATGGACTGGCCTATGAAACACAATTCCAGTTTTCAAACAGCGGTAGTCCTTCATATATCAGGATTAAAGAATCTGCAATTTTTGAATGTTTGCCGGGAAGATTGCTTGATGCTCACCACAATAACATGCGTGACAGACGCCAGGCTGGTGTCTCCAGCCATCAGGGTTCGCAGGAACACACCAACAGTGCAGAAGGTCAGCAGCGTCTTTGGAGAAACCCTGAAATCAAGAGTCACGTCAACATGAACAAACAACAGCGCTTGTTTCAGCTCATAATTTGACAGGAAATGATCCTTTCAAATTCAACAGTGGAGGTGGAGGCACACCCCCACTGTCCTGTGTCTCTCACAAATGTCAAATCATTCAAATCGACAGTAAAGTCAATAGCCTGCAGCTATTGCTGATGCAGGAGAATAAAAATGTTCCCTCAGGCTAAACTGAAGAGGCGCAACAGCTTCCCAGCAGCAGGGCAGAAGTTTTTTGGACAGCCAGAAATCTAACTAGGGGGTTAGAGCTAATTGGTGATGATACTACTTTTTCTGTGATGGTTCCTCTCTCATGTTTCCTCAGTTATTGAGTTGCCCTCAACAGAAAGGAAAATCCTCCTCACAACAGAGGTGTCCAGCTCATGGCCCCGCCTGTGTTTGGACGTACCTGTTCTCCAGTCTGATGTGGTATCCCACTGTCTGGCCCACGCTCTCTCCTCTCTCAGCCGCTACTCGCTCAGCCACAGTGATGACAGCCAGCCGCCGGGGCTGAGTGCAGAATATCCGGCAGACTTCTCCTTTCCTGCTGCAGTCGTCCAGCAGGAACTGTGGAATCTGACCATCACAGAGTCACGATGGCGTACTGACGCTTACTCACTGTAAAGCTTCATCTTCACCACACACACTACTAAATGGTTATCCAAAATAAGACACGCCCAGCCCAGCGTGTCCTCCCTGTGTCACTGTTGCTGCGTCTCACATGCAACACAAATGAAACAGCTTTACTAATTCACTCATCACTGAGAACTACAGTACACTCATTCGACACTAATACACATCTTAACATGTCCGTGTTGAGGTCTTGTCTCACCTGTGTAGTTTTTCCTGAGCCGGTCTCTCCCAGCACTAGCACCACCTTGTTCTCTCGGATCAGCTTGACCATCTCCTCTTGGCATTCATGCACAGGCAGCGAGCACCGGAAACTATCCAGCTCTGATGGACTCCTCTTCTGGGGCACCATTGGGATGCCGTTGTTCAAGCGCCCGCTAGCCCTCCTCTTGTTACAGCTGTTGTCTGATGAAGACCAGGCAAAGATCAACACTAATTATAATTCAGCGATAAAGTGCACGGACCAGGAGGTCACCATGACCCCAAACAGGATCTTACACCTCCTGGAAAAACTGCTGAAACAATTACACAACAAAATAAACACACGCTGGTAATTAGGAAAGGTACAGCTGCAACACACACTCAGTCCAGAAAGCCTATGAGCATCAGTGACCACATGACCGTGTTCTACTGGTGGGGACCTGTCCCATCATAACGTTAACACACACACACACACACACACACACACACACACACACACACTCACCAGGCTCTGCAGCCACAGACATGCTGCTGGTGAGCTGCAGGTCTCTGTGCTCCTTACTGCTGATGGGAAACCGACACATCAGGCTGCGAATGAAATATAAGGAGTTGTGGGAGAGGATGAGGGGCATGGTGGGCCGAGGTTTGTCTGCACCGCTCGTCTTCCTGATGGTGAGGAAGCGACTGGGTCCTTTCCTGAAAGACAAACGAGAACATAGTGATGATGGTCAGTGGTTCTACATGATCAGTCCATGATGGGACTGTAAACCAGGATTTGTCCCCTGCAGGCCTCCTTGCTCAGTGTGACTCTCTGGCTCTGAAGAGGAACTTACCCACGGCTCTTAGAGATGTAACCCAGAGACTGCGCCGTGCGGTGAATGAAGGCCCGCTCCGTGCTGGTCAAGGATGAGGGGAACTCCATCTCTGTTCAGTCAGGGGGGACAAAGACCATAATATCGCTGCTGCTCACGCTGAGACAACTGGTAACCATGACGACTACATTTCCACAGAGGTGTGTCTTTCCAACTTGTTTAAGTTTGACACAACAGTACCTTTGTCATCGCTGTAGCGGAACCTCTCCAGGGAGATGTTGACTGCTATCTTCACCTCCTCATCGATGTGAATCTCTTTGAGGCCTTTGGAGATGGAAGCCGGCCGTGACGTTTTCTTGCCTCGTTTTTGAAAGGCTGCTCCAGCATTCGACATGATGCACTGCAGCATAACACAGTTACCTGACGACACTCAGAACGCGAATGCTTACACACGCACAGAGTTTTCTTCGCCAGTGAATCATGCCATTCCTCAACATGCTGCTGTATACTTGTGTGTGCCTCCAGGTCTGATGAGGATACCCAGAACACCTGGAGTGGACCAACATGAGGTGTGGGGAAGCTTCGTATACACGGGCGTCTATTTGGTATTCAACTATACAGGTTCATCACTCTCTGGAACAAATATGTCTGGATCACATTAAAGTTGAAAACTGTGAGGGGGAAACCTCACCAGGTGAGTCCTGGTTGAGGTTGTAACCTTTCTGGTCTTTATGCTATTTAATCCCAGCTCATTCTTAACGAGTTAGGAAACTTCTTGCCGCCTGGAACTAATGATATCAAGTGGAAAGTCTGGTCCAGCCCTCTGGTGGACAGAATCACACCGTACACTACCAGTCAAAACTCTGGGCCCACCTTCTCATTCAATGTTTTTCTTTATTTTTACTACTTTCTACATTGTAGATACATACTAAAGACATCAAATATATGAAGCCAGATATATGGAATTATGTAACAAAGAAAAAAGTGTTGAATAACAGTAAATGTGCCTGGCTCAGGCACGGGATCTTTCTGTGTGAGTCTCCATGTTCTCCCTGTGCCTGCGTAGGTTCTCTCCGGTACTCCAGCTTCCTCCCACAAGTGGAGGACTAGGCTAAATGGATACTCTAAATTGACCGTAGGTGTGACTGTGAGTGTGAATGGTTGTCTGTCTCTATGTGTTGGCCCTGTGATGGACTGGTGACCTGTCCAGGGTGAACCCCGCCTCACGCCTGAAAGCTGCTGGAATAGGCTCCACCCCCCCCCCCCTTGCGACCCTTAACAGGATAAGTGGAAGAAAATGGATGGATGGATGTTTTATATTCTAGATTCCCCAAAGGAGCCTCCCTTTGCTTTGTTGCCAGCGCTGCAAACCCTTGGCCTTCTCTCAGGGAGCTTCATGATGTCATCACCTGGAATGGTTCCACCTCTCAGGTTTGCCTTGTCAGGGTTCATTTGTGGAACTTCCTACCTTCTTAATGGGGTGGGGGGCATCAGTTGTGTTGAGCAGAAGTCAGGTTGCTACACAGCTGACAGCTCCTTTAACAACTGGTAGATTTCATGTCATGGCAGGAACCAATCAGCTCAGAGAAGAGAAACAACCGTCCATCGTTACTCTAAGAACTGAAGGTGTGGAAAAATCACAATAAATTCGAATGGGTCCCAAAGTGCAGTCACAGAACCATCAAGCGCTACCATGAAACTGGCTCACATGAGGACCGCCAAGACCAAGAGTCTCCTCTGCTGCTGAGGATGAGTTCACCTGAGTCAGCAGCCTCAGGAATCACAAGCTAACAGCTCCTCAGACCAGAGCCCAGATAAAAGCCTCCCAGAGTTCTAGTAGCAGACACGTCTCCACACCAACCGTTCAGAGGAGACGGCGCCAATCAGACCTTTGTAATCAAACAGCTGCTAAGAAACCACTGCTAAAGAAAAGCAACAGGCAGAGGAGATTTGTTTGGGCCAAGATACTCAAGGAAGGGACATCAGACCAGAGGACACCTGGGCTTTGCTCTGATGAGTCCACATTTGAGATCTTTGGTTCCACCTGCCGTGTCTTTGTGCGATGCTGCAAAGGTGAACGGATGGTCTCTACATGCATGGTTCCCACCGTGAAGCATGGAGGAGGAGGTGTGATGGCGCGTGTGTGTGTGTGTGTGTGGGGGGGGGGGGGGGGGGCTTTGCTGGTGACACTGTTGGGGTTTATTCAACACTGAAGCAACACTGACCAACATGGTTACCACAGAGTCCTGCAGCGACACGCCATCCCATCTGGTTTGTGTTTAGTTGAACCATCATTGATTCATCAACGGGACGACGACCTCAAACACACCAGAGTTGGCAAAAGGGCCAATAAGTACTCAGCATCTCTGGAACTCCTTCAAGACTGTTGGAGAACCACTTCAGGTGACGACCTCATGAAGTTCATCGAACGCCAAGAGTGAGCAAAGCAGTAACCAAAGCAGAGGGGGGCTATTTTGAAGAATCTCAAATATAAAACACGTTTTGAGTCATTTCACTTTTTGTTCACAACATAATTTCATGCATTCATTCATAGTTTTGATGCCTTCAGTGAGAACCTACAATCTTAATAGTAATGCAAATATAAAAAACCATTAAATGAGATGGTGAGTCCAGACTTAAGACTGGTGGTTTGCGCTGCCAATGACACGGCTGTTTGGCCTTTAAGGGAGACCCACCTTCTTTCACAATTGTAAGTCAGTGAATGAATACGAGAGGTCATGTGACACGTCTCACATGACCTCCCACAGGATGGCAATCTGTTACTTCTCTTACTGAACGAGTGAAAATTAAGATCAAGCAGGACAGAGACACAAGCGTCAGTGCTGTGCTACATCCTCCATCCCATGTGTGAGCCTCACCGGTTTGTGAGGAGCGGTCCCACTGGTCTGAGAAGGGTGAACACAGCTGAGGAGGAGAGGACAGAGTTACTGATTACCCAGGTTTAGGAGGGTGTGAAGCCTTGTCAGGGGGTTGTTTGAGCTGGTGGCTGTAACACCCCTGCGTCACGTCTCCAGCAGCTGAGACGTCTGATGATTCACTGGTCTTATGCGTGGGTGAGGACAGCACGCCTCTGGCGGCCAGTGTTTGACTGGGAGGAGGCTAATGACACCACTATTATTAAGCACCCAGCCGTTCAATACCAGCTGACAGGTACAGCAGATTCCTCAGACCAGGTGATGTTCCAGGGATGTTGTGTTCCCATTTAATTGTCAAACCAATTTTTAGTGATCTTTGGAAAATGAGAAATAGGCCTGTTTCCATTTCCTGGTTTGAATGAATTCACTACCATCTCATGAATCCCGCAGCCTCGCCAGGTAACTCAAGCAGCTCCAGCTGCACACATGCGCGGCGGACGAGCCGGTGAGAGACCCGCGGCCATAATGTGTCCTGGTCGCATTACAATTATGACGTCGCTACGTTTGATCATTTCAAGGAGCTGCACGCAGTCACCTGGACACAGGTGGAACTCTCCATCTTTCCACCTGCGCAGTAGGGATGAAGTTAAGCGATCGATCCCTACGTAGAAACATGGCTCGAGTCTCGTCTGTTACCAGGCATTTGACAACGTCACCTGGCGCTAATTGCTCTTGAAAACGCGCCAGCCAATGAAAAATTCCAGTTCTGGACCACCGACCAATGGAGCGCCTCAGCCACTCTGCGACCCTCGTGCTGGTCCTCCGGTCACCGGGCCACACTAATGATCACTAAGGAAGCTGGATGAGAATAAAACACACCAGAACTGGCCTACTCAGGTATATCATCAGTAGTTCCGGTCTTCTAGGGTTAGATTGTACATATTTGATACTACATTACCTCCCTAACAGCCCCTGCGAATGACTCAAGTCACAACTCAGAGCCACTAGTGATAAGGAACGCTAGCTAAGTTAGCTAAAGAGATGCTAAACACTTGGGATAGTAACTGAACCAGCCAAGTACCGTTACAACTGTTACACACAGTCGCGGGGCCTCGCTGAGTGAAGACTTTCAGGGTTTATTCAGACAACATCACCGACTCAGGAGAGAGGGAAGCCCGTGTGAGTGCCCGGTAATCCGCCGTACAAGCTTCGTCCGTCTTCATCCGACTTTGACACCACTTCCGGTCCAATCTCTTCAAAATCAAAGAGACAAAACCGGCGACATACACTGAACCAGATAGTTTCACTGAAGTAGTGACGGATAAAAATAAGAAACCTTATTTCTAAAAGTTATAAAACATTTTTTTTTAAATTCCACGATATCAATGGCAGTACTTAGTCATGCGGTGACGTGTACTTCAACGATACACAGGTAACCGTTGTTTTAAACTGCTTTTAAAATATTGGAGTCACTCAAGTTTAATATCTCTCGTTTTAAGTTTGTATTCAAACAAAATTAATCTTTTTCATGTTAAAAGAGTTGACTTTCGGGTAGGTAGCCTTCAAAATAAGAGCTTCGCTCGCCCTGTCAGCTGGGATAGGCTCCAGCCCTGTGGCGATTGCCCTGAGACTGCAAGGGAAGCTCAGCTTCCCCTAAAATGTCACCAAAAAAAATGAAAATAAAAATTGGTGAAATATGTACTGCTGTGTGTACATTTCATTGACTAAATACGCGCTAGAAAGCCTTCATCTTTAGTTCAGAATCAGTGACTTATCACAGGTAACCGGCGCCACTTCCTTCTCATTCATCCCCGCAGCGCCACAGCGCTTCACACAGGCGGACGTTCAGACTTCAAGTTTGTCATTCCGTTGCTCTGAACTGATCCGGAGACTTCACCGATCCCCAGTGACTTTGTCTTTGTTAAAAACGGCTAGCGTTGTGTTTGGCGACTCTTTTCTGTCTGTCATGATGTAGGCTGGAAAAATGAGCTTCCCTTCCTTGAAAGACCAGCAGCCGCCACTGTTCCAGCCCCGTAGAAAAACACACACAAACACCGAACTCTGCCCCACCTTACATGAACCATTGCTGCTTTTTAATGTTATCGTTTGTAGTTACACAGATATTGTGATATATTGTCGATCAGAGTACCTTTATGAAACCATCCTGAAATAAAACAGACATAAAGTGGTGCGTTCTTCTGCTTCTAAGTGGCAGCTGAGATCATTTGCTCCAAGATGTTGGACAGACAGAGCAACATTACTGTCGTCTATGTGGAATCTTTCTTCACAATATCAGACAAAATGTTACTGATCCGCTAATGACTTCAGCAGCCCTTGTTGCCTTCCCTAGTATCATCAGTACTGTGTTATGCTGGAAATATACATCATAGAAATACTTTGAGACACAATGATACTCAAATGAGCACTTTCCACAGGTTGTTTAAACTACTTTTAATATAACAATGCAACAGTGGAGTTTGAAAAAAAAAACAGCTTTATCAATATTCACATTTAAAGTCAGAACATGGCTGAAGCGCTCGAGCAACTGGAGATCACCATGTGTACAATCAATGAAAAGAACCTACAGTGATCATGGCCACGGTAAGAGATCCCACCACAAGCACAGAGGGTTCTATGACAGCATGAGACTGTAAAACTGTTGATGGAGTCTCTTAATGTGGCTTCAACATCACCTGCAATATTCTGAGAGTAACTTGAGCTCACAGTCTAACACAGCCATCCTTCATCATGGTCCACAAGCCCGAGAGACTGAGGGGCATCATGTTGGCCATAAAGACCAGGACAGTCGAGGACGACTGAAGAGGAAAGTTGACCCAAATATGGTGGTCTGCAGGACAGAGCAGCCCGGAATGAGAAAACAAACCAGGAATGTGGGACACTCTGGGGGTGGCTACAATATGGAGGCGTGTGGCTGCAATAATAAAATGAAATTCTAATGTATGCTGACTCCTGGATGCACTGTTGATGACACATGGTGAAAAAATTCCTGCCAACATTCGGAATAAAATGGAAATCCACTGTCCGTGCTCTCAGACCACAAAACTGCTGGTGAGATTTTGTAAGTTTTC
Source organism: Aulostomus chinensis (assembly GCF_037954235.1). NCBI lineage: Eukaryota > Metazoa > Chordata > Actinopteri > Syngnathiformes > Aulostomidae > Aulostomus > Aulostomus chinensis. The sequence goes on along the minus strand of NC_141338.1, from coordinate 21,478,316 downwards.
CTCATGAAAAAGAAGTTGATATCAAATAAAAATCAAATTATTGTCATTGTGCAGTGCACAGAAGTATACGTCTGTAAAGTTGCCATTTAGTTTGCAGCTGTTCTGATTCAGCTTCACACATCAACTTGACATAATTTCATTTTCATATTTGTGGCCAAACACATCCACGCAACGCAGCAACCGATTTACATGACTGTTGGGCTGCAGTGACTATTTTTTCCTCAATAAAGACACACACTACATTCCATATTACTGGTAAAATCTGAAGTAATTTGGTAATAAAGTCAATAACGACCTTCATACCTACCTTCCCTAAATCTGAGACTCAGAAGAAAGGGCTAAAAACTAAACGGAGGAGTCCGTCTTTGACAGATGGAAACCGTGCTGGGAAAAGTCAGGTTAAACATGAAAAGGATTCCTGTGAAGCTTCTGAGATGAGAGAGGGCAACTCTGAACCAGATAGTAAAAGTGTGGTCGTGTCCAACGAGCAGGACACTGGGACGTCCTCGGCTGGACAGTCAGGTACAAGGTGTCAAAGGCCACGATTGGATGATGTCACAGGAGAGGCACGCGTCAGAAGTCAAAACATTTCATTATGGCGTCTCTGTCAAATTTAAAATTCAGGAAAGTCTTGGAGGACAACAGGTGCTCAAAGTCTCTGTGTTGGAGGGTGTGATGACCGTTGGTGGAGCTGCATGGAGCCACGTCTGTGGAGAGAGAAGCTCACTGGTGGACGGATTCATCACCACATTCAACCTTCATCTGGGAGCTTTGACCATGAGGAATAATTAGTAATATAATTCATTCTTTGGAGCCGAAGTCAAAACTGAGACGAGTTCTCAGGATTCAAATTCAGTTCCAGAAATTCAATATCAGCTGAATTACCAACCATGACCCCAACAGCCAGAAAAAAACGAGTCTTTATTCTACGTCTCCTGCTGCTATGCACAAATATGGAGGAGACACAACTAGACGCTCCGCTCTGTGGAACACCACCTCCCCACACATCACGAGTCCAACCCTCTCAGCGGATGATGACATCATCAAAGTCCAACCCTCTTATCTCACAGTGGTAAAAAAGCTCTCGTGAAATATTGAGCAGACTTGGATTTTCGAATGGATCGTCTCCTTTCCATATAACGGTCTTCATAGAACAGTAATGACTCACTGCCAGCACGGGTTTGTGTAACACTACTGTTTTGGACTTGAAAGCATGTTATTTATGAGAGGCGTCAGGATGCAGTCTGGCTCTGATTCACCACCTCACCTATTTGTCCTCTGTAAAATGTTGGGTGCCATTTAGTCCAGCACAAGCGTTGTAAAGAGACCAGAGGTTCTGTTTACGCAATGTAAACGTACCTTTTCCCTGTGTGCTTCATGTGTGGAAGAACCAAAGAACAGAACCAAACATACCTTTGCCAAAAATGTCTTGCAGTCTTGTGGGCTGAAGTCTTCTATCTTCCCTCTGTATGAGCAGGAGCAGAGTGCAGAGGTGAGAGAGAAAACCACCCCCAACCTCTACTCAGAGGCGGTGATGAAGCAATGCAATTTTGTCGCCATTTTATTTTATTGGACACATCAGTAATGATTACTGATCATTTTCATTCACTATTTCTAATGAAGACTGAGAGAATAATAAGGTAATGGTTGTATCGCTAAAAACAATCACAGGTTGCACACATCCTGTAACTCCAAACCACTTCTGTAGAGTCTGGTGGCTGTTAGCACGTCATTCACGCTCCGCCACCGTAGAGGCACGCGGCTCAACACAAACACAACGTCACACTCACTGATATGGCTTTGACCTGCTGGCTGCCAACTCCATTGTCAGCGGCTCCTTTCTTCACGTGAGGCGACTCCTGGCATTTCTTGCCATTGCCTTTCAAATTTGGGCTCTGCAGATCAAAGAACACCAGTTAAGTCTCAAATATGTCTCCGGTGTCCTGTTGTGAGGCACTAGTGATCTTTATTGTGAGGGTGAGTCTAAATCAGGTAAAGCGCGTGTGAACTAGCTGCAGTCAGTCTGGCCGGGCCACTGAACCAGGTCTCTCACTGGCAAACGTTTGGAACCTGTTGCAATCAATCGATCCATCTGTTGAATCACTCCACCGCAAGCGGACACTGCCCAGAGCCCGCAAGATCATCTCTGATCCCACTCACACTGCACACTATGCCTTCCAGCTGCTGCCCTCTGGGAGGCGCTACAGGACAATCGCCTCCAAAACAACCCGCTTCAAAAACAGTTTCATTCCCATTGCAATCAACATTCTGAAGTCTGAGGATTAAGCATAGCTCTTATGCATGAAATGTGTCTGTCTGTACGTATATCTGTGTTATATGTTGAACGTTTACTGTGGGAACCTGTACCAAGGAGCTGTACTGAAAACAAATTCCACCAGCCTGGCTGAGTGGTCATTAAAGAATCAATCAATCAATCAATCAATACACTGGTGTGACCACAACGTGCAACCGTCTTCTCTAACCTGGTTCAGCTCATACTGGACCAGGGCCTTCTGCTGCTTCTGTTTGCTCCAGACGTCTCCTGGGTATACATCAGTACCAGGGGGGCGCCGGGATTTAGCCCTGTAAGATGCCAGAAACAAAGATGGGGGGTCAGCAACCAAACAGCTCAAGTGACCGGATGGTGGCCATGTTATATTCAGAAGCACCAGAATCCTTATTTTAGAGCCATGTGATGAATCTTCACTCTGCTTTGGTTCCCGCCTGCTTCAGAGGGAACATTACTGGTTCTACAGCGGCTAAAAGTTCCACCATGTTGACCAGCTAGCATCTAACTTAGTCTGCAGTTTGGTGCTGTGCAGGACACACAGACACCAGAGACCTGTGGCTCTGGGACTCTCTCCAGCAGACTGAAGAAGAGCATTTACCGAACACTGTCCGAAGGTTTGCTGGGAGTGTTGGTGTTGTTGGCGAAGTCCTCATCACTGTCCATAGTCTCACCCTTCAGCCTGCTGAGCCATTCTCGCAGCGGTCTGCACAGACAGAGCAGGAAACATGGATGCCTGTCATGAAACTGCGTCACATTTCACAGTGTTGAAAGGCTCTAAGGTTTGACAACACTTAAAGAGTTCATGAGGCTGCTGGTTACAGACGAGAATGAGTTTTTTGGAGAGACCGGGGGGGGGGGGGGTGACAGGTTCCACAGGTGCCTATATTAAGAACGTCTCCTGGGTAGGGGGTTGGCTTTAGTCCCCCCCCCACACACGCACAGGACAATGGGTATAGCGCTGTGTGCTGTACTCAAGTTTATGATTTTTCAACTTTGATGTAGGTCACGTGGGTGCAAGCACAACCCTGCACACCGCTGCACAGATCCACTCTCACGGCGCACATCAAATACACCCTGAATGGGACTGACCATGCAGGGCGCCCCTGTTGTGTGTCCTACGCGTGGGGGCCTTCATCCTGCAGACAGAGGGCCCGCCCACACCTCTATTAGACTCAGGTCAATAATGTTTCTATGTTAAAGTGTTTTGTTCCAGTGTTGCAGTTCATCCTCAACCTGTTACACCCCTGGACAGATCAACACACAACCCCCTAGGAAACCTTCAAAACACACACACACACACACACACACACACACACACACACACACACACACACACACACACACACACACACACACACACAAACCTTATGAATGGAATGGCCATGAAAAACCTGTTGGGGGCCAGTCCAAGTTTAGACTTGGGGGTCATGTCATTTCTGTGACACGGCAGCTTCTCGATCGAGAACCATTCAATGTTCTACAACAGAAGCAGAACCTAGTTAGAAGTTTTGTGTCAGCTGGAACAAGCAGAATCAGTCTGATGATGGAGGAAGCCCCACCCTGATCTCCTTCCTTGTTTTGGGGTTAAACTTAGTCTCCTTAGACACTCCCGGGATGATGTAGAGGCGCACCAGCTGGTCAGTGATTTTCTGCTCGATGTACATGTCCTTACAGATACGGTTCTTGATGTCAAAGCCTGTCTCCTCTAACACCTGCACACAAACCATCAACGTCAACTATGAAGTGCAGGCAGTCATTATTCATGGCTGTTAATGCTTGAGAGCATGTGACTCACTTCACGAACTGCACAGTCATGAGGTGCTTCATCCTCATTCACTTTCCCTTTAGGAAAGCCCCAGCCTGACTTAGCCAGGTAGCCCTGAACCAGCAGAACCTGGAGGACATCAGAAGAAAAGACCTGCTCTTTAATGTTAGAACAGAGGGAAAATAACATGAAGGCGTCTAAAACAGATACGGTTCAAAAAAGGAAAGATGATCTTCAAAAATTAGTGCGACTGAAGCTAGCAACCAGTGTTGTGACACAGAAAGAGGCTTGCCGTCTTTGCTGCATTTGTGAGACTGTTGAGCAACATCACTCGCCTCCACAACTCAGTAACACTATTTTTAACACAATGTTGACATCCCCAAAGCAAAAACCTCAACAGTGTCAAAACAGCACCAGCGTGTAGCATCTCGGGCTTGTATACGACCTTTGGTAGCCGTAGTAACAGCAGCCTGGAGCACTGTGACAGGAGGGGTTTTTCCAACCCAAGGACTGAACAGTGTTACAGTGTCACGGTTTGAGCACAGACGGTTGAATCTGAGGCTGAGATCACAAATGTCACAGAAGTTACAGGTGGAGGAGGCATTTTGTTGACAGTGTAGCTCTGACCGTGTGTGTGTCAGAGAACTGACGTGACTGAAGCTGGCTGCAAGTTATTCTTTCACCTGGGTTTTGTTATTCCATCATTCCTGATTGGAACTGAGCTGATAAATACCCGCGTTTACTGCGGGGTCGTGTGACTAAATGCTGATTTAAGCTCTTCCTATTGCAGACTAAAGCCTGATGTTAGCAGGTTTCATGGCCAGTGGGGACAGAGCTTCAGTATGAAAGTGAGACATCAGTCAGAATTGATCAACAATCCTGTCAATAACTTTGTAGTGTCGGATATTTCTGCTTTGTGTGAGTGTACAAAGATTCACGTTTTCAAGGGATTCATCCAGAATGATCGCTCCATACGTGGGTACACCCATCTTATACTCCTTCCACTGCTCCAGCACTTTCTGCACGTCTTCTCCGTGGGGCAGCAGGAAGGGACAGTGATGGAAGAGTTCAGGGCTGTCAAGGAACATGAAGGCAGCACATGCTTTTGTCTCAGAGTGGTAGAGAGCCTGAGAAAACCCTGACTCTTATGAGAGGAGTTTAAATAACTGAGCCTCAGTGTTGGGTGTTGGGTGGATGAACGGGTGGATATGAGGGTTCCTGTGCAAGGATATCAGCTTTGGCAAAGTCCCGTATGCCACAGTGGGGCGCTCCTGGTGTGTTCTGCATGCAGAAGTCCAGGTAGAACCAGTGGGCCAGCTCAATCTGGAAGCAGACACGGATAGCGTTGTCCCTCTCCTCACTGGGAATGTGCAGGATGAAGCGGCTGTGGGAGGACAGACAGTTAGTGGGGGAAATGAATGAGCTGCACCGGAGGCTCCAGGTGTTTGGGACAAACGAACAGCTGAGTGTTGTGGTCTACCCCGGGAAGAACACCATTAGTGAGTGGAAACACAACAAGTGGGAAATGACTTGAAGTCAGATACACCAGGGGTGCATCATGCTGCCAGACAGAAGCTGGTCCAACAGAGCTGAGCAGCACCGAGCAGCCAAACCAACCCGCATATTCACATCTTGGAGGTCCTCACCCCTGACCAGGCGTCACTATGGATACAGAGTGCAACATTTATCACTATCATTTACTACTTATTACAGACTATCAAGAACATCAGCATGCCGCTTTTCAACCTCCACGGTGGTAGAAGACAGTCTAGAGGGCCAGCATAGTTCCTCAAAGGACCAGCACTGGCCTGCGTAGAGTCAGGCAGGGAGGGGCCACACATCAGCCAATCAGAAGGAGGCATGAAACACAGCTGCTGGAACATCTTGATGAATCAGAACTGGTTTATCTGGGTGAGTCAGTCTGGGGAACTATGGGAAGATCTAATTGTTACCAATTACTGATCCAAATATATTGATTTATTGATCACTGATCAAACACACTGAATTATCTTATAAATATGTGAAAGTAAGGAAGTGGGCGGAGTCTCAATATCAGCGCTCTCATCCAGCTGATGGAGAAATATTTGACATCAGCAAACAGCTGGAGCCTCTGTTGGAGTACCTTTAGTAGTAGTACAAGCCCAGTACACACTCGCCATGCCGCGGAGCTCTGCTGCACACACACGGCTGCTACGCAACAGACACATCAGAATGTAGCTGACCAATCAGAGCAGCGCTGGCTCTGGTTCTGCTGGGGAGGTGAGCAGAGAAGCAGCAGCGTGTGTCCGAGAGCTCTGGCTCCATCACGTCTCCTCCAGGGGGATCCAGGCTGATCACCATAGGGGTCCTCTTCTCCTCCACCACCAGTGATGGGATGTAGGATTCCCTCCTGCTAGTGAGCTGCTGCTGAAGCTCATGGTGGAACGGTGACCCTGGACTGCTGCAGTGGGTCAGCTGGTCTCTCAGTTTGAGTCTTTGGGTTAAAGATTCTGTCTGAGGTTCTGGTTTCATGATCCACTGCTGAGAACTTCACCACATACACACACTGGGGCCTCGGCTCCTCCTCACTCCACCTGCATCTCCATCAGAGACAATGGAGTCTTTTCCCTCCTCCTACTGGCCTTGTTTGTTGCTAACAGCTAACATTAGCAGCTAACATTAGCAGCAGCAGGTGCCAAAGATGTTTCGGCTGTGTGTTCCGGCTGCAGGCAAAATGGAATGAACTTGACCACTTCGCAGTCTGACACACAAATATCACCAGAGGACAAAACCTGTTATGAATTTGGTTCATGTATTTTCATTAAAAACTAGTAACAGTTTTGATGGCACTCTTTGTTTTTAAATGCTCTTGACTAGTTTCATTTTCAAAAGAACAATACTTGGGATTCCTTCACGTACCCCTTGAGGGAGCTGGCGACATACCAGTTTGAGAACCACTGATCTACAACACGTTTGGGAGGAACCCCAAGTGTCTGAGCACGTCACTGGGTCTCTGATATCTGATAGAGGGAGGACAGAAATACAGTCCCACCACAGGACAGAGGGAGAGGCTGCCAGGGGGAGAGGTTATGTCTACCAGCAGTGGTATCACAAACATATCATGGCTGGTTTGGAAGGGTTGACGTCACCTGCTACAGGTAATGACCCGGTTCTCCTGCGGTGGTTGTTCCTCCTGCTGCCCCAAGTTGCTTCCACTGACCTTTACTTCCGCAAACAGAGCTACACAGAAGCCACGGTAGTTTCAGGTTTGGCTGTTTACACTGTGACTTCTGCACCATAACAACAGTAAGAACGTGTGATGACGCTATTGTTGTGGGCGGGGCAAACCTGAGGGGGTCTGACCTGGGGCGCTACAAAGCTCATTTCCGGTCCTGAGAAACGAAACCCAACCGGGATAAGTTCACAACACACTTTTCACCCTCGTGTAGACGCGTCAAGGCGTTTTAAACAAACTTCCACCTCGCAACCACGACATAAACAACAACAACATAAACAACAACGCGGTACGTCGCTGGTCACAGGGGGCGCTCGTCTCTGCGATTTGCAGCAACACACGACGTTTCCTTTACTCTACACGAACCACAGTGTGTGTGTAACTGAACGGACGTGAAGGGACCGGCCGCCAGCGAGGGCAGCGCGTCACCTACCTGCATAGGTCGTCCAGAATGTCGGAGGGGATGTCCACTCGCTTGGCTTCCATGTTGGAGGGAAACATCGAGGCAGCAGCGGGGACGAGAGCCACCGGAGCCGAGAGCTACATCCCGCAATGGACGGCAGCGGCTCCCCGGCCCCACGGTACACGTAAAAGTGGCTGGTATCGACGGAGATCTACTCTCGAGACTCCGCCACCGGGACGGAGATGGCTCCCTCTACCCGGAAGTTGATGAACCAATCAATGCATGGCGCGAATAAGCGAGCTGAAAAACTATTGGTTCATCTTCACGCCTGTCACCCCCTGGAGGGCGGGAACCGACAGCAAACTAGTCTGAGACCCTTGTACCGCTGAACGCATCTTCTACAAGTACTGGAAACAAGTAAACAACAAATAAACAACAAGTTAACAACCGATGTTGTCTTCTTCATTCTTCATCATTTTTGTAGACTGTGTCTCTACTGACACGATGATGACGATATTAACATCTTCTACAACCAACCAGATACAAATTTAAAATACGAGTAAAAACCTTATTGAAAATTTTAAATAACCTCAACCAACAGAGGTACAAATCATACGTCAGACATTCAGAAGTTCCACTGAATAAGAGCATGGACGAATGTTCCAATGCTTCCAAACCAAAAGCTCTCTGCTCAGTCTAGATCTTCATGATTTCATCAATTTAAGATTATATATATTTCATAATCCATCCATCGTCGTCTTCCGCTTATTCTTTACAAGTAAGGGTCGCGGGGGGGGGGGGGGGGGGGGGCTGGAGCCTATCCCAGCATCTACAGGCGAGAGGCGGGGTTCACCCTGGACAGGTCACCAGTCCATTGCAGGGCCAACACAGAGAGACAGACAACCATTCACACTCACAGTCACACCTACGGTCAATTTAGAGTCTGGATTAACCTGGTCCCCTCTTGATGTCTTTGGACTGTGGAGGAAGCTGGAGTACCAGAGAGAACCCAGCAGGAACAGGGAGAACATGGAGACTCACACAGAAAGATCCCATGATGGAGCCGGGACTGGAACCCAGAACCTTCTCGCTGTGAGGCCACAGTGCTGACCACTGCACCACCGTGCAGCCTATATTTCATAATATTTCAGTTAATAAAACATTGTGCAGGAAGGGACAGGGAGCCATGAGGGGCCTCTAGAAGATCTCTCACCTAAACCATAATAAAGGAATCACAGTGAGTACAGTGGTGCCTTGGAACCCGGACGCACTCCTGCTGGACTGCATGCTGACCACTCCAGTGCAGATGTGCTCTTGACCCTTGTAACCTGATGTGAAACCGACAGTGCAGCAGTTTAGCAGGATTAACAGTTCTGTCCAGATGTTACGGGAGACACATCGTGAAATTTCTGTCATTGCACCAGTCTGGAAAACATGCTGGCCTGATTTCCTAAACTAGATAATTCTTCTCAACCTTGTCTTTGACTGCTGGAACCAACAGAGAGACAGACAGGTTCTAATGCTGACGCCATGCTCTGAACACTCAAAAATGAAACCAATCAACCAGCTTGCGCTCAACGGTGTCCCCTCAGTCTGTTATTTACGTCTTGAAAATTAACTTTGGCAGCGTAACTTAGCGTCCGTCAGCAACCGTGAATGAAAAAGTCTTAGATTCTGTTTGAAAAGATATTTTTTATGAGTTACAGCTTCAAAAATCAATCAATTAACTGATTAGACAATCAAAAGTAAACTCATTATGTTGATAATCCATGAATTCTTCCAGTCTTTTTCCAACCAGAAATGTCAAACATTTGCTGGCTCTTAAATTGAAGGTTTTGCTGCTTTTTTTTTTTGGTCATTAATGGTAGAAAATGGATACTTGTTGGTTGTCAGGCTGTTGAATGGAAAAAAGAAGACACGTGAAAAGCGTTTTCCCAGAAAAGCCACAAGCAGAGAGTTCCGAGGACAGACGTGCATGTCACACGCTGTTGTTGACATGAGACTTTGGAGACATGCTGAGGAAGGGTTCACGCGACAATTTCCATCTCTGGAGTCGGTTTTGCTAGCTTTCATGAAAAACGTGTTAAAGTCAGATGATAAAGACAGACAAACATGTTTGTATGGTGGCATCGAGGACCTTTTGAAGGTCCGGTAAAGGAAAGATCGGGTCACTGAGATGAGCTTTCTATAATGAAGTGAATCCACCACTAATCAAGCATTGAAATATGACATTCAACCACCGTGAGAATCATGAGTAACATCCCTTGTTTTGGAATTCATGACACAAATCCCTTTTTACTACATGAGCTCATTCTTCAGGGCTGAAGCTTCGTTCACTGAGGGAACTTTTAAATTCTACTGGTAAAAGTATGAAAACGCTCAGGAGTCATTTCATCATCACTGGTTGGAGAGATTCAGCTTTCAGATTTCACTTTATATCTTCTCTCGCGTCTTTATCGCATTCATCTGGAACTAAAACTTCCTGATGAAAACATCTTTTAAAGAGTTGACTCTACCAGCTCCTAGAAGTCCTAGGAGTCCTGACGGATCTGGAGCTGGTCCCAGGGAGCCTCGCATGGCTCCTCACTGCTCCTCTCCCGCTCCTGACTGTTCCTCACCACTCCTCGCTGCTCCAGGGGCGACGAATGTTGTTGTCTTGATACGTGATCACGACAGGATGTTCAGCCATAACGTTCAAGTCCTCTGGAGCTCTGTCGTCTCCTCTCCCCTGCCGTCGCATGCTGCAGTCACTGAATCATGTCGGGTTTGATTCCAACTGTGCAAAATCATGTTTAATGGAGGTGATATTAGGATCTTTGTAACATTTAGCATTTAAACAGCACAACTAGTGTTTGGCCCCACTACTCAACTTTTGCCCCAACACATGGCTGTTTGCCATGTCAGTCGTATCCAAGGGGAACACACACTTCAGTTTGGGGATGATGTCATTGACACACACCAGAATGATGGAGGGCTGCGAACAACCAGGCCTAACTACACGAGGAGGAGGGACCCTTCCTTTTACTGCTGACACAATGTCTTTCCCTTGAATATTGATGATGATGATGATGATGATGAATCTTCCTTGTCATCAGCAGGTTCCTCAGATCTCCAGCAGCACCATTGTGTGTTCTGCAGCGTCATCAAAGCCAGGAAGGGTGTGGCTGCACAAGGCGAGTCATCACACACACTTACGGCCCTGACTCTTGACTGCCAGAACAGCCTCCTCCAAGGTGCACGGGCAGCCCCCCCCCCCCCCCCCATCAACCACTACAACCCCTGAGCCTCCATGGTGACGTCACTCAAACTGTCCATCATCTGTAGGGTGTGATGGCAGGAACTCGGAGAGGAGGGAGCGCCTGAAGACCAATTCCGGGGTGAATTCACCCTAGTAATTCTTGCGCATGAGCTTCATCAAGCTAACAGATGGTGCTGTGGATGTATCACGCCCCCTACTTCCTGTTACCTTCAAAATAAAGGAGAGGCATTTTAAAACCGATGAGATTAGATAGGATGGTGCTGGTTGACAGAGTGACACTAGAAGAGGGGTTCCTTGATGAAAGTATTAATTTAATGACATCCCTCAGAGTGCGGAGGCCAGATGTGGTCTAAACTCAGCAGGTCAATGTGATGTGCAGCCAGGAGGTCCTGAGGAAGGACTTTATGGTGGCTGGAATCCATCTGTACCACTACACGGTGTTGACAGACATCCTTGTCACAAAAGTTTCGGTACCAGAGGAGTGAGTTTCCGTGTTGTGATTTACAGCATTGTGATGTTGTGAAACTGCTTCGAGTGGAAAAACACCAAACTTAGACCACCTTTGGTTCCTTTGTTCGTGCTAGGAAATTATGTGAAGGAGCTCAGTGCTACAACCAAAGTTTATCACATCACGTGCAATGTCACAATCAGTTTTCTTACAATGGATTTTGATGAGTACCGACTTGGAGCCGTTGGATAATCATATACTGAAAAGTGGAGGGTTGCCTGTAAGGATTTTATTTGCGTTTGTTTCTTAAAGACGCGTCTGGATTTATTTTGAAAGGACGTGACCGGAAGCTTGTCCGTACACTCGCGTGGCTTTGCTGAGCAGCAGAGTGTTGGGTTTCAGGAGTGTCGCAGTTCGAGACGGAGGGACTTCATCATCCAGAGAGCAGCCATGGCGCAGGGGCTCCGAGACAGATTTGACAAGTTTCTCCACGAAAAGAACGTGGTGACGGATGTGCTGGGCAAGATCGAGGCGAAGACCGGGGTGAGCCGGACCTACGTGGCGCTGGGTGAGAGTCCGGAACCGAACCACGGGGTTCGCAGGATGATAGTGTGGAGGATGAAGTGTTAGAATCTAACCTGTGTGTGTCTGTGTGTGTGCGCGCGCGTGTGCGTGTGCGTGTATTCCAGCCCTCATCGGTGTCATCGCCATCTACCTGGTCATCGGCTACGGAGCCTCGCTGCTCTGCAACCTCATCGGCTTCCTCTACCCGGCCTACATCTCGTGAGTGTGCGATTCACGTATGGATAGAAGAGGCGTGGCCAACACACGCGCACGCGCGCACGCAGACAGACCCAAATTCAAGACAGTTCGGCTACTTCTGATGACAAATAATAGCCTCTCACATATTGTTCTTACAGTACACTGACTATTACTGTGTACTACTGTGCATTACTGTGTTCTAGTGTGCATAACTGTGTATCACTCAGTGTAGTGGAGGTGTACTGTTGTCCTGACCAAGTCTGGGTTGTTGTCTCTGGGTGGAACATGTTTGATTGAACCACACGTGGATGCATGGGTTCCTGCTGGAGAGGCTTCGGCTGCTCTGCCCCTCTAGGACCAGGAAGCTGCTCCAGGCCTGAGCATCACTGGCATGATGGGGGCCCGCCCACATCCTCCCTCCCACCTCCTCCCTCCCTCTCTGTTACATGAGAGAGAGGGAGAGATATCAGAGATCAGTTGTGCTGCAGTTTATTGATAACAAGAGTCACTATCTTGTGTTACTGCCAGTGGTGGGGAGGGCACGCATCACACCAGGTGAGTGCACCCCCCCCCCATGTAAACCACACATGCAGTTGTTAGGGTTTTTGCTCACCCTGTACTCAGTTGTACTTGCTGAGCTGTCATTGTGAAAACAGCCCCGCCCCTGGATGTTACATCACTACAGGCTCTGCAGCGTTAAAACCCAACCTGCTGCTCTGTGTGTGTGTGTGTGTGTGTGTGTGTGTGTGTGTGTGTGTGTGTGTGTGTGTGTGTGTGTGTGTTGCCCAGGCTTGCCATCATGTACAAACAAGTCACCAGTGTTGTGTTTGATCAATGAATCACATGACCAGCTGGCAGCGTGATTCTAACAGCTCATTGTGGTGGTGAGTGTGTTTGAGCTGCAGGCTGGTCATGAACCAGTGAAGGGAGGTGGCCCAGGTGGAGGGCACACCCAGGTACATCCTACTGAGGGAGCCTGCAGGTCTGAGTCCCACATCCCTCAGTGAAGAGAGCTAATGTTACTGCCTGAAGCCTTCACAAGACGTGTGTCTGTGTGTCTGTTTGTGTTTGTGCGGTTAACCCTAACCCTAAGTGGTGTTGGTGCGTTGTTTGAAGACACAAAGAGACTATTTAGCAACTTCACACCTGTAGTTTAGGCCTTCAATTTACAACCTGAACTGCAGGTGGGAACCCATTCAAGCTGTCCTGAGACCTGCGAGACCTGGTTCTGATGTGGTCTGGGCCCATGTGGACCACCTCATCAGCAGATTGTTGAAACAATTCTATCACAGCAGCCAGAACTACGACATGTCGGTGGTTTGGTTTGTCAGGAACATGCAGCGGAACAGAACCGGTCTGATTCTGCGGCACCAGGGTGCCTCCACAATTGCACCATTTAGGTCAGTCATGATTATTCATGTCCTGCGTTCATGGAGCTTTTAGCCGTGTGATTCCTTGAACCAGAGTGATGACTCATCTGAAAGCTCAACATGTGGTACAGACTGTGGGCTCATTGTTGGAGAGGTGCACTGGTTTTAGACCACAAGACCAAACCAGGGCATCAGAATCATCCTCTTATCCTGATGAGCTTTTTTTCATGTGAGCAGGAGGCCAACGGTCCAGCTGACACAAAAAACAAAACGTTCAATAAAATCCCTGCCGTCCTGGAGATGTGCAGGAGAAGATCTTTGACCAACAATCTGTGGGACTCAAACCAGCCATGTCGTCACATTTCTGTTGGTGGCGTGGTGTGAGCACATGTCCTGGTGATCCGTCACAAGTGAGCGCGCCCAGGAAGCAGTGAGTTCTCAATCGAGAGGCCGCAACGAATAAATGGCACTTTGTTGTGATAGTTTCAGAATCTAGTTGTTAATACAATAAGTGGAAGATTGGAATCTGGGATTATTGGCAGAGGACTGACAGAGTTCACAAGGGGCACCTGAATGCACCATGAGGTGGCTGCTTCCAGTTTGTCGCCATTTGTCCTTCATTTTATTGTTCATGTTTCCGTTTTCATGAGGATTGGCCGAGGAGACGAGCAGCTCAAAGCTCCGAAGGAGCAGCAGAGGAAGAGCCAGACCCACAGAGACCAGCATTGCTCCTCCTTGTGATTTCTCTCTCTGATCCCCGTGACTAGATTACCCAGCATGCCCCTCTGCAAACGCTACACAGATGCAGGTTTCTCCATAGATGGCCAGAATACCCTCTCCTGAGACGGAGTCTTAAACCGGTTAATTCTCCTGCACACACACACCCATGCTAACACACACATGCACACGCACACACACACACACACACCCATGCTAACACACACATGCGCACGCACACACACACACACACACCCATGCTAACACACACATGGGCACGCACACACACACACACCCATGCTAACACACACATGCGCACGCACACACACCCATGCTAACACACACATGCGCACGCACACACACACACCCATGCTAACACACACACTTGCTAATACACACACGCTTGCTAAAACACACACACACACACACACTAACACACGCATTCTTCCTAACACCCACGGACGCACACACACACACACACTTGCTAACACACACACACGCACGCACACCCATGCTAACACACACATGCGCACGCACACTTACACTTGCTAACACACACTCACACTCGCTAACACACACACACACACCCATGCTAACACACACATGCGCACGCACACTTACACTCGCTAACACACACTCGCTAACACACACACACACACACACACACTTGCTAATACACTCAAACACATATGCTTGCTAACACTCACTCACACACACACACACACACACACACACACACACACACACACACACTAAACCACCAGGAGAAAGAAAGTTTCCTCTGCAGAACCTCTGACCCCAAGCAGCGACCTTCTTATACGTATCGTATTCGTACTTAAGAGAAGAGCAGAGCAGCAGAAGAAGCTCTGCTGTGGACACGTTCAGAAGATCTGAGCCTCCGGAGGGAAGAAAGCACTCAGGAGTCCTCCATCCATCATCCACTCATCTCTCATCCAGCCACCACTCTTCATCCACCCATCATCCATCCATCATCCACTCATCTCTCATCCGGCCACCACTCTTCATCCACCCATCATCCATCCATCCACCCATCATCCATCCATCCATCCACCCATCATCCATCCAACCTTCATCCATTTATACCTGACACACATCATCCTATGACCAAACCCATGACAGCTGCAGTGCTGGAAGATATGGATCAACCCAGGTCCCATAGAGGAGTGTCCCCACTACAGCAGCCATGTCTGACACACACATAGACATACACACACACACACACACACAGACATACACACACACACATAGACATACACACACACACACATAGACATACACATACACACACATAGACATACACATACACACACATAGACATACACACACTCACACATAGACATACACACACACATAGACATACACACACACACATAGACATACACACACACACATAGACATACACATACACACACATAGACATACACACACACATAGACATACACACACACATAGACATACACATACACACACATAGACATACACATACACACATAGACATACACATACACACACATAGACATACACACACACACATAGACATACACACACAGACATACACATACACACACATAGACATACACACACATAGACATACACATACACACACATAGACATACACACACACACATAGACAGACACACACACACACATAGACATACACACATAGACATACACACACACACATAGACAGACACACACACATAGACATACACATACACACACATAGACATACACACACACACACACATAGACAGACACACACACACACAAAGTGTGTGATGACAGTCGGGGCTGCAGTGAGTACAGTCAGCAGCTGTTGTGGGTCTCTAGATGTCATGTGATGCTCTCAGCTGGTCTCGTGTTCTTCACATTATTAGATCTGGGGATCAGGGGGGTTTCAGAGTCTGATATGGTGGCCCCCCCTTAGACGAAGCCTGGAATAGCCCCACCCCTTCTTAGCCTTCTGGATGTCTATATAGTCTCATGGTATATCATTTGAGACCATTGGATTTCAACTACTTAGCCTAGGTAGCCTAATTTTGCTGTTGTATGTAACTACAAAGTATAAATACATGGAAATGAGTCATTAACTGGTTTCTGACTCTTGGAAAGTGCGGAGTCTCTGACCGAGTCTGAGACCAGGTCGCGCCCATTAATGCTGTTCCTCGGGAGTTGACCTTGGATAAGTCATACGATGAGCCCCCCTGACATTGTCCAGAGTCCCTGGGGAGAGGAGGGGACACTTGGACCACTTCTGGTCAGGATCACACCCTTGTCACACCCAGTCCCAGCTACAAGTGGGACGTGTGCCATCAGTGTACTGTTACAGTACTTTTACATGTTTAGTGGGGGAGGAAACATGAGTAACAAACACACCAACAGTCTCTTCACTGTGTTTGGCTGTTGGAGGTCATGTGACATGAGTACCTCCCTTGCTGATCCATGTCCTGTACTTCAGGTCTGAGTTCCCATCGTTGTTTTGACTTGTGTGTGTGTGTTTTTGTGTGTGTGTGTATGTAAATGTGTGTGTGCATGTGTGTTTGTGTGTCAGCAGCTGATCTTGGTGGAGGGCTGGAGGACCTCCATGAATGTGTGCAGGTGCTGGATCATCTCAGCGATGCACACTGGTGTGGAGGGTTCCTGGGGTGGGCTGGGAGTCTTGGCGGGGGGCTACGCCTGCAGAGCGCGTCTGCTTTTTTCAGCTGCTTCTATTTTAAACAGCAGCAGCATAGATCACAGCAGCACTCATCTATCCGAGTTCTGCTGCAGGCACCTGAACTACCCAGCTTTCATCCTTGTGTGAGGACCTTGAACAAGTCGTCAAAGTCTCGCACGTTAATTACTCTGGTCGTGAGTCCAAATGCATCTAGAAGAATAAAGAAACATTCCAAATTTGATCCCTTCTTTATTTTATCACCCTACAGAGCTGACTTCAGCTAATCCTCCATCTTTGTGAGTTCTGACCACATCTGAGAGGATCTGGTCCACAAAGAGTATGACATTCATGTTTAAAAATGCTTTTGCTGTTGTCACTAGGTGGCACTATGACTCACTTGACCCCAAAGTATTGGGTTCTTCCTTGGCTCAGGCTTGGCCCCGCCACCATGTTGGTTCAGCCTGGTACTTTTTGTGTAATCCTGCTGACAGACAAACACCAAAAACCCACCTCCTCTTTTCATCTTCCTCTCCTCTCTTCTCTTCTTCTCTCTCTGTTTCCAGGGAGCTCGAGTCATGGTGGTGGATGTGTGAGTGGCGTGGAGTTTTGAATTGGTGTCTGTCCTGTGTTTCCACTGTTTTCTGCTAAACACTTGTATTTACTGTTAGCAGTGTGGTAGTTGGGGCAGCACAGTGGTGCAGTGGTCAGCACTGTCTCCTCACAGCAAGAAGGTTCCGGGTTCAAGTCCTGGCTCAGGCACAGGGTCTTTCTGTGTGAGTCTCCATGTTCTCCCTGTTCCTGCTGGGTTCTCTCTGGTACTCCAGCTTCCTCCACAGTCCAAAGACATCAAGAGGGACCAGGTTAATCCAGACTCTAAATTGACCGTAGGTGTGACTGGGAGAGCCAATGGTTGTCTGTCTCTATGTGTCGGCCCTGTGATGGACTGGTGACCTGTGCAGGGTGAACCCCGCCTTGCACCCGAAAGCCACTGGGATAGACTCTACACCCCCGTGACCCTTAACTGGATGAGCAGAAGAAAATGGAGGGATGGATGGATAAAGTTGGCAGTTCTGTCAGGGCCCTTGTTACCCGCCATGGTGGACGCCAGCTCTCATATGGTGTACACAAGCACGGAAATGCATGTGGAGATGAAGGACACTGAGACCTTGCATACCTGCATAGATGGCAGGGAGATGGCGATGGCTCTGCTCGCACTTGAGGGGCGGCTGGCGCCGCTCCGGCTGCTCGCTTGTCGGCTGATGTGCCTGGTCCCTGGGTAGTGTCCAGTGGGGATGCACCTCGAGAGGTTGAGGAGGCTTCCGTTTCCGTGGATGTGGCAATGTGTAAAAGTGTTTTGCTTCTTGGAAACAAAGTCTTAGTGAAGAGAGCAGGAGAAACTTGCAGCTTCAGCCAACCTGAGGAACTCCTGGACTGTTGGCGGTAATCTAACCATGCAGTCAGGCCAAGACGATGGAGGAGCAGCCTCCACAAGTTATCCTGATGAGGCTGCTGCCAATGGAGGAGATGCCAGGGAGGATGATTACGAGTCAGATCATGCAGCAGGAGGGTGGATCTTTATTCTTTGGAGGAAATCAAACCGTACTTAGATGAAACTTGTAAAAAAAAAATCAGTACAAGTTAGCGACTTCTTTCGTGACACTGAAAATTCATCAGATCTGTGAATGAACTGAAAGCGCAGATGGGTTTGACCTCCTGGATGAGAAGAAGCGCTTCTGTCTCAAGAATCACATCACCAC
This sequence comes from Aulostomus chinensis, assembly GCF_037954235.1. NCBI lineage: Eukaryota > Metazoa > Chordata > Actinopteri > Syngnathiformes > Aulostomidae > Aulostomus > Aulostomus chinensis. The sequence goes on along the minus strand of NC_141338.1, from coordinate 21,459,654 downwards.
TCTGAGAAGAGGTAAAACTGTTGGGAGGACAAAAGGATCTGATCAAGCCTCACAAGGTGTTTCCCTGTTCTCTGCTTGGTTCTACTTCTTCTCCAGCTTTTATTCTCGGAACTTCCTACGAAGTGGTGGAGGGTCGTTTGTTCATTGTTCAAGCAAACATGGGAGACCGCCTTCTGTCTGGTTAACATCTACGCCCCAAAACGGCAGAACAGACAGAGTTGATTTGGGGCGAAGATGAACTGATGAGTTAAAATCAAGACTACATCATTATTGGTGGTGACTTCACCTGTGCTGTGGTTTTTACTGTTGACAGGTTAGGTGAGGAACCCCACCCACGTCATCCCAAACCCTCCAGCATATCTCATTTTGATCTGTCCAATAGTTTTAGAGTTAAACATCCACAATCATGATGGTACACATGGGTCAGGGTCCATAACAACAAGGTGTGCGCAGCTGCACTGGACAGATTTTACATCTCTGAAACTCTCAACCCCTGATCGTTTCAGTGCGGTTTTAGTCCTTGTGGCTGAAGACAATCACTTGGTTGCAGCAGAGCTGACAATTTTGCCAGGCTAATTGGTCAAGTCCTGCTGCCATTTAATAACAAGCTACTACACAATAGAGCTTTCTGCCAGGGTTTTAAACAGGTCTGGTTGGACTGGAGAACAGATGAAAGAGGGTTTTGGTTCCCTGAAGTTATGGTTGGAGGTCGGCAAGGCACAGATTTGTGTCTTGTGTCAGCAGTACACCTCTCAGTCTTCTGCCAGGATAAAAACGGTAGTCAAAGACGTTGAGGTGGAAATATAAAACGTTGAAGAGGAGTTGAATGGGGACTCAGATACCAGGACAGGTCTTCTGCTGCAGGAGGAAAGGCAGGAGTTGGGCTCATGCAGGAGAGAGGAAAGAGAGCCCTTGTCCAGTCTCGCTTCCTTCAGTGCACGGACATGGAGGCCCCAAGCTCTTGCTTCTTCAACCTTGAGCGATCGGTGGTGCAAAGGAAGTCAATGACATGTCTAATGCTACCACTGGGTAGAGCTACCACCAGTCCAGCTGAGATGAGGACTCATCCAAAGGACTTTAATGCAGACCTTTTTGGGGGAGAAATCTGTGATGTGGAGCCGCATGGGGAGCTCCTGGATCTTCTTTCTCAGCTCAGCCTGGGGGAGGAAGCTGCTCTGGATAGAGAACTGACTCTTGAGGAGGAACCAGGAATTGATGAATCAATCATTGATGTTTTTAAACACTTCTGGAAAGTTCTTGGTCATGATTTACATGGTATACTGATGGAGTGTTGCAGGCCAGGATCTCTTCCTGTTCCCTGTCAGAGAGTAATGTTCTCCCAGTTACCCAAGAAAAGAGATTTGGCTTAATTAACAGACTGGAGGCCAGTCGCTCTGCTGTGTTTGATTGATAAGTCAAGAGCAGTGACAGACAGACTCCAAGAAGTGCTTGGAAGTATCATACTCACCAACCTGAGCCACCGTGTCTTGGACAGAACGATCATGGACATTTTTCTGATGTTTTGTGTAACTGTTACAACGTAAGCAGATGATTTAAGTATTTTCTAGGGCTGTAATCCACCAAAAAAATTCTTGGTCGACTGAAGCCCTCAACTTTCGACTAAACATCAACTCATTTTATATTTGAAAACTAGACTGCGTCAACTATCAGCACAAAACCTGTTGAGGAATATTTAGACAATTGTTTTTGTCACCTTACAATAACTGACCGACGCTATCATTTGTCCTGCGCACAGAGCGAGACAGAACAGAGGAGCTCAGCATCGCGGCTGAGACACAAATAGACTTTTAACTTAGAACTTAACTCTTAAACACAAAAGGCAAGTCCATTGTACAAATTTTTTTATTTAACAAACCAGATAACGAAATAAAGTGCACAGCTGAAAAGTAAAGCAGGTTCACAAAAATGCAAACATCCGATAAATAATACTAGAAATGCACGTGCACAGTAGGGAACCGTAAAATTACGTCATTTAGCCATTATTTAGCATTTTAAACCGAAACGAAATAAAGTGCACACAAGGTAGGCTCACTCAGAACAAATACAAAAATGGACAGAACAATAATCCATCCCTAATCCACAAGTAGCTATTTCAAATAAATGTGCGAAACTATAAAATGTTATCAATGTCCAAAACGAAATAATGTAAAAACAATGAAATAACCAAAGGGTTACTCAGTCACAAAGAGTATAATCAGCATCCACTACCCGCTAACTATCCACACTTTTTTCTGTTGTGTGCCAGAAACACCAGCATTTCCATGTTTTTTGGAAGGAGACAGCTTCTTGATTTATTGACAATAAATCATCCCTTTGAGACAATGCGTTCAGATGGCGTGGATGTTGCAGGGATACAGAGCAGTCACTTTGATACCCGGGCCAGGAAATCTGTCTTGTTTTTTTTCCCACCACCCCAATGGTCCAGAGTCAACTTTGGTTTTGTCCTGAAGATAGTTTTTCATTTCTTCTGTGCTTCTCCCAGCTGATTCTGTAGAAACCAGATCTTCACCATCTCCGCACAACAGCATCGCAACTCCTTCTCTTTGTTGTCTTTGTTTTTTGACACACATTGCTCCTCACCTCCAGGTTCGCCTGTGCCTGTAGCTGCGCTGAGTGCACTCAATCGGTCTGCCAGCTGTGTCCCTTCTGTATAGGCCTCGTCTCGTTTGGCATCATCCAGAAAAGACAGCTGCTTAAACCGAGGGTCTACTACTGCAGCTGTAATGTACACACTTTGTCATCATCACTCGGCTTTTAAACTCCCACCTACTGTCAATTTCTTCGACCAGCTTGCTTTTCATTTTTTTGGTAATGGGGCTGTCATCATCCATGACGGCCAGGGGACATTTCTTTAAGTTTGCCAGCATGGGTATTGTTGCAGACAGGGACGTGTTGTCCTCTTCAGACAGCAGCTCCATCAGGGTTATCATGGGTTTCAGCACATTTTTAATGTCCTCTATGGCACTCCAGTGTGCTGTAGTAAGGTCCAGTGCACTGCTGTCGCTCTTCTTGGTAAAGTTTGGGTCAGACAGCACTGCGGCAATGGGCCAGCGTCGCTCCAGCATTGAAAATGTTGAGTTCCAACGCGTAGACACATCCCCATCCAAGTTCATGCTGTGGGACATTTTGCTGCTCCTGCTTCTGTTTTAGCCCAGTTTTTGCTTTGTGCCCCTTTTTGAAATGTCCCACCAGGTGACGTGCTGCAGCCCGAGGCGAGGAATTGGCTTTTGTTTGAGCGCAGCGTCAATACACAGCTGCAAAGTGTGCCCGGCACACCAGTCCTTGAGTGTTTCCACACATAGTGCCATATTAGCCCCGTTGTCACATACAACAGACACTCTCTTCTCTTCTGGAATTCCAAAGGCTTCAGCAACTTCAGATAGTCGCGCAGCGACGTTTCTTCCTGTGTGGGCCTCTTCTACTTGTTTTGTCTCAAGCACGAGACTCTGTGGTTTCCAGTCTCCATCAGTGAAATGGGCAGTCACTGTCATATACGACTCCATTCGAATCGATGTCCACACATCTGTGGTCAAGCTCAGTGCCTCACTGTGTCGTATTAACTTTCTCTTTGAGTCTCTCATATTTTGCAGTTCGTGCATGCGTGATTGTCTGCCGTGCTGGCTCTGTACATCCAGGTTCCAAAACTTTTAACAAGTTCTTAAAACCTTGACCCTCCCCAACACCAAGGGCCTCATATCCTGAGCAATAAAACTGACAATGCCTTCTGTGAAATCATTTTTTCGTTTGGATGAGAGGGGAGGCTTAACATCCAGCATGGTCTGCGTGTATCTGAAGGATGCTGCCGCTGTTGCGGGCGGGTGCGCCTACAGTGATGAAACAATGATTGGACTAAAACATTGAAATGTCAATTCTGATACGTTCATATACTCAAAACTGACGGGGCGACCTAAGGTGGACAAGTTAGCTCACCGTTTCTAGGTGATAGGCTGTGTTTGTAGTGGAGCTCTGATATACAAACTGCTGTTTGCAAACTTTGCATTCGACTTTTTTTCCATTCTCTATTTTCATGAAATGCTGCCACACTGCAGATGTCTTTGACGTGGTGGACGAGGACTGACATTAAATGACACCGTGAAAATTAAATAGACATTCATCAAACCATCAGACGTTGGCCTTCTAGTACTCTTCAGTCTGTCTGTCTCTAGCGGGTCGGGCCAGTCCAAAATAGCAAAACAAGGGGGGTGTTCAAAGATAGATTGTTATCTGTGAAACAGGGGTGCTTTGAAAACACCCCCATTAGCACTTGGTACTTTCCTCCTGATGAAATTCACACGGCAAAAAATCGATCAATCAGAATTTTGGTCGAGCCAGAACGTATTGACTAATAAATCGACCAGTCGACTGGGAGATGACAGCCCTAGTATTTTCTTGTCTTTTTACAGCTCTGTTCTGCAGGCCTGGTGGATTTTAAAGGGGGATCGTGCCCCCAATGAGACTACAGGTTTTGGGTTTTTGAGGAGCCTTTGTTTCTCAACAACTTCTTGAAGACTCACACCTTGCATTCTGCTAGCCTGCTGGCCAGTCATAGAGAGGCCAGTTGCACTAAGCTGGGCATCGAATGAGGCTGACCAGTTCGTCCTGTGACATCCTGAGAGAGACGGGCAACATCCCCTCCATCAGACTGATCAGTAGGGTGGTGGCTGAAGTCTGCGCTGCTCTGCCACAGCAGCTCAGACATTTGTTCAGTCTGAAGCTCTCCCACGTTGGTTTGTTGAGTGTCTGGACTGGAAACATTGTCTGATCTTCTGGAAAGACTGTTTCAAGGACCTGGGGAGACCTTCCCACTGGAACTGTTCATTTGGGACCCAAAATATTCAGCAAGGATAAAACTGTATGTGTATTGTTGAACTTTCATCTGGTTCTGCCATGATGGCTATCTGGAACAGGCACAAGAAGGGGGCCCAGGATTTTTGGAGTGTGGAACAGGTACGGGTTCTTGAAGGACTGAAGGCAGAACATGTCTATTATAAGATGAGGGACAAAATCCAGGATTTCAACTGTGTGTGGTTGTGATGGTAAACTCGGATTCTTTTAAGGGTTTGAGTTAGTCTAAGCCACTCACTCAAATGACCTTGGCCACTTGAGTCACTTGGGTCAGGTTTGGATGACCACTGACATTAACAAGAACCAGGGGAGAAAATCAACCGGAGGGCTCATGACCAACGCAAGTAGACCAGTAGGGGATTCACTCGTCTGGTGCAGGACGCTCCTGTGATCCGCTCTGACTGTACTCGGCTCACACGGTTCGGCGCTGCTGTAAACCGCTTTGAACCGCAAGCTGAGTCACTACGTGATTGTGAGTTGACTTTGTGGCTTTTTTACAAACAGACTCTCTTTGGGCCGTCTGTACGGCCCAAAGGGCCGTCTGTATGTGTTGTAATTAGCTTGTAAATGTTTGTGGGTGAAGCTGTTAGTAATTTGTATTGATAAAACCAGTCAAATGAGTGAGGACTCAACTGATCCGGGTTAGCAGGCGCTACTGATCCATGAGTCTTGAGTCATTTTATGGATCATGAGAGAATAATCCATCGCTGCTGTGTGGGCTGTTGGGGGGGGGGGGGGGGTTTGAGTTCTGTGAGGCAACGGGGAGCTAATTGTTTGTGTGATTTGAAGAACATGACATTGGTTGGTCGTTGTTTAAGTTGCTCGTGCGCCTGAGTTTATTCTAATGTTGCAGTGCTGTTGCTTGTCCTGGCAGCAGTTAAGTAAAGAGACTTTAAAAATCAAGCCACTCCTCCTTTTCTCTTGTCCCCGCCCCCCTCTCACCCTCTCCTCTCCTCCAGGATCAAGGCCATTGAAAGTGCCACTAAGGACGATGACACCAAGTGGCTCACCTATTGGGTGGTCTATGGAGTCTTCAGTGTGGCTGAGTTCTTTGCTGACATTGTCCTGTCCTGGTTCCCCTTCTACTATATCGGAAAGGTAAAACACACACACACACACACACACACACACACCTCTCAATTTTACTCCAATTAAGATTATGGCACAGCCCAACACTTCTAGAACAAGCCCCCAGGTGGACTAGCCCAGGACCTAGGTGGATTAGCCCTAGCTCTATGTGGCCTAGTCTTTGCTCCAGGTGGACTAGCCCCAGCCCCAGGTAGACTAACTCTAGCTCTAGGTGGACTAGCACTAGCCCCTGGAGGACTAGCCCTCGTCCCAGTTGGATAAATCCCAGCTTCAAGTAGACTAGCCCTAACTGTAGGTGGAGTAGCCCCAGCCCCGGGTGGACTAGTCCTGACTTCAGGTAGTCTAGCCCTCGCTCTAGGTGGACTAGCCTTACCTCTAGGTGGACTGCCGGTGGTTCCAGGTGGATGAGATCTCTGGTCTTCTCCCCCCAGTGTGCCTTCCTGGTGTGGTGCATGGCTCCGACCCCCTCCAACGGATCTGTGCAGATCTACACCCGCATCATTCGACCTTTTTTCCTGAAAAACGAGGCCAAGATCGACGACGCGGTGAAGAACCTGAAGGACAAGGCGTCAGAGGCGGCAGACAAGTTCAAAGATGAAGGTGAGTTGGATGTCATGCTCAGACGGCCACTATTGTGGTGTTACACTGAAAACCGGATCAGTAGGAATATTTTCATCAACGTGGACGCCGCCTCCCTGCTGCAGTCAGCAAGCAGGTCAGGGGCACCCGATCCTCGGTCCTCTGGTGCAGTCCAGGTCCTGCTTCACCACCATTTTTACCTCATGTGTATAAAAACCAAGCTACCTTCAACCAGGAAGTACAAAACACACCAATACACACTAATACACCTCTGGTGACACACACACATACACACACACACACTGCAACTCCTCTACATCAAGTTTCCTGTCACGTGAATCAGTGAAGCAGCTTAAATGTGCACACCATCTCTGCCCGCGTCCTCTGTGGTCGCATCAGCTGACTTCCTCCTGTGACCTCAGGCTCCTCGCTCTCCGCTTCACTTGAATCTTTCTGCCATCTTGTTTTTCTCACTGTCGTCTTGAGTGATTATGCGTCTCAGCCGCTGCCGTCACAGAGCTCGGCTCAGTAATAGATTATTCCTGCTCAGGCACGTCAGCGTTGTTGCTACATGCTGTTGCACCATCACTGACTAAAGTCCTTCATCTCCATGGCAACAACAACATGTCCTCAGTGGAGTAGAAAGCTGTTGTGATGTCATAAAACAGTAGCTATGTGTTTATCGGGGGTGTGGTGGTCTGAGTGCTCAGCACAGATGTGGTTCTCTGTCACAATGATTCAAGGAGCGTCTGAAATGTGATGTCACTGCTGATTGATAAACAGATACCTGTCGTGGCCGACAAGGTGGATTAACAAACAGGTATCGCTCCTCTCAGGAAGTAGGAGGGGCTTCTACACACCTGTGGATGGTGTACAGTTATTAAATGTGTGAGTTGATGATCTGCACAGTTTTAACTCTCAGAGAGTTTTTCTTAAGACCGTTTCTACCAACAAGCTCCTGTACCCAGGAGAAAATGAGTGATTGGAGAGGAACCATGACCCCCAACATGGATGCTCAGATAACATCTGGTTCCTCATCATCGAGGTGATGAAGCTGATTGGTAGAAGAAGAATACAAGCAACAGTTGCTTGTATTCTTCTTCTTCATCAACAGCACGCAAATACACACTTAAAGAACACGTTGACGTAAAAACTGGAAGAAATCCACAAAAAATGATTGAGGAGAACGACTGTTTAGGAACCATGTCGTTTGCACAGTCTCCTGCATTTTTTCTACATTTTTTTCACGGTTCTTCTCCTCTCTAACGTTCTCTTCCATTCATGTTCTTCCTTTTCACTTGTTCCGCTTCATTTACCTTAAGATGCTCTACTGGATATCTGTCTTTCTTTTCTAAGTCGGTACTTTACGTTGAAGTGTTTTACTTTGAATGTAAAAACTAAACCACTGCACTGTTGTCACACACATATGAGTGTGTGTGTGTGTGTGTGTGTGTGTGTGTGTGTGTGTGTGTGTGTGTGTGTGTGTGCGCGTGTGCTTGCAGCCTCCTAACGTGTGTGTTCTCTGTCCTCAGCCAAGAGAGCCACAGCAAACATCATGTTTGAAGAGAAGAAGAGCTCCTAGATAGAGGAGTGACGTTGCCTTGATCATGTTTGTATTTAACCGTGAAAGCCATTCCCAGGTCACATGACCCCACTGGCCCCACCCCTCAAGGAACCAAATAAACATCCAGCTGAAGTGCTTTGGATTCTGCTTCTTGAGTCAATAAAACCTGGAAGAATTCGTGTCACATGTCTGTGTGTGTGTCTCTTTATTGGTCAGTAGACTCATTCACTCGGTCATGATCTGTCAGGCACCTCCTGACCTGACCTCTCTAGTGGTCTGTGGTGGTCTCTGGGGGACTCTGGTGGACCCTTGAGTTCTCCTGTTGACTTCAGGACCACACCACTCTCAACAACCCCCAATGTTACTGAAGTACCCTGTTGTCCAAGATACTCATAGTTCCCTGACATGGCAACTTCTAGCTCGAACATGACGGACAACCAGCTCCCCCTTGATGATGATGACATCATCACTCTGTCTCAGTCAGAGAGGGTATGTTGGTCAGGAGGAACAAGGCCAGTAGAATCAGGGGAATAAGGTTCATTTAGAATCAGATATGATTGACAGGTAGCCCCCTCCCCCATCCAGAGACGACAACCTTCAGCTACAAAACATGAGATGCACGAGGAGCCGGGCTGAGAAAAACTCAGTACTTTAACTCAAGTAGTCTGTGGAGGTATCCGACCTGTGCGTGGGGACCGTTTACTCCACTACATTTGTCCGAAGCATCAGCTACTAGTTACTTTGAGGACGAAGCGTCGCGCAGAAGACTGATGAAGAGGGTGAGCTTTCAAATATGATCTCCCGTAGTCAGACCAGAACAACCTCCAGTGTGACATCAGGTGCTATCCCTGCAGCCTCCCAGGATGCTGGACGACTCAAGTATCAGGCGGAATGTGTACTTGTACTTGACATGCTTCAGTAATCTCAGTATCAGGTACTTACCTGTTTCAGTGCAGCTCTGATGAATGAAGCACTCATGTTCCGTCGTCAGGTGACGTGTGAATGATTTCGGAGCGATTGTAATCACACGATCCTGCGGTGGCCTGGCGGCCATCAGGGCGACCCCGCCTCCTGCACGATGACGGACCGCCTGCAGCTCCCCCTGTGCAGGATGAGCGGTTGATGTTAGATGCAGTTCCGCAGCATCACCTCTAGGTGTCGCCAAGGGGCCATGGGCAGGAGGAAGCAGCACTGGCCAGAGGCGGAGTTACCGAGGACAGCTCACCCTCGTTCCCCTCGCCCGGGTTCCCAAGGTTCCTCCTCCTATCTCCCGCTTTCTTGTCCAGGTTCCCCTCATCCCGACCAAGGAACAGCTGGTTTCCTGCATGTCATAGATCTGATGATGTCATGCCAGCTAAAGTCCTTCTAAACGTGTCCATGTGTGCAGCAGCAACTTCTGTTGCAGTGCTAAACTCTCAAGAGGAAACTGCTCAACTTGTAGCTTCTGAAATATGTTGGAGAGTGAAGACATGTTCTCTGGTTCTGGATTCATTTCTATTCCAGGCAGCATTTTAAGAACGGGAAAAGAGCCAGGACTGACGTGGAATTCCCATGAAAACATGACCTATGGATATTTGTTGACGCTGTTTAATCAAACTACCGCATCAAATCTTACAGGGAGGCTCAAATTACCTGATGATCTGAGTTCCTGCTGCAAGGGATTGTGGGACATTATCCTCTCCTCTTCCAGAGGAAGTGCTGGAGCTTCTTTCCTGAGTTTTAGTGAATTCAAACCGCTCCGATCATGGCGACCAGAGAGCTACGAGGTGACGTCACCCAGGATCCTTGGAACACACCCTGACGGCAAACATCAGACCTCGTTGCTCCGATGTCAGAGCACGATAACGATGAGCAAATTGATTTATGACATCGCCGCTGGTGTCCATCAGTCAGTGATCAGCTGACATTTGACATCACGCTGCTAAGTGTCTTCATCAAGGTTCTTGAGCAAAACAGAGGCGCTTTGTCAGCTCACCCAGGTTCCTTCACCAGCCTGGGATCGTTTACTGCCAGGACACCAGATCTCTCTCTGTATTCCTCTCCTCCTGTCAGCCGCCACTGAGGCTGTTCACCGTCAAACCAAAAACTCATGGATCGTGCAACAAGTGGTAAGTGGACAGTTACTGGAGTCAGTGAGTCACAGACGAGACGTGGCTGAAGAGAATCGGTACGACTGAGTACAGTGATTGATTTTAATGGCTTCATAAACAACTATATAAAAACAGTTCATAAAAATCCATGCACTTTCACTGTAAAGTCATTTTGAAATATAGAGAAAATCTATGTACAACAGTGAACCGTAACAGTGACTTCATTCAGTTGGGTGGTTCACCACAAATAGAATTGGCTGCATAGAACAGTGACATTATTATTATTATTATTATCATCATCATCATCATCATCATCATTATTGCCTACGTAGAAAATCAAACCAAAGGTCAATAAACAAAGATTGTAAAAAGTGTAGCGGTGCTCCCGACTGGTGGCGAGACGCTCGTCCCACTCACACTCGTGGAGGAAACTTTCCCTTTACCAAAGTTACATTCGGAAAGTATTTTCATGAAAGAGCTTTTATACAGAACAACACAAAGCCTGAGTTGATGGGAAAGTAGAGTCAGAATAAATCCAAAAGCCTGAGGAAAAAGACCACCCATTTACTATTTTACACAAATGTACAAGAGATTCACAGAAGGAAACATGATACAAGAGGAGGATGAGCAGGTGTGTCACAGCCAGCGACTGCCATTAAATAATTCACGGTGGGTGGGAGGGAGACAGGAGACCTGCAGAGGACAGGAGAAATGCTGTAAATGAGGTACTTGAGGTGGGAGCCGGGCCGCCACCTTAACATCAACCTGTGACATCATCAAGGACTAACACTTAAATAAGCTCCACCATCACATCAGGCGAGAGAGAGAGACGGACGGACAGACAGACAGACAGACAGACGACAGTCAAACAGGATCCAGTGTCATGAGTCGGTGGGAATATGAGGCAGCACTCAGGGTCAATCCTGTCCATTTGCAGAGTTAAAAAACTTTATAAAAATAACAAAAAAATGTTTCTGCGCGCCGTCAAGCATCATGACGGCACAGCTTTAAACTCTTAAATACAAAAATAGCCTTTGATTTGTTGTCTGCTGCCTGGTTTGAGCCGCTCCCGGCGTTCCTCCCCCAGGTTCCCGAGATGAGCTGCAGCTGAAGCGAGGAGGCGGCGCGACTGACCGATGCACAGTGCTTCATCCAGCCTCAGCTAAGGGGCCGAGGCCCCTGAAGCCGTCTGCTGCGTAGGAGTCTCTGGCTGCTGCTCGCACGCCGCCCACCTCCTGTTATGTCTTGCGGCTGCTCCAGATCTGCTCCGGTGTGCTTTTATGGTCTGAAGAATAGTCGAAGGGGGAGCGGTGACCCAGAGGTGAGCGTGAGTCGTAGGGCGAGCGCTGGTCCCGCGGAGAGCGGGGCCCGCTAGCTGAGGCCCGCTGCTCCGTCTGCCAGTCCGAGTGGTAGCGGTAGGAGGAGCGGTGGTCCGGGTGCGAATGATCCTTCATGTCCAGTCGGTGGTCTCTGCTGGAGCGGAACTCCTCCAGCTTCTTGTGCTTACCATCACTGTAGTATCTGCACGCACGCACGCACACACACACACACACGCACACGGATCAAAGCTGGGCTCATCACAACAACCAGACATACCAGCTGAATACCAGAGCATTCACACTCCCTCATGTCAACGTCAGCATTCATATGGTCACGTGTTTCCTGTTCTTGTGCTGGTGTGCTAATTGGTCAAAGTCGTTTTATGATCAGCTGATCGTCACCTCATCACCAGGTTTCCCACTGCCCTCTTCTCATGTGACCAATGACCTTGGTAAGAAAGGGAGCAGCTGCCCTCACCTGTCCTGTCTGTCTCGATCCCTGCTGTCTGCCCTGTAGTGGTCTCGGTGGTCTTTGCCATTGCTGAAGGAGGAGTAGGGTCTCTTCCTGGACTCGCCTCCCCCACCCTTCCTGTGGGACTCTGAGGAGAGCCTCTCCTTGCTGCTGCTGCTCTCGTGGTACCGAGCTGACAGCGGATGCCTGTCGGAGCTGTAGCTGTCTCTGCTGCTGTCGTCCTGGTGGGAGTTGTCCTTCAGCCGCTCCAGATCTGGACACAGAGACCATGCGTCTGTCAGTAACCATGACAACCACATCCTGCTGCTCTGGATTAGCCAAGGGAAGCAAACACTACCTGTGTGTTTAAAGCCAAAGGTGTTGGTGGTTCTAGTGTTCTGCTCCATCGCCTGTAGACACACAGCCATCATCATCATCACCATAACCATCACCATCATCATCATCTCAGAAGCAGACCTGCAGCAGGCCACCTACCTGAGCGTTCTCCTGTCTCTTCTTGATGGCGTGCTTGTAGAGTTTATGCAGCTTCCTGGCATCAAATTCAGTGAACTTGGACACAAATATCCACAGGTTTCTGTCGGGGACAACCGCCATCAAAGGAGGTTATGAGCCAGGAAATGATGACAGCATGGTTGAGGTCATGCGCTCACTCACAATCACACCAGTACTCAACCCACAGAAATGTGTTTTTGTTAAGCGGCAGGTAGCCACAGTCTAGAGCGATGTTTAAACCTGGTCAGGGACTCTTCTAGAACTGAATCAGTTGACTAGCCGGCCTAGAAGAGCCTCAACGCTGGCAGAGAATAGGAATATAATTTTGATGGACAGATTGAGCCAGACAGGAAGTCTCGTAGGTGGCATAGCCAATCCCATCAATTTTCAAAATAAAACACTATGTTCATACTCCTGATGGCAAAAACAGACAGAAGGGGACCTAATAAAGCCTAAGAAGCACATAAATCAAGAGACAACAACCAAATCAGCAGAAACTAACTCAACCAAACAAGAGGCGTCTCCACAAGCTGGCGCCAGTGTGGAGGACAGACTAACAGCCGGCGGGGGAGGACTGTGGTGCTTGTTACCAGACAGGGTGCAAACTCACTTTCTCCACTGTTTGATCTGGTCGGGGTTGGAATACTCCTTCAGACACTCGGTGATGTGGTCTCCAATCTTGATGAGGCACTGTCTGGTGTGCTCCAGCTGCTCGCGCTCTGACAGACCCTTCTCTGGCCTGTCCAGCTGCTTCAGCGCTGCCTTCACCGGCCGCATCCTCTCTTTACACTGGAACATTCAAAAATACAACGCCTGAATTCAAACATGCTGACTCACCTTCAACTATGGCCCTCTGAGTTCTGCATTCTCATCCCAGCAATCAGACACTGATGCTTCAGTCCCCCACATTTAACAAGGATGTAGAACTGTTCTACTGCCACCTCTCTTTGGACATTTACAGCCCCAGTATCAAACAGCTATCAGCCCCAGAAAGAACTCAAGCAAACACACGACAGGCATCTTGGAGGTGAGATCGTGACTTGAACGTACCACACTGAAGGTTTTCTGGTCCAGCTCTTCAGACTCCTCAGATACTGGGACGTTCTCGCCACTAGCTGTTATGTGGACCGCTACGTCAGAGGCTTTCTTCAGCCGCTCGCGCACTTCAGCCTTGATTTCATTCTGATGAATAAAAATATGGGAAACAAAGCCGGAGTTACACCGCTGTTACTCACTGAGCCGGTGTTAGGATTGCAACCGCTCCTCTGAATGTGTGTTCATTTCACCTTCTCTGGGACCTCCTCTGCTTTATGTGCTGCTTCTGAAGGCTTTGTTTCCTTTTTCTCTTTTGGCTCCTTTGCATCTTTAAAGTCCCAACTTTCCTCCTTCTCCTTTTTGCATTCTTTTTTTGTCTCCTTCTCTTTGACCTCCTTCTCCCCTGATGAAGAAAGCTCCCCCTGCTCAGCCTCCTCCTCCTCCTCCTCCTCATCTTCTTCCTCGTCGTCCCTCTCACCTTTTACCACCACCCTGTCTGCTCTGCCCCGTCGACTCGGGGTCTTCGTTGGCACCACCTCCTGAAATGATTAAAAGCCATCAACTCAAGTCCCCACTCAGCAGGACGGGACCCCCACTGCCATCTAACATACCTTCTCCTCATCTATGTCGTCCTCATCCTCTGACCTCTTGTCTGATGGGGGATCTGATGATGCACTCTTGATCATCTCATCCATCTTGGTTGGTTTCAGAGTTTTGCTCTTTTTGCTTCTTGGTTTCCTCTTTCGGGAGTTGACCTACACACACACACACACACACACACACATTACTCCAGACTCCACCACAGAAGCCACCTGTACAGGCAGGGGAACCTGGGAGGACTCATACTTACACTTCCTGCTTGTTTCTGAGCTTCTTTCTTGGCCAGGTCCTTGCTGAGGAGTTTGATGAGGTAGTCGGCCCTGGTCTGGAGCTGTTTGGCCTGCGGCTTCTTGTCAGGGTCATCTGGTAGGAGCTGATCAACAGTGGAAAAACCAGCAATGTAGTGATTCATTTTAGAGCTAGCTGAGGCTCACCCACCCACGCTTCAAGAGAAACACAGCAGTGTGGAAAACCGCCAACGGGACATCAGCTAGATACCAAACATCAAACCAAACAGCAGGAGGTCAAGTGAGCCACTGTTATCTGAAGAAGGTCCAGGTGCCTCTGAACCTTCCATCCCACCCGTGTTCTGAACTTTATGGTGAAATGGGTCTGAATGCTGGCAGGGACATTTTCGGACGATTGTTCTTGACCTGCACAGCGCTGAGATGAAAATAGAGCGCTACACTATCATGGTTGTTAGTGTCTTCACAGAATGCTCACGTGTGCTGAAACGCATCAACCAGTCGTGAAAGGTGACTTGACATGATTGAAACAGCAGCAGCTGCTTCCATTACTGTGAAAAAGGTCACTTGAAAGACCCAACAAATCACCAGTTAAGCAAAAGATTTCACACTTGTCAGATGGAAAAAAACAAAAACAAAATCAAAACCCAGTCAGATCCACCGGACTGAAAGACACCAGGTTCAGGTAAACTGTGTGCAGGCGTGCAAGAACCAGGGGAGACAGAAACTTGAGGCTCAACTTTGAACCCCAATATTCAAACTTCAGACATTTGCGCACATACGTGAATACAAACAATTCTTCAAACACGAGAGAGTGAGAGAGAGAGACAGACAGACTGGAAGCACCAAGCACATATTACATTCCATCATCCATATTCCTGTGCACTGAGTGCATGTACTCATGTGCTCTCAATCGTATCGGCATGGTCACATGATTGTCTGGAGATCTGAACTCACCTTGTGTGTGAGATTGAGGTCCGGGTCCATCTTGATCATCTCCCAGCTGCCGTAGCCGTACTCATAGATGCCTATGAGCAGGCTGGAGTCATCCTCCTTCCCCCACTCAATGTCAAAGTGTGCTGCCTTCGAGTGGCATGGAATCATGTACCTGTCCAACCACACACAGTAGACAAACGTACTCAGTGCCATCAAGTCAGAGATGCCCCACAGCCTGATCCGGTCCACTGGAACCCATAGGCACTGGACGGATTTGTGTCTGCATGGCCCCTCTTTGTTACTTGGAAAGGCCATCAGCAGCATTTCAGACAGAAGTGCTTGTGCTGCTAATTATTGCTAGCTGACATAAATGATAGAGACACACTTCAACCAAGCTGATACAAATAAAGCTGCAAGTGACAAGTGCTGGTTGACAGCCTTCAGTGCTCAGTGGAGGGAAGCAGCTCAGCCTCCAGCACCAGTGAGCAGGTCTGAAGCTTCACACAGCTGAACGTGACTTCAGCTGCTTTACCCCTGTTTACAGATGAAGCGATACCCCCCCCCCCCCCACACACACACACACACACCATCCTATCTTGTCCACCACATAGCAAATGTGTTGATGATGAAATCTACTTGAGAGCACTTGACTGATATTTTCCTTCAAAGAGAACACTGAGTGTTAATAGTAGCCTAACTTGTGTGATGTGAGTAGCATCTAGGTCATTTCCTAGCTTCAGGAGCAACCGTATGCAGGTCACATGATAAGCCTGGGTGGAGAAGGCGGGGAAGGTCTGCAAGTCTTACTTCTTTCTCTCCTCAGGGTCAGCAGGAATGGCCTTGTGGAGAGGAGCCAGCTCCTCCTCATGAGAGATGACAAGCTTGGCGTTCACTTGGACACCAGAGATCCTGAAAGTGGGGCCTTTCACCTTCCCTCGTCTGCCTCCTACATCCAACAGTGACACAACCATGTTACTGACACAGTACCATTTACATTCTGCAGGAAACAGCAAGAACAGAGATAAAAATGGAGGCCAGAAAGTTGAGACCTGACTGATAAGGAAAGGTTGAAGATTAAGGAACGTGTGAACCCAGCAGCAGTCTGGCTGAAGTCACCCCACAAAAAAATTTACCAGGGGGGCGGTGTTACACAAGCATAGACCATTGAGACTTAGAACGTATTCACAATCGATTCACGAGGTTGTTCCCATCATGCATCAGAGGACATTCTGTCTGTTGTAGTTCTGGGCTCAGACAACGCATTTTCCTCTCAACCTGCGGCGTTTGGTTCTATGCTTCCATAAATATATGCAGATCAACTAAACAACTAAATAACTGCTGTCTTAGCATTAGCTCGATTGAAGAGAAGGGATCTGCCACTTTCATGTCATTGATGATGACCAGCATGAACACTTTGGTGTACTCTCTCAGTTGTGGAGGTCCTTGACAGCCTGGAAAACTTAAGTTACACAAAATTTAGATGTTAGCATTAGCTAGTATCATAAGCATCACCATTTCTTTCTTCTATCGAAACATACAATCATCCTTTCTGCTCTGTGTCAGTTGTGGAAGTCCTGGAAACGCTGTAGAGCTTCACAACAGCGTGTCTGTGGTCATAACATGATCCTGTGGGGTATACAACATCCTTGTAGGAGCTCAGAGGATTCAAGCCAGCACTGGTTCGACTGCCATGTTTGATTCAAGACCAGATGTCAGGATTGTCCTGCCTTCAGGGCATCAGTGACGCTGGGAGAATATCAACACTGACTGGCTATCATGACTCAGCATCACACAAACGATACATATATTTTAATTTGTTTACCTTTGCAGAGCCTGCAGCAGTTAGTTCACAAAATGCATTGACTCTACATGTGATTCTCAGAATCCAATAATTTATCAATCAAATTGATTGATTTAGTGGTTTAGATACTGCAAAAACAAAAACGCCAAAAAACACACAACTCTATGAAGTGTAGCTTCTGCTCCAAATATGGTCCAAAACGTGCCGCAAAAACCCAGTTTGCTGAGGCAACAATTCAAACATGGCACACTGGTGAAGCACAACAGCAGCTTGAAGAACTACATATACAGAGACAGATCCATTACTGAAATTGCATCATCACTTAAATGGAATTTTGCCAGCAGGAAACTTCCATTCAGTCAGCAGATGAGATTCAATACTGTGGGATTCATTTGCTTTACAGTTTGACTTAAGCTGCAGCACCTACATTTTCTGCTCGAGCTCCTAATGATTCCCTGTTAAGGGCTACAGCGCTGCTAGTGAAGAGGTTAGCCTGGAGCCTTGACTGCATCAGGTGTGGAACGTGAACGCTGAATGGGAGTGCAGCTGTACACTGCCACGAAAATGTATTTCCATTTCTCACAATGATACAAAACCACAACCAACTCAAAGGCACACAAGTCTGCACAAACCTTTCATCCAAAACTAATAAAATGTTTAGAAATAAGAGCTCCATCAATTGATGTCATTATAAATGGCCGTCATTTCCAGGAGAACCCAGGAGACAGCCCATCATCATGTGACTACAGCAGGTGGACTGTCATGATTCCACTTTAGCTCCATCACTGATTCACGTTTGCTCACCTGAGCTCTTTTCTGGTCCGCAGGGATTCTCTCGTAACGTTCTCACACAGCCATTGTGAACCGTCTCCGCCAAACGTTTCAGGTCATGTTCTGACTTATCAACAAGTTCAGCATCACGAGCAATAGCATCCAACCTGAGGGAAGAAGACAAACATCAAGTCATCGTAACCAACATCATCGTCTAGGGGGCAAAATGTCCTTTTATGACAAACTGTACCAACCACTTAGCACATCCCGTTGGACTGAACACACCAGCATCTACAGAAGATCTACTCACCTTTCCAGTGGTCCTCCGAATTTCTTGTAACTCTTGACAAACCTGTGGGTGGTTAAAAGAGATGAAGGCAGGAAATGTGTGCGAGTCCTTGATAAAATGAATACCGACAAATATCTCATTATTCATCATAGTTCCTCACCTCCGGATCTCAGCATCACTGAAACCCTTGATATTTTCTCGTGGAATAGTTCGAGGCCGACCTCGTTTCTTTGGCCTCTTTCTGTCTGAGTGGGAGTCACTGTCTGACCCAGAGTACCTCCTGTTCCTGCTCTGCCGGCCCTCGCCAGCATTAAAGCTGATCTATTGACACATGCAAAGACGAGTTACCTGGAGGCTCAGATATGCACTTGACTTGCACACTTTTATTTGAGGTCAGACTGAGTACCTGTTTGGCACAATTCCTCATGCGTGGCAGCAGGTAGATTTCCTCCAGCTCCTTCTGTCTTTCCTCCTCCTCCATCCTTCTCCTCTGCTCCTCAGGAATGATGTCATCCCAGCTCCGCTGGCTGCGCTCAGAGTCCATGTCCATTTCCTCTTCCTCCATCATAGAGAAGTTGGCCACCTGCAAAAATCAGAGCACCACATCAACCAAAAACACAACAAAGTTCATGTGTGCTTCAACATTACCAGAGTAGAAAAACACAATTCTGTAGTACTACAACAACTCTGGAATATGTCGCCATCTGACTTGTTTACCTTAAACTGAGACAGCAGTTCCTCTCCAACTGTAGAGGGTCCAGGGTCGTTCTCTCGGGTTTCAGCTCTTTTGAGAATCTCATCAATGTCCATTTCCTACAGAGGAGACAAATTGACCCCATACTCTTCAGAATAAAAATGTGACTGTGAACTACCTTGTTGCTGTTGGGTGGAAACCTTGTTAAAACGTTGTTTTTCTTTTTCATCATTTAATGTCAGTCAATGGGATTTAGAGGTATGTGACCACATCTGCTGTCCCTCTTTTGCCTTGAATCCAGACCCCGGTCTGGTGTGTGTCCTGAAAACATTGGAGCAGCTGGACTGGAGCAGCCTCCAACTCACAACCCCGGAAGCAGATCAGCTCAAACGGCCAGCTCAGGACCACTGCCAGCATGAACCGTCTCAGGCCCATCCCAGCCTCCCTTGGTGAACAGAGCCGTGACAGGCAAGCCCCCTTTGCTGTTCTGGTTAGAATAAAGACTGTCCCCTAACCCTTACACTTGTTTGGGAGGAAATTTACAAGCACCACAGACACTGACACATGGATTGTTTCAGATGTCAGCACACACTCGAAAGCGGAGACAAATAAGGGGAAGGTGGTGGTCCTTTTCTCCAGCCTCCAGGTCACAGGGATGTTTCAATTAGCCGCACTGAGGCAAGTCATGCAAGAGCTGATGAGACGCAGGCTAGCTAGTTCAATCAGCAGGAACACAGCTAGCACAGCTGTGCTAGTGGGAAAACACGCATTTACCAACCAAAGACATTTAAACTCAACTTGAACTCGATTTGGCAAAACTTTATCTGACCATAATTAAAGATGAGATACCTATTTTGGAGCTGCAGCGTTTTTTAAACACACGCTAGTCTTTAAACACACACTAATCTTCCAACACATGCTCCTGAACAACAGCCGATTTGAACACAGAAGGGCGGACCCAACAGTGATGATGTGCAGTAAATGACTTACCTGAGGCTCCTGTTCTTCACCCTCCAGCTCTTTGAAAAGCTCCTCAGCACCAAACTTCAGGATTGCAGACAATTCCTCCTTGTTGAACGGTGCTGAACTGCATGAAAGGAAAAAACAGTCATGAAAGAACACCAATATTTGAGAAGAGTTTACACACTAGAAATACCACACACACCCAGTTACATGTGTTAGGGTGAAAAAGAGCCCTGTAAAAGGACAGGGGGAGCAAATGGAGGCAGGTGGATGAAGCAGCACCCACCTGGAGGGAGCAGTGCCTGTGTGGAGAACAGTTTTCCCTGTGGTGTCCATCCTCTGAATAACAAGATGGTCCAGCACCATCTTCTTCTTTGCTCTCTCAATGATGTCCTCCTCCACAGAGCCCTTTGTCACAAGGCGGTAGATGTTCACCTGCCAGTCCAACACAAACAATACTGAGTCCTGAGGTTGATACAGACGTCTCAAATCCCCCTGGCAACTGTCAAACTTATAATTCACAATACAACAGCATACAACAGAAATAAATCAATAAGTCATGGTACCAATGAAATTACATCATACTAGTTTTCAATGCTGCGAGGCAACAGTGCTAACCACTGAGCCTCTGAGCTGCCAGTGTGTGTACACCCTGGAGTTGAGTCACTCTTCTTTATTTTAGTTGTGTGAGTTTAAAGCAATTTGGTTTTGTCTTAACATGACCCAGTCACCACAAAACAGAGTAAAGAAGAGATGAAGATTCTGTGCAGGAGACAGAAGGACAGCAGGACAAATTCAAACAGCTTACCTGTCTCTTCTGTCCAATTCTGTGGGCTCTGGCCTGGGCTTGCAGATCATTCTGAGGGTTCCAATCCGAGTCAAAGATGACGACTGTGTCAGCCGATGCCAGATTGATTCCCAGCCCACCTGCACGTGTTGACAGCAGGAAACAGAAATCCTAGGACACAGGAGAGGTTCTGTGAATCAGACTTTCCCCAGCTAATTCAAATCCACTTCCTGTGTCTGCAGCAGGTCACTTACCTCTGAGCCCTCAGCATTGAAGTGGTCCAAAGCCTGCTTCCTCATCTCCCCTTTGATGGAGCCATCTAACCGCTGAACAGTTATAAAAGAGATAATGATTTTGATGATGATGTTATTTAAATTTGACCTCCAACACTTCCTGGTTAGCTGGGACAATATTTGAGCAAGTGTGGAGGATATTTGTCTCTGCATGTACCTGGAAGAGGAACTGTCGGCTCCTCAGGTATTCAGCCAGGATATCCAGCATCCTGACCATCTGGGAGAAGATGAGAACTCTGTGGCCTCGCTCCTTCAAACGCACCAGCAGCTTGTCCAGCAGAACCAGCTTCCCACTACTGCGGACCAGTTGCTGTGAGACGAGGGTTGACTGTTAGAGGCCTGTACTGTCAGACACCACTTAGGCAACGCATTGGAATTAACGACAGAACTTTCATTGGGTCGTCATTGAGCCTCTATAAAAACAGACAGGCCTTCCAACACAGACATGCACGTTTCAATGGGACCTTTTACATTAAGCACATTTCAGACAATGAAATTACAGAAAATACATTTGTTGAATGAAGACCATCCTGCAGAAGTTCTTAATATGCGTTAGGAAATTTAAAGGTCCTTGTGGTGCATCGCACAGTACTATCCAATAATGCTTATTTAGCCATTCCTTTAAGTACAGAACACTAGGATTGGATTTGGCCAACAGTGCAAAATGGTGATGTACGCTGCTCAGTGAGGGTGGGGTTTGTGGGGTAGATTAATTAGGTACATGCACATCTATTTCCTTGTAGGAAATCTAATAGGATCCTTGCCACAAGTTGTACTTCAGATCTCCAAACAGATCTGGGATGAAATTTGCTTTCTGAAACCAGGATTTTTTGTGTAATGAAATACGCCCCTCTTCAACATTAGTTGGCCAATACGGAGTTTACACGGAGACCAACTTTCGTTCTTGCCTGTAATGCAGGTAGTATGTCGCACGTGTTTTCTGCCTCTGAGGAAATGCATCAATCAAATCCCAATTGACAAGAACCTGACACACTCCAATGTTGTCAAGAGAGTGTGTCATATTGATCTGTCCATCCGTATTAAAAATGATCAAAAGTGTAAGCATGCAGAAATGTGTTCAATTGTTTTTAGTCCCAACGTGCTGAAATGTCTTCTATCATGAGAGAGTTTGCCGGGACTCTTGGAAGCACGTGGCAGCACAGGAAGAGGAAGTCAACAGACCTGTAAGCTCTCAGCTCTGTTGATGAACTCGTGGTCCTCTGGAGGCTTGATAAGGTAACAGTGGTTACAGCACTTCTTCAACTCCATCATGATGTTGAGGAAGCCTGACGTGCTGCCTTTGGTACCTTTACTCAGAGCCTTGTAGTTCCTGGTCAGGATCCATCTGAACACACACACACACACACACACACACACACACACACACACACACACACACACACACACACACACACACACACACACACACACACACACACACACACACACACACACACACACACACACACACACACACATTACTATCCTCTTACCTATATCACTGACATGAGAGGCAGGGAGTCCACTGGTACACTGCAAGTGTCAACTACAACTTGTGTTTGAATGTAAAAACACGACAATGTGATATGACAGTTAGACTGACCCCCCCTTTACGGCTGAGTCGAGGCAGCAACATGAGGGAGGTTACATTTCAGTAAGGAGCGCTCATCTGCCTCATTAGGGTTTAATAGAAGAAGAACAACCTGCTTCAGAGGTGGGTTGCCTCAGCCAGGTGGACTGGAGCTGCTATGCTCCCACTCAGTCTCACTATGCTCCACTGATGGCAGCGGCAGCCTGAGGTGTAACATCTCCTGTGTTTGGTTTATTATTCAAACAGATTGTCCTCACTTGTAATACTGTTTCTGGATAGCAGTCATTTCCACTCGGAGGATTTGTTCCACTTTGGCAGGTAGAGATTTCTCCACATCCTTCTTGACTCTGCGTAAAAGAAAAGGTTCTAGCTCCTTGTGCAGACTGGTGTAACCTGAGTCTCTTCCTTTTCCATGCTCCTCCTCAAACAGCTCCCACGAGTGAAACCTTGAACAGTAAGACAACAGCATTCATCAGTGGAGGTGTCGCTATTCAGTTAGCTCTTACAGAACATATGACGGCAGTGCACACGTTGTGTGTGTTGTGTTGTGTCAGCATGGTACAAGTGAGGAAGCGAAGGCTACCACTTGTGTGAGAAAAGGGCTTTTACAACTGCGAAAAACAAAATAAATCTAAACTTTGCTCACCACTTCTAGGAATTAATCAACGGGAACTTGTGAGCTCCTGTCTAAAGCTGTACATCTTAACTGACTTAATGATTAATTTATATATTGGAGAATTGATGAGTTTATTTCACTGGAGACAATACAGGAAAGATATGTTCCTGTTCTCTCATGATTGCAACTGCTCAGATTAACCTGGTAACCCCTTGGTAAAGGAAAAGCCCAGAACTGAAAAAAGGTCCTCAAAAGCAAAGACAAAGGGAGGCTGTAGTGCTTCGACAGCCCAGACCTCTCCATCAAACTCCTTTAACACGATGCAGGAACTATCCAACCCTGTACAGTGCAGTGTTGATGTGACGTAAGGCGAGGCAAGTTTATTTGTACAGCACATTTCAGCAACAGGGCAATTCAAAGTGCTTTACATAAAACAAACATAAAAAGACATTGAACATAATTAGAGAAAGTAAAGACAGAGAAAGACATTCAACACGTACTTCTCAGGCATGATGAAGTGCAGCAGGGACCAGAGCTCTTTGAGGGAGTTCTGCAGTGGTGTTCCTGTGATCAGCAGCCTGTGATTGGACTTGAACTCAATCATTGTCTTGTAGAGGAGAGAGTCGTCGTTCTTCAATCGGTGCGCCTCATCCACACCAATGAAGGCCCAGTTAACGCTGCCCAGAAATGACTGGAGACACAAAAGTGTGTTTCAGGTTTACACACACCAACATCAGACTGCACAGCTTCAGGACTGTAGCAATACTGCTGTGTCATATGTGGAGCCGAAAGGACTTGAATCACAATCAACTGCAAGGACATGAAGCCGCTGACCTTGTCTTTAAGAAGAATCTCATAAGTTGTGAGGAGGATGTTGAATTTCAGCCTCTTGTTCAGGACGTGCATCCACTCGTGTGTCCTGATCTGTAAAAACAAAGAACAGGTGAGCTCAGACATGTGGAGACGTGGACAGCCAGGGAAGTGTCCGTCCAGCTGACATACGAGGTGGTGTCTCAGGATTCAGGAGAAGACTTTGACTGAACACAGTAAATGTTTCATGTTAACAACAAGAGCTGAATAATAACCATGTGCATGGAAATCAGAAAATAGTCAAAGCTGACAAAGGAATCTTATCCACTTTTTAACTTTGGTATCTCTGATGTCTTTGAGAGGGACACTGAAGGCCTTGTGAAGTGTGAGGCTCGTCTCCAGGAAGAACTTTTTATGTCAAGATGAATCTTCCAAATGTCCCTTTCACAGATACTGTGTGTGTTTTCCTGCATATTAATATTATGACACATCACACTGAAGTTGTTTCCTGCAATTTTATTGGGCAACACTCACAGGAAGTTGCATAACTTCTTGTGATAGTTGTGCTCACATTGTCAGGTAAGCGCAAAGTTTCTCTTTAATTTGTGCCACTCAGATTAATTGTATATAATAACAGTTGTTATATTGCTCATGTTAAAATGATGAATATGGGCAGTCACATTTATTGCTCGGGATGGGTACAGAATTGTACTAACATGCTCAGCACACACCAGTGAAAACTAGAATACAGGTTTCAGTGGTTCTGTTGGGTACCACCTAATAAATCAAAGCCAAAGATGCTGAACCTTCCCTGTGCTGCCCCCTAGAGCCCCCAAATAGTTATTACAGGCAACAGAAGCATTCTCTCATGTGGGGACACCTGTACCTATCATTCACATGGTGCCCTCTGATAGCAGCAGGTAATACTTGGCTCATCATCAGCTCAGCTACAAGCTACTGCCCAAAACACAGCAAAATGCCTCTAGAAAAGAAATGTTAAGTGTGGTGTTATTTTAGCAGGACCGCAAAAAGTCCTCAAAGTGTTGGAAAACATTTGTCTTATCACACAAAAAAACAGACAAAAAGAAAAGATGCTTTGAATCAGATTTAGCTACAAGCCCTTTACTTCAATTCATCAGACCGAGAATTTATAGTGACACGCACACGCGCTTGAGTAGATAACCGATCTTTAAGTATCGACTGAGTACCAGTACCAGAATAAACTTGGACGGTAGGAAGCCCTCCTTCATCACTGCTATCTGCATGTAGTGGAAATGCTGATGACGATGAAAGTTTATTAATTAAGCTGTGTGGATGTGGGCTGATGCGCAGGCCCAGATTTTACTGTGAGCATAACAAATTACCATGTTCCTGCTGCTGATGTCTCCCAGGTAGACCACGATGTTCATCTGAGGGGCCCAGAGCTGGATTTCTCTCTGCCAGGAGGTCAGCGTGGACAGAGGAACCACCAGCAGGAAGGGCCCATACAGCTGGTGCTCATGAAACAGGTAGTTGAGGAAGCAGATGGTCTGGATGGTCTTCCCTAAACCCATCTCATCAGCAAGGATGCAGCTGTTGCCTCTTTGAAGTAAGAGAGCAAAACAGAGAAGTTGAGATTGCTGGTCTGGTTCCAGAGGGTTGATGGTTCAATTCCCTGGATCAGCAGGAAAAATGTATGGGTGTTTAAATTTTTTTTAAAAAGTGGGACGAGATCGAGTTCCCGTTTTAATTCTGAGTTTAACCAAAATCCATCCATCTATCTATCTATCTATCTATCTATCTATCTATCTATCTATCCATCCATCCATCCATCCACCCATCCATCCATCCATCTCTATCCATCTATCTATCTATCTACCTATCCATCCATCCATCCATCTATCTATCCATCTATCTCTATCTCTATCCATCTACCTATCTATCTATCTATCTATCTACCTATCCATCTATCTATCTATCTATCCATCTCTCTATCCATCTATCTATCTACCTATCATCCATCTATCTATCTATCATCTATCTATCTATCCATCTATCATCTATCTATCTCTCTATCCATCTATCTATCATCTATCTACCTATCTATCTGTCATCTATCTATCTATCTATCATCTATCAATCTATCCATCCATCTATCAATCTATCTATCCATCTATCATCTATCTATCCATCCATCCATCTATCTATCCATCTATCTCTCTATCCATCTATCTATCTACCATCAATCTATCTCTCTATCCATCTATCTATCCATCTATCATCTATCTATCTATCTATCATCTATCTATCTATCTATCCATCTATCAATCCATCTATCATCCATCTATCTATCCATCCATCCATCCATCCATCTATCTATCTATCCATCCATCCATCTCTATCTCTATCCATCTACCTATCCATCTATCTATCTATCTATCTATCTATCTATCTACCTATCCATCTATCTATCTCTCTATCCATCTATCTATCTATCCATCTATCTACCTATCATCCATCTATCTATCTATCATCTATCTATCTATCCATCTATCATCTATCTATCTCTCTATCCATCTATCTATCTATCATCCATCTATCTATCTATCATCTATCAATCTATCCATCCATCTATCAATCTATCTATCCATCTATCATCTATCTATCCATCCATCCATCTATCTCTCTATCCATCTATCTCTCTATCCATCTATCTATCTACTATCAATCTATCTCTCTATCCATCTATCTATCCATCTATCTGTCATCTATCTATCTATCTATCATCCATCTATCTATCATCCATCTATCTATCATCCATCTATCTATCTATCTATCCATCTATCATCCATCTATCATCCATCTATCTATCCATCCATCTATCAATCTATCTATCCATCCATCCATCTATCCATCCATCCATCCATCTATCCGTCTATCATCTATCTATCTATCCATCTATCATTCTGTCTATCTATCTATCTATCATCCATCTATCTATCCATCCATCCATCCATCTATCCATCTATCAATCTGTCTATCTATCTATCCATCTATCTATCTCTCTATCCATCCATCCATCTATCTATCCATCTATCTATCTATCAATCTGTCTATCATCTCTCTATCTATCCATCTCTCTATCTATCCATCTCTCTATCTATCTATCTGTCTATCTATCCATCTATCTCTCTATCCATCTATCTATCTCTCTATCCATCTATCTATCTATCTCTCTATCCATCTATCTATCAATCCATCTATCATCTATCTATCCATCTATCATCTATCTATCTATCCATCTATCTATCTACCCATCTATCTATCTACCCATCTATCTATCTATCCATCTATCTATCATCCATCATCCATCTATCATCTATCCATCTATCTATCCATCTATCCTCTATCTATCATCCATCTATCTATCCATTTATCTATCTATCCATCTATCATCTATCTATCCATCTATCATCTATCTATCAATCTATCTATCTATCTATCATCTATCCATCTCTCTATCTATCCACCCATCCATCCATCTATATATATAGATAGAGGGGGGGGTGGCAAGGCTCAGGAGGTCGAGCTAATAATTTAAGAGCTGCTGAGTTGATCCCAGTTTCCCCCTTAAGCTTGAGAATGAACTCCTAAATGCTTCTGATGAGCAGGTTAGCATGGCAGCTTCCACCATCTGTCTGAATGGGAGAATGAAGAACACAGTCTGATATTACAGATATTCTAAGTTCCACTACTGTTGGAGTTGGGAGTGTTGGCTACTGCTGTAGTTCTCCCTCAGCTCCCAGTAGAACGTAGGACAGTGTAGGGTTGTGAAGGATTGTTAGGTTCATACTTGCACCAGGAGTGGGCCATCCAGTTCAAGCTGTCCAGTTGGTAGTCTCGTAGCTCCAGCCCATCACCTCCAATGTAGACTGGCTGCTTCTTCATTGGCACAAACCTGGGTCTCTGTTTCAGCACCTAAGACAAACACAGCAGCTGCTGAGGTGGATCTCTAACAAGCGCGTCCCCACACACAGATATTAAGGAGAACCATTATAATCTGTAAGCTCCAACCTGACAAAAAGCAGTAACTTGATGATTTACACTAAAATGTAGGTGAAAAAGGGTTCATGTTTGGTTGCACTCGCGTCATCATGATAACAAAATTCATGTTTTGACACAAATGTAAATTTCAATATTTTTTTCCTTTAAAAACAACAACCTGGAAACACTCAAATGTCAGTATTGTCATCCGTTTTAAAACTACAACCTTTGGAACAATGACAAGAATAAATAAATTACAAGCATTCTGGAGCATCAAAATATTAGACAGCTTTTATTGTCAAAGTCGTATTGCACTCAAAAAGATTTGACGACACTGATCATAAAGCTCAGGAGTTTATGGTTATGTCACATGTAGGCTAATGGTTAACAACAACTAAAACAAAAGAGTTCCAAGGCTGTCTGCAATATACATGTCACTGTAAAATCATGTTTGTGCCTTCGCTATAGAGGTGTGTCAATTCATTTCTGCTTCCAGATTTTTCAGCCCCTTCAAGAAAAACTCTTCAGATGTTGACAGTTAACACAAGTTGGCAAAATGAAATTCAAGAAGCAGCATTTGTGTAAAGGTGAGCCGCTTGCATCCCTTAGTGTTCCTCATGTTAGTGTTGGACTCGCTACATTCCTACTTTAAGGGAAATTTGCTGCATGTCTGACAGGCAGCGGTAGTGAAGTACCTTGCAGTCCCTGGATGGAATGGTCTTGGATTGGTTTCTGCACATGTAGTCATCGATGCATTTCTGGAACTTCTTGGCGATCAGTGCTCCATCTTCCCAGCTACACTCAGAGTATGGTAATCCCTGCCACTTGCACAGGTAGTCTGGATAACCAGCTGCTGACTTCTGGTTTGAATGACCTGCTCAAAGAAATTCAAAGAACCGTTCAGTCAAATAAAGCCAATGGCAACAACATACCCAGAGTTAACAGCATCAGACAGTAAAACAAGAGAGCACACCTATGATTCTCTCCACTAGCTGGTACTGAGAGTGCAGGTCATCGATGAGTTCTTCCTGGCAGTTAAAATACTCGATGTCCTCTGGTGATGCAGCTTTTAACCTGGGGAGAGAGAGACACACACACACACACACACACACACACACACACACAATTTCTTATCTGGGTCCATTCTACAGGTTTTCTGAGGATGCTAAATATAATTAACATCTTTTTTTTCAGCCTTAGAATTAGTAGGTTTGTGAAGTTCTGAAAAAATTCAAACAGCTGCATTAGTCCGCCAGTTGTGGCCAGTGTAGGGGAGAGAGCTCCCCAGGGTGCCTCAACAACATCAAGGACTGCCACCAACCATCTCCAGGGCCCAACCAGGTGTTATACCTGGTGCATATTTGCCTCACACTGGGGTAAAACACCCCCAGATCCCCACCATCAGACATCTGTTTGACTGGGAATGAATGCAATCTTCATTCATTCTCAGGCTTTGCGACCCTGCAATAGTTGAAGTTATTCATGGGCTCCAGGTCTGAAACACACATGCAGAGAGGATGCGCCTCTTTTAAGGCTTTCCAGCATGATGCTCCAGTCCAGTGGTGGGGAGAAAACCATCCAGTGGTACAAGACTACAGGCGCTATAATGATCTACCTCTCTAAGGACATGGACCCGCTACATACAGCTGATGGAGATGCTTTGGACCGTCGGCCAGAATACTGGATTCAAGGTATGTCCTACACGTACGAACATCATTTATAATCATAATTGAGATGGGGCTAATTTTTATTCAAATTACAATGTGACATTTGCTAAAGGCAGATTGTGTCAACATAAAGTATTGATCCCCACAAGAACCCCACCAGCATCATTTCATTATGGTTTTCAATAAAAAGGTGGAAAAAAGGCACAAGACGAATGAATCATTTCGTAAAATCAGCCAAAGTTATCGCAATCTAAAATCTGTTTTTACAAGTATCTTTTGGTCCAAAATCCCAGGTTCAATTTAATGATCTAGAACTGGATGTCTACCTGAAAATGTATCAAAAACAAGCCATTACAAACAATATCCTCAAATAATTCACGTGATCCCCACGCCAAGGCGCAGTGGTACAGCAGCATCAACCACCAAAACCAGTTCGGTGATAATCTGACAATACTGTGATAAACATGTTTGGTGACACACTACTTTTGAACACCAAAGCAAAGGTTGAACCTAAACAGCTTTGACTGGTGGGGATGGTTCAACAGCACTGTTGTACTTCCATTGACACATGCTGCCGCGCTTGGTTCCTTATGCGCCACGTCTGTCAATGTTTAGTTGAGCATACATGGGAATTCAGGCAAGTGGACCAGACTGGATTATATCCATAAATATAACCAGTGATTTGGGCTGATCCTGCAAGAAAGTGTCAAATAAGCCCATCCCTAACAAGGGAATTTTTTTTGCCATGTGCTGCCACAATGGTCACACTGAAGAAATGAGGTTCATGTTTCCAGTGCTCAAGAAACACCAGAGACAAGTATGATTCAAATTGACCGACGAAGGTGGCCCAAGACCTCCTGGGTCACACAGGGCTTCAGGGAGCTGAAGACATTTTTAGTGTCATAAAAAGGGTTCCATGTAGCTTGACAGTTATCATAGTGACTCAAACTGCCAGTCAAACTGGACACAGAGTCCCCCAAAACACATTCGGCTACATCAGTTGGTTTATTTGTGTTCAAATCAGCACAATCACTCAACCAACTGGCAGTAATGGCAAGTTAGAGGCTAGGACTTTTAGGTATGTTGAGGTCATGGAGGCCCTGGGAGGACTGCTGATCTCAGGGCTTCAGGCCAGGTACAGGAACATTTGTGCACCGAAATCCAATGAAACTATTAAGCTTTTCTGGCGTAACACTTGTTAAAATAGGACGACATAAGAATGTGTTCTCTTGTGAATTTAACCGATTTTCCCTTTTAATTTGTCAAACGTGGAACATGTGGAATGTAAATCTGAGGCTATGAGACATTTTAGTGAGCCTACATAGGGAAAGTTTCTCATAACAGGTCAAAGATGAATATTTGATGACATTTTAGCTTTTACATATTTTTCAAATACAGACAGTATCACACCCCAAACCACTTCAGAAACTCTCAAACCAATGATCTAATAAATGTGAATGGATCCTAACAGTGAACTGCTTCCTCTCCTCCTCAGTAGCCGTAACCTGAGGCTGAAGTTTACATCGATTAAGAACATCACGTCACTTGTCTTCCAACTTGCCAAAGCCCCTTCTATAGTTGGTCTCTAAATACCACCATAGACTTAATGTTGTAAAACGACTTAATGTTGTAAACTAGTCTACAATTTTGAGAAGCCATTAAAGCACAAAGACAAGCTTCGTAGTGCTTTTACAACATAGGAACTGTGGCTTCAGCTGTCTCACAGGACCCGGGTGGTCAGTTGAACACTGGGAAGCTCTGCTGGTAAACACCAAGGCAATCATCTTTTTATATAAAGATTAAAGCTCCAGTTCTCACCATTTCTTTTTTTCCTGTTCCTTCTTCTTAAAATTGTCCAGCTTCTTCATACCCTTGACGTTCTGTAATTTGAGAGTCTCCTCTGTCTCCCAGGTGTTGTGGATGTGGGCCCAGTTCTTCCACTTTATCAAGTACTGGACCTCACCAGCCTCTTTGTTGGGATTGAAGTTAGCATTGGGGTCCCCATCTGCTTCTACTGCATATACAGTGGTCACACTTCCTGTCGCTGTTGGGAAAAAACAAAGGTATACTGTGTATCACCTATGATGCAAAGGAAGAACAAGTCCCAGGGGCATCTCCAGACTCTCCTTAAAAATAAATCCAAAGACCCCCCCCCCCCCCCCCCCACCTGTTGCATGTCACAAACCTTAATGCCAACTCCGAGGCTTTATATTTGAACCAGTATGGAAGATAGCATGGAAGTCATTCCTTACCTCTTTTCCTTCCTACCCTGCTGTCCATCACTCTCTCCAGTGTTTCAAACTCATCCTCCTCAGGCTGCGGGACATCTTCACCAAGAACCTCCACGAGGTCGTCCGAGTCCGTTTTCAGCTCCTCGTCCTCTTTATAGCTGATGTTGACTGTGGCCTGCCGCCGTGGTCCAGCAGAGATGGCCTTCTTATAGTTGTCATCCTCATCCTCCGAGGATGAACATTTTGGAGGTTTCTTCCTCTGAGAGCTGCTCTTCTTGCCATTACGAAAGTTCATCCTGACACAAAGGTGAGACAGTGACACAAGCACATAATTAAATTCTGTACACGAGCACTAGCCAGTAAACCACTGAGAAGAATGGTGTCATAGCACCACGTACCTGACTAGCCATAACGAGAAACCATCTACTCACTTAGTTGGAGGCTTTTTGCTCTTGATTTTGTGACTTGGCTCATAGTCAGACGCTGTTTCTTCACTGTTGTTCTCTGCTGAGGAGTCTGATCTGGAGCCACTCCCAGATCCCGATCCAGAGTCTGAGGAGCCAGAATTTCTTCTCCTTTTGGATCCACTTGATGAGTCAGATTCATCACTACTTGAAGAGTCCTGGGGAAAATTTGTTATCATGAATAAATAGACATTCATACCAATAAAGCAGATGGAGTGAACTGAGTGCCTATTCATGGTGCACATACAATTAAAGACGTCACATTAAACACAGCTGCCAGTGAAACAAACCTCATCAGATCCACTATTGGAGGAACTTTGTCTCTGCTGTTGCTGCTGCTGCTGCTGCTGGAGCTGCTGTTTCCTGAGCATAGCAGATCTTTGCACTGCTAGGATGCTTGGGTTAGACTTCCAGAACTGTAATAAGCCAACAGAGTGTAAAGTTAGCCAAAATATGCATGTTCAGAAGCTTTGACATGACAATGGTTGGCAGATGTGGTACACATCCTGAAAAATGAGGGTCTAAAAGTGACTATGCAACCAGTAAATGGTGCCTTGTTTCAAACATTGCCTGCCAGCTGAGCTCCAAGTAAAAAACATGGATTACATGAGAGACGTTGTATGGGTGATACATCCAGTCAAACAAGGTGTGGATGTGAAACAGGTATGACTGTTCTGACCGCCAGAGCCTGGACTGGTCAACTACACCAACAACAGGCTGAGACCGCAGTGTTGCTAAATGCTACCGTGATTTGTGGCAGCCCATCACTAGAACAATATTAATTTTAATTAATTCGCTTTAAGGGTCAAGTCTCATTTCTCTGCAGAGATCCACGGAGCACAGAATCTCTCATCACAGCCATCATCCTGTGGTTCAGACCGTGATATATATTTCAAGTTATCCCTGTCAGCCCTAATTCACATTTCATTTTCTTGACTGAATTATTTTGTCCACACATCAAATCTTATCAACAAATAAGAGCAAAGATCGATAACATCACGGTACCTCAGCTCTGTCAATATTTGACTTATTTAGCGGTTCAATCTTCTCCTTGGCTTTTTCTGTGTCCGAATCTGACTGGCTGCCAGAGTCCGAGCCACTTCCTGAGTCACTGCTCCCTGACTGGCTGCTGCTGCTGGAGCTGGAGCTGGAACTGGAACCAGAGCCAGATGCAGATCCTGATCCAGACCCGGATTCATCATCAGAATTACTGTCATATTGAAAGAGGAGATGAAGACACATACATTTGGGGTTTAGTACTGAACAATCAATCATAGCTGCCATCAGTATGATAAACTAGACTCAAACATTTTACCGGTGTGTCAACCAAATATATTCTTGCCTTTTAATACCAAACTTTGCTGAGCACAAATCAATCTCCAACACTGGTGATATTCTGGCCTTGTTCACAGATGGAAAACGCTTTCAGACATTCGTGCTCATAGCCTTTTCATTTAGCAACGGAAACAGTCATTCACGTCACACATTTCCAGCAGAAAAATTAATATGAATAAAATAGTCTCTTAATACGATGTGTTCATTACACCAACACCATACATACGTATTTGAGTTGGATTACTGAGGGCTACATCTACGGGTGCAAAACCCCTGAAACTGAGGCTCAACCTGTGATAGAAAGGTTCACAGTCCCAAGTCATTGTCCCATCTTCCATGTCACTAACCCAAACTATGGGTGCATGTGTAGCGGAAAGAGGCTTCAAGTTTCCCCTACTATCATCCCAGCAATGCGCTCAGTAGACCAAACACACTTAAAGTGACTTCACTGCAGGGATGGAGCTCATTTCTGAAATGTTTAATTAGAATTCCAACATCAGATTGATATCAGAGCTGTGGATGTTACATTCATTCTGTACATGTACTGCAAAATGATGTGGGTCCTAGTTTATACCTTTTTTTTTTAACTCGTCTGTGTCATTTGTCATAACACACGTGCGCACGGTAATTACAGCAGCCAGGCAGTTACAGCTGACTTCTTTGAGGTCACACAGCCCCAGTGGTCTGCTGCTGCCACAGATGGTTGATCTGCTGAACTAAGCTGCTCAGCCTCCTTCTGTTTTATCATTTGGACTGTTACAGAACTGTTTGCTCTGTGTGTCTATCTGGTAAAAGTTGATGAAACATAAGAATATTATTTCATTTTCCACCTCTATTCACAAAGTTTTAAAAAATGTATCTCTCAGATCGTAATTAAAGATCGTTTATCAGGATCATGAGATTTCTCACACACAAACTTGACAACAGTTGTGGCGATAACGCTGAGACACAGTTGTACTTTAACTGCACAAAGTGAAATATTTCAATGCAAACAAACTAAACCGGAGATGGCAGCATTCCAAACACAAACACAGGACAGGGGTATAAAGAATAGACGTGGGTCAGACCCAGTTCCTGACCCACACATGATCAGTAGTATTAGCCAGCATGGTTATGTTCCTTAATCAGTTAGTTGATTTACCTTGATTCTCCACTGCTGTTGCTGACACTTTCATCTTCACTGCGTCCAGCCATGTCGAAGTCTAAAAAGTAGACTTCTCCCAGACCGCCTTTAAAATTATGTTCAACGTGGTTAAACTGTTAAGACAGGATACACATTAACAAAATGAGGAATACAGCCTGGACAATGTCAGACATATGTCGTCTCTGGAGCAGTCATATCGCAGTCTATTAATGGGGGGCCTCGATAAAAGTCACATCCACTGAACTTAAAAGCACATGTAGGGGCAAATTATAATGATTCAGATATAAAACACATAAGCACCGTACAGGCGTTCAGGATCAGTTCGCCTGAGCAAGTGCACAGCCCTTGAAAAGCCGTTAATATAGTGTCTCCGGATTAAAATTCAGTTAATGAAACACTGGTGTGATGCTTCAACTCTGAGGGGACTTGGCTGTTTTTGTAGCTCATCAAAACATCCAATAGTGTGAGCGTTAAAACCAGAGCAGGTAGACGTGAGCGGATGTATGTAGCTCCATGTAAGAATCCCGCTAGGCCTAGAAGGCCTGCGCAGCGGCGGCATGTTTTCACCGCCACACAAAGCTCCGGAGGCCTCGACACTTAGCAGTCCCGTCAAACAGAACCAAATCCAGAACTCTTTAGGACCAGCGGTCTTTTTGTCGACGATTACGGTTACATTAAAAGTTATCATGTGATAACAAATTAGCTTGTAGCTAACTAGCTACTACCGGCTAACGCCAGTGCGGGCTGTTGGCGGGGTAACTTAGCTGTAATGTATGCAAACACAGCCAACGCGCCAGCCGCCGTTTCACCTCCAGATCCACACGGAGAACAACGTCCCATAACAGCTTCCCTCGAAATACTACCGTCTGCAGCTTTAACACGTTACCGGCGTCTTCACGAGAAGGTTAATTACAGTATTACACCGGTCAACGTGTGTTTTGCTAGCTCTTATGTGTTATGATGCTACTGTTATGATACCCTGGGTTCGTAAATCGTAGAACTGGTAGGACAATAAAATTC
This sequence comes from Aulostomus chinensis, assembly GCF_037954235.1. NCBI lineage: Eukaryota > Metazoa > Chordata > Actinopteri > Syngnathiformes > Aulostomidae > Aulostomus > Aulostomus chinensis. The sequence goes on along the minus strand of NC_141338.1, from coordinate 21,423,868 downwards.
ACCAGTTAGCATTAAAACGCCACACGAACAGTAATGATTTAGGCAAAAAGAATATAGTATAGTGGGGCAACTTTCGATATTGGGTCAGTGTGTGCTAACAAATGGTGAGGTGCGACGGATGCTAGTCTTATTGAGGTTGTCAAGTAAAGTAGTGATGGCTAATGTAGCGAAGCACGAGGCTAGCACTGAGGCTAACATAATGACTAAACTTCGAGCCGGCCCTTGGCTGGGAGATTCATGTTCCAGACGGCGTTTGACTATCAGAGATTCATTATGCAAATGTACCCCCAGGCAGTGGACCACGGGAGAGTGCTCAACACACGTAGTATTCATTACCAAACCCACAAATACAAATTAGCCAACATAACTTCAGACTCTTCCATCTTGTTTTCATTCGCCGCTCACTTCTCGCGGCTTTTAACACATCAACATGTACCGTACGCTCACTTTCTCACTAAACAAGATAAGTCATACCACGCTGGATGTTGCCCGATCATATGTTACGTTGCACGAGCGACTCACAATAAATGAGTGTCTTAAGTCTGCCTTACCAGTCCAGAGGTCCTTTGTTTTTGTAGTAAAGTTAGTGAACTAGCAGCTACGGGCAGCTAGCGCGATCGTCCGTTAGCTAGCTAGCTCTCTCCCAGCAGGGAGAGCAACCCAGAACGACACAGTTCCGTAGAGCCGGTGAAATGTTAGTTCTCAGTCAGAAAAATCAAGTGACTCCCGTATTCCGTTGAGATGTAAGTAAATTCGAGTGCTCGTAGGTCAGTTGCGGTTGTGGAAAGCTGGCATTTCAATCCACGGTCCTCCGACAACCGGCCTCCGCCATGACGCCGTAGGGTTCACTTCACCAGGAAACCCCGGACAGTGACGTAACGACTCATCACAGCGACAGTGGCCAACATCTGGAGGTGGCTTCACCTCAACAAATGTGGCTGGCTTGGATGGCTGTTAGTAGTTTACAGCTGTGAGATGTGGAGCCCCTTTCCTCTGAAGACTCAGACCAGACAAAGACAGATCCCGTCTAACAGAATATCACCTTCACAAAACTCCAAATCCCAAGAAACCCTGGCTGATGCTCACCGGCCCGCAGACGGCTGGAGTTCCTCTAAGCCGACCGCTGACACCGAGGAAACCTACAGCAGGCCCACCAACATGGGCGCATCGTCCATCCGCGTAGAAATGAGCCTGTGGGACGGGACCAGGAGAGCTATTAAACTCCGAGTTGGACCATCCACTGTGAGTTGGTTGTAACCGCAGACGGAAACTCTTGAGTTTTCGGTTCCAGAACAGCTGGTTCGAGTTCAGATAATAAACTCAGATGAGCTTTACTCTGAGTTGAGCGCGTGCAACACCACTATAAAAAGAAAATAGTGCCTCGATACTACAAGTCACCATGGCAACCGCTATAAAAAAACAACAGGGATACTTTACCTCTGGAATCAGAAACCTGAGTATCAGCGTATTTTCAGGGGAATAGCAGTAGCAAGGGATCGAGACAAAGTTGTGTGTGAGAACTTTGAATTCATCTGTTCTTCTGATATTTGACCACACTTATAAATGAGTGAAAGGCATTGAAGCTAAAAATGTATTTTCATTTAAATGCATTCGCGCGGGTGAAAAGTGTACAAGTGAGCATCCTAAAATGAAATATAAGATATGAAGAAAGTAGGCTAACACAGATACAGACACTTATAATTACTAAAAGATTTAATACAGGTCAGGTCGCCCCCACTTCATGTGACGGACGGGCACGTATATAAAAAAATGCATTTATATAAACTAGTAAGTGAGGCAGCTCAAGTCACTCCTCTTTTACAGGTTTGCATGATCTCCCTTTCCGTGCCGGCCTCTGGTCACACTGGGCCTGGCACGTTAGTGTCGTACGCAATGCCAGCGCTTCCCGAGTGACACACACACACACACACACACACACACACACACACACACACACACACACACACACACACACACACACCTCCTCCAGAAGTAATGAAAGCAATGTTAGGCAGTGATGACACAGAGACAAGCACTTATGTAATATATCATATTTAAAGATAGCATATACAATTAAATGTGGCTATGGAGCTAAGTCATAAAGTTGAAAATAATAAGTTATTTCGTCCACAGCCTGGTCATTTCTCCCACTGAGGAGTGAGCGCCAGCGACCCCCCGTAGACTCACATGCAGCAGCAGCACCATCTAGTGGTGGGTGGCTTGTTTCACACCATTGACATCCGCCCATCGTCCTTCCGCCTACCTGACCACATTTAAGGCTCGGACACGCGGCCTGGACTGAATTAAGCCCCCCCCCCCTTTCTTTCAATGTTGTTGAATTGATTTTGCTGTCAACATCAGCAACTATCACACGCACAGAGTGTATTGGTGTCTGTGGACCAATCAGAATGCGGGGATTGACGGAACGGAAGCGCATCTCCTCTGCGTCTAGAAGCAGTGTGATGCTGATGGATGAGCGTACCAGTCCAAGCACACAACCGTGCCGGATAAATGAGAGCTGCGGGGTTGCGTCAATGATGGGCTGACTATCACGGAGTCTGCGCTGATGCTGGTGAGTAAGCGGCTGATAGCAGCCGACGATGTTCTCCGAGGAGTGAACTGCTCATCCACCAGATGTCAGTCTTTTAGCAGTAAGACGAGCTCAGTTGGTCCTGGACTGATGCAGCGCCCAGAGGTTGGAGCTGCGTCCGACGCTGCTGGTGCTGATGCTGGTGCGAGTGGTGCATGTGCTGGTGTTGGTGGTCTGGTGCTGGCGCTGGCGCTCCCTGACTGATCTCCAGGCTGCAGCCAAACGCCAAGGCTGGAATATAGATACCCCTGCCCTGGCTGACCATGTTAAAGGAGTAGGTCATGAATAGAAGCTGAGTGCAGTGGTCACTCATGTCAGGACTTCCAGGGGCCAGAGGTCACAGGCCGCCCTCTGTGGCTTTGGGGTGTGAGCTGTGTGTCCAGGTCTACAGTAAAGCCTGCCGGAGGTGTCAGTTGTGTCCGTCACATCCATCCACATGTCTATGCTGGGCTGGTTGTCATCTCATCATCTTCGGTGGAAGGGTGCAAGAGCATCGCTCGCGCACAGTTCAGCATATACCAAACAACTGCTCTGCATTCTGTAAGCACAGCACTGTGCCTGTCACAGTGACCTTGACCTTTGACCATCAAAATCTGATCCTCCAGTCCCAGAGGACATATGTGCCAAATCTGAAGAAATCCGCTCATGTTCGCCGACAGACCATGTGAACAAGTATGGGACAGTTGGACAGCCTGGACCGGTGCTGTCTCCAGGCTGTGGTTAGTGTGGATCACGAGTGTGTGAAACACTGAAGTCATGGTTGGCAGGGTTGTAACCAACACTTTCAAATCAAAGGTAAAAATGGTATTTAAAGAGATTATCAGCTGTGTGGCTCGTTCGTCTACAGTGTTCTGAGACTTGTGAGTGTGGTGGTTGATGTCTCCCTCACGTGTTCCACTTTATACATACTGCAGGCAGATCAGTGGCAGCAGCCCATCCTCACCCTGGCGCTGCTTGGTTGTTAGTCTGTTGTTGGTCCACAAGATGGCGCTGTGAGCACATTGTGCTAGACGGGGATAGCGTGGCTTTTCAGTAAATGAAGGGCCGCTGACTGATCACTGCTTCCACTTGAAACCATGTCCGAGTGTCCTTGAAGAAGATGGAGCGGGTTGGCACTTTGCATGCCTTCACTTTCAGGGTGCACACGTGTGTGTGTGTGTGTGTGTGTGTGTGTGTGTGTGTGTGTGTGTGTGTTGTCTTGTTTGTGTGAATGCGGCAACTACATTTTAAAGCAAAGTGACTACTTCTCAAGTAGAACGTGGCAATGTGAATACCGTCCATTTACCAGGTATTATGGCTTCATATCATCTCTTGTGTTCATTTGCACCAAAGACTGAGGGTGTGACCGGCCTGCAGGCCGAAACACAGCGCTCATGTTTCACATCAGCTGCTCTCTTTCTAGAGAGATGGACTTTCAGAAAAGAGCCACGGGAGGAAGTGAAGATGGTTCAGTTCCTGCATGCAGAAGTCGAGCAGTCTGACAAAGTTACCGTGAGGTGACAGTTCAGAGACCGCAGGGGTACGGTGGACAACTCGCCGACAGTTTCCACTCCTGTGAGCTCCACATCCAAAAATTTTTCAGCCAGCTCAAGTCCCCGCAGTCGCTTGAAATGTCACAGCGTTGCTCAATCTGTGTGTGTGTGTGTGTGTGTGTGCATGTATGTGTGTGTGTATGCATGTATGTGTGTGTATGTGTTTGCATGTATGTGTGTGCATGTATGTGCGTGTATGTGTGTGCATGTATGTGTGTGTATGTGTTTGCATGTATGTGTGTGCATGTATGTGCGTGTATGTGTTTGCATGTATGTGTGTATGTGTTTGCATGTATGTGTGTGCATGTATGTGCGTGTATGTGTGTGCATGTATGTGCATGTATGTGTGTGCATGTGTTTGCATGTATGTGTGTGCTTGTATGTGCGTGTATGTGTTTGCATGTATGTGCGTGTATGTGTGTGCATGTGTTTGCATGTATGTGTGTGCATGTATGTGCGTGTATGTGTTTGCATGTATGTGCGTGTATGTGTTTGCATGTATGTGTGTGCATGTATGTGCGTGTATGTGTTTGCATGTATGTGTGTGCATGTATGTGCGTGTATGTGTTTGCACGTATGTGTGTACAAACACGCCTGACAGCTCTTCTGCTCTTGCTTGAGTGTGAGTGGGATCAAGACCACAACACTTTCCGTTTAGAGGACAACATGAGAATTGAGGAAGTTAAACAAAAGGCAAACCATGATTTGCTTTGCGGTCTGCATAAGCAAATTCATATGAGGGACAAGACATAGATTCTCAAAGGACCATATATGTATACATATACATACACACATTCTGTGTGTGTGTGTGGAGAGAGAGAGAGATGGACATACATTCCAGGTCTTTGATAATTGTCCTGTAATGACCATGTTTTATGTGGAGTTTGGACTGCAGATGTAAATATGAGGGGAAAGTGTGATCAGGTATGGTTTTGTACACTTAGACGCAGTGTAGGTCATCAGGACCTGAACGTTTACCAACCACCACATACAGAGTGAGTACAGTGAGGCGCTGCAGGCGTGTCAACTCCCTTGGTAACTTAGTCTTCACTCCTGAGTGCGTACGGATGATGCGTTTGTGACCTGTCACCATCATTGCTTTGCTTCCAAGTGTCTCCAACTGTAAACCCAATGTGGATCCAAACCTAAACACTCCAACCAACTTTAACTGAAGAAGTGTGAAACCCAATGAAGTCTGCCAGCAATTTCTGAATGGTTGACATGCATGTATGCACACACATACGCGCGCGCGTGCGCACACACACACACACACACACACACACACACACACACACACAGACAGATATACGCACATGCATAATTTCTGAAATGAGGAATAGTTGAAAAACAATTGTAAAGATCCTCTCAGCTAATATGGATCTAAACCCAAGTCTGGCCTCAGTCCAGCCAACCAAATACAACTGAAGTTACTGAAGTGTGAAACTCAGTGAAGTCTGCCAATCTGCCAACACTTCCTGAGTGGTGAACATGCTCTGGTAACTGCCCCCCCCCAACACACACACACACACACACACACACACACACACACACACACACACACACACACACACAAATGTACAATAAGAAAGACTGGGATATTTTACTGGGGTGAAAAGTATTAATGTACCACTGTAAGTACAGATATATACAGTATACTTAATACGCAGACTAAATTATCAGTATATATCCTGCATGTCACAGTGCAAGTGCTCGTGGCAGAGCAGAATATGGTGTAGGAGTGCTTAAGATGGCTCGCGAAGGCGTTTTTGATGGCGTGGTTTGTTTGAAATGGGGTAGAAGGGAGGAGCTCAGGCACAAACCCACTGAAACTGGCCACACTAAAAAACTGCAACCATTTCAATATTTATAATTTAACATCTCTGAGAATTTCACATGCTTCACAAGTAGTCTGGACCTGATCTGTTTGTGATTAGTAACAGTGATGTAAAAGGGAGGCTTTCAATCGTGTCAATTTCACAACAATATAACATGTAAAGTATGTGATATGTGGTATGAGCTGCAGTATGCAGTATACAAGTGCGTTCACCAGGATCATGTTGAAGTACCGTGCAAACTCCTCTACCATGACAACCTGACGGCGAAGCCATCACGATAAACAATGAATAAAACTGTTATGGAACGGGGTGATGATGAAGGGAGACCCAAATGCAGACTGAGTTGGATGGTGCACAAAAGGTTTTATTGAATATGCTGTGGCTTGAGATGGGGACACTGGAGGCTTGACGACTTGAGGACTGACGACTTGAATGCTGGAGATGTGCAACTGGCGGCTTGAGACCGGAGAGCTTGAGACCAGACCGTGAACATCCGAACAAAACGACAACGACAACAAACCAACATCAACAACCCAACACCGAACAGGGGAAAACACCGAGGTTAAATACAAGGAGGTAAACGGGGCACAGGTGGTGCAATCAACCAGGTGAGACACATAAGGTAATCACAGGAGGGAGGACAGGAAGACTGGACAAGACTCCAAAATAAGACAGGAACTGACTTAACTAAAACCAGAGACACAAGACAGGGATCGTGACAAAAACGTTTGTAATAAGGATATTTGGTAGAATGAGCGACTTGATTTTGCTGACAGAAGTTACGCAATTTGACTTCATTGAAATGGTTAAAACATATTTAAGATATTAATTACATATTAAATAGAAAAGGCCCCTTGGTGATGGTGTTCTTGGGATATTCTGACATATGACAAGGCCATTGTGTTTTAAAGAGGGAATTTTAGAATAGAAAACATGAAGATGTTTAATTGGACGGTGTCTGAACAAGGTGTGTCAATCAGCATAGAACAGTTAACAGTGAGACGCGTTCAAGTGCACCTGAAAACTGAACGGCAATTTTCATGATTGTCATGAAACACAAAGATTTTTTTAAAAAGTCGAATAATTGAACACGAAATGTATTTACTTTATGTATGTGTTATTGTTGATGTGCTGTCAGGCAGAGCAAGTAATCATAAATTACTCAAAATCAAGCTGATCAAATAATAACAATAATAATCATAATATTATTATGTTATGTCGTATATTACAGGCTTCAAAAATATAGATAAAGTCAACCAAATAATTCTACTTGACCGTCTTGAACCAGCCTACAGTTTGCGGTTGTTGTTGGCCTGTGAGTGGACTGGAGCTGTGAGAGGGTTTTAGGTCGGACCGGAATGTTCCCCTCAGTAAGGACCCCTCACTGGCGCCTACCTCTGATAAATACTGCTGTCATTTTTGTCTTTGCAGCTGCTATATCATTTCCTGTGTGGAGCGGCCATGTTGGTCAATGTTCATATCAAAAAAAGGGAAGTAACAGTGTTAAATTTTCAAGGAAGTCTTTGAAATCAGGAAGCTGGCCGCAGCTCTCGGCGCTCCAGCCTTCGTCTGTCTGTTCATGTGCATTTGTGTGTCTGTTGATTCTCAGACGATCTGCTCACATGTGGCTCAGACGGCCTGCAGCTGAGGACGAGTAACCTCCACACTCCCGGAGCTGTCCATCACCTCTTACACAGTGAGTTCAGTTTTCACCTGATAAAGTTGGTTTTGGTTTTTTTTCTAAATCTCTGTACCCTCTCTTGTACCCTTTTGTGCTGTCAAAGAACAAAGTCTGTTTCCCCCTGGATTCATGTCTCGATTAGCCGTCTCTGCTGTCTTGCTTGTGATAATGCAAGAAAAGAAGTTGGAGGTGGATGTTATTCCACTTGTTCCCTGCTGTCAGGGACTGAACTGGCATCTTTTAACAGCAGTGGAACAGTCACTCGTCTTAGAAACATCAAATATAACCTGATATTGATAAGGATCCTTTCATGTTGGCATGGGCTGTCATTTTTTGTCATTTTTTGTTGTTGTGTAGAATTCAATGGGATGGTGTGAAGTCTTATTTTGGGAAATGGACTCTATTGTCTATGTAAATATTATACCAGCTACATTTGCTGTTCGAGGCAGCGGGTCGCGTTCAGAGAGAGCAGTGAAAAACTTCTAGGATGGAAGAAGACGAGGTTCACAGATATTTCATTTGTTGCACAAAAATAAAACATGTTTTCATTTCCCTTTCAAACTTAACATCTTTCACAGAAAATGGATTCACTACATGTCAATTAATCTCACTTCTTCCCAAGTTTATTCTCGTGACCCTTTAGGGGTCACAAACCAGAGGTTGAGAGGAAGTGGATTTAAAGGATTAAAGAGTGGTGAGTGTGTTAAGAATAGAGTTTAGCAGGGCCTTTAATCTCTGAAGACCAGGACTTGTATTTATCTGAATTACTCACAAGTAACCAGTCACAGTCAGTCATTCCTGACCGGACGTGACAAGATCAAGACATTCTCTTGCCATTTATAATCAGAACTCAAGCACTCAAGATTAGTCAAGCACGTCAACGCTTTAGTCTGACAGCTCTCCCTTTGAAAAGATGGCAAAGTGACGGACTGAAAGTTCACTCGCCAAACTGCAAGGATTCTTCCCAGACACCGATCTGACTTCTCCAGTCCCGAGAGGGTACAGATACCTGGGCTTCTGGTATCAGCTGATAATGAGCGCCCATTCCTAACACTATAAACAAGAATGTGACAAATAGATAAATATCGATTTATTTAATTTAAATCATTATTACATAAGAAATAGTCAAGAAAGAAAAAAAAAGCACTAAGAAATACTTCAGTGTTTCCTTGTAGCTCCCCTGGAGCCACAATCAGCACACTGCCGATGAAGATGATGGTGATGATGATGATCCTGGTGATGGTGATGTCACACGCCATCAAATTACATGGAGCAAATTTTAGCATCATTTCCACTAATACCCTGTCCAGCTATCTGAGTCAGAATCAGAATCAAATTGGTGGATCTTCAATGATATCTTCAATCCTGATAAAAATGGCAGCTGATGCAACACAACTTTCCCTACCATTTTACAGCAGAACACTGGGGCAAAGTCTGCGGTCAGTCTGTGCTCCATAGCGTTATGTGCTGGTTCTGATAGAGCAGCCCAGAAGTGGCCCAGCAGAGCTGTTCTGTGCGGCTTGTGACTTTTTGAGGTGTGTTGTAGATTCTGTTGACTAGACTGTAGGACAGTCTTCCGGGTGGCACAACGTCAGCGTTTTTGAAACTTTAGCCAGCAGGTGTGGTTGTACATAAGGAGAACACGTTCTCGACTGCAAGCCTCGACCCATGTCAGTTGGTGTTGCACTGACCTGCTCATGATACGTGACTGTCGAGAACCAGGCTGAGGATCTGTATTTTACCCGGGTCGGCACCAGCATTGGTTCCCCTGATATGGATAACTGATTTTTAGGTTTAGAACCCAACCTGTGTGGAGATCTGAAGACACCACTCATGGTTTTGGATGTATTTAAGACTAATTTGTTTCTTTTGATCCAATCATGGCGTGTATTCAATTTATTAGACAAAACCTAATTGAATTCATGGCCTTGTTGCTGCTCACTAGTTTTGCCAACACACATTCATAACTTGCTTTTTTTTGTTTGTCAAAATTGAAAACAGGAGTGGTTCCAGACAACTTCCTTGAGGTACACCGACGACACAGACTAAACTACCACAGTGTGACAAATTATTGCAAAGGACCGTCTTTGTTCGAGAGGAAAGATGATAATTGATTTACTTTTTGAGTAAAATATTGTGATCAACAATGACACAAAGTAATTTTTGCATAATTTTGCTGACTCTAACAGAACGGACTGATGAAGCAGTTGCAGTGTGAGACGACTGACAGTCCAGCACACACTTTGATTGGTTCAACTTTGGTTCACTTCACCAACTCCCATTTAGAGTACAAATGGATGCACGCCGTGTTCTTAAAAAAGGACGTTCGAGTCAGAAAAGAGGATGTTACGATGCTTTTAGCAGTAGTTGACCCTAAGAATTCAGCTTCACGCCATTTAGTTTCCTCTTGCAGATCTGCTTCCCACAACACACAACCACACACTACGCTCTCCTCAAGCTGAGTGGCGTACATTTGCTGCAAATCAGGGACATAAAACAGCAGCACATTTCCTTCTGAGCAGTTTGTAAGAGACATTCAATGAAGGGAGTGTTCCTAAGGTGTCGGGCAGGTCATACTAAAAGAGCCTGAGAGAAACGAGGAATCTGCGGAGCGGGTCTGTAGTTGGAGGGCTGACAAGATAAACGCCTGGAGGTCTAAGGAGGCACTTTAGCTAACGACCTCTTAAGTAAATGTCAATGTTCTCCTCCGGCACAGAGTGAACCATCGTAGAGATTCATGTCAGAGAGTGTGTGATCCTGCGTTTGTTACCAAACATGCAGCAAGGCTCACTAAGTCCAGTTGTACTGCAATACTTACAATGCTTATTTATCATTAGGTATCGAGAGAATGGGGCAGAGATTTCGATTTTTTGAATGAGTGAATTCTTTATTTTGAACGTTACTATTACTTAAAAACAATTAAAAACAAGAAGGAGAGGGAGATTATTTAATAAGTAGAGTAAATAATGTGTACTGAACAGTAAATCTGTACTCCAGGGGCAAAACTTCTTGCAGCCTCAAGTTAATACCCTTCCATTTTAATCTCACTATCAAATGAAGGAATCTTGGTCCATCAGTCCAAGTCCACTTGCCTTGATAATCCATGTTACTTCTATTTGTAGTAGTTTTACACAGACATTGATTCTTCCTCGGAGTTCAACAACAGCACCTCTGTGCCATTACAACCCACATCCTGGTGGCAGGTGTATTGAATGTGTCCTGACGTTTTGTCCAGGTCTTCTTCGCTGGCTCCCTCTGGAACATGTCACATCCTCAAGTACTGGATTTGGTGTCATCACTCAGTACTTATATTTCTTTGCACCTTCGTTGTACTCTAAGTTTTTGGATGCAAACGTTCACTCTTATGATCAAAACATTAATAGACTTCTGTAAAGACTTCAAAGACTCCAGACGTCCTACAGTCAGAGTAACAATGATGTTGTGACTCTGAATGTTACACTGCTTTTATTTTATTTTATTTTTTTTGGTCAAAGTCTGTAGTCTCCTCCTCTAGAGTCTCCTCCTCTGTAGTCTCCTCCTCTAGAGTCTCCTCCTCTGTAGTCTCCTCCTCTAGAGTCTCCTCCTCTGTAAACTCCTCCTCTAGAGTCTCCTCCTCCGCACTCTTCTCCTCCATATTCTCCTCCTCCATAGTCTCCTCCTCTGTAGTCTTCTCCTCTTTAGACTCCTCCTCCATAGTCCCCTGCTCGATATTGTCCTCCTCCATAGTCTCCTCCTCCTTAGTCTCCTCCTCTATAGTCTCCTCCTCTACAGTCTCCTCTTTAATCTCGTCCTCTGTGGTTTCTTCCTCCATAGTCTCCTCCTCCATAACTGTCCACTGTATTTTCCTCCTACTCTTAAGTCTCCTCCCTCGTCTCCTCCTCTATAGTCTCCTGCTCCATAGTCTCCTCATCCTTAATCTCCTCTTCAGTAGTCTCCTCCTCCATACTCTTCTCCTCCATAATCTCCTCCTCCACATTCTCCTCCTCCATAGTGTCCTCCTCTACAGTCTCCTCCTCAGCACTCTTCCTCAGTAGTCTCCTCCTCCATACTCTTCTCCTCCATAATCTCCTCCTCTTTAGTTTCCTCCTCCATAGTTTCCTCTTTTGTCTCCTCCTCCACACTTGTCCTCTGTTGTCTCCTCCTCCATAGTCTTCTCCTCTGTACTCTCCTCCTCCTCAGTCTCCTCCTCCTTAGTTTCCTCCTCCACACTTTTCCTCTTTAGTCTCCTCCTCCATTGTTTACTCCTCTATAGTCTCCTCCTCTGCTGTCTCCTCCTCTGTAGTCTCCTCCTCCACACTTGTCCTCTGTATTCTCCTCCTCCTTAGTCTCCTTCTCTTTTGTCTCCTCCTGTATAGTCTCCTCCTCTTTAGTCTCTCCTCCTATACACAAATGTCTGTTGTCTGCAGGCTCACAACCTCACTCACTCAACTCTATTTAACATATTGACAAGTATCTAAATACAGGAAATGCTCCTTCGTCTGATACACAAAGCAGTTTTTTTTATAAGATTCATTTAACCTTTATTTAACCAGGTTTGTCACGTGGACATTAAGGCCAAGACATCCAGCAGCAAAACCACAAAGCTGAAGACAGACAGACAAATGGAGACAATTCACTAGCACCAAAATTCACATTTGGGAACTAACTTTGAGTCAACAAGAGAAACTTCTGTGAGTCAGAAGCCAGGCAAGCTACAAACGTCCACATGCTGTAACATTAAATCCACTCTTCCATGTTAGATTTACATATTAAATGACACGTTTCTAGACCATCTGTTACTAATTCCTGGCTGAGGGTGCCGAATGACCACAAGCCGTTTTCCCAATTTCTGTTTGGGACAAAAAAGTCCTGGGAACCCAACGAGCAGGGTACCTTATATGAAATGGAACTATTTCCAGTTCATCTGCAATCCATTATAATTAACTGTCCCTGTAGATTCAGCATGGCAGGACCTCCTCCATAGATACAAAAGGCCCATTCTAAGCAAAAATAAACCAACAAACACACTGGACCTTGACCTCTGTGTTCATGAATGCTGAAAAAGAGGGGACTTCCTGTGTGAACCCCACCACTGAAGGAAAGGAGGAAGTATAAGAAAGTGTCAGAAAAGTCTGATCTATGTAAAAATATCTCTTGAGAAGTAAGTTAAAGTTGTTTTGTTTTGTTTTTAGGTTACTTGAATCCTTGTGGCTCCTTAAAGGAGCCCCCATCTCAAGGCCAAAAATGGCTGACAGGGTGAATACGCTGCCATTCTTCTACGGCAGCATTACGCGTGAGGAGGCAGAGGACTTCCTGCGGCAGGGCAGCACAGTGAGCGGTTTATATTTACTACGGCAGAGCCGGAACTATCTTGGGGGCTTTGCATTGTCGGTGTCCCACTCCGGCCACTTCTACCACTACACCATTGAAAGAGAACCCAATGAGACCTATGCCATTGCTGGCGGGAGGAGCCACAGCAGCCCTGTGGATGTGATCGACTACCATTCACAGGAGACGGATGGCCTCGTGTGTCTGCTGAAGAAACCCTGCAACAGGCCCAAGAACATGCAGCCCAAGGTGGGAGCGTTTGATGACCTGAAGGAAAAACTGATCCGGGAGTACGTGACGCAGACCTGGAGTCTTCAGGTTTGTCTCTAATCCTCCTTGTTGGAACTGTTTTTCGGATATCAAGATTGTGAAGCCATCAAAGCAAGAATATGAATACAGACCACTTATTTAAAAAAGAATGTCACCCTTACTCAAAGAACATTATTTTACTTTGAGTTTAACAATCAGTTATACCTTTATCTTCTGATTAAAATCTTTTTGATGTATTGGAAGGTGAAGTTGTGCTCTGAAAGGTATCTATAAAGGAAATGTATCATTTTTGTTATTAATGTATTCAAATCTACCAGTAAAAGTAGCAAGAAGTGGGCAACAAAGGCCGATTGGACACAAAATGTCTCATGGTGCATCTCAATATTGCATTCACCTGAGAAAAAATGATCATTTTTTTCTAAATTGATGCCATACATTTTTCATAAAAAAACAAAAGTTCCCTTGGTGGGTTTCCTGTTAGAACCTTCCAGTCACCTGCGTGAGTGTTCAGCTTCCATGAACTTCCCGTGTTGTGATAGAGTGTCCAGGTACGCGCGAGAGTCATTTATAGTGCGTCCTCCCGCTCTGACGTGAGCGCCATGGTATTTTGCTTTTTAGCGTCCCTTATTCGTCTCTCCCCTGGTATGCAAAAACCTTCATCTTACAGCACCAGTGGCTATTTAGCAACATAGCACCATAAACACCTGCCTACATGTGACCTGTTTGCCTGCCTACGCCCTGATCACATGACTTCATGTATTGTGTGTGTGTGTGTGTGTGTGTGTGTGTGTGTGTGTGTGTGTGTGTGTGTGTGTGTGTGTGTGTGTGTGTGGTTGTGTGTCTGCAGGGGGCAGCTCTGGAACAGGCCATCATCAGCCAGAGGCCTCAGCTGGAGAAGCTAATTGCCACACACGCTCATGAAAAGATGCCTTGGTACCATGGTGAGATAACGCGAATGGACTCAGAACCAAGGCTTCAAAATGGCTCCCGCACAAATGGGAAATTCTTGTAAGTATTTCACTATTTCTTTCAACAAGACTGTAACAAATGTCATCAAATTTAAACAATTGTTTTATCTGTAATGTGAATACATTTCTGCAATGCTGTTAAACACAATATTTTTCAACTGTAGTTTGTAACTGGAACCATGCTGTTGGCTTGTCAGGATAGAGGCTCATTGGAGTCGTGTGGCTGCCTGCTGAATCAGGCTTGTTGCCGGGCCTGACATCATGTACAAGACCTGGCCATTATTATTGCAAATGTGCAACTGAAACCATCTTGTACATCTGGAAATATCGACAAATATTTTTTTCTAGCAGGCAGAGTCAGTCATCTGTCCTGGATGCATGACATTATAAATGTTGTACTGATTTCCTGTAGTGACTTCTAGAAATCCAGAGGATAGAGACATCACACTGTGCTGACGATTACATCATTGTTACTGCAAATGTCATTTAGTTCTGCTTTCTGCTGCAAATGAGTGCTGCATGAGTCCATGACCGACACACACACACACACACACACACACACACACACACACACACACACACACACACACACACACATACACACACACACACAGTGGTTTCCGCTCTGCTGACAGTTAGCAGAGGACTTCCTGAAATGGCCAAAGAGGCAGTGAGATGTGACGCTTCTGTTTGTCTGCTCCTTCTCTCATGAAAAGTCTTGAGGGAAACATCTTGAACTTCTGCATCTTCTGTCTCCAACTGACGCTCTGGTGAACATTTAGTCCCGATCCGTGGTCAGAATGCTGCACTGTCCCCTGCAGGGTTAAAGCACTGGCCGCTGGGTGGGACTGTCAATGAGCTGTATGCTCTTAACTATATTTCACAAAGGCCCTTTTTTTTTGTTTTTTGTTTTTTGTTTGTTTGTGGGTTTTTTTTGCTTCTTTTTTTGTTTTTTGCTGTCAAGGTCCCTTGACATCTTTTTGACATGAGTAGGATTTTATTCCATTACCTTTCTGTGAGAGAGAGAGAGACACTGAGATGCACCTGGCAGGTTACTGTCAGTTAGTGGGTCTCTAACTTGTTGGGTCAAGCCCCACTGGTGCAACTGGAGACACCCCCCCAACACTGCCGGTGTCAGCAGCACATCGCTGTTCCATCGTCACAGCAGGTTAATGTTTTTGGATTCCACTCTAACTGCTAATTGATTACCACTTCATTCTTGATGTTAAATTATTAATCTACACACAGAAAAATAAGAAAAATATTAAACGTGCATTTTAAACAACCTTTAGAATGGGTTTACAGGTTTACAAGGTGCAAGTGAATGCACCATGAAGTTGCTACTTTGTATTCATGGTGCTTTGCAGTGTTGGAGCAGCAAAATGGATCTAGTTATGGGGTGAAAGTAGAGCGACTGCATCTCTCAGTTGCAGGTGTGTGATGTGTTCTGCAGGGATGTGAATGTGCAGCGGGGGGAGACGTAGTGTGTCAGTGGGGGGAGTGCAGCTCTTAAAATAGAACACAACCCAGAACTGTTTCCTCTGATATTCCAGCTCGAGCACTCCAGCAGTTTAGTTTAGGTGTGATCAGAAACTGATGACATCATTATCTTAGTTCATCCTCACATGGTGGGTTGCGAATTTTCTTTCGAGATTTGCATGTCACATTAAGTTCAGACCCTGCACAATGAATGTATGAGTTGTTGATAATTCCAACATTGATCTGGAAGGTGGCAGGCAGGTGGACAAATTTATGGATTCAAGCCATTAAAGGACTCAAGTTCTCTTTATGGAGGACTCAGGCTGCACGGTGGAGCAGTGGTCAGCACTGTAACCTCACAGCAAGAAGGTTCCGGGTTCGAGTCCCGGCTGGGGCACGGGATCTTTCTGTGTGGAGTCTCCATGTTCTCCCTGTTCCTGTGTGGGTTCTCTCTGGTACTCCAGCTTCCTCCACAGTCCAAAGACATCAAGAGAGGACCAGGTTAATCCAGACTCTAAATTGACTGTAGGTGTGGCTGTGAGTGTGAATGGTTGTCTGTCTCTATGTTGGCCCTGTGATGGACTGGTGACCTGTCCAGGGTGAACCCCGCCTCTCGCCCGTAGCCGCTGGGATAGGCTCCAGCCCCCCCGCAACCCTTAACAGGAATAAGCGGAAGACAATGGATGGATGGATGGAAAACCTTACTAACTACACTGGCGAACCGGTGGAAAAACAGAAACACAATGAACAGCACCCCTGAACCTAGTGTGGCAGTGAAACAGGAAAAACTCTATAGTGAGTGCACATATGGAAAAGAACGATATACTTTACCCTGGCCCAAATCTGGGATACACACGAGACTTAGTTCACACTATCCAGATAGTTGCCAAAACAAGTAGGAGATGGCGCTCCTGGATTGGAGCCCAGCACCAACCAGCTGCACCAATCGGCCACCAAGGATCCCTACAGGGATTGATCAGACACGCCCTCTGACAGGAGTCCTGTTCGAGAGACATATTCAGACACACATGCAGGAGAAAGGAACTGAGGCCCACCACTCAGGGCCGTAACAATGCAGAGAGGGTGTTTGTGCAAAAAGACTTCATAACACACACACACACACACACACACACACACACACAAATATGAAATATGGGCAAGCATGCATGAATGTACCCCCCCCCCCCACATACACACACAGGTGGTTCTGTCTCTCCCCTCATTTACTGTCACTCGTGAGCAGAGGCCTCTGTGGTGTGACCACTTCTCTGTGTCTTACTGAAATTAGCACCGTCAGGCAGGTTTCGTTGTGTTTACACTGAGGCAAAAACCCTGCAACGCACCAGGAGTCAGGAGAGGAAACAGTTGTCATCTAGATGAGCCAGATCTCTCTCTCTCTCTTGCTAGAGGTGTTGCTGAGGACTGACTTCAGGGCTGCTATGAGCTCAACTGCCCACGTGAAACCTGGTTGACAAAAGTAAATTACATGACCTGATATTATGGATATGCAGGTCTCCGACTCAGAGTCGACATGTCTGAACACCCTCATGTCAAATATGCAGTTCACAATCTGTGTTTGCAACTTCAAATGGGGAGCATACGGAATCTCCCACTAGTAACTGAGGGGTCGCTGGTTTAATTCCTGCCTCCTTTGGAGAACCTTGATTGCAGAGGACTAGAGAAGTACTAAGATAATATACTGATGTGCAATTGTGAGAAGATTAAAAGAGATTATTGTACTTTTTCACCCCAGAAACGTGACTTCTGGCGATCAAACCATTTGGCTGTGTTTCTGGCTCTGATGCACTCACTAACTCCTCCCCTTCCTGGGTCTGCAGGATCAGGCAGAGGGATGATAAAGGATCCTACGCTCTTTGTTTACTCCATGAAGGACAAGTCATGCACTATCGCATTGACAAGGACTCCACTGGCAAACTCTCTATTCCAGACGGCAAGAAGTTTGACACACTTTGGCAGGTTAACCCACCATCTTCATCATTTACGTCAGGGGTCACCAACCTTTCTGGAACTGAGAGCTACTTCCTGGGTACTGAGTCGTACGAAGGGCTACCAATTTGAAAGGCTCTCCTGAAATAACACATTTGCTCAGTTTGCCTTGAGTTATACATTATTAATAATGATTAATGACACTCATCTATGTGAAGACACTGGTCACGTTAATGATTTGTCACAAAAATGAACAATGACAAAAGGTGGGAAACATATCAATATTCAGCACTTTATTAATCTCAGTAATTGTTACATTTTCAGACCATCACCTACATCACTACACATAACGAGGCTTCGGTTGCTTTTTGTGACTTTTTCGCCGGCCTCATGAAAAAAGACTGTTGCTTACCCAAAGCTGCCTTCAGCTCACGGGCTTTTTCTGCCTGTAGTGCGCTTCCCGGTGGGTAGTTAGCATGGTAGCTTTTATGACAAGTAGTGAAGTGTCTCTCCATGTTGTGCCGCTTTGACGTCGCCACACTCGCCCCGCAAATGAGACACATGCAGGTTTCTTTCACAGTTGTAAAAAAGAACTCCTCCTCTTCCCATTCGTTGTGAAAGTGATATGTTTTCTCACGTTTTCTGCCATGTTTTTGGGGTAAGAAACACCATCCAGCGTCCATCCGTGCTGCGCCCGCTAGCTTACTCTCCACTAGCACTGGTTTTGTCACGCGCTCAATCCGGACTTTTGAACTAGAGCAGGTCGGAGTTCACCTAAACTGATCTAAAGTTCACGTATAATGAACATATTTTTAAGATATTGTCATTTTTAAATCTATATAAATGCAAGTGTGATTAAAAAAAGAATAGCAAAAAAAAACAAATTAAATTTTAGACGCAGCTCACGAGTGAGTTGTGCTATTTTTAGAAGAGGCCTGCGGGCGACTCATGTGGTCCTTGGGGGCGACCTGGTGCTCGCGGGCACCGTGTTGGTGACCCCTGATTTACGTCATTGTGTTGTTTGTCCTTGACTATGACCTTCACGATTAGGTTTTGTGTCTAAATCTCCTCTCCTTCCTGCAGCTGGTGGAGCACTACTCATACAAGCCAGACGGTCTGCTGCGCGTGCTGACCGAACCCTGTCCTCGCCCTGATGGAGGCATAGGTGCAGACACACACAGCTGACTGTCTTTCACGTGTCCTCTGTATCTACCAATGTAAAAACGAACCTTGTAGATGCACACTAATGTACCACGTGTTCCTCAGGGATGGGAGGACGGCATCTACTCCCATGGGACACTAGTGGATTAACTTCTGCTTTTGTAAGTTCTGTGTGTGTGTGTGTGTGTGTGTGTGTGTGTGTGTGTGTGTGTGTGTGTGTGTGTGTGTGTGTGTGTGTGAGTCAACATATGTGAATAACACCAGGTGAACTTTGTGTTTTTTCTGAAAACATGTTTGTTGTTTTAGTACTCAACTGGGCCACAAGTGGCTTTTAATGTACTAGATAATTTATTTGTCAGGTGGTCCGGTCACGCAGCACTGTCACGACCCTTGCCGTCCGTCCATTGGTGCATGCAGCAGATTTTACCCTCAAGCTAACCATTTGTTTTGTAGCTTAAACCCAGCCAGACCTGATATAGAACTATCAAAAATGGTTTGTGGATAGAGTTAAGAGTCTGGACAGATGTGATATTGGTGGCACCTGAAAATGGCCCCTGGATGAAGACATGAAGGCTCCTGGTAAAAGTGCTACTGCTTGTTATTGCGGGCCAAGACAGACCAGCGCTAGCTTGTTCAGGTGTTCCTCCCTCATTCATAAAATCAACGCTCACATGCATTCAGGGCTCCAGGATCATAACCTGCCTTCCGACCATAGATGGTGGAGGAGCCCTGCATGAATTAACTCACCATCAGAGTGCAGAGGACGTTTTTCCCTCCACAATGAAACGATGGAAGGACTGCAGCTGCATGGCAGAATAACCAACACAGAAGAGTGTTTCAGTAGAACAATTATTCCTCCAATATAATTATTATTAATTATTCCAATTTATTCCTCTCGATGGAAGTTGGATGCTAGCAGATATGTGAAAAACGGTGTGTTGACAGGAAGACCACAGGTCTTGTGTCTCTCCTCACCCTGTCATCTGTCGTAGAGTGAGCCAGAACATGACCACTAGCAGTAGGTTGGAAAAAACTTCCCTCCTGAATCTGTTCTTGATGTGATGATCACGTGCATGACTGTAGCAGGTCACCTGCTGATAACCTCTCTGACCCTCTGGTTTCTAGCAACATGCAGCATGTGGAATGCTCTCCAGAATCAAAAATGCTCCCACACCTGGGCGACAAAAGGTGCACTAACACACCTCCTGCCTCCTCATACTCCGACTGGTAACAGTGGAGAGCAACCCCCGTCAGTGTGGACTGCTTCGTACTAACACGTCTGATCTCGCCTCACACTCTTGGACCTCTGCTTCATCACTTCACTCCCCCCCTCAATGATACACGCACACATACACACACACACACACACACACACACACACACACACACACACACACACACACACACACACACACACATTGTCTGCAAGACATTTATAGATGGTCGACGTGATTTCATTCGAACACTGTTATGTTCCGGTCCTAAAATGCTGCATCCCTTCAGGAAGCTCCCTCCTCCTCCAGACTCAGCAGGTCTGTTTGCTTTCATGGACTCTGTCTCTCTTATATTTATTAATCAAAGGGGAAAAAAACACATTTTCAGAATACTCAGGTGTCCCCTTCACACTGGTGACGTGACACAAGTTTTGGTCAGTCATTCCACACTCAGATACCTGTTACCAGTATAGTGGTTCAATTAAATGAACATTTTTATGAAGAAAGAGCGTAGGAACAGGAAGACAGTGTCCCCACGTGTAGGACATGAGGGGTCTAAGATTGTGTGTTATTGCCTTCAGAGGCACCAGGTCCTGACTCTGTTGACCTCGAATGGCATATTTTGGAGGGGTGGGTGGTGATTAGCTCTCCAGTAGCGCTCCAGAGATGTTATTAACTCAGGTTTTCTTTCTCTTGTTGCTCTCAGTGTAAGTGGATGACTTCAAGGTTTTGTTTTTATGGTGTGTCTTGTTAGGTGTCACAAATGTGCAATGAAAAAGAGAGAACAGTTCCATCTCTTTGTGTCTTTTTATTATTCGTCAGCGTGACAGCCTGAATGCGACGTCTCTGTTCGACTTTAATTTGTGGCTGGGCTCAATCTCAGTGGGTCGCTGTGCGGCTAACTCCTAGTTGCATGCATTGTTTGCGCAACTGTGTCATATAATAAAAGATGCACATAACTCAGATTTTTTTGTGAGGCTGCAGGCTTCTGTGCTTATGCCCCCTTATGGCAGTGGTGAGCAGTTGTGGTGTTGCGCATAAGAGACTATGATCCTGATGGCAGGTGAGCAGTTTGCATCCAAGTTAGAGTTGCAGCTTTACTGGTTGGTGGCTCTGGGACCCTCTGGGGTCCCAGAAAGGTCTAAGGGTTAATCAAGTATCTCAACAAGTGTTTGCAAGGTCACCATGCTGCCAAGGAATGCAGGCCATCGTGGTCTACGCTCCTCAGACCAATCTGAGCTGGCGGTCTCTGGTTTGAACACAATATTAAATTTGTTGACTCTTCTAGTCAGACCATTGGTAAAGTACTCAGGTTCACCCTCCTGTTACACAAGGCTGATGAACAACATGGCAGCTGGCTGCCAGATCGCATCAAAGTGTCAGCAAAGCCAGATTTGATCTCATTTGTGCGAGTGCGGTGGGATGCTGGCTACCAGTAGCCTGCGTGCACCTCACAGGAACATGAACGACTCAAGTATAAGCTAAGTTGTTCCTGTGTAACAGGCACCAGGCATGTCGACTGGTCCTGCTGGAAGAGGGGTCATTTGAACCTGCTTCACAAGTGTGCTAACCACTGATGTGAGTCCTGTGGAGGTTTGAGAAGAGAGCGGTCAGGGGTCGAGTTATGCATGCTCCCTCAGCTGAACACTCTTTGGTCAGTTTGACTGCAACAGTGTGAGGGGGACATGTGTCGGTGAGTGTAATCCTGTCATAATGTATCCTTGAAGGAAGGGGGTCCTACAATGGGATGCAGCATTGGCCTTAGTGTGATGAGGAGCAACAGCTGTGGTGAATCTGAGGCCAGTTCATCCTAGACACGACCATAGCGTGTAGAGAGGGAGTGACCTTTGTCCAGCTTTCCCAGCTGCTATGATGTTTCTGAATGATCCATCTGTTGAGCGTCATTTCCATGAAGATCTCTTCATCCATGCTGGGGATTCAAAAGGGTTTTGGATGCGACCATGCTTTGGTATGTTCACACGTCTATTAAAGTAGGGGTATGGGACATACTTTACGTGTCAAAGTTAACACATGGTTTGCCAGCTGTGGTCCAGGTACATTTGGACACAAATCTGTTTTCTAAACTAGTTCCATACCCCTTCTTTGAACGCATGTGAATGAAGAAGTTGACTCCTGCACTTCTCTTCCTCTGAAGTCTCTGTATGGACAATCATTCATTGCCCCATGTCATGGATACGTGTGTATTACAGTGATAATGACTGAAAACGTACACCTGAAATCACACTGTGCTAAAGTTTATGTGTGTCCTTGCATACCACGATAATTCCTAGTGCTTTTCCTTCATTTAGGAAGATTTGAACTGCATATCTAATTCCATTTGCCAGAGAAATTCCTACCTAAATGAAAAAACAAACCTCCCAAATACAGTCTGTCTCTGTAATACAAGTACCGTGTAGGAATGGCACCCTGCTATGAAAGAGACTCTTTATATTGTTGCCTGGATATTGAACTGATTCACTCTTTGCAGATAACATTTCAGCAGTGCTTCCTGTAAAAATAAACCAGCTGTGATTTCTCTGCGGTATCCTCTAATACGGTGTTGGCTGTTGAACTGATTACAGAGCCGCAAAACTCAACGACACCCGACAGATCATCACAATCCCTATGAATCCAGTGTGCCCAAAAATCAAGCACTCGACAAAGGTACGGCCTCTTTATGCGTGTGCAAGCACGGCAGATGTTGTTTGGGTTTTTGTTACTGTTACAATTTTCCTCAAGCAGGCAGTTTTAGTTGACAGCAAAAGCAGAGACGGAACAAATAATTGAAGCATTTCCAGTACTTGTGTTTTGAAGTGACAAATATGGGTCATAGGGGTTGCTTAGTTAAAAAACACCTTTGTTTCTCAACATACACCACCGACTCATGTGTGACTCACTGCATCACCATCCTGCTCAAAAGTGGCATTGTCATTCCTCCATCAGATGCCATGCCAATGGACACGGAGGTCTATGAGAGTCCATATGCAGACCCTGATGAACTGAGGAGTTCCACGGTGGACCGTAACCAGCTCTTCTTGGAGGATCGAGAACTGGGCTCTGGGAACTTTGGTACAGTCATGAAGGGCATCTACAAGATGAGAAAGTAGGATATATGACATCACATCACACCTGGAACATTAACACACTGGCAGACGTGCTCACTGTTAGGGCTCCTACAGAAAATCAAGTTTGATGATGAATCAAACCCCCCACTGTGCCATCATGCCAACACCAATGTTCCCTACACTTCAGGACAGAGAAGCCAGTTGCAGTCAAAATCCTGAAGAATGGTGATGACAACCCATCAGTGCGAGAGGAAATGCTGCGAGAGGCCAATGTCATGCAGCAGCTGGACAACCCTTACATAGTGCGGATGATTGGTATCTGTGAGGCAGAGAGCCTCATGCTGGTGATGGAGCTGGCAGAGCTGGGGCCCCTCCACAAGTTCCTGCAGAGAAACAAGTATGTGCTCTTCCTGGACTCACGTCACTCAACAATGAGACACCAAGGTTCACTTTTACAATTTGGCAGGTGCTGAATTCTGGCAACCACGTGGGCTTAAAGCTGCTAGATTTATAGGTTTATGTTAAAACTGAACCATAGTTCACGCGAGTCTGATTTTCTTCCTTGTAAACCCCCAACTGAACTGATGCTTTCTTAAGTCACATTCTCTTCTAATGTGTCTCCTCCTACATTCCTTGACCCTCCATGGCAGCAGTAGGAAAAGAGGAATTTGCCATTTTGCACTCCAGCCTGATTGGGCATCATTCTGTGCAGGGTTCAGGAGGATGTGTGGACTCCCTAATGTCCCTGTCAACTGCTCCCAATCGGTTGTCGATGTCTGATTTAATTCAGCGTCAAAAATTGTAGTTAGCTGTTGTCATGCTCTCTCACCGTACAAGCAGAGTAAGAACCGTTTTACACACCAGCGTATTTTCATCTGCGCGCAAAGTGACACCGTCTGAAAGGATCGCAGGAGTCTGATTGGTTGCTGTGGCAACAGCATGAGGGCCTGACTGATGATCCTTCCTCTTCAGCCATGACAGACATGAGAGAAACTCTGGCTTCAAAAACTTTCCCTGAAACAACAACTCATTCAACTTCACCAAATTATCCTTCATTTTCTTCCTCTGTGTATCAAACCAAGCTAGTTGTCACCTGCGCGGTCCGCAGGTGCCCACCAGCCAGACTGTGTGAGCGCTCATGTGGAGTCATGGGGATCGGCCCCAACAGTCAGAGCACGTGAATTGTGAGCTTCGGCTTTACATCGCAAACAACATTAAACAAACATTAATTCCATCTCACGGGATGAGATGGAATTAATTTCACAACATTATATGTGACATCCATTTATCCATCCATCCATCGTCGTCTTCCGCTTATTCCTGTTAAGGGTCATGGGGGGGTGGAGCCTATCCCAGCAGCTACAGGCGAGAGGCGGGGTTCACCCTGGACAGGTCGCCAGTCCATCACAGGGCCAACACACAGAGACAGACAACCATTCACACTCACATTCACACCTACAGTCAATTTAGAGTATCAATCAGCCTCGTCCCTCTTGATGTCTTTGGACTGTGGGAGGAAGCTGGAGTACCAGAGAGAACCCACACAGGAACAGGGCAAACATGCAGACTCCACACAGAAAGATCCCGTGATGGAGCCGGGACTGGAACCTGGAACCTTCTTGCTGTGAGGAGACAGTGCTGACCACTGCGCCACCATGCAGTCTCATATGTGAAATCCTACTTTGTATTCCAGTTTAACTTGGGAGTACATCTGCCCTTGAGTCCAGTACTCATTTCATAATGAAGCAATCACATTAAGCAGCCATAAATGTAGTCCTCCTCTCAGGTGGCACACTGCCCCAAGAAGGTCCTCAACTCAGAGGGCTCTCGAGCCCCTGGAGGGAATGGCCACCTGGTTGGCATGGCAACAGAGTTAGTTTGAAAGAAGAGTAAAACATTGAACTGACAATGACTTCCTGTAATGTCACGTTGTACGTCAGTGTCATCGTGCCTCCGGGACTAAGAGAGAGTTGATGTTCTACAGGCAAACCAACATGAAGAACATCACTGAGCTGGTGCACCAGGTGTCCATGGGGATGAAGTATCTGGAGGAGCACAACTTTGTCCATCGAGACCTCGCTGCCAGGAACGTGCTGCTGGTCACTCAGCACTACGCCAAGATCAGTGACTTCGGCCTCTCCAAAGCAGTGGCAGAGGACCAGAACTACTACAAGGTTACTTAGGAGTTTCAGTGAGGCTGTTAAAGATGTCCGCTCTGGCAGCAGGCATGTCTTCGTTGCACTTTGCACTGATGTTGGTTCCTGTCTACATAAACAATCAAACAAATGAGTGAATAAATAGCAGTAGAGACAACCGGAGTCACGCGATCAGATGTCTCCACCGAGCGGTCTACTCGCATCAGTCTTACGTCCACATCCAGAACATTGTAGTGTCACAGTGCAGCTGACTTCAAAACCATTGGGACTAAAATGTCATCAGTTTATTTGACGTTATTGTAATTATTAGAGATTTGTGTGGAATTTTGTCATAATTAGCTTGTCAAGTCTGTCATTATGGTCAAAGGTTGTTTTTTTTTTGGTCAGTCTCTTCGAGCTCCAGACGCGATGAGGGTGATGTATAGAAGAACATGGCACTGTCTGTGTGTGTGTGTGTGTGTGTGTGTGTGTGTGTGGGGGGGGGGGGGCTTTTACTAAGAAACAGAATCTGCCCCAGATGATGATGATGATGATGATGATGATGATGATGATGATGATGTGTTCATCTCAAACCTGATGGTGTTTCCTTGACAAGTGTCTTAATGGCTTCAATTCTGCATCATAGTAGTGTGCTACAGGTTGTGTCTTTAGATGCGAGCCAATGAAAGACCGGAACAATGACATCACAGCTACTGATGGTTTGTGTCTTCTTCTCCAGGCGAAGGGTCACGGTAAATGGCCGGTGAAGTGGTATGCTCCAGAATGCATTAACTACTTCAAATTCTCCTCCAAAAGCGACGTGTGGAGCTTTGGTGTGTTCATGTGGGAAGCGTTCTCCTACGGCCAGAAACCATACAGGGTAGGAACCATGTCTACTCCCGCCACCTTCACCGTGTCACGCAAGCGTCTCCCAATCAGACTCACTCAGACACTCTCTGACTCAATCACATCTCGTCATTTAGCTGAAGCTTTTGTCCAAAGCAACTTGCACCAGCACATTTAGTCAGAAGTGAAACCAACTGCCCCCCTCAGTCTATGTCAGTTAAGAAGGAGCTGAGGTAGGTGCTCTTTGTTTTGTTTAGTTTTTGTTTCTTCGAATTAGAAAGAAGAGAAGAAGATCGGCTTGACAGCAGCAGCAGCAGAAGTGCTAGTTTAGGGAGTTTAAGACGGCTCCAGGTTCAGGCTGAGCTGATGGCATGGCAATGACAGGTGAAGCCATGATAGGACATAATATGGCTGAGCGATTTGGTGTAGAGAGAAGCAAGTACCCGAGGACAGAGCCTTGAGGGACATCCAGGACAGAGCATGGAGGGACATCCAGGACAGAGCCTTGAGGGACATCCAGGGCAGAGCCTTGAGGGACATCCAGGACAGAGCATGGAGGGACATCCAGGACAGAGCATGGAGGGACATATGGTCTTCAGAGGGCTGGACAGGAATCCCTCCACAAGACTTTCTGAGGGTGGTTAGAGAGGTAGGATCCAGTGATTCAGCACCCAGATTCACTGTTGGCGCTTTCACGTGGTGGAGTTATTAGCAACATATGGATGACAACTCCTAAGTCATCAGTCCAAAACAATGCCGCCCCCCCCCCCCCACCAGACATCTCCACCGGTGTCCAAGGAGAGCCTGCCATCATGTTCTACTGTCAGTCTTTGTGTCTCTGCCCTGATGTCACTGGGAATGTGAAAGTTTATCTATGAAGCTTTTTCTGTGTGCCTTTTCATGGGCTTCATCAACATCAACATCAATAAGCGCCATAACAATAGAAATATGGCGACTTCTCTGAGATTCATTTTGTAGGTGCAGCTCAATGCTGTCCTCTACTGGGCCTCACACAAACACAATTCTCTAATTTTCTCCTTGAAAATCAACCAATTCAGAAATGAAGCGCGTGACCGACCAAACAGAGGACTGGTCGAGATATACATAATTTCATGATTATTTTGATACATTGATTAATTTCATGGCTTTACAGAAGCCTTTTTTTAAAACCATCCTTATTGTTGAGACATTGTGTGATATTGTGTAAATGCAGGATTTTCTTTGAGTTGAGTCTGCACTTGCTTCAGTCGTGCCGATCTGGTGTTCACAGGGCATGAAAGGAAATGATGTCATGCAGATGATTGAGGGTGGGAACCGCATGGATGCCCCGGCCAGCTGTCCCACAGAGATGTACAGCCTCATGAGGACCTGCTGGACCTACAAGTGAGTAGACAGATGTCTTTGCAGGGTCGTTGAGGAGACAGATGTGACTGACAGGCTTCTCCATCTCTGTCTTTTGTCTGTCTTCCAGGGTGGAGGAACGCCCCTCATTCTCTGTAGTTGAGCTGAGACTACGGGAGTATTATTACGACATCGCACAGTGATTCTTCACATGCTTGTTTGAGATGATGGAGACTGTTAGCTGAGGAGGAAAATGCACTCGCTCATGTATTATTGGCTGAGGATGATTCTAATTTAGACACTGTTTTTAAATATGACTTAAACTGGAGGATTGATTCCAATTCTTCTTCATAAATATGCAAAGGACATTTATTTTACTACTTGTCTTGTTCCTTCCTGTCTATATTCAAGTTATAAGAAAGAGATCAAATAAAAGGATTGCTGTTACACCAGCTGATTCATGTGTTTATCCTGGAACCACCTCAACATGTGAACAGCAGAGTTGCTCCCCCATCAGCACCTTTGGTATCTCCTCTAGGGAGGTCATGTGATTGGTGGGGGGTGTCAGTCTGCAGGGCCGAGGACCCCCATGATGTGTGAGGGAAGATCTGTTTCACTGCCTCGCCTCACCGAACCCTAACCCCGTGGTGGAGACGTTAACTTGTCACCAGTTAATCATCATGGAATCTTTAAAACAGACTTCTCATCTATTATTGTTCCTCACCCTGATCCAAGCCCCTCAAGGCAAATTCTGACTTGTGTTTTTGAGCTGTGTACACAGAATTTGATTGATCTCATTGTTTCCTAAGGTTTTTGAATCCATATATATGAGTTGTCATCCACTAGAGGGTTGCAGGAACCGGACGGTTTGGGGTCTCACTCCCCAGAAGTGGTTTAAATCACCTGGCAACAACAACAGGCTTGAACCTCATTCAACAGCACGTCAGACTGACAGTGTTACATCATTGCAGTAATTCATCATAAAATTCAAGTGTTATCTGAGGACATTCTAAATGATTTGTTTTCCTCCTTTCTATGTCCCGTAGTAGCGCTAGTAGTACTAGTTGTAGTACTAGTAGTAGTAGAAGCTTGCTCCACCAGCCTCCAGGTCATTAACTGTCATGGATTATCATGATAAGTTCAAGTTCAGAAGCTTTTTGTTTGTTCTTCCCTCCCAGGCAGAATAGAGAGAAAGACCTTTCATAGACGATGACAAGACCTTTATTCATCAACAAAATCTCAAAGAGCAGGATTCTCTTTCCGTGTGTCGTTGAGGTACAGGTGGTCCCCTCACCCTGGTCCCTAACCCAGGCCTACAGGGTACCAAACATGCCCCCGGACCTCACCGCCAAAGAGTCAGGCTGTTTGGTGCAGCAGCCAAAGTGCATATTTAACAGTGGGGACAGCAATCAGCCACATCTTGAGTAAATATTTTCACATAAAAATTGAAGTGCTCAGTGTGACACAGCCGATGTGTCAGTGAGGCAGTTTATGTGATTACGTCCATGAATTCATAACAACTTGAGTCTGGACCGGCATCGCTCTCATTTAACACATTTTCTGTTGAATTGGACTTTTTGGCGATTTCAAGGGTTGTACTGGAACAGACTCCTCACTGGGGCTTCATCCAGTTCTCTTCAAACTTGATCAGTGCGTCCTACACACCTGGGCCCTCTTACACTGCAAAGCTTTGTGTTTTCACCATAGTGCACCATTGTGGCCAGATGTTATGATGATCCCCCAATTAGAAAAAGGGAAAAAAAACTTTTAAAAATTCTGTGGACATGATCAGATCTGGTTTAAACATCTCATGTTCGATAAACATCCTGCCTGAACTCATCAAGGGGTTATTATTATCAATGCACGGTCTTAGCACCCCTAGTGGCAACAGGAAATGACGTGCTTCAGACTGAGCTAGCCTGCATTCAGCCTGTTGATCACTGGCGTTGAACCCCAGAGAAAACTGAGATTTTGTTACACGCTGAAGCCGTGAGTTGACACTGAAACTGCTGTAACTACACTCCATGAGTTCCATGCTTAGTTGTGCAAAAATGCCTCAACAGCGCCACCTACAAATTTGCATAAATTCTCCTCCCCCTTCTGTTTCACCTTTCGCCATGACACAGGAAACTGTTACAACTTCACTCCACGTGGTCAGATCATCATGAAAATTTTGACACATATCATGCTTGATGATATATTGCATATTTTATGGGTTTTATTCATATATGTAATAAGCTGCCTCAACTGCCCCCCTAGAAGTATTCAAAAAATTATCCCTGCACTTGCATTTTAGCTACAAGCATGAAATTCACAAGACACAGCTGTCAGCTCTGATATCAGGGTATCTGGCTGATATCTCCACATGGATGAAGGAACGCCACCTACTAAATCTGTCCCAAACTGTCTTTCCAGCCCGTCCCTCTGTTCAAACACGGGTCAATGTTCTGCTTGTTTCAGATCAACTCGTGGCCACAAACTGCCAGAAATCTGGGTGTCATGAGTGATGACCAGCTGACCTTCAAGGTACGTGTGGCCTCCACCGCTCGATCTTGTCGATACGCCCTTTATGACGTCAGGAGGATCAGACCCTCCCTGACACAACAAGCCACACAGGTTCTGGTGCAGGCCCTTGTGATTTCACGTATCGACCACTGCAACTCCCTCCTAGCAGGCCTCCCTGGTGTGCGTTTAAATCTCTGCAGACGATCCAGAATGCAGCAGCACGTCTGGTCTTTAACTCGCCCAAAACTGCCTGTCATTCTGCTGTTAACGTTTCTTCACTGGCTTCCAGTGGCAGCTCGATTCAAATTCAAAGCTCTTCTTCTGGCTTACAAACAGTGACAAGAGCGGCTCCGGCCTACCTGGAATCCCTCATCCAGGTCTACACTCCGTCTTTCTACGTTCTTCCTGTGAGAGACGGCTGGTGCTCCCAGCCCAGCATGGCTCTAAATTTCTAGCTATGCTCTTCTCCTCTGTTGTTCCCAAAAGGTGGAATGATCAGCCCAAGTTGATACAATCCGCAGAGTCCCTTTCTACTTTTATGAGATGTTCAAAGACCCAGCTGTTCAGGGAACACCAAGGCACTTAAATCGGACCTTTTTCTTTGTCCTCAGGGGTAGAACGAGTCAGAAGATTTAACACCCAGCACTTAGTGAATACTTAGCGCTGACAATGTTGAATGCTGAAAGGTATTGTTGATGTTGAATATTGGTTGTGGCCAGTTGTGGTTGAAATACATTAAGGGGAAAAAAACATAAAAACCTGACACCTCTTCTGCCACTAGATGGCAGCACCTGTGGCCAATTAAACTTGAAGCACTTTGTTGTGCTTATTAAGGCTCTCCCATCCATCCATCCATCCATCCATCCACCCATCCATTCATTTTCCTTCCACTTATTCCTGTTGAGGGTGGCGGGGGGGGGGGGGGGGTGGAGCCTATCCCAGCAGCCTTCCCCCTGGACAGGTCACCAGTCCATGGCAGGGCCAACACATAGATACAGACAACCATTGGCTCTCCCAGCCACGCCTACGGTCAATTTAGAGTCTGGATTAACCTGGTCCCTCTTGATGTCTTTGGACTGTGGAGGAAGAATGTTTGGTTTCCCCTGTGACTTGTTAAAATGGGTCCACCTTTGATGACTATTGGGTTAACGAACCTGTTATTATCTGAGAAAACAAGACAATGGAGCATCTCGTGTCCTCATCTTGTCTGGTTCTAACCAGGAGCTCCAGTGCGACACCCCGTGGTGAAACTCAGTACTCTGGTCAAGTTAAGTACCATTTCCTTCACCAGCTCGCTGAGCCTGAGCCGACACGCACACTCACAGGAATGTTTTTTCACTTCGCTCTGCCTGTGTCCCTCGTTCAGCTGTGCTAACACACTGCTGCTCCTTGCAGCGAGTGTAAGGAGCTGTGTGTCCAGACGCTGTGAGCCGTCCTCCACCGCGAGTGCAGCCCACTCTGGCGCGTAGTTTTTCTGCACAAGTTGCTGTTTTAGCGAGCGCTCGTCATCCTTGCGTGCACAGCATCGTGATACTTGAGCAGATCCTGTCTCCTCTCAGCTGCTCTTTCAGGTCACATGGGTCTGAGACGCAGACCTTCAGTGACACAGTCCACGTCTCTGTCGGGGCTCTCCCCCTGCTCGTCTTCTCCTGTAGACAAGCATGTCTACACGGGTGAGTCAGGTGAGTGCGTCCGCGCTCAAATGTGACTTTCCTAGCACGTCCACAGTGGAGAATGTGTCGCGCTTCAGGGCTTGGGCTCCAAGTAGGGCGTGAAGGGGGTTATGTTTGGTCTCCAGGCAGAACTGTATTCGTTTGAGGTAACCCTGAAACTGTTCCTGGACACACACGCCTCCCTTTTCTAACATGAGCCTACCGATGCTCAGATGGAGTGAGTGACCCCACTTCATAAGTCACAGGCTTCCATTCTTCCTCCAACTCCCGGAGAAAAATGCCTTCCCACCCAGAGAATGATGCATGCATCAGCTAACAGCATGGTGCTCCTGTTTTATTATTGTTTTATCTTAAATTATCATATTGGTAAGTTTAATGTTTTGGTGCAAGACAAAACGGTTTTTTTAGTGCAATAATATTTCGATGATATATATTATTTTTGGATTTTTTTGAATCCCTGAGCAGAACCCTGAACAAACGGAAGCACGATGAGAGAACACTGTAGATTTGAGGTCTGTTTCTCGTAAAAGGTCCTTTTGCTCAGAATCAGCGGGATCAGTTCCGAGGAAAGGGCTCAATGTTTATGGGGTGATGATGGAGGTCAGGCACCGGAAATGAGAGGAAACATCATGTTGTTGCCAAAACTTTCAAAGGTATGTGAGAAAGATGTGTTTGGTGTGTGATCGAGATCTGCGAGCTCACAACATGTTTCACGTTAAGATAAACACACAAGTAAAACGGCCATTTTCTGACAAGGGCACCGTAGAAGATGGTCCAAAAAGAGTCCAAACAAATGCATTCCATGGAGGACGGGGGCGAGGACTTACTGGAAAACAGCTCCGCTTGACCTGAGCCAGCGGAAACGGAACATTTGATTGGCCCAACATATTCGACAGGACGTTTCTCTGGCCACTCAGCACGTCGGTGCCCGCCTCGAGGATCCGGACTGACTTGTACACTGCCAGCAGCGGGTCCGCGCCTCGGCCCGTGTGCGTCATCGGCCCATCCCTCTCATGTGAGATCTGTGAAATCGGCGCAACGCCGCCGCCGACGGTTGCGACACAGTGTTGGTTGACGGGAAATGGGTGGTCCTTACTCCGCTTCTTTAGGGTCCCGTAAAAAAGTGACGTTTGTCTGACTCGAGTGGCCGATAATCAGCGTTTCCTTCTCGGATTCAGGGTATCGATGCAGTAAGATTGGGGGCAGACCGAAGCTGGTACCGGGGAGGTGAGTACAGGCCTGTTCCTGGTGCGAGGAGAGAACATGGCGGGCGGCGAAGAGCCGTTCTGACGGTTCTAAAAATTCGCTAAATTACACAGCCGCGCGCGACCAGGAACACCTCCTCGGCGCTGTTTGTTGGGTACATGGTACTAGTACTAGTACTGTGGTCCTTAGTATCAAGAGACACGATGGCACAGCCGATGATAGCCACGTTTATGTAGGCACGTCGTTGATGGTGCTGAGGAGTAAACGTGTGTGTGTGTGTGTGTGTGTGTGTGTGTGTGTGTGTGTGTGTGTGTGTGTGTTGCCAGCTCGGCTTCATCATGATGTCCGCCAGAGAGCTCGTGCTGCTGCTGCTGCCGCTGGTCGCCTGCGTCGCCACAGCTGGTCAGTACCCTTGACCTTATTGAATCAACTTGTGTGTGTGTGTGTCTGTGTGTGTCTGTGTCTGTGTGTGTCTGTGTGACCTCGACTCTGACCCCTGGGGAACAGACCCAGTAACCCCACCACAGGGAATCATGACTCACTCACACACTCACTCTCAGGGAACTTGCAAGGATGTGTGCCTTGTGAAGAAATGTCCGTCCGTCTGTCCGTCCATCTTCTACTTCTTATCCTGTTAAGGGTCGTGGGGGGGGGGGGGGGTGGAGCCTATCCCAGCAGCCTTCAGGTGAGAGGCGGGGTTCACCCTGGACAGGTCACCAGTCCATCTCAGGGCCAACACAGAGAGACAGACAACCATTCACACTCTGTCACACCTACGGTCAATTTAGAGTCTGGATTAACCTGGTCCCCTCTTGATGTCTTTGGACTGTGGAGGAAGCTGGAGTACCAGAGAGAACCCAGCAGGAACAGGGAGAACATGGAGACTCACCCAGAAAGACCCTGTGATGGAGCCGGGACTGGAACCTGGAACCTTCTTGCTGTGAGGCCACAGTGCTGATCACTGCACCGCCGTGAAGAAATGTCACTGCAGAAATTAATAAATAATAACACATTAGATTATTACATTTTTTGGTAGAAAATCCGAACAAGGCATTTCTTTTATTGAAACTTTGTTTTAAAAAAACAGCAGTCCTCCTAAAAGAGGCAGCTGAACGTGTTTGTTGTCAAGTCGAAGCTGGAGCTGTGTCTGGAGGAGGAGTCGGCTGGATCCACAAGCAGCAATCTAACGGGGCTGAGAGGTGAAGCGTGCAGTGAGAGAACATGCAGCCACCCACTTTGATATCATCTGTAGAAATGAGGAAATGAAAGGAAGCGTCCTCTCGCTCTCGGGAGGCGAGAGAGAAGATTCACTTCATTGAACAACTCCACTCCCTGCAGAAGTTCAGTGTTTACATCCTCAAGTTCTGTAGAACACACCGTCCTTCATTCAAGGCCGCCTCAGCAACCCCTCCACTGACTTACGAGCTCCTTTCCCCGAAAGAGGCTTCAACCTTCAGTCAGTCAGAAGGAGACCCACGATGTTCTCTCAGTCTCGTAGAACATGAAGGTAAACTTCAAGGGGAAAGTGGGCCCAAGTCTAAGAGTGTAGGTCGTTTTCAGACATGTTAAACTCTTCTTTCACGGGTTATTAAGTTTTGAAGAGCAGAAAAATGTCCCTGTGATGAAGAAAGACTGGAGCAGGAGCAAACTGAAAGTGGACTTGCTGGAACTTGACCGCCTCCCTTTTGTCCAGTGGAGGACTTTGAGCTCAGCTCTGATCATGTGTGTCCGTGGAGAGGCAGAGGACGTGCCTCTGACGTGTTTGGGTCCGGCGCAGGTCTGATCGCTCCATGTCCTGCTCTCATGTCTTGTTGTGTCCTCGTCCGTGTCTGTGTCTGACTGTTACTGCTCGGTGGCTCTGAGGTCGCGCTAGTATGCTACAGTGTCGGCATCCTTTGTTTTCAGAATATGTCAACCATCTGGTGATCAGCCCTCTAAGTCCCGTGCTGGAGATTGGGACGAACTTCACGGCTACATGCGTGATCGTCAACACAGACGAAGCTACAGCGGACAACCTTTACTGGAACATTTCCAGGACTACCATACCAGAAGACCAGTACACCAAGATCAACCAATCAGCGCTTAGTGTTACGATTCCTGTTCGGGGGGAAAACCCTGAATGGTTGTTCTGCCTCTGCAAGACAGTGTCACCCTATATTTTCCTAAACAATGGCAGATTCATGAACGCCATCTTCCTCACCAAAGGCTGTAAGTTCTCCTATGCAGATCTTCAACTCCACATCTGACCACCTGTGATTGAATTGGGTCTCAGTAAAGCCTCGTTCCCATCCGCTATGACCCGCTTACACCTCTTCTTGCTCCTGCAGTGGGGACGTTATTTCTCAGGTCACATGACCACGTAGGGCTGAAACAATTCCTCAAGTAATTTGATTAGTAAAATTTGCCTCGAGGCCTCGTTTAAATCTGGTTTTGCACGTAGGAGTGGGCAAAGAAATTTGGTTTTAAACAGCTGAATAATTTAAGACCAGAGCATTGATAAGCTTGAGTTTAAGTTTTGATATAATTTATTATCACACTGCTGCAGCGTCTCGCCTGTCTGCATCAGTGCACTTACTCTATACACGTGCATGCAGTACGTACACACACACACACACACACACACAGACAGGAGGTCAGCGTGTTCCTCTCACCCTGTCTGTCTGATCTGGTGACTTCCTTCATCAGCAGGATGTTTTTTTCAAAAGCCAACTTGCCTTTATTTTTGCTTCCATGTATAAACTCACGCACGATTCAGTTTCCACAGCAGAGAGCTGCGTGTGGAGGAGACTTGTTAAAGACCGTTTATTAAAACAGTGGAGACTGCCATGATGGTGAATGACGTCAACACACCCAGGTGTGCTCATCAGATTGAACAGCTGTATCAGGAGGCCCTAACTTTAAACAGGAGAGTCTGAGTCTCTCTGTCAAACACTCAGACCTCCTCAGAGTGAACAAGTGAGGGAGGAGAGGAGGACAGACTGATCACTAATCAATCGCGGATGCCGTCGTCCTCTGGGACTGGTTCAGAAAATAAGAATGCCACAACCTGAGTGTCCGCACAAATAAAGTCTGTGTGTGAAACCTTGCAGAGTGTAACATCCCGCTGTCCACAGACAGTCCGCTGTCGTTAGTTTGACAGAAAGACAGAGGGGGGCGTGTCTAGAAGGGAACCCGTGAAACATCGTGTCATCGTGGACAAGGTGTGCCTCTCCAAAAATGGAAACTATACATAATACTAACTCATAAGAGGAGTAATAGGTGGCGCGTTGGTGAACCAAACCCCCGTAGGACCCTTTCGTACTTCAGTCAAAAGTAAAGTTAAAACAGTAAAAGTACAGTCAAAATAAAGTTACTTTACTTCCTACTTTAACATTAACATTTCATACTTGTCCATTTGAGACTCGTCTTACTTTCTCTTTTGGAAAGTACCATTGCTCTTGAATAAAGCAAAAGTTATGTAATCGAAAAAATTGCAGAATGCGCAATACTTCTTGTCTGGTTACTCGATTAATCGATAGATTACTGGATTACTCAAAGAATCAGTAGCTGCAGCCCTGTGACCACGCAGAAGACACAGGTGTTTGTGGGCTCCGCACAATTGTGGAGTAAATTGTGTCCGGCTTCTTGCACGAACTAATAGTTCACCCTTTAGACTGGTCGTAAATACAACACGACTTCCTCACTGGTATGTGTTGTAGTACTGTTACTACTACAGGCATGTCCTGTAGTAGTGAGTGAGGTAGTCAAGGAAGCAGCCAGCCAGAAGCAACTTGACCTTGAAACTTAAAACACCTGGAAACTTGAGAGTGGACATTTGACGTCTGATGTAAATATTCATGGCAATTTGTGTTTTCTGCCCTTTTTAAATTTGTCGGTGAGCTATGCAGCGTATTGCAATGTATTGTGGTATTGTATACTGAGGCCCTTGCCAGTACCTACAGGAGTAACCTCCAGGACGTGATGCACGTTCATTCTGTGCTGGTTTTGAAAAACAGACAGAAAACCATCAGAACCGTGGTGACTGTCCTCCATGCTGCTTTTACTACTGTGACCAAAAATTGTGTCTGAGCCCAAAATGCTCTTTAACAGTGCTGTTATAGAACACAGCAGCAGGTTCACTTGGGTCTGAAAACTGTGTGCACAGTGGGAAACAAGTACATTTGAATTTTTTTTGTATCCGTTGCTTTCGGAAGTGAAAGTGCAGAGCTGTTCCATAGCAGATGATGTTCAGGATGTGGAGTAGCACCGTCTACTGACCAGTTGCCATTGCGTTGTAAAGACTAGCATGAAGAGTGTCTGAGGTTAGGCGTGAACCCCTGCAGAGGGGGTCCGGGCATCAACTGAAGGTCAATTCGCTGGGATTATTTATATTCATGTCAATTTTTAATTGTGTGTATTGATTCATTGTAGTTGTTCACAAGAATGCAGCAGATTGTGTTGGTCATTTAAAGTGCTACTGCACTGAAAAAGTTTGATTCTTTGGAGTACTCATACTTAGTACTGCAACTGTGAATGAGTTTGAAAGTGCCAGCTGGTCACACTGGTTCACTACATTACACTGGATGATGAGTTTGACAGGTGGCAAACAGACATTAGTGGCCCCCCCAATGTGTGCTTTTTGTTGTGAAAAAAGATCAGAAGTTACAGCTGAAGAGGGCTAATGAGATGTTTGTGCGTTGTTTGTCCCACTGTCAGATCGTCTTGAGAAAGTGGTGAATCTGACCTGCGTGGCAGTCCAAGAGGCATCGTATATCTCCTCCACCATCAGCTGTGCGTG
This sequence comes from Aulostomus chinensis, assembly GCF_037954235.1. Lineage (NCBI taxonomy): Eukaryota > Metazoa > Chordata > Actinopteri > Syngnathiformes > Aulostomidae > Aulostomus > Aulostomus chinensis. The sequence continues at coordinate 21,386,336 of NC_141338.1, read as the reverse complement.
GGACACAGTACCCCAGTCCACCCATCTCGCTGTCACATACTCACTGATCGTCCAAGTCATCTCGTGAGTACACCCTGAGACGCCGTCAACATTTGGCTGTGGAACGTTATCAGTTACTTTTGGCAAAAGTGGCTGTTGAGGAAGTGAAGGGAGTGATTTGTTCATGTAGAAGGACCTGGTCATTCCATTGATCTCCTGGTTTGAGTTGTATCGGGAGACATGAATGTCCGTGTGTGTATCTGTGTCAGTGCTGACTTGCTGTGTGAATTCCACTAAACCGACTCAAATGTTTTGTTTACAGTGTTCAGACTTTTAACGTGTCGACATCTAAAACAAGCGCCAAGGTGAATCTGGACGTTTTCCCCAATCACATGATGATGGAGATCTGGGTAGAGGCCTGGAGCCGCCTGGGGAGTGTGGAGTCCAAGCATCTGAAAGAAGATGCCTGCTGGTTTGGTAAGTTCCATCTTGCAGAATTGCCTGAGTGTGGGTATGTAGCACTGCTGTTTGTTATGAGGAGGGATGAGCGAGTGCAGCATTATCAGTATCTGTAGCTGGAGGGGGCGTGGTTTAATCTGGGCACGGGCGAGTTTAGAATGTGGTTGTGGGTTAACATGGAAGGGTGTGGTTTTCTCAGAATTGCTTTCAAGAAGCTGATAAGGGTTGATCAAAAGTTAAAAAGCCTCAGATTAAGCTTTCAACCAAGTCAAGTCAATTTTATTTGTTTCGTGCCAAATCACAACAAAAGTTCTCTCATGACTCTTAACAAGTAGAGCAGGTCCAGCACCACTCCTTCAATGAATCTACACCCAACAATTCTCCATCAGCAAGCACATCCTGCAACAGCGGCGACGAAAACCTTCCTTTTAACAGGCAGAAACATTGAGCAGATCCAGGATCAGTGGGGAGGTCTGCTTTGACCGGTTGGGGGAAGGAGAGCAGGACAGAGACAAAGACAGATAATGGAGGAAGACAGATACACAGAAGGAAAGAGAGGGACAGAGATAAATAGAGAGAAAGGAGGAGAGACTGATGGACAGACGGGGAGGTGAGCAGGTGGAGCTACGGGTGGAAGCTGGAGCCTCTTCAGGTCTGCAGCCTCCTCCAGCAGCAGCATCAGTCAGGGGTCTGGGAAGTGGGGAAGGACAAAGACTGGAGAAGAAGATGAGTTAGTAACATGTATGAGTACAGAAGGAGGAGAGAGAAGCCCAGTGCACCATGGGAGATCCCCCAGCAGTCTAAGCCTATAGCAGCATATCTAAGGCCCAGCCTAAGCCAAGCCCAACTATAAGCCCTGCCTCCCTCCTGTGAAACTGGGAGACAGTTCCACAGGAGGGGAGCCTGATAGCTGAAGGCTCTGGCTCCCAGTCTACTGTTAGAGACTCTAGGAACCACCAGGAACCCTCCATCCTGGGAGCGAAGGGTTCCAGCTGGATAATAGGGAACTAGGAGCTCTGTCAGGGATGAAGGAGCCTGATTGTTGAGGACTTTGTATGTTAGAAGGAGAATTTTGAATTCTATTCTAAATTTGGCAGGGAGCCATGCAGAGAAGCAGTCCAGGAGAGACATGGTCTCTTCTACCAGTTCTAGTCAACACGCGGGCAGCAGCATTCTGGACCAGCTGGAGAGTCTTTAGGGACTTATTAGTCCAGCCTGATAGGGGGGAGTTAATGTGGGAGTTAAAGGTCAGATCCTGATCAAAGAAAACTCCTAGGTTCCTTACGGTCGTGCTGGGGGCCAAGGTTATACCTTCCAGGGTACCTGTCTCATTAGATAGGGTGTCTCTAAGATGTTTCGGGCCCAGGACAATGACTTCAGTTTTATCAGAGTTTAATGAAAGGAAATTATGGGTCATCCAAGTTTTTATTTCCTTCAGACAGGCCTCCAGTTTAGTCAGCTGATTTGTTTCATGAGGATGCATTGATAAGTACAGCTGAGTGTCGTCAGCATAGCAGTGAAAATTAATTGAGTGTTTCCTGATCATGTGACCTAGAGGAAGGAAATACATAGTGAAGAGGACTGGTCCAAGCACAGAGCCTTGAGGAACACCATAACTGACTGTCGTGGTTTCAGAAGAACCATCATTAACTAGTACCAAGTGAGGTCGATCTAGTAAATATGACCTGAACCAGTTTAGTGCAGTTCCTTCAATGCCAATGACATGTTCCAGTCTCTGTAGAAGGATATGGAGGTCACTGGTATCAAAAGCTGCACTAAGATCTAATCAGACCAGCACAGAGACCAGTCCCTCATTTGGTGCCAGTAGGAGGTCACTGGTAACTTTGACTGGTTCTGTTTCTGTGCTATGATGAGCCCTAAAACCTGATTGGAAATCCTCTAATAGGCTGTTGCTATGGAGACGTCACACAGCTGTTTAGCAGCTGCTTTCTCCAGAATTTTGGAGAGGAATGGAAGATTTGATGTTGGTCTGTAGTTGGTAGAACTTCTGGATCCACGGTTGTTTTTTTGAGAAGGGGTCTAATTACTGCTCCTTTAAAGGACTGAGGGACGGAACCAGATACCTGCGACACATTGATCGTATCTCAGAGAGAGGTGCTAACGAGGGGTAGAGAGTCCTTTAGCAGCTTAGTTGGGATGGAGTCTAGGAGACAGGTGGAGGTTTAGAGGAGGAAATTATTGAACTGAGCTCATCAAGGCTAACAGTAGAAAAACTGTCAAAGTGTACGTCTGGTCCTCTAGAGCTTGTGGGGTTATAGAAGCTGTGTTGTCAGCTGATGCAGGAAGAGAAGAATTTTCTCTCTAATTAGTAGAATTTTGTCATTTAAGAAGTCCATGAAATCTTTGCTACACACAGAAACAGGAATGCTAGGTTCAGTAGAGCTGTGGCTCTCTGTCAGTCTGGCTCCAGTCCTGAAGAGGAACCTGGGTTGTTCTTGTGTTCCTCTATTAGTGCTGAGTAGTCGGCTGCTCTCGCTATACGAAGGGCTTTCTTATAACTTTTGAGGCTGTCTTGCCAGACTACATGAGACTCCTCCAGTTTGGAGAAGCACCATATTCTTTCTAGTTTCTGAGTTTTTGTTGAAGCTGTCTGGTTTCAGAATTGTACCAAGGTGCTTGTTTCCTTGGATTTCACGTTTTCTAGTCCAGAGTCCAGAGTTGTTCTTGAGGTGCCTGCTGCACTTTGATAAAATGATCAATTTGGGAGGGACTAAGGTTGACAACATTGTCCTCTGTAACAATGGGACATGACACTGAATTTAGCACCAATGGAATCGCTTCCTTAAATCCAGCTGTGGCCTGATCAGACAAACATCTGGAAACCACCGTTTTCCTGAGTGGAGTGTAGTTGATTAGTGCAAATTCAAAAGTGATTAATTGATGGTCTGATAAAAGTGTTCTGTGGAAATACAACTAGATGTTCAGCTTCAGTTCCACATGTTAGGAGGAGGTGGAGGGTGTGGTTGTGGCGGTGAGTCGGTTCATGGACAGACTGATGGAAACCAACTGAGTCTAGAAGAGAGAGAAATGCAGCACCAGACTGTCGTTATCAACATCCTCATGAATATTGAAGTCTCCTACAATCATGACTTGATCTGATTTAGAACTAAACTGATAGAAACTCTGAGAATTCAGATCAGAATTCAGAGTCAGGACCAGGAGGACAGGACACAATGATAAATAAGAGTGGCTGTAGAGTTTTCCAGGTTGGATGAGACAAACTGAGAATCAGGCTTTCAGATGAATTGAAACTTGTTTTGGGTTTGGGATTTATTCCTAGACTTCTGTCAAAAATGGCAGCAACTCCACCTCCTCGACTGGTGTTTCTGACCAGCAGACTAAACCAAGAGTTACCAGAACAGCTCAGCTGGATGCTGACTGACTGGTGATGTGGAGCAAATCCTGACTGCTGCTTTAGTCTCACTGTCACTGCTCACTCTATATCACTCATTGTCCTGAGGAGAGGAGAGTTTCAGATTAAATAAAGCATAAAATAGAATGAGTGCAAGAGGGTGTATGTGTCTGTTTGCACACATGTTCTTGATATGCTGTTGTGCTTTTTGCTGCAGTGAAAACAAACCCTCCAGGAAATGTGACGTTCATCTCTGAGGAGACCTTTCCCTCCTCCCTGCTCATAAACTGGACTCCTCCTATTGCTAAGGAATATTTGAAATTGATGTATGAGATCCGATTCTGCTCCAGTGGATCTCAGACTTGGACCTACGTAAGTATTCATGTGTCTCCGTCCACCTGTATCAACTGCACCACCTGTATGTACCACTGACGTACACTATCTCCAACTATGATCCTGTCTGAGACCAGACATGGCTTTGCTTGCAATGTAAACAAACTGCATCCTGTATCATTCTTAACGTGGAACTGTTCTGTCTTTTTTCATTTTGGCAGCCACGTATTTACGTACAATAGCATTATTATTACACATTTACATATTAGATTTCATAAGTGTGGCTAATCAGAAGTCTGCTCCTGGCCTTCCCGAACCACAAGGTAACAAAATAAAGAAGGGATGTGTTAATTGCCCTCCAGGTACCTCTTGTGGACACCGCCAAGGATATACAGTCATTCAGACTGCAGAGCCTTCGACCAGACACCGTTTATATCACCCAGGTGCGCTGCAAAAACACCAGGGAGGGTCACGGCTACTGGAGCGAATGGAGCGCCAATATCACACAGAGAACGCCAGAGGCTGGTGAGTGTCACAGCTACTAGCTTAGGCTACTTACCAGTGTATGAACACTGCGGTTGTTTGTAGGTGGAGCAGTTCATCAGGCAGCACCTAAGAGTTTGAGATTCCCCAGCCTTTATCCCTCTGAACCTTAGCAGAATCGTGTCCCTGATGAAAGGACTCCAGTGGGAGGGTGGGGGCTTACACTGGTCCACAATGGAAATGTTGTTAATTTTTTTGTCTTTGTAGTTTTCTTATAAAAAATCAAAGCTGTTGGTCATGAATGTTGGTGTCTTTGAGTCAATCAAGGCCTCAGCCTGCAGAATTTCACGCGGTACCTCAGGTTATTTTATTGTGTTTCATAAGATTTCATTGAAAAGTTGAAAAATCTGTCTCCACAGTTATTTGTAACCATGAAGAGTCACACAGTTGTTGTTAAGCGTCCATAGCAGTAGAGCAGTGTTCAACAACCGTGACATTAACACACTCTTGACATCTGCTTCCAAGCCTTCTCAGTGTTAGAAGCCATGCCATCTCTGATGTTTGCTTCTCCTTCTTCCAGAACCAGCTGGTAAACCGGACTTGTGGAGAATCATTGCAGAGGGTGACAATGAAAATGAACGACAAGTGCTGTTCATCTCTAAGGTACATCACATGCACACAGTTACAGCCACTGGTTTGTGAGCGCTGTTACAGTAAGTTTGTCTGTAGTTTGGACCCAAAAAGAAAGGGTCTAGCTTTAAATATGCCCCAGTGAACTGATGTTCTGATGTGCTCATGATGTGGAACTTAAAATATTTGAACACACAGGTCAGTGACATGAAATGAGTAGCAACCACAACACTGCTGAACAGCACCCAGTTCTTTTCTTTAGTAAGATGAGATTCCTCAAACCTTAACCCCTGCAGTGCTGTTGAACTCTCAACATGAAGTGTGTTGCTTGTCCCTGTCAGGACCCACCCTTTCCCAATGGGAAGATAACCAGCTTCAACATAAAGTTTCAAACCCAAATGGATAAATGGAAAAATGGAAGTCTGGAGTGGGAGAAGATCCCTGTCATCACGTCAGAGGCAGAGAGTCTCCGCAGCCAGAGGACGATCACCAGCCTCAAACAGATTCACCTGGCTGACAAGCAGACGGTCCGGTTCCATGTCATCGCCTTCAATTCAGTAGGAGGGTCAGCAGAGGCATCGCTGAGCATCTCGGAGAAAGCTCATAGTAGGTGTTCACCATGAGTCAGCAGCCACACATGCCGGCAGCCACACATGCCCATGCCGGCAGCCACACATGCCCATGCCGTCAGCCACACATGCCCATGCCAGCAGTCACACATGCTGGCAACCACACATGCTGGCAACCACACATGCCGGCAGCCACACATGCCGGCAGCCACACATGCCGGCAGCCACACATGCCAGCAGCCACGCTGTGTAAGTGTGTAAACCGTCTCCCCAGTACAGCAGCTACAAGCTCATCTGTGCCCATCTATAAGCCATTGAGTAAATAAGGGTGTAATGTTGCAGTTACTGCATATTCCAAGTTTTCATCAGAGTGCGTGTGATTGCAGTGGAATCACACAATTTTAAGAGCCTGTTAGAGGAACCTTACTACATTAACTAACACACTTAAGTACAGAACAGGTACTGGTTACCCCTCCACTTATGTGTGTATTTATACATGTGTGAATATTTCCTGCTGGAAACCAAAGAAGTATTTCCAAACAGAAGACATGCTGTCCACAGAGGGGGAAGGACATCAACCTCTGTCTATAATTTAGCTCCGTTGTAAAAGTAAATGTGATGAAGAATGATTATTTTGTTAAACACTTCTTCAATTACTTTCCTGAACATTTACTATTTTGTGATGTTTGTATAACATCAGAAAAGTTTGATTTGTAGATGTGCTGTCAGTTTCACAGAATCTGACAAGTAAGATAAAATGAACCTTTAATACAAACACATCCAGTAAAGAGTCAAAGTGGTTCAGTCAAAATGATATCACTGTTTGGATGCAGTGTACCAATCAAGGTAACCCAGCATGAAGTATTGGGGTATATTGCAGTCATGGATGCTAGTAGGGTTTGACCATCTCCTTCCTGCTGATCAGACTGGGTGCCCTGACCATGGGCTGCCGGGGTGGTGGACCCTCTGCCCGAATTTCCGGATAGTGCCCCTTGGCACTCCGGTTTGGCCCCTGGACCAGGAAGGCTAGACTCCCTGTCGGCTGGTTGCGGCGGTAACGGGGGTCGTTTTTATTTATTTTGTCTGGGGGTGGCGGTCCCGGACGCGGGTGCCTTTGTCTCACCTCAGCAGGTGGGCACGGGCCTCTCGGGTGAGTGTCCCTGGCCTCAGCTCGTGCTGCGGGGGGGTTTCCTGGTGGGCCCGGGGTCCTCTGTCTCCCCTGCCTCTCTGTGGACTGCCTCCAGGCGGGGGTTGCTGCTCCTATGCTTTCCTGTGGGTCCTGGCATGGGTTGTGCCTGTGGCTGTCTCCTGGGGTGGGGGTGGCCTGGGGCTCTCTGTGTTCTGGGGGTTTCTGGGTGCCCTGGTGGCTTGGTCCTGACCTGCCTGCGATACTGGACGGGGGGCGTGTTGTTCTGGTCCCCCACATCAGCTACAGTCAGCTACCCACAGCATCCAGAGACAAACCGTAGCACACACACATACACACACATACACACACACGCGCGCGGTGCACAACTGATCAATAATCACACACTCAGACATTTATTTTAAATTATATTAAACCAAATGATAAATGGTACACTGGAAATTCTGCAACCAATGTTTTTCTTTTTTTTCTGTTGTTATTATTGTTGCTGTTGTGTTTTGTTTTTTGTTTTTTTTTGCTACTGTTGTTTTTGTGTCGTCCCCCCCCCCTCCCCCTTGTCTTCCCTATCCTGTCCCTGTTCTCTCTTCCTGTCCACTCCTGAGCCTCAGTCCGGTAGCTTCATCAATGAACCAACACCATTCCTAATAAAATTAAACATAAATGGCAATAGGAGGAGTTTATCAGATTCCTCCTTTGCAGAGTAAAACTGCTTCAGTACAACAAGGCACCAGGAACACTGATGCTGCTGCTGAACAGGACAGGTTAAAAAAAAAAAAAAATTCCCCCACCACAGTCACATCCTGTCTCAAACCCTGTGAATCAACTCCAGTCCTTGGTTGGCTGTTGAGAGCACGGATAACACAAGTGTATTTTTGTGTGTGTGTCTTTCTTGCAGAACTGGCCCCAGTGGAGGCGCTAAAGGTGTGGCCCAAGGAGGGGCAGCTGTGGCTGTCATGGAAACCCCCCATCAACCCAGCTGTGTCGGAGTATGTGGTGCAGTGGGTCAGTAGTGAGGGGATTGACTGGCAGAGGGAGAAGAAAAACACCACACACACCAGCATTAAAGGTCTGTTTCCTCCTTTGCAGGGCACAGATTTGAGAATTAACCATTTCATTCATTTGGTTTCATTGTTTCATTTGTTGTCATGCAAGTTTTTTCAAATCTCTTCTCAAAAATTTAAAAATCTAATTCCATCAGAATGAAGTCGTTGTCCACTACAAAGGCATCTCCTCTGAAATGTATCTTTTAACTTGATGTTGTAAGAGGGTGAGGTTCCGAGAGAGTCCAATACTGTCAGTTGTCCAGGGGATTTAATCTTCAACGTTCTGTTAAGATGATCCACCTCTGCCCCCCATCCATAGTTGCTAAAATTTGGTTTCAGGCTGGGCTCCTCCCACTCTAGAACCTGATGGGGGGGCGTGTCGGTGCCTTCGAGCACCTGAGGGGGGAGTAGGTCAATGTTGTGGTGCTGCCTCGAATCCCATCAGTGCCATGACAAGCCTGAATGGATGAAGGTGCAGGTGTCGTTGGCTCTGTTACCTGGGAGGAAGTCAGTGATGACACAGCACCCTCTAGTGGTAATGCAGCCATCTGCTCCAATGAGTGTGAGCCTTACAAATCTGCCTTGACGACTGTGGTCATGAGCAAAGACTGTTGATATGGGGACAGCTGCTGCTGGGCCTTGATCTGGAGCTTGTCCTCATAGGCTGGACACACAGCACCTGCCTTTGCTAACACAGGCAAGAATGCTCCAGCAGTTCCTCTAAACTGACATCTGACTGTTCTCTCCGTCCTCGTTTGAAATACAGGCTCCATTCAGAAGTTTCTGTGCTACAACGTATCTGTGTATCCAATTTACTCCGGGTGGATAGGGAGGTCAGCAAGTGTGGAAGCCTTTCTGGAGCAAGCAGGTAAAGCAGCACACTGTGAAGACATGTTCTGTACCACAGTATTGTGAGTATTTGCTGGGTTCTGTGTGTGTGTGTGTGTGTGTGTGTGTTGGTCTTCTGATAGCTGGTGCTTGTGCCCATAAGCTGTATCAACTGTTCCTCTCCCGTCATTGCATGAACAGTTCTGATTATTTTGCAGTAACATGTTTTCAACAGAAATGTAATGACTCACTTTGTGTCTAAATGCATGACATGGTCCAGTGGCAAGTGTGTGGCATGTAGAGTTGAGGAGTGGAGGTGTTGGTGGATTACACACCAGCGAGCAGACGTTCCTCAGCAGCCACCTGCTGATTCATGCTAGGAATGTAGTTCCTCTGAGTTCTCTGAGGCAACTCCGATGCGTCTGTTTAATACAAGAGTGATGATGACATGGAGATGATAACTGTGATACCCAAATGTTGTGGAGAAGAGTGATGTCCTACCCACTGGTATGTGGGGAGTTAGTAGTGTAACGCTAGTACATTCATGACTGAATTCATCAGCTGACTCCTGCTGTTGTGCCCACAGCTCCATTGGAAGGCCCCTCTATTGAAATGAACGATAAACCAGGACCCAGTGAGGCAGTGCTGGCGTGGAAGGAGGTCCCCAAGCACAAGCGGCGAGGCTTCATCACCAGCTACACCATATTCTACACCAGTGGGGAGGCACTCAACTGTAGGAACCTGCAGAACCTTCATAGTTGCTTGTCCACCTTTTGAATGACGCTAATGCCAGTCTGATCTGTTTGTTCATCTGCAGCCATAACAGTGTCGGGGAACACCACCTCCTACAAGCTGAAGTCGTTGTTACGCAACACCAAGTATGACGCATGGGTCAGGGCTTGGACCAGCCGAGGCTACGCTGATGGCTTTAACCACACGTTTACCACACTGAAATATGGTATGACTGTGCACACCGTGAACATGTGAAACATCTTTGGTGCCTCCCGTATGTGATGGTGTAGTTTTCACACATTTAAAAGTGCTTCTGCCCTGAGATGAGTTGCAGCCAGCACATCAGCTAAGTGTGTTTTCGCACTACTTGATTTTCTGTATTTATTGGCACGATTTAAACCAAAAGACAGCCGAAGGTTTGGAGTTTTCGCTTTCACTCAGGTTGTAATATTTTCTTTGACGTTATACGATGTTGTGTGCGTCCCTCAGCGCCTGGCGAGATCGAGGTCATCGTGGTGGGGGTCAGCCTGGGCTTCCTGTTTGTTGTTATCCTGACCATGCTGCTGTGCATCTACAAAAGAGATGTGTAAGTTCACATGCCGTTGCTGTCCATCAGACTTTGAAGTACCCATGAATCTCTCCGTTTCAGCAGGCCTACCAGCCAGTGGAGGCTGGACATAGGACACTGTCCCAAGTAGGCCTGTTACCCAGAACTCTGCAAACCTTGTGCTAAGACTCACTATGATGAACAGCACAGTTTTTCTGCCTTTTGGTCCTTAAGTGATAGAGCTGATTTTTAATTCTCGCTGTTTCTTCTCATACAGGATCAAACAGAACTTCTGGCCTCAGATCCCAGATCCTGGAGAGAGCACCATTGGAAACTGGTCTCCTGACTATCCTCTGAAAGTATGCGCTTCTTCACACGGATGCATCTTTGTTCATGACAGCCATTGATTTACATGCACAGTAGCAGATATAATCAGTTTAACAAATATGTCATTATATAGTTGTTAAGTAGATAGAACGTAGTAGCTGAGAGAACTGAGAATTGTCCTTGTGTCGTCCACAGGCAGAGACGCCAAAGGACAATTGTCCATCTGGCATCAGCATTCTTGATGTGGACCCGTGCGATGGAAAGTCTGTGTTTGAGGAAGACAAAGCCAGTCTGCCTCTCAAGAAGGACAAGTATCTGTCTGAGGAACACAGCAGTGGCATTGGAGGCTCCTCCTGCATGTCTTCGCCTCGCCAGAGTGTGTCTGACAGTGATGAGGGTGGAGACATGGCCGACACCACAGCCAGCACCGTCCAGTATTCCTCTGTGGTGGCTGCCAGTGGCTACAAGGGTCAGACTCCCAGCTCCCAACCTCAGCAGGCCATTTTTTCACGGTCCGAGTCCACACAGCCCCTACTGGACTGCGAGGACCACCCAGATATGTTGGTGCAGGAGGGCAGCAGACAGTTCCAGCATTTCCTCCATCAGCCCTGCTTCAGTCTCTCTGCAGGGAACCAAGATTGTAGTGACACTGCTGGGTTGAGCCAGCTGGAGCTTCTGGAGCCTCTGGACTTCTGCCCCCTAGAGGAGGACTCTGAGACCCCCACAGACAGCCAGGCAGCAGCAGGCTCCAGCTACATGCCTCAACTGGGAGGCTACAGGCCCCAGTAAGAACCCACCTGACTGGTTCAGTCTTCTGTGCCTCTGTCCAGGTCAGGCCTTGATTACATGTCTTTGAAGATCTGAAGATAAATGTAATAGTATTTTTTTGCTCTTAACCAAGCATAAAATGGAGCGATACCTTCAGTGCCACTGCTCAACATGTCTGCTCAGCACGACTGTAACGTGTGCTGTACTCAGCATCTTTGGGATACTACTGGTTCTGACTTGTGTCTGTCCTGGCCATCCAGTTGGACCAGTTCCCTGCTGTACCTGGACTCCCTAAACCTGGACCCTATTCTCCTCTCTTTTGGGGTCTGATGCATAGGGAATTAAAATGAGTAGAATCAGTTTTTTGTTGAGCGAGAACGCAGCAACTTGCAGCATGCAAGTCTGTCCACTAAAGCAGAGTCTGTCCAGCTGAGGATGTGGACATGGTGACAGGATCCTCGTCTTCATTCTTGGCTTCCTCTAGCTCACTACTTTGTCCCTCCTGCTTATTAACAGACGCCATTTGAAGCTGCCGTGCTGTGAGGCGTCCTGATACCAGGTCAGCACAGCAACCTCCAGTCCGTCTGCTCTTCATTTCAGCTCCTATTTCACTTCGATTTGTCGCCATTCAGGTGTGAATGATTGATGCTACCAACACGCCGGTCTGCAAGGTGTCGTGTGTGGACATGTTTCCATCATGTGTAGTCGCATCTCCAGCATGTCCCTGTCCCCAAAGGTTGTCATCTCCATGTATGGCACCTCGTTTCCGATCTCTTTGATAACACTAATCTACGACAGCTCTGTGTCCCACTCCTCCTCAGATGGCTGTATGCACACTACAGGACAATCGGGGGGCACTGCTGATTCAAGGCTGGATGGAACTGATTATCAGCCCAAGGGATTTTTTTGATGTGGGTGTTTTTATAGACTGAATTGTAAATATCATATAGACTGAATTGTAAATATCAAGACTGAAATCTGACTGACATGCTGTCATGTGACGGAAACTTCAGTGGAATGTTGCACAGATACCTGCGACAGCCGATGAGAACGAGCGGAACAGACCCCTGGTGGTACGTCAGCCTATGGCTGTAGGCAGCCCCTCGTAGTCTCACATGACGCATCAAACCTTTCTGTCCAACTCACCTCAGCTCTCACAGCGAAACAGGTTGTGCTGATTTGTCTTCTCAAGCCTTGACTTCCCCTCCGCCATGTTAGATTGTATCGGACATCTCGCTAATATCATTCAGGTCAACGTCGCAGGGACTGCATCGTCTCTGAGATGTCTGTTCCACGATGGACAGGTCTGTCATGTAGACATGTAGAATAACAACGTTTCCTCCGTCATGAGGACTAAAGCTGCGTTACAGCCATTTAACGGCGAAAGGTTACAGCGTTCTTGCTCAATATTTGAATGAATGTTATTTGAATGTTTTCAGTTAATTCTGTAGACGCTTGTGCCACGTTACCTGACCTTTGTATTTAACCCTCATCATTTTTTTTTTTACTGCACATACCAAGTTACACTGACAGTCATGCTCAATCATGTTTGAGTGCATTTGAGAAGCAAGGGGGAGGACTGGAGCACTCCGTGCATCCCTGGAGGCCCAGGCTTCACCTGTGGGTTTGGAGTGTTACTCAGTTGATGCACTTCCTGGAGGGACGCGATGCTAGCCATGACAGTTACGCAGGAGTCGTTGGCTGTGTTGAACTTGCTGTGTTGTGTAAACCGCTGGTGTCCGCCGCTTGCTGTACCACTCTGATGTGTCACATAAGTCTATCAAATAGAAAGCCGCTGATCCAGTTTTGGATCCTGACATACTCAAGACTTAAAAGTGTGGTAAGACGAGAGCAGCTGACCGAATGTACTGTTGGTAACTTTCCCAGAAGCATGATTTCAGTGCAGTGTTGTTTGAGGTCAAGTTTCATGGTTTCTGTGAATAATCATTAAAAATATGAAATAAAGTTTTAACTAATGACTGATTTCAGAGTGTTGTGCTTTATGTCTGTGAATACAAGCGGTCCATATGGGTTTGCTCAGGAGGAGAGGGCATGAGCACTGCTCCTTTGGGTTGACAGGAGCCAGCTGGGGTGGGTCAGGCATCTAGTCTCTCAGCTGGTAGGAGACCCAGGACCAGGACCAGGTGGCAGGCTCCTACTTCCGGGTGACCTGGGAATGAGCCGAGTCCCCTTGTCAAAGCTGACAGATGTGACCGGGAGAACAAAGGGATGGAATTGCTACCTTCACAACCTGAGGTAATCGTTCAGCCAGTTGGTTCCATGACGCTGTTTATGTAAAGGCAAGAGGAACTCAGGCAGTGTGTCAGTTAAAGCTGGAGTGTGCTCTTTTGTCTCCATCTTCTGGAGTTGGTTGCAACTGTTGACGTGTGCAGACATCATCTGTTCCACTGCTGGACCCTATATTAACTGCTGAGGCTGTAAAACACTGGATAAATTGTTTTAAGTTTGACGCAACCCAGATGACACGACTTGTTTCACAATCAGAATTTAATCTAGCATGATTAAATTATTGATCCCCATCAAATTAGCAGCGGGCGAACAGGAAGTAGGCAGCTTGGCCAGCGTGAGTCTGGGGTACTCTGCCCATAGAGCATGCTCAGTAGGCATCCTCCTCGCTACCTCCTCATCTCCCATGACCTGCTCTCTCTGAGCAATGAGCAGAATCTGAATTCATTCAGCATCATATTGACATGAAAATATGATGCACTCGAGCTTCAAAATTCTACTTCCTGATTTTCAGCTATCAAATGTGCTGTTTTTACGTTTGAGGAGAAGATGGCACCTGTCCGTCCCACCTCATAAAACCACATTGCATCTTCAGAGGAGACCCCGAGTCCTTTAGCTTCCATCACCCGCCTGATTTATCTCCTCGGCTGAGGCCAGCAGCACCCTCCAACTGAAGATGCACCCTCTCACCGGGCTGGTGTTGGTGGACCCACTTGGGTTAAGGAAACAATCTCTGGTCTGGATAAGCGCCAAAGACCGAGTCAAGCGTCACAGCAGCACATCTCCTGTGAAGACGGAGCCAACTGGCCTCGCAGAGTCAGATAGACACGCTGTCAGGGGTCAAGAAGCACCGACCAGCTGCTGATTCATCTTTGGATTCTCCAGTGAGTTATTTTCTTCCTGAAATGCCTTGAGTCAAGAGTATGGACTACCTATTGTCTCATAGCTGCTGCTGCTGCTACTCCTACTACTACTACTACTACTACTACTACTACTTCTACTAGCCTAAACAGTAAAAGAGCCTCTCCAGAACAACTAGCAGCAGGTTCAATGGAGGGCTCCAGGTTCATCTTCATGCTGGATGTCTGATTGGTTTGTGTTGGTGAATCAAACAGTTTAACTGTACACATTTATTAAATTCTAGCAAACAGAGTAATCTCTGCTTTTAAAAGCTCAAAGGTGAGATACAAAACTGGTTGACCTATGTGGACCAATCAGAGCCCAGAACATGCTGATGTCACTCATTTAACAGTGGTAAACATACAGAAATGGTTTACGCATCATAAGAAAATCCCTTGGAGAAGACACCAGAGCCTGCGAGTGAATATCTGACCTTTCACCAACTGGGAACTGAACCAGGCCCTGATAAGAACCACAATCAATAGGTTCAATTCTAATCAATAATTAAAATGACATTTGATTTGAGGTTGAAGTTGGAGCCACAGAAATGACAGTGACATGAGGAGAAGAAGGAGATGAAGACGGCCGAAATCAAATCGAATTCCAATATTAGTAACAAAGAAAAAGGCTGTTGTTCTGTGAGCAGTGAAACTCCGTAAACCTGCTGCTGTTGGTCTCAGGCAGACGGCCACAGCTGCAGAATCACTCCTGGACAACAGGGGGATCTTTTCTGGGCAAGAAACAGTACCTTTTCAAAAGAAGGGTCATTCATTGACCTCAAAGGATTTGAAATGAGCGTTCAAGCAGACGGGGCTTCATGTTAGCATCCATGCTGAGCTGAGCCAGCAGGGATCCCTCCTCAACCGTGCAGGGAAACGCCACATGATCGAAGAATAAATGTAAATCAATTCTTCTATTTTATGTTTTAAATGAAGCGCATGATGGAGCCAGGCGAGGTCTGAGGTGACGCCAAACCAGCACCGCAATCACTCCAAACTTTGACCTCGATCACAGTCAATGATAAATAATGAAGAGCTTTTTTTTTTAAACACTGTTCTAAGTTCCATGTGGAGTTCTGCAGAACCAATAAACGGGAATATTCCCCTAATGAAAGTCAGTGAGAGGTCCTACCTGCTGGTGCTTGATGCGCTTTCTCTTTAATGTTCAGCACCAGCTGATAAAACTGCAACTCTGATTCAGGCCTGAAGATTTGGGAAAAAAAATCTAGTTGTGATCATTTTGACTGCTGCAACAGTGATTTGATTAATAATAAATCCTCCTTCTTGAGTCATCATTCACGTTTTAATTGAAAAACCTACTAAAATGACAATTGTGTGTTTTTGAGACGTCCGCAGCTGTGACACTAGGGTCCACCTGGGGATCTGGCGGGACTGGGCCTGGTACCCAGCCTCTCAGGGACGAGGCCTGCAGGGTGATGTTAGCTGGTCATGACCTCACGGGAGCTGCGGCTTCCTCCTCCTCCTGGTCGGATGGAATGGAAGTGGAGCTTCGGTTCTCTTGTTTACTTCACCTTGTGTTTCCAAGGTTACGGAAACTATGTCAACTACCTCTGTTGTACTGATCCAGTTGTTAGACTGAGCCCCCACCCTCTCTCTTCCGAATGACCCAGTCCGCCTGGTGCCAGGTCCGGACTGCAGCTCGGTATTAACTCGGTGGCGGTTACACATCGGTAGCAGAGCTCGGTGAGAGCTGCAGCCTCCTCGTGTCTCTTTAACGGAGGTATTCTCAGGACGGGGAGGGGGGGTGGATGGGTTCATCGGGTTCATGTAGTATTGGACGCCTCCTCCTCCCTTCAGGTTGGCTGCTTCGCGGCTCCCTCGCAGAAAGCGACGGCTGTTCGGCAGAGAGGTGATGGAGAGAGACGCGGAGCTCCGCAGAGCGAGCGGCTAAACCGGCTCGACCTTTGTTCAGGACATCGAGACTCGAGCAGCTGATGAGTCAAAACTAGCTGCCATCTTCAGGTCATCCGAGGCAGCGTGTTCTAGCTGCAGCCAGATGTGTGTGTGAGTGTGTGTCTGTGTGTGTGTGAGAGAGAGAGAGGGAGTGAGAGAGAGAGAAGGGGGGGAGGGAGCTGGTCGTCTCGCAGTCGCCCACCGGGATGCTGTCTAGTGGAGGAATATAAAGCATGATGGCTGATGGATGTTGCAGAGGGATGGACCGCGGCAGGGCGAAGCTTGCATCAGACTCAGTTGCGAGAGCCGCTTATCCTGCCCAACAGCAGCAGTATGTGCAGCAGCCGCCGCAGCCGCAGCAGCAGCCGGGCAATGACATCCAGGAGCTCGCCTCCAAGCGCGTCGACATCCAGAAGAAGCGCTTCTACCTGGACGTCAAGCAGAGCGTGCGCGGCCGCTTCCTGAAGATAGCCGAGGTGTGGATCGGCCGCGGCCGCCACGACAACATCCGGAAGAGCAAGCTGACTCTGTCCATGGCTATGGCCCCCGCGCTGCGCTACTGCCTGGGGGACTTCATCGATTATTACGCCCGGATCGGGCTACGGGGGGGCCCGGCGCCGCAGACGGATGAACACAGCGGCACCAACGGCCAGGGCCGCACGCTAGAGCCCCGTCGCAGGGCGCAGGAGCAGCATGCACCACCTTCCCCCACTGGCTCCACTGGCTCCGAGGACCATGCCCACCGTGTGCTCAAGAGCGAGTTCATTGAGAGGGACAACAGGAAGTACTTCCTGGACCTGAAGGAGAACCAGAGAGGTAGGTTCCTGCGCATCCGGCAGACTGTCAGCAAAGGTCACGGCACCATGGGTTACTACGGCCAAGGTATCGAGCAGACCATAGTGCTCCCTGCACAGGGCCTTATTGAGTTCCGGGACGCGCTTGCACAGCTCATCGAAGACTATGGCGACGACGATGGTGATGAACGTGGGCGAGCTGGAGCCAGGAACCATGACGAGCATCCGGAGCTCCCCGAGGCAGCATCTTTCCGAGTAGACAACAAGAGGTTCTATTTTGACGTGGGCTCCAATCGATACGGGGTCTTCCTCAAGATCAGTGAGGTGCGGCAGCCGTACCGAAACACCATCACAGTGCCCTTGAAGGCCTGGGCCAGGTTCGGAGAGAACTTCATTCGCTACGAGGAGGAGATGCGGCGGATTTTCACGTGTCACAAAGAGAAGAGGACAGACGCGGGACAGGACAGCGAGGAGCAGGAGGACTGACCTGGCGGCAGCAACACATCTGGCTGTAACCATGAATAACTGAGTAGCCGCCAATTCTCCACCAGATGGGGCGTCTCTCGCTGACCGCGTCCTGAACTTCCAATCCAGCTGGTCCCGCTGAAGACGCTGAAATGTCTCTTCTCATTGATTTCATTTCTCAGTGCTGGTATCTGCACTTTAACACCCCCCCCCACACACACATCAAGTCGAAAGACGCTAAATTTTATTTGAAAATGAAAATCAGGTTGACGTTAAAATCCAGTGTTGCACCTAAAACCTACGAAATGTCAAGCATTCAAATTTGTACGTTAACATGATGACATTGGATCCTGGTTAGTTAACAGCACAAATTAAACCAACATCGTATCTACGTCAACTGTCATCTGACTGATGAAGCTGATTGATGTTGTCATTGCTGACATAGAATTTTGGTCACCTGATGTCACAGCCTACATTCAACCAAATATTGACATGTAACAGTAGTCGCAGCTGGTTGCCTGATGGTTAGTGGTGCGGTGGATGCGGTGTAACCACGAAAACCCCTCAGCGAGCTGCTGGCATACGCGGATCTCATGGTGCAATTATCATCTCAAAGAACACCCCGGTTTAAGAGACTACCCCGAGTTAAAATGCAATCAGCCTTAAAAGAATGAAAACAGAAGGTAACACGTAAATGTACTCCCAACTGTAATGGTTTTCTCACGTTTGCTCGGATTCAATAGTGTGTAGATAAGCAAATGTACGTTGTATAATCAGGCGTTCTCACTTGCGTAGAGCGCGGTGGACCTACACCCAAGCCTATTCCAGATGCCCCCCTACCCTTTGAAAGCAAGAAGAGGACGGGCAGCCTGGAGGGTCTTCCAGGGGCAATAGTTTACCTTTGATTTACATGATAAAAGGATTCTGATCGTCAGTGAGAGTATCTCCACTCCTGCGAGGGTTCCCATTAAGCTGTATCACTTTAAATTGGGGTCTGTGTTTGATTGAGAGAAAACTTGGGTCACTTGACACCATCGTTTGCATTATTTACAGATGTGCAGAGGCGTTGTTGACCGGGTCAGAGGAAAAAAAGAATTCAGATGGGTGACAAATGACAGGAAACGCGTCTTAGTGGGATTTGTCACCATTAGCAGCTGTCTACACGTGTCGGGACCCTACTGGTGGGTGAACACCGCTCCTCTAAAATATGGTGTGCAGGGCACCCCCATCCTCTTATCCCACTCCCCTGTTCAGGCCTTTCCTCTCATTTCTCACCCGTTGAAACAATGAACTCAGAGTGTCTGATACACTTTTTTTATGAAAGATGTTGGTGATTAGATTTATATTTAAATGATAGATAAAGAGGAAGACAGGAGCTCTCGTGTGGTTCGTTTACTGGTGGCGTGTATGCGACAGCGGCTGAGAGGAAGTGGGACATGCTGAGTAATGCTCTTTTGGGAAGTACGGCGCTGCTGGTGTGTCGTCCTTCAGTGGACGTCTCCTGGTCCGAGCAGCTCTAGAGGGCCCAGGTTCATCGCACGTCTGTTACACGCTGAGCCCACAGACACACACACCGAGGTCAGCGTAACATCAGCAGCAACACTACTTCCTCAGTGATGCAGCTCTGGGACCAGAGCACCGTGCAGCTCTGGGACCAGACCACCCTTCAGCCCCGGGACCAGAGCAACGTGCAGCTCTGGGACCAGACCACCCTTCAGCCCCGGGACCAGAGCACCGTGCAGCTCTGGGACCAGACCACCCTTCAGCCCCGGGACCAGAGCAACGTGCAACTCTGGGACTAGACCACCCTTCAGCCCCGGGACCAGAGCAACGTGCAGCTCTGGGACCAGACCACCCTTCAGCCCCGGGACCAGACCATCCTTCAGCTGTGGGACCAGACCACCTTGCAGCTCTGAGACCAGACCAACCCTCAGCTCTGGGACCAGAGCACCATTCAACTCTGGGACCAGAGTACCCTTTAGCCCTGGGACCAGAGCACCATACAGTTTCAGGACCGGAGCACCCTTCAGCTCTGGAGCCAGTGCACCGCAACCAGATCACCGCGCAGCTCTAGGACCAGAGCACCCCTCAGTCCTGGAACTAGAGCATCGTGTATCTCTGGGACCAGACCGTCCCTCAGCCCTGGGACCACAGCACCCTTGAGCCCTGGATCACCATGCAGCATGGCGATCTGAGACCAGAGAACCCTGCAGCTCTGGGACAAGAGCACCATGCAGTGTCAGGACCAGAGCACTGCAGTGCTAGGACCAGAAATGAGAGCATCCCACTGTGCTGGGACCGGAACATCCTGCAGTGGGCCAAATGTAGCAACATGCTTATTTACTGCTACCTCACCAACATGGAGATGATGGAAACAGCTACTGGGGGTCTATCAGGATATGGTGGCGATCCACAAGCCTTCAGACAGGACTGACAGTGTGTATTTATGTCACCAGGGACCCACACCGTCCTGCAGCAGTGCGACTTTCAGCATTAACGCATCAAACAGTTAACAGCAAGTGAAGCAAAAATTACAGAGCAGATTCTCTCTCCTTTATCACTCGGCATCACATTTAGACCCTGATAATTGAGTTGTTTACTCTGAAACCTCAACGATATAAAACCTGAGCAAGAATGGACCCGAGTAACAGGAAGAATGCATCACTGAGAAGATGTCTTCCACCGTCCATCAGGACAGAGGAGAGAAACGGACTGCTGTCTCATTGTAGAGCTGGTTCAGCCAATATAGTATCTCTTGCTCCAGTTACATTTGCTATTAATTAATTACTGCCTCCCAGTTTCAATCTCACACACTCAAGCGGCTGAAAGACACATATTACATGTGTTCTGCTGACACAGAAGACATGATACATACCAGCCACATGAGGGCGCCCTCAGGCCTTCGGTGCAGGGCTGCATCTGGAGGAATAGTCTGGACTGGCAAGAGGGGCACAGAAATATGAAATGATCATGTAGTTACATCACTGGTGTTAGCTTGGAGACATCCCCCAGTAAACACATACTAATGGATAATATTGACGAAAAAACCCATCGACTCCCATCGCCAGTAGACGAGTTTACCTGTCTGTTTTCATCTCGGGGGTCTCTGACATCATGAGCATCAGTGGAGCCGCCATGCTGAGTCTCTTGTACCCATTTGTTGATGCTCCTGTCCACGTCAGAGCCTTTTATCAGTAAATGTGTGTGTATACTAAATCTTCTGCCAGCACTGCGTGCATTGTTGCAGCAAAGCTGTCCAAAAACAACAGCTTACGAACTGTCCAGGTCATCGTCCGTTATAATCCATGCCTTCTTTATCCAGCTGTCTTTTCGGTAATCCACAAAGACTTTGATTCTAGATAAAACTGTACTAGAACACTTCTGGTTTGGCACTCATTTGTAGTGCACTCAGGCGAACGAACTCACTCGTGCTCACCTGTGCTCGTTCACTGTAGCGCCAAGCTAGAAGGGTTGTGTCAGTGTTAGAAAATGGGCTTTTTTGGACAGTTTTGCTGTCATTTGTGAGTGCTTGAAAGGCAAAATACACGTTTTGGGTGAAATAGCAATCATATTTTATTTCTCCAGTAGTGATGCCTTAAATCCAGACCAACACCTGGGCTAAAAGACTTGGAAGCACTTAGAACGTTAAAGACAGTGATGCCTTTAAAAGTTGTGTGGATACTTGAAACAATGAGAATTGTATTTTAGATTTCTTTAAGCGTAGTTTCCTAAATTAGAGCAGTGTATCAAAATGCTTTTCAGATCGATGAAAGAAATGCAGCACTGTAGAAACGTGTTCCCACGTGTCACAGGAAGGTATCGGATCCGGTGTGGGACACCTCCCACTGTTTTAGCTTGCCGTCAGGGAGGGACACTGCTAGACACATGATGGAGGGACAGAAAGGCTCAATATCAGCTCCACCAGGCCTTAACACCTCTGTATAAATGAGCTGGTGGCTCAGGAGCTGGGGGTCTGAGCCCTTCCCACCACCAGCAGTGACGTGCTGCTGCTGCTCTATCAGCGTTTGAGTTGGAGGAATCAGGTTTGACTTCCGTTATCATGGCTGCTGATGCACACGCCAGCCTCAGGCCAAGGTGACAGTCCTCCGATCTGTCGATGAGGGGAACAGGAAACTAGTAGCAGCCTCACAGATAAATATATTGACAGGTGCAGAACTCCAGAACCCTCCCGTCCCTCTCCTACCTGTGAGAGCGTCTCTGCAGGGAAAGCGCGGTCATCACTATTAAAATGTGACCCTAACATGGCAAAGAGTCGCGAGGGGACACAGGAGTTAATGACGCTGTCTCCTAAATGAGCATATAGCTGTGCAGCAGATGTCACCGGTGCCACGGAGACATGTCTGAGGTCTGCTCTGGTGTCTCCTGCTCAGAGGGCGGCAGGTTGAAGGACAAATGCTACCTGGTGGCTTCATGCCAAAGGCGTTTCTGTTTTGAACAGTCTGGCAGGGTGCCTTTCGGAGTGTGTATTGAGATCCTTGAATTAAACTCTAGGTAACCGTAGGAACAATAATGTTGCCACATGTTAGTGCCAGTTGGGTATTGCCTTGGCTTGAACTTATCATTGTCAGCCAGACATGCAGTGTTAGCTAGACCATCAGCTGGAGGTCACCAGTATGATTGTGCTCCGTCAAGGTTCCTCTGGCCTTCCCGGTGCCGTGCTGGCACCGTGACAGCAGTATTTTCAAGTCAAATATGATGAGGTTACTGATGGTGTGGTGCTTCTGCCGTGTTCTACATCCTATATAGAACCTTCAGATGGAGCTCTGAGCTTCCTGTTCATTCTTCTTGATATTGTTGGCAATGATTGTAAATGATTGAAAGAGCATGATGAGAGCGTGGTTGGGGCCGAGAGTCAGACTCTCGGCCGACTGGAGATCAGGTGCAATCATGTGACCGGTAATGGTGGGAAGGGAAAGGACTGCTCAGACGTGTAAAGTGATTTGTTAGTGCTAGTGGTGTCTGGTGATGTATTCAGGTGTTTGAGAAGCAGAGTCAGGTGTGTTTGTAGGTGTGAGCTAAAATGATCCAGCCACTTGTTTTATTTTCATACAAATGGTCAAAGTTAGAGGAGGCAGAGTAGAGAGTATAGTTCAAAGCACAATTTATTTTGTAAATGATGATCTAGAATATATAATAATTCTTTACATTGATTAGATTCAGCATCAATGGCCAGAGAATTCTTGCCTCAGATGAGAACTCTCGCCTCAGATGAAGATGTGGTTTTCTTCTCCTGAGACTGGAATGTGTGATGGTCATCTGCGTTTTGAATTCCAAATATTAGCCTGCTGGCCCAAAAGCACTTTTAATAAGAGCTGCACTTTAGTTTTGCTGCTTTGTAATCAGAGGGAGCATCTTGATCTGCCTTCTGTGTGGTGACAATCATGGACCCTCGAGCCAACATGCTATTGTGTTCTTGACACCATCTCATCGATGTTGATGCTTACGTGCTAACATATGTAGCAAACTGAAGCCTCACACTGAGTTCTGCAGAAATGGAGAACGATATAACAAATTGAAAGTAAAATTAATTGGATTGTTTCACTCCAGGACTCAAATTAACCGTTCAAATTAATGTCATCATTTGTTGGAATCTGATTAGAGGTCTTTGGGGGGGGGGGGGGGTTCCCTGTGTTATTGGGCCGAGCCAGGCCAGGCCAGGCCAGGCCAGGCCAGGCCAGGCCAGGCCAGGCTAGGTGTGGCGGCACTGATCCAGAAGCCAGCTGCCTCAGAGCCACTTGACAAATTCCAAACAGTTTCGTTGTACCTTGTGTCAAAATTGAAACTCCTCCCACTTTCACTCCATCCACTTCACCCACTTGAAGAGGCCATATTATGCTCCTCCTCGGGTTCACACAAGGACCTGGTTCCATGCTCGCCGGCATGAAGGGGTCTTCTGGTGTGGGGAGGTTAATGAGCTGTTACCATGGCAACAGATAGATGCCCTAGATGAGGGCTGTGTCATCACATTCTGATCAGAACCTATAGATCGACCTGAGGAGGAAGTGAGTGACAACGTCTGGTGGACACATCACAACCATCAAGTATTACTTGCACCACCAATAAATCAGGCGAGGGCTGCTTTAGTTAGCTAGCTAGCTAAAGGTGGCTACAAATCACCTGGCAGGCTGAGATTCAGTTCCACCCAGCAGTCAACAGAACAGGAAGGCCTTTCAGCCTGCTCGTCAAACATGCCAGAACTCACAGGTTTGAAGTCAGGTAGCTGATCGTCCCTTTAGGGGCGTTTCAATACATTTCAAAAAGTAGGGGAATCTACGTCTTCTGGACGTGATAAGGTGGTGTTAGCTGGCACCAAGAGAAGCAGTCAGAGAGCCAGCAGGGGGCGCTGCTGTGGTACATGGGGATGTGTATCAGTCAGGGGAGAAGGTGGGATCAGGAACTGTGTCTGCTCTGCCCTTCTCGTTTCACGTTTTAACGACACGACCATAAGAAGCTCTTTAAGACACAGGAAATGGACAGAAGCTAAAAGCAGAAAATGGCCTCTTTAAAATGGGATCACCCTCTGACACTCACAGACCCGCGTGGTCTAAATACTGGTTTATAAATACTGACACATTGGAAGAAAACCAGATTCAGCCTCACACGTGTGACACATTCGTTCAGTCACATTCACATATTCGTTCTCTTCAACATGACGTGTCAGAGTGGGATGGAAGCGTGTGCAGCGTTGAATGAACAGACCCGCGGCGTGTCCTGGCGCCGTGGCAACGGGAGCGATAGTGTGGCTAGTGGGGTGACTTACATTCCAGGATGGAACTGTGTTGGTGATTGATGACGCAGAGAATCATGCACTTGTGTGTACGAGAGTGGAGGTCACGGTGACTGTTAGATGTTCGACGCACCAACACGTCATCGTTGTCGGTTCACGTTGGCAGCACCAAGCTGAAGTGCATCGTTTTCTGAACAGTAAAAGAAACTGGAATGAAAACTATTTGGTCTGAGGAAATGTCCCTGGGCTCTGAGGGACTGCTGGAGACATGCTGCCTTCCTATACCACACACCTCCTATAGCTTACGCATTGCTATCAATGAACACACCCACTTCCTGCTGTACTCTTCCTGCACAAGGCTTTTAATTCCCCTGTGCTTGTTTTAGTTTCCCGATTACAGTTGTGAGACAATAATACCGCAATAATTGTTACATAGTCCTTTCCAGGGATTTTGAACATAAAATGTCGGGATGGCCTCAGTCATGTTAAAGCAGATGTAACGTCACACGTGAACAGTGATTCAGAAGCTGGCGGGCTCTCGATGACCCGCTGGACCTCCTTCCTCACCAGCATTTGACCGTATAATCAGTTCTGTTGGCTGCAGCCTAGGAAAGGGTGGGACTGAAGCGACTTCGGGTTCTCAGTTCTGGCGTTCCAGGTGAGGAAAGAACTTACTTGGCCCTCCAATTGTAGGCCATTTCACGTTTGGTCTGACTGTGGAGACACGATGGCTCGATCCCTTGTCGTGGTCACAGAGGGCATCAGACAGCCTGTGGGACAGACTGGCATTTAGTGGCGGTGTTGGTATGTTGAGGAGAACCTGTGTGATGCTCGGTGTCAGCGTGACAGCCAGCAGCTACAGGACTCTTTGAGAGAGATCTGGACTGTTTCCAACCCCGACGCCTTAAAGCACCTCTACAGTCAGACTGTGTCTTTGCTTATCTTTATGTGCTTTGTTGTAGCAGATAGGAATGATCACGTCGGCCAGTGGCAGCCGATGCTAATGTCCTCATGGGATTGTTGCTTTAAACATGGAGTCACATTGAGGAGGATCAGAGACGGGACTCTGCTTGACAATGTGTCTGTGTGTATTTGTGGTTGTGCAGGTAGAGTCATGTGAATGTTTGCTTACTAAACAAGAAGTTCTGATTTGCTGTTTTGTTCCGGAGTGAGACATGTAGACATGTACATGTTTGGTAATCATTTGAACGTGAACTGAAGTGACAAATGACCATGTGACGAGGTGTATATTTAGCTAAATGTATTGTGATACATTGGTGTGTCCGATAGACGTGTAGAGTAAGACTATAAACATGGACATTTTATACTCTAGCACTTTCTTTAATGTGTACTGTATTAGTTCATCTTCTACATGTAAAGTACTGTATTAATATTCATTACTTGCCTTGTAATGTTTGAAATGAAGCTATGTTTAGCAATGGTAACCAAGACAACAAAGTTTTAGAGTGTATGCATGCCATGGTTGGGTCCCAGTATAACAGAAAATCTATAAGAAAAAATGGTGCTATGTAACATTATATAAAGGTGCTTCTATGGACCCGAACTGAATGCATGCCCAGAGGAACTCTCCAAAGTAGGAAAAAAGAGAAAAGTGATGTCCTACTGCTGTTCTCCTATCGTGCTGCTTCCCAAAGATATTTGGACATGACAGTGTTCTCTCTCTGCTGACACGCAACATCCCTTCAGAACGGCCCTCCAACACTGAAGGCTCCACCTTTGCAGAGTTTGTTGCGGGGAAAAAAGTGTTTCAGCTCAAAGAAAGTTGCAGTTCTTGTTCCTCCCTGGTCTTTCTGAGCGGCAGGGCCGAGGCTGCGCCAACAATCAGCAACCCCGACCGCTACCAGCTGCAAGTGTGATGCCGCGGCGCGCTCAGACGGGCCAGGGCGAGGCTGAACGAGGCTCGCGACCAGAGAGGGAACCGCCACAAACGTAAGAAGCAGTCGGGCAACAGCAGATTTTTGTTGTTACCAAAAGAAACAATATTCTGATGACATGTCAAGTCTGTTTTCATTTACCAGGTCTAAAAGATGTAGAGACAATCTAATGACATCATTTGATACTCACTACTCCTCCAACGATTCTGTGTTTGATATGGTTTCATGTAGCAGAGTTATAGGACAGCCAACGTCAAGATGGTCTTTTGAGCTTCCAAAACGCTGTGCTGATTGTTGCTGCACTATTCTGGAAAAGAAGAAGTATGTTTATCGGTTGTATTGCTTTGGTCGTATTGCTCATCTTTCTCTTTATGTTGTTCATTAAATGTTTGACAGGATTGTCAATGCCATCACTGCTTCTCTGTTTGAAGACTCTTTTTCAGCAGCGCCCGCTCAAAGAGGAAGCTGCGAGGCGAGGGCAGTTCTGTACTTACAGGGACAAGTTTTCCCTCAAAAGGTAAATTTGATACTTCAGAAATACAATTTTAGTGTTCAAGAGGCCTGAAGTGACCTCTGACTCAAGGGGTACTGACGGACACTGAAGGGTACACGAAGGCCCCCTCAGTGACAAGTATTTGTACCCTGTTGGTCCACTGGTACCTTGAGTGTGAGAGCGTTCCGGCACTTTCTTATCTTTTTCCCTCTACTGGCTTAAGTGCCGTTTCGAGGACCCTTTCATAAAAAGAGACATTTTAACTTGATCTCATGGACATACGTGAAATGACCGCGTCGTCCTAGCGCTACTTTACGTGCTGGCAGTGGCACGACGGTTAAATCCCACGCAAGCACCACACAAACGGTGGCAACAGAAAGTCCATGGTTTAGCTAGGAGGGGTCTGGGCGGAGCTTCATGTTGTTTTGTGGTGTAAAAAAATGAAATGGCGTTCACTGTTGTAAAGAAAAAAAAAGAAGAAGGAGAAGATGAAGAAGGAAAAAAGATATATGATGTGTCAACACAATGAAGTTCTGGTTGGATTTAGAAACAGATATTAATTATTAACAGAATTTTAATAAGATCCAAAAACACTGTGAAACATGAAATTATGAATTCTAACCTTGAAAACCAAGACATAATCCCTCCTGGGCCTGAGACCTGCACCCACTGACTGAGACGTACAATCTGATGTCTTTCCCCCTCATGAGAGTAAACGAAGACCACCCACAAATTTCTTGTCACAGTTAGAATAGAATGTACTTTTTTGTCCCCGAGGGAGAACTAGCAAGGCTTAGTCAGGGGTCAGGGCTGTTCTATTTGCCACACTGGGCAAATGTGTGCCAGCCGTGTTTTCTGAGGAGATTCTCAGTCTTCTGCTGCTGTTCACATCACCAGTGTTCTTCAGCAGACACGATCAGCCGCTCTGTGTGGTTTCTTGAGCTACAGGATCATGGAACCACACTGATGGGATTTATCTTTGTGAAATGGATTCAGCTTGTTCATTCATGCCATTCTGTCATTTCTGGATAAAACGGAAAACCCTAAAAACAGAGGCATCTACCAGGTCCCTGAAGTGTTGTGAGAATGACAATATTTTGTAGTCCAGCGGGAAGTTAGCATGTACAGGATGAGCTATTTTTGTAGCTCAACAGGAAGTGATCATGTCAGGGATGATTCATTTTTGTAGTCACATAAGGAGTTAGCATCACATGAATCACATATTGATGTTGTAGTAACAGGAAGTTAGCATGTCAGGGATGAGTTATTGTTGTAGTCCCAAAGAAATAAGAATGTCAGGGATGAGGTATGTCTGCAGTCCAACAGGAAGTCATCGTATCCAGGATTTCTCCACCAACAGGAAGTGGTCATCTCCTGGTTTCTTCTCTGATTGAGTCAGTAAATCAGCTCTGTGGTGAACAAAAGTGGATGATCTTCAGGTTTAGTTCATCAAGATCATCTTCACTAATGAACCCCTCTGACGATGCTGGAAGCCCGAATGCCAAGGTTAGCAGTGCTAAGCTAACGTTAGCCTGTGGATGTGCTACACCAGGGTCGAGTGACTCCAAGGTCACCACAACTAAACTCCACACTTCTGCTCTCATCCTGGTGAACTCTGATGACCTTAGGTAGCCACTTGTTCGCCACAGGCATTTTAAGACACAAAAAATTCAAAATTCATGACTGTTGCATTTACTCACATTTTATGTCGAAGAGCAACACTTTAAAACATCTTCAGCCGTGTCAACTATTGAACGTCTCTCAGACATTTAGAGGTTGATGTGAGCGGTGCAGACGACAGGGCGTAGCGCGGCCCTGGAACACCGCCATGTCCATCGGGTGGGTGGATGGAGGCTACAGTGAAGAGGCAACCCCAGTCCAGTAGGTGGCGGTAAAGCGCCTATGAGCTCGATGTCCACCGCCAACAAACACAGAGGAAGAGGAGGAAGAAGGAAGAAGGACCGGCTGGTGGTAACAACCAACAACCGTAGACACAACAAGCTCCCGTCTCTGGTCCAGACGGACTGCTCCAGTCACAGTTAGTCAGCAGGTGGTCCGGACAGTCGGGCCCGCGGAGCTGAACACTACAGGCCGGGGCGACACGAGCGTGACGGGGGAGGTTATCGGCCACTTTGTGTCGATCTCAGTAAACTGGCAGTTTGCTGACACAGCAGACTTGAGATGAGCTGAAGACCGCAGGAAGGAAGGAGGACCTCTCTGCACACATCGGTACGGACTCCTCTGTAACCTGTGTGTGTGTGTGTGTGTGTGTGTGTGTGTGTGTGTGTGTGTGTGTGTGTGTGTGTGTGTGTGTGTGTGTGTGTGTGTGTGTGTGTGTCAGGAAACCTCAGGTCCACTTTGGCCGGAGGCAAGAAGAACATAAATTTCTTTCCTCATGAAAAAAATTAAATCGACATTCATTTCAAGTTCAAATGCATTCCACTTTCACACGTTGAGGTGTTTCGCCTGCATTACTGGGGACAGAACACGGCACAGCTTACAGCCTTGTTCCTCCTGGTCTCAGGAATTGTAGGGGCTGTGTGAATAAGCTGTGCAAAGATGATGATGGTGCCAACATCCCGGCGGTGTCGGTGATGCATGAGGAAGCTGGGATTGACCCTAAAGCCTGATTCAATCTGTGGAGGTGGCTGGTTTAGGAAGGAGCCGAGCCCCATGCCTGTCTGTCAATGAGCTGGCTGTTACCTTCCTGCTAACTAAAAATATTACTTACCAGAATCTAACCTACTACTACCCAACAGCTAATTTGCTGTTAATTTTCTGCTCACTTGCAGCCAACCTACAGCTAACTTATGGCTAACTCACAGCTAACTCACTGCTAACTTACGGCTAACATGCAGCTAACTTATGGCTACCTTGCTGCTAATTTATTGCTAACTCGCAGCTAACTTAGTTATCATGCAGCTAAACTGCAGCTTACTCACGGCTAAATTAAATCTGTCTGTTGGTTAATGTTGAGCTGTAACTTTAAACAACATCTGGTTTCTCTGTACAAGTTGCACTCCATGATTTTATTTTATTTTATTTTTGGGTCCCTAATCACTCGCGACTAGTCTTGAGTGGACTTGATGGTTTGGGGCCATCTGTTTCCAGCCCTGTACATTCCCAGGATGAGCCAGACTCCAGTTTGCTGATATTATAACCTGGATATGTTGTCAAGACTGAACTGCCTCTCTTGTGTGTCACAAACCGGATCCTAGAATCCTAGAGTGTGCTGATCAATAATATTACAAACTAGCCTAACTGGACCCAATGTTCAGCCTTTTTAGGATCATTTAAATCTGCATTTTTAAATTTTTAGTACTGTTTTTTTTAAAAATGAATGAGTTATATTGGCTCTCCTGCAGCTGACTCTAGCTTTTAGTTCTCTGCTGCTTCGCGATATCAGGGAGCTATATTTATTTATTTATTGATTTATTTATTTCCATTTCTGAAGGAAGGAGCTCCTTGCACTTTTGTGTTGAGATGATGTGGAAAAGTTTTCTTTTAAGGAAGCACATGCTTCAAATCAGTTCAACAAAGATTTGTGCTGGACTGACTTTTTCCTGAATGTTGACTCCGATATCCTGACTTTTAGTGCGTGTGTGTACCTGTCCCAAATACCTGTCAACCTAGTACTACTACTACTACTACTACTACTACTACTTCTAGAAATACAACAAATGATACTGATATTTTTTAGGCTGGGGCTTTTTGTGTCAGATGGAAGCTGTTTCAGGGTAATTTTGTGTGTGTTTGTGTGTGTGTGTGTTTGTGTGTGTGAGGGAGAGGGAGAGAGATCAGCTGGGACATGAGTGAACCCATATTTTCTGCTTGTTAGCGATGATGATGATCCTTCAACTTTCCATCAGTATTGCAAGATTCTGGCTGGTTCTCGTGTGTGTGTGTGTTTTGTTTGTTTCCTGAAGTCCAGGCCATTGACTCACAAAGGTGGTAATAACATCACGTTTACTTCACATTCCTACATTTTGAGAATTCTCTCTACTGTGCTAGTTTTTAGCAGAGGTCTTGTAACAAACCTTGGCAAACCTGGAGGAATGGGTCATCGCTATGCTCATAAAGCTAAATCTGGTGTTTACTGCGTGCAGATCCAGAGCTCTGCAACTCTCTCGAGTCAGATAATCTAGCAATGCTGAAGAGGGCAAAATCAAGTGGCTGGCCAGAGGGCAGAATATCAAACTGCCATCATAAACATTCCAGCCAGCTTTGGAGAAGGTTTTCTGTGACGTCAGACCCACATGATGCAGCAGGAGTATTGTTTTATGGCTTGCGTGTGACCGTCACTGATGGGA
Source organism: Aulostomus chinensis (assembly GCF_037954235.1). Taxonomy (NCBI): domain Eukaryota; kingdom Metazoa; phylum Chordata; class Actinopteri; order Syngnathiformes; family Aulostomidae; genus Aulostomus; species Aulostomus chinensis. The sequence goes on along the minus strand of NC_141338.1, from coordinate 21,355,353 downwards.
TCCTTTCCTCCTAGGCAGGTAATGAGAGTGGACAGGGTCTAGCTGAGAGTGTGGCATCATGGAGGACGACAGCCGGCCTCTGCTGAGCTCTGAGCAGACCATCGAGAGCTACTCCCACCGAGGCTCCACCGACTCACTGGACTTCAAGGCTAAAAGGTAGATGACTTGTAACCATGACATCAATGTGCAGCATCTTGACCATGATAGGAGTGAACATGTCTTGTTTCGTGAAGTTCAGCAACATACTTCATCTGCCTCGATACACACCACACACAGATACTGTGTATTTATAAACACTGTGTATATGTGGTGCACGAGACTGCTGAAAGTCCTGTGGCATGACATGTTAGTCTTACCTTGAGTCACTCTATCTTCTCACATCTCTAAAACGTCAAATACTTCATAAACTGTTTCAGTGTCCTCATTTAACATAAACCCAAGCATCGTCAACGAAAGCTTAAACGTGAGCAATAACCAAGTTAACTTTAATCTTCTTTACCAAGTCACATTTGAGAATGCATAAACAAGATGTGTGCCTGACACAAAGTGGACCTTCACGTGTGTGCAAAGCAAAGCAAAACAAAACAAAACCCGCAACCAGCAGAAGTCAATAAAGCAGCTTAGTGGAGTGTGGACCCTGGCCCACTCAGCTGACGGGGCCTCGCATGTCTCTCTTTTCTGATAATGTTCACTCAATAATAAACAAGGTGTTTTCTTCCAGTGAGACTTCCAGGAATCTGCCTGATAAGCAAACAGTCGTGAAATGTCTGTGTGCCGCCCTCGCATCATTCACAACTGCGCTAGCAGTTACTGTGAATTTTAATCCAGTTAGGAATTTCACAGCAACCGACCAGCTTTCTAGCACATGAAGCATTCCAAACACCACCTTCCAGCCAGTCACATGGACAACCAAGACCAAACAACACTTCTCATTGCTTACAGTACATCTGCTTTGTATCTTTCACATGTAGTAATGACAACAAGGACTCAGATGTTCAGTGTGAGGGTTGTTTTATATGCTCATCCCAAGTGGAATCCGCCAACACTTCCATCAGTGATAGGAAGCTGAGATGAGCTGGACATGGACAGACCGTCTGTTTTTCTTCCAGGCCTTTCCACGTGGAGCCCAGGAACATCGTAGACATTGACCCGCAGGAGCGAGTGTCTGCTGAGGCCGCCATCCTCAACAGCAGGATCCATTACTACAGCAAACTGACCGGCTCCTCTGACAGACAGCTGGTACCGTTAACCTTTACCCTCCTAGTCAGAGTTCACACATCATGAGGTCACTGTGGGTTCCTGCCACACAACTTCCTTCCGGGAATCGTTATGTCATTTTGTCAGGGTCACACAGGACTTGGATGAATGAAAACACACGTGACGCATGACAAGTTTGATCAGGAGGGAATTTGAGTCTGTCTGCCGTTTTGTGTTACAAAAATGTAAACAAAGTAAAGCAAAATTAACACAATGTTGATGTGGTTTGTGTACAAGTACACAGGCTGTGTGTGTGTGTGTGTGTGTGTGTGTGAACAAGCACACAGGCTGTGTAATTAAGATGTATATTCTGATATTTAGGCCCTAATGATGTACACTGGGATAGAATTCACTGTCACACACGCTGCAGATGGTGACCTGAGGGGAGGAGCAAAGTGAATCAGCTGGGGAATGTGGGGTGTGGGCTCAGGAAGTGTGGGTGAGCTGATGGAGTGAAGTGCAGCTCCTGCTGAAGAAGCTGTGAACCGTGTGAGCTGGTGGCTCTGAGCAGACGGAGATGTGGCTGTTTGTGTGTCTCTCACATCAGCACCTGTGAAGTGGAAGGACACACATACACACACAATTCTTTGTCAAATGGTTACATATTAAAACACATTGTAACGGTGTGTCACGACTCATCCCTACTGCCCATATTTGGTCCATTTCCTGTCACACCTCAAACAAAGTGGACCAGGGCTCACTTGCTTTTGGTTCAAAGCAGTTTAGACAAAAAAAAATCCTTTTCTTTGAATGATGTCAGGACATGGTCTTTAGTGTCCCCCTTTTTTTACCCCACAGAGTCCTCCAGACCATGTGATCCCCCCAGCAGAGGAGATCTACATCTACAGCCCACTGGGGACAGCCTTTAAGGTGACAGGCGGTGACCCCTCCTCTAAAAACCCCAGCATCATCACCATGTGAGTCCTGTCAGCATCGGTCCGTCCACATGTGCGGCTGCGCTCCCTCTGACCTTGTCCGTCTGTCTCCTGCAGATTTGCTATATGGAACACAATGATGGGCACATCCATACTCAGCATACCGTGGGGTATAAAGCAGGTACTAGAGCTCAGTCACTCTTCACATGCACAGTATTTTTGATTTATAGGAAGAAAACTCAGAACTCAGCAGTGAGCGCCATTGTTGTCTTGGTCCCTGCAGGCTGGTTTTACTCTGGGGATCATCATCCTCGTCTTCACAGGTCTGCTAATGCTCTACTGTTGTTACGTCGTCCTCAAGTCTCCAAAGGCAATACGTGAGTCCAGCAGCAGCAACAGGAGGCTCAGTGTTCAGGCTGACTGGGAGTCCAGAACTCTGCAAATGACCGTTCAAACCAAATATATCTATTTTTATATTCTGCATTCCTTCCTCGACCACAGAAACACGCGGGCTCCTGTTGTTATACAGCCCCCTCGTCCGTATCCTTATCACAGTGAGAACTAATCAGTTGTGGAGATCTGGGGAAGCTCCTGGTTCAGTGTTCTCCAGCCGGAACTCTGACTTGTAGATCATTCCACATCTGTAGCAAATACAGACGTTCTTGTCTTTTGAGGTCTTGATCAGAGTGTGGCTGCTGATACACATCTATAACAGGCCCATAATTTGTATGAATAAAGTCCACCTAATGTACTCAAGTGGTGGCGAGGCTAGGAAGATGCCTTATAGGCCATTGACCGTTCATGGCTCTGGAAGCTGTGCCTGGACCTGCTCGACGACTGCTCGCAGCAGCTGAAAGAGAGAAAGGCCCTTGAAGAAGAACACCAAATCAATCTAATTGGAGTTGTTTTGTTTTCGAGCTGGACACTACCAGCCAGATGATGAATATCTGTCAGCATGCCAACTATGCCCACATGCCCTTGTTCTCTCCAGCCTACGTGGACACCTCAGACTGGGAGTTTCCTGATGTTTGCAAATATTACTTTGGCAAGTTTGGCCAGTGGTCCAGCTTGGTCTTCTCTATGGTGTCACTTATTGGAGCCATGGTGGTCTACTGGGTCCTCATGTCCAACTTCCTCTACAACAGCGGACAGTTTATCTACAGTAAGTCTTCCTGTTCTTATCTTGACCACAGAGGATGTATTACCCAACAGTCTTCAGCCTTCCATTTGGTTGATAATTAACCACACACGCAGACGCTTTGTTTTGACTCTGTTACACGTTCAGCAAATGTCTCTCTTCAGGTGTGCGCCGATGGTCATGATTGTCCCAGGAATATTTGCCGTGAATGATCGGGGGTTTTTTCAAGCTCACTTTTCAAAGTTCAGTGATGCAGCATGAAACAGCATTTTTACTGTTACAGTTACAGAACACACAGATTCAGCACTGTATTGATGGAACACTGAGCTGTGATGAGGAGAATGGTGCATCTTTCATTCCTCCTCTGTGTTGGGTCAGCTCATCACACCCTAGAACGCGGTGGTTTTGCTCAGGGAGAGTAGAAACTCAACGTTGTTGCTTCACTAAAATCTCCAATGTGCGTTTTCTCTTTTCGCTAGATTACGCTCATAATATCACCACATCAGATTCAGAGTTTGGAACCAACGGAACAGAAAAGGGTGAGTTAAAGATGCTGTCCAAGTGTGGTGTTTACCAGATTATTCTCAGTAGGTTTCTAGTTCACCTTTGCCTGACCAGCTGAGTGAGAATCACATGAGCGGACCTTCAGACTCCGATTCTCCTCTTGACTGTATTTTACATGTAACTCATCTGACAAAAAGACAAGACACAAAAATAAGAACTATCAAGATCGGTCTTTTGGAATTATTCATATTTTTTCACATCCTCCACAATATCTCAATAATTCCATGATTGTGAATTTATTTTGGATATTTGAGTCAATGATACAAACAATGGAAGTGTGTAAAGAACGTAATGTTGATTTTTGGAAAGTCCCCTTTCACAGAAATAAAATTGACATTAAAATTAATCCACAAAATTAAAGGTTAAAAATTTAGAAATCAGAATAAATGCTCGTATTAAAATACATGCTTTAAAGAAGAAAAATAAAACTTGTAAAACCTCAGCAAAATAAAATGCAAAAAGACAGGAAGTACTTCAGAAAGACTTGTACCATTCGTGCTTCTTGCGTCACTGCTCTTGTGTCAGGGTCACTGGGTTAGATTAAATATTGTGATCAAACCGTCCAATCACAGTGTGACTATTATTTACCTGCAGCATCTGATGCAGTAGCTCCACCCCTTTACTCACCCCAGTGTAACATCTGACGAACCAACATTTAGCCAAAATACCAGGAGGACTTCAGCCTGAGTTGTTCAGGACGATAAAGCTTGTTGCTCTGTCGCCCAGTAATCTGTCCGTACCCGAGCACCAACCCCGGAGAGAACCACACCCTCAGCACCTTGGTCCTCGCCAGCGGTGGGAATGAGACCTTTGATGTCAGCTCGTTTGAAAAGTGGTGGAGTAAAACCAACACCATCCCCCTCTACCTCATCGTCCTGCTGCTGCCGCTGCTCTGCCTCCGCTCTGCCTCCTTCTTTGCGAGGTTCACGTTCTTGGGTGAGTCAGAGCGAAGTGACGTGTGTTTAAAAACTCGTCCGTCTCGTGTTCTTCCTCAGCACCGTTGTGCTATAAAAGTAGCTTGAGAACGTTGTGGTGTCTTTTACCTCAGTTCAGAGAAGTTGTGGACCATTACGTAATCACTGCAGAGGCTAAAGGGTTAACTGGCCCTTATTTAATATGTTGCATCATTCCTTCTCCTCCAGGCACCATATCAGTGGTCTATCTGATTGTTCTGGTCACTACTAAAGCCGTCCGCCTTGGCTTCCACCTCGACTTCCACTGGTTTGACTCAAGCCAGTTCTACGTTCCAGGTAAACCTGCTGCTGAGGTTTCTATCCGCAGTGACTCAGGTGATGCTAGAACAGTTGACACCATCCAGATACTTTTATAAGCTTGAGGTCCGGATTGTAATGTCCCCTTCTGAACTGACTGTTTCGGTGCTCCTCTGAAAGTTAGTCGTGGACAGGAAACCTTAGAATGATGTCACTACCAAAACTTGTGACCCTAGACCCTGTTAGCTTGTTGGTGCTCACACAGTGATGCAGTGTGCTTGTGTAGCACCAGCAGGTCTTTTCTTCCTGCCAGAAGCAAAGTCATCACTTTTGTGTGCTGGTGTTTTTCCAGAGTTCCGACTGCTCTTCCCTCAGCTGACAGGAGTTCTCACTCTGGCTTTCTTCATCCACAACTGCATCATCACGTTAATGAAGAACAACAGGCACCAGGAGAACAACGTGAGACCCTCATGTTCCACACATAAATCTTCCTCTGCTGCTGCCACAGCTCCGTCTCATCAGTCCGGTCTCCTTATTGTAGTTAGATGTTTACTGAGTTATGATGACTCAAATGTGCATTTGAGGAACAGGAAAGGAGTCTTCATATAAAATGGGGAAGTAAATGTAGTCGAGACAGCCGTGAGAGAAGAGGAAGTCATGTTGTGTCTTGGTGTTCTCAGGTGCGGGACCTGTCTGTGGCTTATCTTCTGGTGGGGCTGACCTATCTCTACGTGGGAGTGTTGATCTTTGCGGCCTTTCCTTCACCCCCCCTCTACAAAGACTGCATTGAACCAGTAAGTCTTCTGAGTCTTCAGCCTCTTGTTTTATCCCCCCTGTATGCCACCCACCCACTGCACCCTGATTATTCACCATTCTGCAGACTTCCAAAGGACCGAACCCCCCCTCCTCATTTGTGTGGTGCAGGATTAAGAGTAAATCAAGATTGCTCCTCAGAGCCAATACTGCCTGATTACTGACACCAGCTAAACACAGTGGGGGACTCAGATCACATGATCATACAGCTTCGGACTCTTAAATACAACCAAGTACAGCGTGTTCCTTTAGCTTCAGGCTAGCTGCTAACCAGCTTGGTACCGGCCCGGTTATGGAAAGAGTCCCATGTGAGGTGAACCAACAATCATGGAGGTATTTTCTGTTGCTGGTCTGGAAAGAACAACAGGATCCACGTTGGCCTGCTGCTCGCCTCTTCAGGAAGCTCAACAAGTTGACTTTCCCTCACACCCCTGAACATGCTAAACAGCGGTAAAACCTCTGAAGCTGAGCAGGAGGAACACGCCCATATATGGGAGTCCAGGACGCCTTGACATCACTAGTAAAACACAAACAAGCTGGTAACGCACAGCATGTAAAGCCATTGAAATGTCAGCACACGGTGACATTGTTGAACATGAGTATCTGCCATTGTAGCAACATTATTAGGTCAGAAAAGACCAAAGAGCATAAAAGCTCCCTGTAAACGAACAGGCCTCTCAACTTGATCTGGTTTTGGTCAAGTACCAGTAAAGCTCTCAGCATTTGTGTTGTCAAGAAGACAAGTGTGTTTCTCTGACTATAAAAACGTATATTATGATCACAAATCCTTGTAGCGATGTTCCCGTTTTGGGAAATGCGCAGAAAATAAGATGGAAATAAATCATTTCTATCTTGTAAATTGAACAGACGATATTTCATTCATGTGCCTCCTTTGTGATGTCACGGACATGAGCTATGACTTCGTTGTTGCCGCCGTCCCTGGACCACACAAACGCATTCTTCTTTCTCAACAATGAAAGACTGAACCCACCCAACTGAAACAATGATGACAACCCCACAAACTCAGCTGTCTTTCAACCACAACATTGCCACTCACCTCATGTCCCAGAGGTGGCATGGAGATGACAAAAGAAAAAACACAACTTTTCCCTGGAGCCTGGGAGAGGGAAGGAGAATGAGATGAGAGAACATGGAACGTTCTAGAGCTGTTATAGCTCGCCCTGCCTCAGTGAGCTTGCTGGGAAGGATCAGAACTTTAAATGTTGTTCATATTGTCAGGAGAAAGCCTGATCTATTTCCTGGATCTAGTAACCGGAGGGAGTACAAATACAGAGTGTGGAGGCACACGCAGGCCACATCCTGTGATTGATTAACCGCTTCCTGTCGTTCAGTGTCATCGGACAGCTCAGAAAGGTTACGTAGACGTTTCCTGCCGGTAGTCATCCTTCTATGTGAGCATGTATTTATGTCTCTCGTCCAACAGAACTTCTTGGATAACTTCCCCAGCAGTGACGTGATGGTGTTTGTGGCTCGGACCTTCCTCTTGTTCCAGATGGTCACTGTGTACCCGTTACTGGGGTACCTGGTGCGGGTCCAGGTGATGGGCCAGATCTTTGGCAGTCATTACCCCAGGTAACCCTCAAGGATAGGAGTGTCATTTCAGTTCGCTTACAGCAGGATTTTTTTTTTTAACTTTTTATCATCTGAGCAGTCAAGTTTGATATTATAGTCTGAGATTAGCAGCAGCCTGCTTGCCTGTTGTTACATTAGGTTGCATCATTCTGGCAGTCTAGAGATGCTATTCAAATTTGTATGCTGTGACAGTGCTGAACCACGTCAGCAGTCTGAGATGTTCCTGTAGAACCCTGAAACTTCTCTTAGCAGGATGTCAGAATGGTCTTTCAGCATGTCTGAGGTTCTAATGCGCTCTCTGTAGTTTCTTCCATGTCCTGGTCCTGAACATCGTCATTGTCGGAGCTGGTGTCCTGATGGCAAAGTTTTATCCCAACATTGGATCCATCATACGGTATGTTCCAGATTCCCCCTTCATCCATGGGTACTAGCCGCAAGTGGTTCTCGTCAGATATTTGTTAGAGCAACAGTGGAGAACGTGATAGAAGGTGACTTGAAGCGTAGTTGTAGTGGCACACGCGGTGGTGGGTGGAGTACTGAACATCTGTACCCAAGTAAAAGTTCTATTACTCCAATAAAAAAAAAAAATGGGACAAAAAAAACATTTAAGAAACCTCAAGTAAGGGAAAAAAAAGGGTTTTAAGTACCAGTCGTTCTTGCGCGTGTGTCAGTCAGGCGGGGGTGAGAGCAGCTAATTGTCAAATTTATTTTGCAAGTTTTTTTTTAATTGGTGGGGAAAAAACTCCTGGAGCCCCGTTCAGGCAGGCTGCTCCATTCGTAGACCAGATGAGGCACAAGTGGCAAATGGAGTTGGACTTCTGGCTCAAAAGTATACTTGAGTAAAAGTACAGTTTTAAGAAAGGTACGTGAACAGTTCTCATTCCTTATGAAACAACTTTTGTTTCTCATGTGCCTTAATTGTTAGGTGTTACTCCCCACCCTTGGAGACACACACACACACACCTCATGTAGAATCCATCCATCCATCCATTTTCTTCCGCTTATTCCTGTTGAGGGTCGCGGGTGGTGGGGGGTGGAGCCTATCCCAACGGCAACGGGCTAGAGGCGGGGTTCTCCCTGGACGGGTCGCCAGTCCATCACACTCACAGTCACATCTACAGTCAATTTAGAGTATCCAGTTAGCCTAGTGGCTACCAGAGAGAACCCACACAGGAACAGGGAGAACATGGAGACTCCACCCAGAAAGATCCTGTGCCCGAGCCGGACTCGAACCCGGAACCTTCTTGCTGTGAGGTGACAGCACTGACCACTGCACCACCGTGCCGCCCTCATGTAGACTCCTTGGATCTAAATGCTTTGGGATTGTGTTTCTGTTGACGTGTCTGTCAGGTGACACATTTGAACTAGCATCACAAGATGGCCTGAGAATTACTCATCAGGCTTCAAGTTCTAACGTTTGTGTCCAACTGACTGGTAGAGTGGCTCCTGAAAGGATTAGCATGGATGCTGCTACAGCAGCAGTTTCATCAGAACTGGAGTTTTTCTTCTCTTCAAGGTCTTTGGCTGCTACATCAGTTCATCGATAGCTCGTGACTGACAGATGGTTCCATTTCAACCCAAAGGCCCTTCAAACCTGCCGTTAGATTCCTCAGAGGTTGTCCCTCCATCCAGTATACTAGCAATCTGGCGACCTTGGAGAGAAGCTAACTGGACCGGTTGCTGGAGGGGTGTAATGGTTTAGGTGGTCATTCTGGAGGCGAATGTCAGGTGGGCAGTGTTTTGCTGTGGTGTACTGATGCTCCCTCTTCCTGTCTTCACAGGTTCTCCGGAGCCATGTGCGGCTTGGCTTTGGTGTTTGTTTTTCCTTCCTTAGTCCACATGATCTCCCTGAGACGGCAGGGGGCGCTCCGCTGGCCGTCAGCCCTCTTCCACAGCTTCCTGATCCTGCTGGGCATGGCCAACCTGCTGGCGCAGTTCTTCATGTAGACCAGCTGCCTCAGCCAATCACAGCCAAGATTACAAGATGTGATGGAGGTCTCAGATGGGAATCAGACTTGTGACATCATCGCACAGCAGCCGCCAGCACAACCAGACATGGTTTGTAGAGTCATCCTAAGTCATTCTTGCCAGCAGTCAAATATTTTTATGTGATGAACTTCCCAATGATCGTGTTGATCAATCCTGCACACAAATCATGAGGAACACTGGGAATGTAGTCCTCCGGGATGGGGCGGGGGCCTCTGGGGAGGTGTCAAGGTGTCTTTGACTCTTCAACAGCCTCTCAACCAATGAATAAGTTGGATATTTTGGGTCCTTGTGACTTCAGTTGTATTTTATGATCTTCTTGAGGTTTCTCACTGATACAAGGGAATCTTTTTTACTAACTTTTATGTTTTGAAGACATTGATGTGTGTGTGTGTGTATATATTTTGAGGAATCTTCGGCACAGTTTTACATTTTTATGAGCAGTTTTGATTATCATGTTTAACAAAACTGGCATCCTGTTTGCACGCTGCTTTTTTTTTCTAGGTTCTGTGCCTAATATTCTGTATTTTACTAATGGAAGGAAAGGCAAAGGGAATAAGTGTGAAAATAAACCTCTTTATCTGAACTGAAGTCTTTTCTGTCATGTAAATGTTATTTTCACAGCAGGGTGGTGCAGTGGTCAGCACTGTGTCCTCCCAGTAAGAAGGTGACCTCCACCTCTCCTCCAGTGAGACAGGCTGGTTGGGCTCCAGCGCTCTCGCAACCCTGCCCGGGACAAAGAGGTTGATGATAGATGGATGATGGGCTTTCGTAGCATCGTAATAGACGTTATCTCAGGGCACTCTGATAGAGAGCAGGGTGAGACCAGCTTTATCACCATACAGAGACCCAACAAGTCATTCATGGGCAGCACTGCCTGACGATGGAGAGAAAAAGCTCCCTTCTCTCCACCCAGGATGGCAACCATCAGCCTTGACCGGCTGGGTCAAGCAAAGCAATGTTGCCCGGTGTTGAGGTGTACGTTTACTGGCATCTCATCACGTCCACTTGTTCCGTCTACTGTGATCCACCTCTGCCTCTGAGGCGACCAGGTGCTGCTGTGGTGATGGCAGCGGTGTTCTTGACTGAGTTATACTCAGCTGTTAATATTTCTCTCACACACACACACACACACATCAGAATTTTAGAAACACTCACAGTGAACTAACACTCCCAACTTGATAATAAACACTGGAGGATCCAGACCTGGGCGGCACGGTGGTGCAGTGGTCAGCACTGTCGCCTCACTGCAAGAAGGTTCCTGGTTCGAGTCCCTGCTGGAACACGGGTGTCTGCATGTTCTCCCTGTTCCTGTGTGGGTTCTCTCTGGTACTCCAGCTTCCTCCACAGTCCAAAGACATCAAGAGGGGACCAGGTTAATCCAGACTCTAAATTGACCGTAGGCGTGTCTGGGAGAGCCAATGGTTGTCTGTCTCTATGTGTTGGCCCTGCCATGGACTGGTGACCTGTCCAGGGGGAACCCCGCCTCTCGCCTGTAGCCGCTGGGATAGGCTCCACCCCCCCCCCCCCCCATGACCCTGAACAGGAATAAGCGGAAGAAAAAGGATGGATGGATCCAGACCTGGCAGCATCAACAGTGACAGGAAAGATGAATCTGAACTCACTGTACTGATAACATGAAGTCCTCCTCCTACTCCTCTTCATCCTCCTCCTCCTCCTGGTGTGTGTGCAGCTAATGTGGTGCTAGAGAACCCACCAACTCCAATGAAGACAACACCCATTCATGCTCGATGGAAGTGGTTGTCACTGAGGGCATAGTGCCTCTTGCCACTAGGTGGCACTATGACTCAAGTTTGACCTGTAGATGTCCTCTGAGGGTGAGAATCCCACCTTGTGGAGTCCAGCTCACACAGTTTTGTGTTTCATTGCAATAAATTCAAAATTTGCTCTGCTACCTTGAAGTAAAAACTTCCTGTCTTCAAACTAAACATCAGCACATTCTGATTAGAGGTTAACCAATAACGGATCAATTATCGGCTCGTTCCTCCACAATGTTTGTCTCCGTCAGCCAGTCGTTATTCTGATGTCAGCTGTCACAATGAGAAAACATTCAGATATCCATAATGTCATTCTGAAGATCCAAAATACATTGAGACAAGTAAGACTGACATTACAGATGTCTGTAATCATATTAGCTCCAGTAGCAATGCCCTATCTGATACCCACAAACGCACTGGGGTGGATATCTGTGGACAAATAATCCGATACAACTGATGCACAATCTATCAAAGATACACCAAATGAATATACGGTCTGGTGAAGTGCCACTGTTGATGATCAACGAAGCCTCCTGATGCTAAGATGACATCCTGTCAGATGTCTACAGCATATTTGTTGATGTCCAAGACAATCATGATATTAGTCAGTGGAATCCGTGACATCATTCTGTGTCACATTGTTTTTTTTTTTTTTTGATATTCAGTTTTGCATGATGGTTATATGGAATGTTTTTTTCATCTGGGGAGATATGGTTATGATTACAACCCACCTTCCTAAACCCAGACCCAAGTTTTACTGGACAACTGGACAGCTTGTGTTTTAAGGAGGGAAACAGATGTGCAGCCTGGTTCTTCTGGGCCTTTGACACGGATTCTGCTAACAAAGCTGAAGGTTTGAAGAGCACAGCTTCAAGCTAGCTGGCCTCCTATTCATCTGGTAGGGATCAGAATTAAGGACCTACATGGGAGGCTTAAGACCTGGCTTTCCGTTTGGTTCACAGTCCAGAATAACTAAGGTGTCAGTACTTGATATTCCGACTGAAGGGAATCTGTGACACCTATGTGGGTTCTATCCTTGATCGGAGCCCGGAGGGGACATCAATGGCCTTGAAGAATTTACGCAAGGTCAATGCCAAAATAGGAGGGCAGGTTTACTGGAGGCAAACCCCTTAAATTACCGGGTTCCTGTTCAGTCCAGTGTTACTTGGACAATACCGTTAGTTCTTAGTAATGGTGCCTGAACAAAAATGTCAGTGGCTCCCAGCTTAGTATCGTACACTTCTCCACCGTAAGAGAGTCCCATCTCTTACCTTGATAACTATTTTAACCCTAGAAGACAAACAACCTGTCATATACTCCTCCATCGTACCTTCTGGTCATTTTATGTGACATTGCACATTGGGAATTTAAAGAAGAGAACTCTAATTTGGCACACAGTGTTGTACTTTAATATCTTTTGTTGATAACTATATTTTATCAGGAATATCATATCAGGTCAAATATACCAGACGTAAGTGGCGGTGTTACTAATTTTAACATTAGAGGTCTAGGGTTAAGGAAAATGAAGATCAATAGAAGACTGGAGCCAGGGTGCAAAAGCTGAACCTGCGCAGACTTAGAACCACCGTGGGGAAGCTTCCTTTTGTCTATGCTGATCCGACAGAGGGGAATAAACTGCCTCTTACAGGTAAAAAGGTGTAGAAGCCAACCAGCCAGAATTTGGTCTCAGGCCTGCCCCCTTCAGTCCATGGTTTCCAGCATCAGGACCAAGCTTGTTTCTGTTCACGAGTGCTTGATTGGCTGGTTGACTTGTCAGTGGGACAACAGCTTCCTCTAGTCCTTAGAGGAAGCTGTAGTCCTCTTAGACCTTAGAGCTGGTGCTGTAGTCCTTCTAGTTCTTGGAGGTGGGGCTGTAGTCCTTCTTGTCTTTAGAGGTGGTGCTGTAGTCTCTCTAATCTTAAAAGGTGGTGCTGTAATCCTCCTAGTCTTTAGAGGTGGTGCTGTAGTCCTCCTAGTCCTTAGAGCTGGTGCTGTAGACCTTCTAGTTCTTGGAGGTGGTGCTGTAGTCCTTCTTGTCTTTAGAGGTGGTGTTGTAGTGTCTATAATCTTAAGAGGTGGTGCTGTAATCCTCCTAGTCTTTAGAGGTGGTGCTGTAATCCTCCTAGTCCTTAGAGCTGGTGCTGTACTCCTTCTAGGCCTCAGAGGTGGTGCTGTAGTCTCTTTAATCTTTAGAGGTGGTGCTGTAGTCTCTTTAATCTTTAGAGGTGGTGCTGCAGTCCTTCTAGTCCTTAGAGGTGGTGTTGCAGTCCTCCTAGTCTTTAGAGGTGGTGCTGTACTCCTTCTAGTCCTTAGAGGTGGTGCTGTAGTCCTCCTAGTCTTTAGAGGTGGTGCTGTAGCCCTTCTAGTCCTTAGAGGTGGTGCTGTAGTCTCTTTAATCTTTGGAGGTAGTGTTGCAGTCCTCCTAGTTTTTAGAGGTGGTGCTGTAATCCTTCTAGTCCTTAGAGGTGGTGCTGTAGTCCTCCTAGTCTTTAGAGGTGGTGCTGTACTCGTTCTAGTCCTTAGAGGTGGTGTTGTAGTCCTCCTAGTCTTTAGAGGTGGTGTTGCAGTCCTCCTAGTCTTTAGAGGTGGTGCTGTACTCCTTCTAGTCCTTAGAGGTGGTGCTGTAGTCCTCCTACTCTTTAGAGGTGGTGCTGTAGCCCTTCTAGTCCTTAGAGGTGGGGCTGTAGTCTCTTTAATCTTTGGAGGTAGTGTTGCAGTTCTCCTAGTTTTTAGAGGTGGTGCTGTACTCCTTCTAGTCCTTAGAGGTGGTGCTGTAGTCCTCCTAGTCTTTGGAGGTGGTGCTGTACTCGTTCTAGTCCTTAGAGGTGGTGTTGTAGTCCTCCTAGTCTTTAGAGGTGGTGCTGTACTCCTTCTAGTCCTTAGAGGTGGTGCTGTAGTCCTCCTAGTCTTTAGAGGTGATGCTGTACTCCTTCTAGTCCTCAGAGGTGGTGCTGTAGTCCTTCTTGTCTTTAGAGGTGGTGCTGTAGTCTCTCTAATCTTTAGAGGTGGTGCTGTACTCCTTCTAGTCCTTAGAGGTGGTGCTGTAGTCCTCCTAGTCTTTAGAGGTGGTGCTGTACTCCTTCTAATCCTTAGAGGTGCTGCTGTAGACCCTCTAGTCTTTAGAGGTACTGCTGTAGACCTTCTAGTCTTTAGAGTTACTGTTGTAGTCCTCCTAGTCTTTAGAGGTACTGCTGTAGACCTTCTAGTCTTTAGAGGTACTGTTGTAGTCCTCCTAGTCTTTAGAGGTACTGCTGTAGACCTTATAGTCTTTAGAGGTACTGTTGTAGTCCTCCTAGCCTTTAGAGGTACTGCTGTAGACCTTATAGTCTTTAGAGGTACTGTTGTAGTCCTTGTCTTTAGAGGTACTGCTGTAGACCTTATAGTCTTTAGAGGTACTGTTGTAGTCCTCCTAGTCTTTAGAGGTACTGCTGTAGACCTTCTAGTCTTTAGAGGTACTGTTGTAGTCCTCCTAGTCTTTAGAGGTACTGCTGTAGACCTTCTAGTCTTTAGAGGTACTGTTGTAGTCCTCCTAGTCTTTAGAGGTACTGCTGTAGACCTTCTAGTCTTCAGAGGTACTGTTGTAGTCCTCCTAGTCTTTAGAGGTACTGCTGTAGACCTTCTAGTCTTTCGAGGTACTGTTGTAGTCCTCCTAGTCTTTAGAGGTACTGCTGTAGACCTTCTAGTCTTTCGAGGTACTGTTGTAGTCCTCCTAGTCTTTAGAGGTACTGCTGTAGACCTTCTAGTCTTTCGAGGTACTGTTGTAGTCCTTCTTGTCTTTAGAGGTGTTGTAGTTTTTTGTCTCTTCAGTCAGTCTTGATAAGGAACTTCAATTATCTCTATGCTGTCTAGATGAAATACACAAACTCTCAGTAACTGAAGTTTTTGTCACTTGTTTGAAATCTGCCGTCACCTGCAACCTGTGGCCTGGGGCTCTCTGTGTTCTGGGGGTTTCTGGGTGCCCTGGTGGCTTGGTCCTGACCTGCCTGCGATACTGGACCAGGGGTGTGTTTCTCTGGTCTCCCACATCAGCTACAGTCAGCTACCCACAGCATCCAAAGACAAACCGTTGCATACACATACACACACACACACACACACATACACACATACACACACACACACACACACACACACACACACACACACACACACACACACACACGGAGCACAACTGATCCATAATCACACACTCAGACATTTATTTTAAATTATATCAAACCAAATGGTAAATTTGCCCTGGAAATTCTGCAACCAATGTTTTTCTTTTTTGCTACTGTTGCTTTTGTGTCGTCTCCCCCCCCCCCCCCTTGTCTTCCCTATCCTGTCCCTGTTCTCTCTTCCTGTCCACTCCTGAGCCTCAGTCCGGTAGCTTCATCAATGAACCAACACCATTCCTAATAAAGCTAAACACAGATGGTGGTAGGAGGAGTTTATCAGATTCCTCCTTTGCAGAGTAAAACTGCAGACGACCTCTTTGTCTCACAAGTTGCCATGGTGAATCACGGTATAGGTGCTGCAATAATTGGTGATTTATATTTCATACAGAAGTCAAACCTTAGGATGAATTTGGGAGGGTAAGAAAAGAAACAGCACTTGCCCCACCCTTGTCACCTCCACTGGGGGGCTGTGAAAGTCCTGGGTCATGTTACTGACGTCTACATTTGGGTCCACATGCAGTCACACGTCCTGCCAATCTGGACTCAGGATTTTTTGTTGGCTCCCGTCAGAGTGACCCTCTGTGTGGACTCATTCTAATCAAATTAAATGAATGAATTTTACATTGCATTTCTGACAAAAGGTCACGCTAAACACTCACTAAACCTCTGCATTGTAAAGATGCGTTTGAAACAGAAATACTTGGGGTGACGTGGTGTGGAGGAAGAGCCAGGCCACACCGTGAAGGGTGTTGAGTGCCACTAAAGTAGAAAGAGAAATTAAACTGTTTACAGACATAAAGAAAGTGAAACACATTGGATAAAACTCAAAGGAGAAATGGAAAAGCAGTGATGGTGTTCGAGTGATGAAGTGTGGCGTCTTGCCTCATGGCCTGGTCGACGGCCCGGTAGCACGAGACGATCTCCGCTTTCTCTCTGCAGCAGCACACATGAAGTTAAGGGAACCGCGCTATCTTTCACTGCCCCTCTACCACTTTTCCTTCTACAATGTGAACTGTGATCGATCACTGCTGAGTCATGGTGCGTATTTATGTCTGGTCATGGCTTTAAGATCACTTGGACTGACTCAAGATGTAACTCACTTATGTACCTGCCGCCGCCGCCACCGCCACCGCCACCGCCACCGCCACCGCCGTGTTTGTTTCAGGTCTCTCCTGCTTTAATCACAAGCTTTGGGTGCTCTTGTGGTAAGTGATTTCTCTGAAGCGTAGCAGCAGTGCGTGAAGGAGGTGAAAATGCTGAGAAGTAAATCAATATGCAGGTCCCTAACTCGGGGGTGTGACAGGAAGTGCTCTCCCACAGATACCATTACTGGTATTAACTCTGTCTGAGGATTGGAAAAGGTTACAGCAGGGTCAATGCGACCTGACCTCTCGCTCACTTCATCTTGTTTAAGCCCTGGCTTCTCAGGAAGCCTCGGGGTTTATTGGTGGGTTGGGGGCTGTCTTTGACAGACACACACACACACACACACGCACACGCACACGCACACACTATTAGAGGCTGTGTGAGGTCAATATCTCCAGTTTAGCCGTGCAATGTCTGCATAGATTTCAGAGCAGCAGCTTTATGTTTTTACTTCTTTTTGGGGATTAATAACTTGATAAACGTCTGCATGCTTCCTCTCTGATTTGAGGGTCACATGGTTTGACAGATTTTTTTGATGTACTACTTTGCTGCGGTTGCACTGGTAGCCAAGTTACTTATGTTTATAAACCACCCAGCTTGTGTAAAACGCTCTTTGATATGAACCTGCTTTTCTTTTCGCTGTCATTTCCTGCCCAAATTTGACGCCACTTACCTGAGCGGCGAAAGATTCAAGATTCAAGATTCTTTATTGTCATATGCACAATATTGACAGCGTCATTTGTGCAATGAAATGCTCAGAACAAGGCAGGCAGACAACTCCAAGTAAGTAGCACGAGAAAAGGAAAGAAAAATAAATAATGAATAAAATAGAAAATAAAAAAATAAAATAAAATAAGGTAAAGTCCTGATATATAAATAGCTAAGAGGAGCATAGTGTTATGTACAACAGTGAGGATTATGTACAGCAATGATTATGTACAACAGTGGTGGCAATATATGTGTGTGTGTATATATATATATATATATATATACACACACAAATATATATACATATATATACACATATATATATACATATATATATATTCAAGTATATGTACATCTGTGCAATGTCTGAGAGTGCAGACTGTGCAGTGCAAACAAAATGAGCAACTGGTTTAGTCGTCTGATGGCTGTGGGGAAGAAAGTGTTTCTGAATCTGGTAGTCTGGGTGTGGATGCTGCGGAAGCGTCTACCAGACGGCAGCAGGGAAAAGAGTCTGTGGCTGGGATCAGTGGGATCTGTGATGATCTTCTGTGCTTTCCTGAGGCAGCGTGTGTTGAAGATGGATTGCAGGGAGGGGAGGTGACAGCCAGTGATGCGCTCTGCTGTCTTCACCACTCGTCCAAGGGACCTGCGGTCTGCAGCAGAGCAGCTGCTTTACCAGGTGGTGATGGAGCCAGTCAGGGCACTCTCGATGACGCCCCTGTAGAAGGTGCAGAGTGCATTGGTGCTCAGTCCAAACCTCCTCAGTCTCCTCAGGAGGTATAGTCCTGTATTAGCTTTTTTAATTCCTGCAGTGGTGTGAGTGGTCCAAGAGAGGTCATCGCTGATGTGCACCCCAAGGAGTTTGAAGGAGGCAACCCTTTCCACCTCTTAACCCCCGATGAAAATGGGGAAGTGACCTCTCCCCCTACGTTTCCTGAAGTCAAGGACCAGCTCCTTGGTTTTGCAGACATTGAGAGAGAGAGGTTATTGTCCTGGCACCATGTTTCCAGGGTGCTGACCTCCTCTCTGTAGGCCGTCTCATCATTGTGAGAGATGAGACCGAAGATGGTGGTATCATCCGCAAACTTCAGGATGGCATCGGAACTGTGCCTAGCCATACAGTCATGAGTCATCAGGGCGTAGAGGAGAGGGCTGAGAACACAGCCCTGAGGGACACCTGTGCTCAGCGTCAGTGTAGAAGAGGAGAAGCCGCCCATCATCACCACTTGGGGTCTCTCCGTCAGAAAGATCAGAATCCAGTTGCAGACAGAGGTGTGCAGTCCCAGGATCCTGAGCTTTTGGATGAGCTTCATGGGGACTATGGTGTTGAATGCTGAGCTGTAGTCAACAAACAGCATTCTCACTTATGTGTCCTTCTGCTCCAGGTGGGAGAGGGCAGTGTGCAGTGTCAGGGCGATGGCATCATCTGTTGACCTGTTTGGCCTGTAAGCAAATTGGAAAGAGTCCAGGGAGTCAGGAAGAGATGTGCAGATGTGGGTCTTGACTTGCCACTCAAAGCACTTCATGATGGTGGGGGTTAGTGCAATAGGGCGGTAGTCATTCAGGCTTGTAATGGGGGATTTCTTGGGAATGGGGAGGATTGTGGTTAGTTTGTAGCATGTGGGGACTGTGACCTGCTGCAGGGAGAGGTTGAAAATGGAGGTGAGGACCACTGCCAGCTGGTCAGCACATGCTTTGAGGACCCGTCCTGGAATGCCATCTGGCCCGGAGACCTTCGTGGGTTCAAACTTTTAAGGGTTCTCCTCACATCAGCCGTTGTCAGGGTCAGAGTGTGTCCATCAGGGTTCTCAGCTAGCTTCCCAACCAGTGTGGTGTTGTTGGCCTCAAACCGAGCATAGAAGGAGTTCAGGTTGTCTGGCAAGGAGGCGTCAGTGTGGATGTTGCTATCGTTTCTCCCTTTGCAGCCAGTGATGGAGTGGAGCCCTTGCCACACACGCCTGGGGTCAGAGCTGGTGCAGTTGGATTCCAGCTTATCCCTGTAGTTCCTCTTAGCATCTTTGATGGCTCTGCGCGGGTCATATTTGGCCTCTCTCAAGGCCTCCTGGTTCCCAGAATTATATGCGGATGTCCGTGCTCGTAATTTGGAATGAACATTCCCATTCATCCAGGGCTTCCAGTTTGGGAAGTACTTCATGGTCAACTCAGAATTATGTTGCAGCAGGAGATATACGCTGAGACAGTGTCAGCATATTCATTGATGTCACCTTCAGCAGCATCCGAGAACATCTGCCAGTCTGTGTTGTTGAAGCAATCCTGTTGTGTGGCGACAGATTCCTCACTCCAGCGCTGAACTGATCGACAGACCGGTTTTAGCTTTTGTCTGTATGCTGGGATGAGGAGAATGGAGGAGTGATCAGCCTTGCCAAAAGGTGGTCGGGGGAGGGGTTTAAAGCTGTCCTTGACTCTTGAATAACAATGGTCTAGAGCAGGGGTGGGCAATCATGTGCCATGGAGGGCCGTGTGTATGCAGGTTTTCCTTCCAACCAAACACTTAAACAGGTGATTCCACTGATTAACACTCTTCTGTGGCTGAAGGTGTGTTAATCAGTGGAATCACCTGTTAAAGTGTTTGGTTGGAAGGAAAACCTGCATACACATGGCCCTCCATGGCACATGATTGCCCACCCCTGGTCTAGAGTTTGATCACCTCGGGTGGGGAAGTTCACATGTTCAGTGGTAGTGGGGCAAAACTTTAGTCAAGCTAGCCCTGTTGAAGTCTCCCACAACAATAATGGCTGAAAACCAGCAACATTCAAAAACTATATATAAATATATATACAGTATATATAGTTTTTGAATGTTGCCAGCATGTGTGTGTGTGTGTGTGTGTGTGTGTGTGTGTGTGTGTGTGTGTGTGTATTTTCCTCACCTAGTCAAATAATCTTCAAATGACGAAACGAAGCAGTGTGTCAAGACCAGCGGGAGCCTCTACACCATCGAAGCTCTGAACAAAAGAAGGGTGCTCTGCCAGTTAGCACTGCTAACGTTAGCTTCCTCAACTAATGTCACATGCTGTTGCCACGTAGGCTCCTTGTTGCTTTGCCATTAACTGGGGGTTAATGGTCCTCTTTTTCTTCTCAAATCCACTTTAAAATGGTTCTTTGGTGATCAAGAGACAGATGTTACTACGTTCTGCAGAAGTGCAGGAAGGTTCAGTCAGGGTCATAACTGATTAGCAAATAATTCACCGAACCAGACAAACCCATGTCTGTATGTTGACAGACTGAGCTGAGCTGTTTCAGAAAGGAAAAATGGCATCATATGTTTTTTTTAAAAACTCAATAGATCCTTCGTTGAACGAGGCCTCGGCCTTCTGGTGATGTATGTGATACATGGTGGAACTGCTGACAGCGCCAGTCGATCGGCCTCTACCGTGCATCCGAAAAGAAGAGAAAATCCACTCTTGGAAAGAACAGAACCTTAAGATCCTTTTCTCTCTCTCTCCCTGACACACACACATATGTCTGTATGTGCGTAGGTACGTGTGAATGTATCCATGAATTTATGTACGTATGTACGTATGTGCCCTGTGCGCACACTGGACTTCATTATCATGGTGGGTGTTATTACTCTGATACTTGAGAGCAGTAGAACACAATGGCTGCGCTCTCGTGGGACGGCTCATATGTCTGCTTCCCTGGCTCCTTCCCGAGACAAAAACACACCCTTTAGGAGCAGCATAATCAATGGGGAGTGGTGCTGGAGGAGGTGCTCCAGCAGTTCGCCTGCCTGTGATTTGCAGACACGAGCTCTAATTGGATTAAGTAGGAACTTGCTTAGCTTGATGCTTTGTCCTGGGATTGGAAGCACCAGCAGACAGGAAGAGAGGAGGAGAGGGAGGACAGAGACTGGCCGGCTCACCACTTGGAGAGGAAGAAATGAGAGAGGAGGGGTGAAAGAAGAAAAGGGGAGTATCCCATCTACTCTGCCCTTCTGTGCTGCAGCAACCGCCCCCCCTTCCTCTTTCTATGCTTCTCTTTCTCTCTCTTTCCCCTTACTCATCTGTTTCTGGGGCTGCGCTGAGAGGAAGGACACCTGCCGCTCCCTGATGATTCAGCTCTCTGCTGCTTGGAGTTCCAGAGACAAGACAGCATGTCCCTGCTGCCACTGCAGTGCCTGACCGTCCTGTCCGATGCACCCGAGCTGCTGCAGCTGCAGCCGGCCCATCACATCACCACCGCCTCTCCCCTCCTCTCCTCGCCAAGCGCTCAGGTGAGTGAGCTGTTAGTGTTTCAGTGGTAGAACAGCATGCAGAACACTTCTACAATCTCAGCCTTCTTTTCTGCTTTGCCCGCAGCATATTTACTGAGTCTATTTTTAGACTTATGAAAAAGCATGGAACTCCTGTCTCTCGTGCGTGGAACGCCGTCCTCATAGCTCCCAGACTGTTCACAGGGTTCGAGTCACTCCGAAGAGCAGTTTCATCTCTGTAACCTGCAGCCTCGTGATGGAAAAGCTAGTTGAGGAGAGCGGTGGCCAACAACCACTGTGGGATGCTGTGAGTTACTAGTCGAGGTGTTCAGAGAGGCTTCATCCAGCAGTCGGAGAGGATGACTGAGGGAATGGACGAGTCATCTGCAGGGCCAGCTCCCCCTCCTGGACTGGCCTCCCCCTCCGGCTCTACTGTTGATACTGGACAAGTCCCAGAGGAGAAACCAGAGGAGAAACCAGAGGCAGCTGGTGAGAGTGGGGAGGAGGGTGCAGAGGGAACTGCAGAGGGAGGTGCTGCTGATGCTGCTGCTGCTGCTGATGATGATGCTGCTGCTGATGATGATGATGCTGATGGGGAGCATCCAGGAGCTGTGGGAATTGTGGCTTTGCCAGGGACCTGCTGTGTGTGTGTACAGATGGAACAGGTGAATAACTGCCTGCATTCTGAGAAAATCTGCATTCTGCCCATCCTGGCCTGTCTGCTCAGCTTAGCCCTCTGCACAGCCGGCCTCAAATGGGTCTTTGCGGATAAGATCTTTGAGTATGAACCACCCACTCATCTAGATCCTAAACCCATAGGGCAGGACCCAATTATCATATCAGTTGACCCGACGCAGGGACTGACTGTGTCCATCCCTCATCCATCTCCGTCAACTGTCTCCTTGACCACCGCCGTCGCCATAACCTCAGGACGCCCTGAGGTTTTAATAGAGGAGAAATCGACGCGAAGGCCGTATGTGCCTCCACAAGTGACTCAGTCTGATCCCCCAGTTACACTGAAATCCAATGCTGAACGTCCCACTGTCCCAAAGCAACCCCCCCACCCTCAGACAACCCGGGAGCTCAACGACATCTTCATCCCAACCGTCTGTAAGTATGCTCATCTTCACTGACAGCACAGGAGCTTCTGTTTCAGTCTGCATGTCTTTTGTTTCTGGCTGGCCTCCATCATTGCTAGGTAGGAGGCAGGAGAGGGGAGGCATCACCGTGTTCGTGTGTGAGTACACGCTGTCTTCTGTCAGCTATGTCAGGAAGTGTGTGCTTTCAGGACTCTGCCTGAGAGTCGACACGTTGGGACTTGCACAGTAGCTTTCAGGCTCATGACTCAGCCTCTGAAATATTGCTACACAAATAGGTGTGTTCTGCTCAGAACAACTTTGACCCACAGAGAGACTGACTCTCCCCACCCCCCCTCCCACTACGCTAGCCGGGGGGAGGGGTCTGAGCTGGGGGGCAGCATGCAATATAGAAGATCTCTCAAATGTGCCCAAGCTGGCTGGCACATTTACAGTCATATGAAAGAGTGAAAATCAATAATGCATGACACAAACTGAAACTGGTGGCTGTGGTACAGGGAGACTTCCTGTTCACCGCCGGTGCTCCATTTCAAGGTCAGAGGCTGCTGGAGGCTAATTGATGCCATCGCTCCATCTCTCTGCTGCAGGGAGAACAACACGCTAGCGTCTGCATTGTACTCACATCTCCCTGTGATTTACGACATCGCGTCTGCGTTAGCTAATGTGATGCAGCCTCCGTGGGACCAGCATGTCTCTCTACAGAACTCACTCTCACGCCACATCCACTGTCCACCATTTTTAAACTAGTTTCTGAGTGACGGTGAAGCAGACAGGAGGAGCTGTATGGCGAGGTTAGGAACATCTGGTGGATGTGGCAAACAAACTGGTCAGGAACCTTAAACACTCTGTGAGCTGCTTCAGTACCAAAGAACACGAGAGCCCAGATGGTTGAAGCTGGACAAACGTCAGGTTTGAGTACCTGCTGGCGTTTAAAACATCCTCAGGTTTATATTCAGATTACGTTCAGGATTAAACAATAAAAATCCATTTACATTAACAAAAGAATGAAGTTCAGGTTGGGGAGATGAGAGCAGGAATCCCAGCAGAGGAACGTGGGAGGGAAAGGAGGCTGGAGGAGAACGTTTAACCAGTCAAACGCGGAATTAATGACAAGAAAACAAGAACAAGCCCCCAAAACACACGTACATCAGTTCGTTGTGTTTTTAACCAGAAGAATGAAAAAGCACCAGTTAGTTGGATTATTATTTTATTCACTTCTTGATCTAACCTGCTAAACCTGACAATCTCTGCTGTGGAGACTAGAGAGCTACATGGAGCGACTTGAAGGTGAAGCATGCAGCAGTGCGTTGTGACATCACCAAGATCAAGACGGGACATGTTGCCCCTGACGTCAGCGTTCGGTGGAAGTTCACCACACCTGTGTGCACGCTGCATACATGAGCAGCGCTGACTCGCTTGGCGTGATCATGACTGTGATTCTTGAGTAAGAGAGTGACACATGGGAAGTTCCACTCCACTTGGACCCCCCAGCCAAAGCCAAATGATTCTGGGGTCTAACAAGGCAACACATCTGTGTTTAGTGTTCCTGACTAGAAAAAAACAACAACAACAAAAACATGGACATTATTCACTTGTGACAGATGAGGCACACAGGACCCCCCCCCCCCCCCCCCCCCACAGTTGTTGGTAGACATGGAGGAATCCTTCACTGTTGGTGTTGATTTGTTTAACAAAGCAAAAAATCAGCATTTGACGCAGTCTTATTGAGGTCAGTATCCCCATCATGTCTTTGGAGGGATGTGTTGCTTCCCAGTGTGTGTGTGTGTGTGTGTGTGTGTGACTATCGTAGTGCCCCAGGGGGTTTAAAATAGTTCTTTTTACCCGTGTTTCATGTTTATAACGGATCAAGAGAGTACTTCAGAGTATCCTGATGTACTGCAGGACATCAGGGGTCACCTCAGGGTGCGGGTGGGACTCTTCCTGCTCCTGCTTTGACGATGGATTCTAAAAATGCTGCCTGTGCGAAAACACACTGAAAACTCAGGTCCAAGAGTTTTTCATCTGCATTTGTCTGCAGTGGTGTGGACGTGCGCTGGCTGGCTGTTCCGTCACTCTCCGTCATGTTTTATAGCTTTAATGAAGCGACAAGCACAAACACTTGAAACTAAGAAGTCCGACGATGTGCTGAAGTTATGATTCCATGAATGTGACTGGAAGAGTTTGAAAACATCTCAGAGGTGGTGAACAATCATAGTCAAGCAAATAACAAATATATGAAGAAATAAGTTGGAATGTGTATCTGTATCCCTTGATGGACTGGTGACCCGTCCAGGGTGAACCACGCCTCTCACCCCCCCTTAACAGATAAGCAGTATAGAATATGGATGGATGGCTAGGTGGATGATGGATGGATGATGGATGGATGATGGATGGATGATGGATGGGTGTATATGTATGAAGAGGTCTTTCACCTCATAAAAATTCGAAGTGTATTTTCTTACATCACTTCCTCTACCACTGTCCAACCTGAATGATGATGAATGAAAGCACAATGCGGTTTATATGACTTCCTATGTCCACTAGGTGGAGCTGGTATCGCACACCTGGTATCGAGGATGTTGCTGTGCAGGTGAACCCAGTGTAATGTCAAGCTGTTGATATTCGCTGGCTGACTTCCTGCTGCCAGTAGGTGGTGCTTTCAGTCGACCACTGACCAGCAGTAGCTGGCGGGCTAATTAGAGGAGACACTAAAGAGTGACCTCTGGGAAACTGTCCAGAGTATCAAAACATGACAAATCATAATGTAGGACTTCCTGTTGTGCTGAGGTCATAACACCAGTGGGCTCTTTTGTGAGTTGTGACATGTTGCCTCGGTGAAATGCACGACCGGGGTGCGTTTCTCCAGGCGGCGCTGCAGAGCCACACCTGAGGCACTCATGAATGAGACGTAGGAGAAGACCAGCAGGGCTGAGGGCTTGAACACGCTCAGGTTTCATTTTGTAGACGAACAAGAGGAACAAGGACAATTTCTCCAATCAATTCATAGAATACAAACAACATGTTATGAGCTGAAATAACAATAACACAACAATAATACTGGGTGCACATTTCTTACCTGTAATTGGTTTTTTTGTCATTATTGAGCCTCCATTCTCGTATCGTTGAATAGAATGAAAGCTAACTCATTAACCAGAGTTCTGGCTAATGGACGTCCTTTGTCCTGAATATAGAGGGTGACACACACACACACGCACCGTGGAAAGGGTGTGTCCCTCACCGCAAGTGGGTAGGAGGACATCTCCAAACACTCACAGTAAGTGCCATCAAGATTTGGTCATTAGGATTTTCCCATGTGTGAGTGGATGCATCAGTTAAACGCTCTTATCTCACATGGCAAAGAGAGCACAACCCATCGCCGCGCAGACGAGGATGATTTTCCTCTCATCAACAGCCTGCACACGCTTCCACAAATGAACTGATCCCGTTTCTAATTGTATTGTCATAAACAAATACTGCTCAGTCGCTGCAGAACGTGACTGTCGATTTGTTTGGGCTCTGATACAATCAAAGGTATAGTTAACACAGATTGTATCGTCGGCATCGAAAACGTGCTGATACCATCAGTATTTATTACAAACTGGACCCCTCGATCGTTCTGACTGATGATGGCTGAACATAACCTGGAAACACTGTCATCAGGACCCTGCTGATTATTGTAACGATGAGACCCAACAACGCCTGAGCCAGCCGGAGCGTAACTGTGCTACTGTGGTTACTGTGAGCCTTAAAGCCACACTTCACTCAGAGCGTGTATTTTCCTGTCAATTACATGTTGTTTTTTTCCTACTGCGCCACATCTTTGTGACCCCAGAATGCAGAAGAAGCAAGCTACGTATATTTAGCTTCAAGCTAACGGAGACTGATGGCTGACGATGGCAAAATGCTCTCAAGCAAATGCTCCTCACAGACTAGAACACCTCCAGGTCATCTGTAGGAGGGAGATCAGGTCATCTGCATCATCTTAGGTGAAATATCAGTTTCAGGATTTTATTCAGCTGAGATGAGGTTAGCTGCTCAGCAGGCTCATGACTCCACGAGTATTGCAGCTGAGCTCATTCATGATTTTCAGTGTTGAGATGGAACAGCTGACAGCGAGAGACCATAAACTCGTCTGATGTCTGGTAATAACTTTCCTCCGTCGATGCATTTATTCAGCGCAGGTGTTTTCCTGACTGCTGGTTACTGCATCCTCCGCTCTGTAAGCATGCAGAGGACTGTTAAAGTAATACTCCCTGATACTTCGACCATCACTGCTGAACATGAGAAATCTGGTTTGTTTGTCGTCCATTGTGACAACATAGCATTCTAGCTCCTGTGGGCAGCAGATGTTCTCCTCAGGTAGGAGAACCCTGCAGAACACCTGGATGCTGCTGGTCTCCTCAGCAGCTACGGTGACGTTTAGCAGGTCACGGTTTCATCTAGTAGCATAGAACCATCGTGACATGAACACTGACTGGTAGAGAAGTGGTGTGGGAAGCAGGTTTGATTCCAGTCCTGATTGTACACTTTATGTTCGTGGGACCACTGGAAGAAAGTGCAGATTTCTATCCAGCAATCAATGTTGTAGACACACTGACGTCCACGTCCGGACGGATGTGATCCGGTCTGGTTTAGAAAGCTGGGAAACACAGGAAATGATGAGGAGCAAAATGTTTGCGTAATATTCCCAGAAAAAAACTGCACAAATTTTGCATTGGTGAAGCGAGTGAAGAAAGTCCTGCCTGTGATGCAGGGGTCCTCACTGCCCATGCGTGTGTGTGTGTGTGTGTGTGTGTAATGGGAGAATTCCTTCTCCACCAGCGTGACTGCAGATCTCTGCTGCTGCAGTGCATCCTGGTTTGTCCTTGACAATACTTGACAGAAAAACCGCAGCAGACGCATCCCAGCACCCAGAGGTGGGATTGAGGTGTTGGCTGCACTCCAGCACTCTGTCGCTGCTTTACCGTTTCCGACCCCCATCACTGACAAAGCCCCCAGCTGCACTCAGGCAGGACACTCCCCCCACTGGCAGCACCTCTGACCCCCCACCCATCCTGCTTGGGTTTTTTTTTTTTACTGAGTTTGCTTAATTCTTGTTTCTCATGCATCCACCACTTACGGATCAATAACTAATAATAACCTCCTATTTCTCACCGATGGAAGGTTTCCTATCAATTCAAACAATGTCATCAAACGTCTGCGATCAATATGAAGTGCAGATTCAGCGATCGTTGTTTTGCACACCATCGATCGCTCCTTCATCTCTCGTGGTCTCATTCATCGGTCCGGTCAGAGATGTGAGGCCTGCTGAGTCACTGAGTTCTTTTGTCTGCCACTGTCTCACGTCCTGTTTTTCTGATCGTGTATGAGGCGATAGGATTTGTCAATACTACTCTTTGATGAAGATTTATCGTTCCACGTGTATGAAATGCGTTTGTGCGGGTGTGCAGCCTCAGACTCGCCTCAGGAGTTAGCCTGTGGCCCCTCTGGCAGCGTTGGGGAGGCTGGTCACTTATTTTTCTTCTTCCTGTAAAGCTGACGGCTCCACCGAGGCCCAGCGGGGCAGTTCAGCAGAGCCACCTTCCCTGGCCAGCGTCTTCATGTCTGCTTGTTGATGTTTTACAGCTTTGATCTTGCTGATATTGTCTGTGTGCCCTTGTTTCACTCCAAATAAATCCCTGATTAGATCCCTCAGGCTTTGTCTTCAGGTCCGCTTCACCTCCTCAGGCACTCAATGGAAATTGAAACTGCATTCAGGCTCATATTGGTGAGAATACGAGTATGTTTCTGGAGTTCAGTATTAATATTGACCAATGACCTGCAAGTATGGAGCGTAGAGGAGTTGTGACAGTGGTTTGAGACATTCCTATGTACATTGTAGTATTTGTATTTTTAGTTGAACTTGATAGAACAGAATCCAGCCGCCAACTCAGGCGATAGATTGAGGTGGTTTGAAACAGGTATTGGAGAAAAACTGCGATAGGTACTCAGACAGTCATGGAGGATCACTCAGCAAATATCAGGTACTGAAGTTGTGCAGGAGTTGTTTTCTTGCTTACTAATGACTGGTGTCTTCTGCAGCTGCCACCAGCACCACCACCACAGCCAAGACCTCCAGTCACATGACACGCTGCAGCGACAGCCAGAAGAACTACTGTGTTAACGGAGGCGAGTGCTTCACCCTGGAGATCATGCCTGGCAGCACAAAGTTCCTCTGCAGGTAAGATGTGGACACCTGGTTCTGCTACAGCAGAGCCTGCACTGAGGGACGGAACCCATTTAAACACAATCGAGGACATCACGGTCTACACACACACAGTCTAAGACAACGTCCTCAGCTGGGAGGCTGTTACAATGAAAATCAAACACTAGACCCTCTCGTCCAGACGATGAATATTTCACCTTGCAGAGGAGCACAGACTTACAGGTCTGTAGCTTCTGTAGAGTCGTTGGTATCATGTTGAGAATATCATTTATTATCAGGTGAGACTTTAATCAGATGCTCAACTTGATCTGATCAGCCCAAAGACACGTGTTGAGTTTAATAGCAAGTGAAGCGTTGGTGATGGTTAAGAAAAAAAACCATCATCCCCCTGCACCTCGTTAGATGTCATCTTAACGTTGTGCATTTAGTCATTGACATTTAATGATGTTTATTGTTCTGTAAAAAGTCAAATGACAGGCAGCTCTGCTGACTAACAACCCCCCCCCCCCCCACACACACACACACACACCCATCAGGGCCTGCTGGGAGCTGGAGCTGCATCTTGGAGCAGCTGATCAAAGAGCTGCTCACGTCAGGGTTCTGATTAATGTGACCATCACTCAGAAAGCCACTCGCAGAGCTGGTGACATCTGGTGGGAGATGAAGCAGTCAGCCATCGTAGCCACCATGTACACTCTGTGTTGGGGGGGGGGGGACACTGCCCTGGGGCAATACTAGCACCAGCCCTGGGGCAGCACTAGCACCAGCCCTGGGGCAGCACCAAAGGGGTATAATGTTTGCATGTCTCAGGAGAATCATGCATGTGTGGAGGGATTCAGGTAATTCCACAACAACAGCATGATGCGAGTGTCCTCACGGTGTTGGGTCCCAGGGTCCAGTCCTGCTCCGATGGGTCCAACAACTGCTGCCACAGACCTCAGAACGTAGAACCCACACAGCAAATCACCCATCACAGGAAACTAATCCAGATCTGAACATACTTCTCAGAATTTTAAGGTTCAATCACAAAATGGTGGAAATAGATGAAAGTACTGTAATAAAACGTCAGGGGTGGTGAGCTACCCCGGTGAGGCCGCTGCTAATGGGTCCGTTGGCAGGGGCCTGACAGGCTGTAGCAGGAACCAAAAGGGTTGCTTGTTCATTTCCTGCTTCCCCCAGAGACCATGCTGAAGTGTCCTTGTGCAAGATACTGAACCCTTAATTGGTCCTGATGAGTCAGTTGGAGTCCTGCAAGGCAGCCTTCACTGTCAGTGTGTGAGTTTTCTAACGGGGCGTCACTGAAAGCACTGAAGATGAAGAGTCTTCTGATCAGAGTCCCGTGACTGAAGAGTGTCACACTTCACCATGACACCCTAGTGGCGTTTTGCAGCATTTTCGTGCTGGTTCAGCTTTCAGAGAGAGCTACCAATTCCGTCTTGGTCATTAGAAAGCAAAATGTACCAACAGGACAGAAAGAGCTTCAGGTCAGACTCCTGAAGGACAGTCAGTAGTGAAGTAATGTGGGCGTGTCCTCAGTCATTCAGAGGGCTTTGCTCTGTCTCAGGTAAATGAGACCTTGATGGAACTTTGTCACACAGTTTCCTGAACATCACCGTCTGCTGATGCTACCTCAGCTGCCATGGAACAAAGTCCAGAATCAGACCTCCAACGATGTCTCTGAACTTAATAATTTGTATGGACACCTGTTAGTTGATAGGTTTACGTCCTGGATCCACCCTCCCTCCCTCCCTCATATAACTGCACTCGTGGGAAGTACGACCCACTTTGTGTGTGTGTGTGTGTGTGTGTGTGTGTATTTGTTTGTCCGTCTGTCTTGTGTGTAACATGTCAGTGCTGTTTATCTCTTGTCCTTTCTACCCATCAACCAGGTGCTTGGCGGGATTCACCGGGCACCGATGTGAACAAGCTGTGATTAAGAAAGTCTCAGACCCAAAACGTATGTGAACACTGTCTTCAACCCCACATGTCATTGCTGGTGTTTCACCTCGCTCATGTTTTCTCCACAAAATGGAGGAATCCATGTGATTAACGATCAGGTGATAAGGCAGGTCTGTTTCCTGCCGATGATTCAGAGGGCCTAAGTACTCCCTGAGAGGAGTAGCGCACTGAAACTTGCATGTACTTCACATTTCATCACTCCCCGTCATACACTACCTACTACTACCGCTACTACTGCTGCTACTACTACTACTACTCTGCTACCATCCAGCCTCACCCCTCTTTGACACCCAGCCCAGGGTAACCCTCTGCATCCTCCCAGTGTTCCTGTGCACCACTAACAAATGTCTTCTTGGTAGTTGGTCATCTCACGTCCGGGGGGAGACCCGGGGAGCAGCGGTGGGCCTGCTGCCACATCAGCACACTCTCAGCCATCACTGAGAGATGCTCTGCATCCGGGCCGATGTTGCTTCTTGGGTGGGATTCTGACACCCCTCATGTAGCAGGCAAAGATGAGGCTTGTGGCTGCATATGTACATGCATATTTTCAGTCTGCTGCTAGGAGAGTATTTAACCTGCAGGGAAAGGTCCTCCTGTAATCTTCCTAAATCAAAGATTATATGACAACCTGAGGTGACTCCTGGAACTCAGGGTCACACAGTCCTGAACGTATCGGTCTAGCTGGCCCCTCCTGCCAACACCAGTGATGACTGTTGTGGGTCTTTCACAGCTCTGCTAGAAACTAACACACTATCTCTCTCTCTCTCTCTCTCTCCCCCTCTCTTTTCTTCTGTCTTTTGTCTCCTACTCAGGTGTCCAAATGAATTTACTGGTGATCGCTGCCAAAACTATGTAATGGCCAGCTTTTACAGTATGTCTATTTTCTCTTTGATTTCTTCTCGGTGGGGCATGTTTCTGTAGCACTTCTCGTGCTGTCTGCTGTTGTGCGTTCTTTTTCTCTTCAGATCTGTGATTTGTGCATGTTGACGTCTTCATTTTCAATGTTAAAGCTGCATGCGGTCTTATAGAAGTTTCGGGAATGACCAAACATGAAGTTTCCACATTCACATTTTAAAACAGTATGAATGGTAATGTTCTCATCTTTCCTTTCAGTACAGTCCAAATGAAGTGAAACATGCCTTTATAGTCCTTTTACATCACATCCCCAGTCATGTTATGCGCCTATTTAGCAACATGTGACATAAAGCACCTGCTTTATATTCTACATCCAAATCCAATCATGCTTTCTTCTTGCAAAACAAACATCCCAGTTGTAGGCTTTGAAAGAAAGCTTGAGCCAAATAATTGCAGTAATTAGCATGCCAGACGGTGGGTCAGGACTCAGCCCAACCAGCACAACGCAGCCAAAATGTAAAATAGGACTATGAAACAAATGAGTAACAATACTTAAAAGATTCAATGTGTGTCTGAAATACCCTTTTAACATATTAGTGACACTGATTTTTCCCATGACACATTAAAATAAGTTCCCCACTCAGACAACATGGCTAACAGCCACTAAGTCCTGCTCTGCTCCATTCATGTAATGCATCACCTAACTGCCCAGTGTCTTTTGATTCTTAAGGTGTGTTCTCACCAAATGCGACGCAAATTTTTTGTGTGTTAAGTTGACATCCAAATTCTATGTAGAGAGGCAAACAGACACAAATTCACACATATACTCGCCAGGTGGCGCAAATGACGTGAATGACGCAACGCGAATTTCGTGTATTCGCGTCAACGCGCAAGTTGAAAATATTCAACTTGAGCAACAAATTCGCGAGCCTACCAGCATTGAGATTCCCCTGGCGTCACTGATGTCAACGATCCTTGCACCTGTTGTTGGTGTCCATCCGTGATATGCTGGCACCGATCCTCACCAACAGGTCATGGAACTGGGCCCTCATCACTCTGAAGTACCGCTGGAAACGGCTGTCGTCCAGGCGCAGTTCCCAGAGAAAGCGATGAAATTCACCCAGCTGTGTGCTCCTCTGGATTATGCCATGGCTCCAGATTCAGCGGTGTTTGGTTTTCCAACATATCATGGACTTCCACAATAGGTACAAGACAGCAACAGTTGTAACATCACTCACGGTTGATGATGGAAAGAAATGGGGGAAACAAATTCTCCTCGTGGGGGAAAGACTTTGTGCAAATGATGTAAATAAAAACAATTGATCCAGCAGTCAAATTAGTGCAAATAAAGTGACGCGAAATTTTGCGGCATGTTTGATATGAACACACCTTTAGATTACAGAAATAAACAGAACTCTCACCTTAACAAACCCCGGCTCTGAGGAGGTCATACCAACGGAACTAAAGCAATAGAGAGCACCTTTTCAGGACACGGCCCACTTATTCACCACCTCACTCCCTCTCCAAAATACTGTACTTACAGGTTTGGTGAAGAGTTTATGGAGGAAAATGAAAGAACCAGAATATGCATGAGGCACTTTAAAGTAGACAGCTTCATGGCGCATATGTTGGGCTTCATACTACTTCGTACTACTTATTGTGGAGCTGGAACCCATCCCTGCTGTCTTTGGTCCAGGAGAGAAAATGCAAACTCCTCACAGAAAGGCCAGAAGCTTCCGTCTTACAGGTGGCAGCAGACCACTGCACCACGTGGCTTCATTTAACTGTAAAACTCCATGTTTCAAGATTCAAACTTAATTCTCCCAAACCTTCTGTTCTGTCTCCTGTCTCACTCAGACATGCACTTGACACTCTCAGCAAGGTGTTTAATGTACACTTTACATAGAAACTACATTCAATGACCTTTACCTGCATTTCAAGCCCCAGTGCATCATGATGCTTGGTACGCTCATGAATCTCTGCATGTCACAGCAGATGAAGTCTGTGTCTCTGGTGACTTGCTGTCTGGCAGGAGGTTGCATACTGAGTATGCTCAGTGGGCAGGGCACCACAAACTTGGGCTGGGAGAGACAGGTTCAATGTGGCATGCATGAAAGAATGGATGGATGGATACAGAGAGAGGCTGGGAGTTTAAAGCGGACAGCTCAGGGATGAGTTAAGAGTCTCAATCTCAAAAGGACCCACCTAATTGGGGGGACAGTTTCTTAGATTCCACTTCCCCAGAGCAGAGCTATACATTTTGACCAGATTTTTAAGTGGGAACAGGGGTGTATTGTGGTTTTTTTGCTTCGCTCTGGATTCTGGAGGAGGGGTGAAGAAGGTCAGAATAGGCTTCAGTTCAAAGCCAGCAACACATGTGAGGACAGAGATGACAGTTAGTTCCTGCTCCTCTGCAGGGACTGGCGGTGATTGATGTCCAAGGGTGCAAAAAGGAGGAGACATATCTGATGAGGTGTTAATTACAGGCACATTTCTCTCCTGATAGTGTAGTGCCAGACAACGGGGTTAGCAGAAGTGATGCAGCAGCCTGATCGGCCTGCTTGGTTCAGGGTGGTATCCTGAAGTGAGTCTGACTTTGGTTCCCAGGGCTGAACACAGCAGTTGTGAGGTAAATTCTAGGCCTCAGTCAGACCAGGTCCATGAAGAGACCCACAGTCTCATGAGCAGCACATCTTTGGATGAGTCAAGAAAATGTGCTCCTTTGAAAAAGTGTTCTTTTATGGTTGGCATGGCTCAGAGGTTGGATGGATGTTTGGTGGCCAAAGAGTTGTTGGCTTGATTCCTGCTTCATGTGTCTCTTGAGTGTCTTTCAGGTAGATACTGAGCCCCTTATTGCCCCTGAGAAGAGCTCCCAGCATGGCAGCCGCCCCAAATGGTGTGTGAATGAGGTCATGAGCCTGATGCAGAGAAGTGCTCGGTAAATACGGTCCATTTCTGGTGAGCATGAGTTCTACCTCTAGGTGGGAGGCCCAAAATCAAAGATGATGTGGGACCAGGACTGAAGGGGTACTGGCAGGGTACTGCACAGGCAGATAAAGGACTCTGTCTGTGTGGGTCCATGGTGGGCAACCAAAACCATTGCCAGAGGGAAAGCAAGGGACCGATTGAGACCTGGATGATGGGTCAAGCTAGTGGGCCCATTGCAGCACAGAGGAGCAGTCATTGGGACTACCAGCTGGGTCTGATTGTTGCTGGGCTACCTGATCAGTGACTGTTGCACAGGCAATAGATGCATTGAAGCGAGTGGTTAGCAGGATGGGTTCAGGGCTAGCGAGGCAGGCAAAGCCCGATCAATCAGGGCTTATCGGGTGAGAGAGATCTGGTAGCTCTCAAATACGACAGTCTGACTCTGATAGTGATGCATGAGGACACCACCTCCAGAATCTGTAGACCAGGGGCATGCACCATGAATGAGGGTCTGCATGTCTGGGTGTCCTCAATTCTCATGGTTCAGCGAACCCAGAGCAAGACCACAGTCAGGCATAAGTGGAAACACGACGGCGGTTATCAACTCGTTAAATCCAACCCAGTGTTTCTTCACTTGTTGGTGTAAATGTTCACATGAAAGGGGCGGAGCCAGCAGCTGATGACCCAACATCCTTCACAAACATGAGGAATATTAATCCAGAATGCACAGCAGGAAGGAGAGTTGCAGCAAATACTAACAGGCTTAAAAATGTCACTGTTCATCATGAGGACTCAATGTGACAATTATCCCCTTTGATTGACATTACATGAATGTGTGGCATAGATTTTGACATATCTCATATTAGTAATCTCAGAAGTGGTGTCATTCTTTTAGCTCAAGCTGGATCTTAATTTGTAATGTTCCAGTTGTGAAGAAACACAGTGAGACTCAACCAGTCAGTGTTGGACTGTGAACACCTGGCTAAAGACCTACGTTCCACTACTCAGCCAATGTTAATTATTCCCTCCGTGCAAAAAAACAGCATCTTTCACAGAGGTACTTGTGAGGAGACACCGCCAGCTTTTATCTGTCTAACTCCAGAGACCCTCCCACGATCCCACTGCTGTCAAATTATGTGTCTTTGTTCCTAACCTGCTCTGAAGCATGTCCTGTTCTGACATGATGTCATATCTATGTATGGAGTGTGTCATCACATAGAGCATGACTATGCCCCCCAATGGTCAGCTGCACTGGGTTGTGTCATGTGCTGCTCTCTTTAGTTCAGCTGATTGGTCCTGAAAAGATGCTCCAAATTCATTGATGGGTTCAAACCAGAGGAAACAAACAGTTGAGTTAGAAAATTCCCCCCCATGTCAACTCTGCCACCTCCCTGCAGCAACTTGTCTCTCATGACAGACTGAGACGTCTATTCCACGTTAGACACATCTGTCTTACATCTGAAGGATCTGTCCCATGATGCTCTCAGACATGTAGAACAACAATCTCAGTTGTTGCTGGCTAAAACACTTTCTACATTCATGTGGACAAACACTGCGTTTCTTTGCAGGTTATTGATCAATTGATGGCGTCCCAGTTTGGCAGATTACTGGGAAGTGTAGTTCCAGTTTTCTGGGCTTCATTCTGTCCTTGTGCTCTTGAAATTGCGTTGAAGCCAAGAAGCTAATTCCTCATTTAACTGAAATCTTGCTGGGCTCAGACATGAATGATGAAGCCTGAAGCATTAATAGCCACTGTGATGACACATGACATTATACATAAAATTCCTCCATGAAATATCCTCTCATGGCTCAGAGCTCGAGCCGCTGGTTCCCTTGTCACTTCCTCCCCTGTCAGACATCAGTCCCATGTCCAAGTGTTCTTGAACAAGGCACTGAACCCCTGATTGCCTCTGCCGAGTAGGTTTGCACCATGCACGGCAGCTCCACCATCAGTGAGTGAGTGTGTGAGTGTGAAAGGATGAATAAGGCAACACTGTAAAGTACTTTGAGCCTATTTACCATTTCTTTTGGGTTCTATGTTTTCTGTGGCTGCTTTCTATGCCTTTGGCCTCCACGTGTGCTCATAGAAAGGTGGGAGGTCCCGAGACATACCACCAAATTAGATCTACTGTTATGACAATTAAGTTTTCTTTTTGACAAAAGGGGACCTTGACTATAATGTAGCAAAGTGCTAGTTCAGACAGGTCCCACAGTCAAGCTAGAGACCCTGTTACTTCAGCCGGGGGCAAGAGATGGCAAACTCAGGATTAATCGAATACAAATTTATGATGTTGCTTTTTCTCACCTATATTTTGAGTCACTGAAAAACACAGCAAGTCATTGTACTTTTTCACAATCCCCTTATATAGTGGTACTAGAGCATTTAGTTTGTACTGTAAACAGAACTTGAATACCGCCTGAGCTGATGACACCGGTGGGAGAGCATGAGGGCTGGGAAGGACCTGTTTGGATGTGAAACAAAGACACAGCTGATGAGGACTGTAGACGGCCATCTGGGGAGTCTATGAAGGCGACTACGGAGTCTACGTAGACGACTATACAAAGACTCTATGTTGACAGCTGTCTAGGGAGCTCATTTGCAGCATGACAACAACACTTGCCAACACTACAAGACATTTTACCTATAAAGGTTTGTACTGACTGGGCGGGGCATGATAACAAGTGTCCTGGTGATGTCATGATGATGTCATCTTGGCTTGGAGACCAGACTATCAGAGGAAGCCTGCATCACAACCGAGAAGGGCCAAGTTTGAAACACACCAGTGGCCGATCTGTTGTTAGAGTTTGTTTTTGTAGATTTACCCATGCTAGCGACTGAGGCCTTGTTCAGACTGCAAGCTTATCAGTGGGATTTTTCTGTCTGCACTGTTGTAAGTGATGAGACCAGAACTTTTGTATCCAGACGTAACCAGCCCATATATGGTGATGAT
Organism: Aulostomus chinensis; assembly: GCF_037954235.1. Lineage (NCBI taxonomy): Eukaryota > Metazoa > Chordata > Actinopteri > Syngnathiformes > Aulostomidae > Aulostomus > Aulostomus chinensis. Next base: position 21,317,920 of record NC_141338.1, on the reverse strand, counting down.
GAAGTCATCAGCTACTAGGCTGGTGACACCATCATCTGGCCCTTGACATATGTCAGGCTGGTTTACATTGCAATGTCCTGTGCTGCAGTCATGGCTGCCTTCAAGGTAATGACGGAACATGTAGTCTTCTGGATTTCTGATGAGGGTAAGTGGCGTGCCAGTTTTAGCCTGCACAGGGAGCCAAATCTTGTCCGTCAAAACAAAACCCTGAGGAGAGCCAGCGTCCCTGGAGAAATGGGTTGTGGGTGACAGAAAATGATGTCAAGATCGAGGGTGCAGAAGTGTAACGTGAATCAGATTCCAAAACACCTCCAAATGTGGTTTGAATCATACTAACAAAATGGCTTCCTATGTGTTTTGCCTTTTAGTCATTTAGTAATCAATCTGGATATGAAACAAATTAAATTTGGGCGAACGGTCTGAGCAAGAGCTAAAGGTCCAGATATGTCAATGGAGGCGCCCTTCTCAATCACTGGAGTGTCATGCAAACATTTGGACTGGTGATGTAAATGTAAAGATCATTTTCTTTTTGTTGTGGTCTTTGGTTGGAATGGTATTTACATGTGAGTGTGTTTGTTTTTGTGTGTGTGTTTGTGCGTGCATATGTGTGTGTGTGTGTGTGTTTGTGTGTGTGTGTGTGTGTGTGTGTGTGTGTGTGTGTGTGTTGTAGACCTAAAGTTTTAAGAATGGACTGTCCTCTTTTTCAGAAGCTGAGGAGCTGTATCAGAAACGTATTTTAACAATATCAGGAATCTGCATTGCACTCCTAGTCGTTGGAATCATGTGTGTGGTTGCCTACTGCAAAACAAAGTAATTCATGTCACATTTTTATGTTCAATTTATAAAGTAGAGGTACACTCCCTGATTTTATTATAGTGTCCAAAAATGCCTCAAAATCGCAGCTGTGACTTGCATTGCATCAAAAGACCAGAGACACTTTTAAACACGAATATTTTCAGTACAACACAGTTCATTGTTCAAGAGGACCACAGTAACTTTGATGGAACAGTCAGGTCATCATTACAGTGTCTTTAAGAGACAGTAGATGTAGAGATGAGCTTTTAAATTCTTGGTACTGTCTTGAACCCCAGAGTGACTTGTAACTCAGACGGACTGTTCCACAACTGGGTCACCACAGATCTTGAGCTTTGAGAGAAAAACCATCAGGGGAATTTGCAAATCTGCAGTAACATGGCGACAAGTGGACATCTTCAAAAACATGAATTGACATGTGACATTGGAATCTCTACCTACAGCTGTGGAGACATCTTCTTACTGTATTCCATGTTGTCCATGTTCTCTCTTGTCTGTGTATAGAATGCACTGTCTGAAATTACCAGTACAGACTGAGTCTAGTCTTTAATGTGGTCTAGTTGCTGATCCACCTAATCAGAGGAAATATCATGTAAATAATGTTGATTTTACACAAAATTTGATAATTAAAATACCAGCAGGTGCATTTTTATTTCCAACAAACATGTCCAATGAGAAATATTGTGATAATTAAGACAGAAAACCGAACTCATGTTAAAGCCGACAGTAATTCAGAGACTCCCATAAACCAATAATAATAAAGATATGTGTGTAAGGATCTAAGCAGATGGTCCTTCAAAGAGGTCACGTGTGTTTATAGGACCACCTGCATCCCAGACCATCTTTGAACGTGGTGTGGGTGACCGGATCTTAACGGGTCAGGATACCCTGGGTACAGTCACACCTGTACTTGGAGCTGTCCACTTGTGGTTGGGTCCATCAGGATGCTTGTCAACGCAGGTGTGAACCAGTGGACATCCTCAGGTTGAGCCCTGAATCATTTGGTAGCAAAGGCAAATTCTCAAGTGTCCCAGGTTTCACAATCAGGTTTAGAGTAATTATGAGCTGTGTTGCTGTGCTTTTGGACGCTATAACAATATTGTGGAGTGTATTTTGCACTGACCTCAGTGCGTTAAAAAGTGTTAATGACATAACAGTCAAGCCATAATAACATGAAATGACCTTTGGCGTAAATGCATTCTTTTGGGTACATGTGAAACCCCCATCAGAGAAGTGCCATAGTGATCTGGGCCGCCTCACAATTGAGTTTGTTTATTCACTAACAGGAAGCAGAGGAAGGAGCTTCATGACCGTCTGAGGCAGAACCTGAGGAAGAAGAGGAACAACCTGGCAAGCTCTGCCAGAGGACGCCAGCTTTCTAACTTGCCTCTTCAAGATTTGCAGCTTATCAATGTATGCTGCTACTCGCCGACACCAAATACAAGGCATCCAACTCTGTTGAGTCTGTATACCCACACCTTTGTCCTGCTGTTTCCCTCCCCTGTTTTTATAGCAATGTAATGGGATAAAAATGCAGCATGCAGCTGAGAAGGAGACGGAGTCAACCTTCTCCACAAGCAAATACGCCTTATCAGCACACGAACCCACCACACTCACCCACATCTCCAGCCAAAGGTAAGGAAGACTCTGGTCAGTGTTGATGGGTCTCAGTGAGTCCTAATGTGGTGTAGCTCAGTCACTCTGATGTAGCGGTTATCAGCCATTACATGATGTCCAGGAGTTGACGGGCTGTCCTGGTGGTGACCCAGGGGCTGGGGGTGCACACAGCATTTCTGTTTCAGCATCTACACAACTCAGACAATGGTCACATACACAGCCTCCTTTTTTTTGAAAGATAAAGGTGAAATAATTCTGCCTGCTGTTGGTGCAGTGTGTGTGTGTGTGTGTGTGTGTGTGTGTGTGTGTGTGTGTGTGTGTGTGTGGACATGTCTCATGTGAGGTCCACAGAGCTTCGGAGTGGCTTCGGCCAATGAAAAGGGAATATCTCCTGTGGTCAGGTTGTAACCCAGCTTGAAAGACACCAATGGGTGAGGAAGACTGGTGTCAGATGTGAAGGGTTCCAGTGCTAACTGGGGTTTTGCTTTTCATAAAGATTTTCGCCACCGAGGTACACTTGAGTAGTGGATGTTCCCGTTTTGAGAATCGAGGTGTGAATGTGATGAAATGATGTGGGAAGATGAGAATGGAAGACTTTAAAAACAGCTCCATCCTGTGCAGCGTTCTTTTATTGTTTGCCACTTGAGGACAGAAGCCGTCTCATTATTATGCTCCAAGATTATTGGAACCAAGCAGAAATAATTACGTTCATTTTGAGGAAAGCATATCAAGTCCTCCAGAGCATGTGAATCCTCACTGTTGCCCTCAGGCTGTAACTGCTTGTACAAGCCACCGTCCTTCGTCCCCTCTGCTGCACGGCTGCTTCATTGCCCCTAATAGCACCTTTTGGGGACTGTATGCAATACATGTTATAATGATAACTATGTACAATTGTATTTATCATATTTCTTCTAATTTTATCCAACAGATAATCTTCCTAACACATAGCTGCCCCCCCCCATCTTCTGTGTATATATTGTGACTTTGTTGTAATAATAATTATATATAAACTATAACAATCGCCCTTCTAGCTGTTAATAAAGTTGTCTCAACTTCAGAAGCTTGTTGCTGTGCAGTGGCTAGATGAAGAAGCTGCAGTTCAGTTGAAGCTGGTGGCTGAAAATGAGTGATGGAGGCTTGAGCCCAGGACTTGAGCTTCAGGAAAGAGAACCATGAGAAGCTTCAATGATAGAACATTAAGGATATGAATGAGTTTTGTGGGCTGCACGGTGGTGCAGTGGTCAGCATTGTGGCCTCACAGCAAGAAGGTTCCGGGTTCCCGTCCCGGCTCCATCACAGGATCTTTCTGTGTGAGTCTGCATGTTCTTCCTGTTCCTGTGTGGGTTCTCTCTGGTACTCCAGCTTCCTCCACAGTCCAAAGACATCAATTTGGGGACTAGGCTGATTGATACTCTAAACTGACTGTAGGTATGACTGTGAGTGTGAATGGTTGTCTGTCTCTGTATGTTGGCCCTGTGATGGACTGGCGACCTGTCCAGGGTGAACCCCGCCTCTCGCCTGTAGATGCTGGGATAGGCTCCACCCCCGCGACCCTTACTAGTAAGGAATAAGCGGAAGACGATGATGGACGATGGATGAGTTTTGAGCCAAGATCAAAAGATCTGTGGGTGCATTTTATGATGATGATTGCCAGTGACATTTTATGATGTTGTCAGCCACTGTGGGGGGGGGGGGGGTGCAGGGATTAGTAATACTTTTGGGGTCACTTGTGCCCCAAAAGAGAGAGAACAATGACTATGTGTTAGGTTGTGCACATCCTCCCAGAGGTTCCAGCAGGGAAGGAAGTCAGCTCATCATCCAAAACGATGTGATCATGGAGGGGCGGGGCAGAGGCAGACAGAGATAGCAAGTGGGAGAGGAAAGATCGACCTTGGGGAAGGACCTGAATGGCTAATTTAAGGCTACTGAGCAGACTAGGGTTTAGATATCATGGTGTTTCCCAGTTTAGAAGGGAGGCCTGAAAAGCGAGTGGATCAAAAGTGAAACCATAGAATTCCAGTGATGTCCAGTGTCCCACCGTTTCCTCAGGAGAGTGAGGGGATGCTGAGTCCATAGCTTGCAAGAGTATTTCCTGGTGGTGATGGGTTGAAGGGTTACAGTTGTAGGACTAATGATGGGCATAACAAAAACCTGAGTCCTGGCCCAGTGGGCCTGGTGTCTAGCAGGAGCTACTGGACCGGACATAGTTGGGGTTTTTTTGCACACAGGAGATACAACATAGATGACAACACTGTCTCATCCATCCATGAAGCTGAAGTTGTAGCATTAGAATAGCAAACTGAATTCATGCAGCAGACTGTACAAAATAAACCAAAACCTTTTAAAAGCCAAAGGTACAATTTGACCAACAATACATTGATGTCAATGTCAAGAGGCCTTTCTGAAACTGTCTCCATAAAAACATCCCCTCCCTGTCTCTGCAGCTGGAGTAATGACTGGAGCAACACTGTTCTGTCTGACACTGAGTCTGTCTCCATGATGTCATTGCCGGAGAATAGCCAGCATGCCATACAGGGCCGCAGGGGTCGCCTGAATGCCACTGGCGGCACCAGAGACCTAAGTGCTCATTCAAAGAAGTGCAGAGACACACCAAACTCCGACAGGGGCTTGCCCTAAAGTATGAGGTAACTGATTAATTTCAACTAAACAGAGAACTGCAGTTAACTCAAGAGTCAAACTGACAACAAGAACAGACTCTTACAGTAATTTGAATGAACTCAGTAGCTTAATCACCTGTCAAAGACTTTATATATATATATATATATATATATATATATATATATATATACATACACATATATTTATTAGCTTCATATTGAATTATGTATGATACCATTGCTTTCTGGTTTATGATCTAGTGTTTTTGCTGAGACTTCTTAATCTCTTAATTTTTCCTTTTTTCCGTGCACTTTGGTTGTGGGTGAAGTTGAGCCACAAACGTCATTTTTGCCACTGGGGCCCAAATATTACACAGACTGAATTAGAGCAGGTAGTGGCATTAAATAACATGCAAACTTAAACTGATTAAAAAAAAAAGCCAATAGCCTGGACCCGTAGCAGAGGAAGAAGGGCTTGGTTCAGGCAGTTCACAGCTGGGGAGGGGACCTTTCGACCAGGTCTAGGAAGTGGGAGCACTCTGGGGTGCCTATATCTGAATTACATGCATGACGTTCCTGAGGGAGTATGGAGGCTCCTCAGTAGCAAGGCATCGTTTGTGGATGAGATGAACCCAGAGATGTGGAGGGGCTGGACCTTGCGATGCCGCTCTGCAGCCTTACACAGAGGCCGGGGACCGGGGCTGTGGTCTGACAGACCGAGGTGATGGTAAGGTGATCAGATTTCGCTGACTGATGGCCTGGAAAGTGAGCGTCCCATTGGTTGCTGCGCTTTTGAAACAAATCACCTCAAACTGTTTCACATTGACAGTTCATCAGGGTGTGTTCCCATTGATTTTCAGCTACTGTAGATAATTACAAGCTGTTTACCACTGCAGGAGTTCTGGGGTGGATGATATTTCTCAGTTGTCACGATGATCACTTGAACTGGACGATGTGAGTGAAATGAACAAACCGGCCAGTTTTACAAGCAATTATCCAATTACCAATTATCCAAGGCAATGGTGGGAAAAGTGAAAAGATGAGAGTTGTTTGCCGGCTCTTCTGTGTTGGCCACCGTATTCGTCAACTTGGTGTCATGTCTCATTCTCAGTGGTTAGTTCACTTTGCCAACTTTCCAGCCATGTTTTTTAAAGATGATCACCACGATTCTCCCTCTCCATTGCTCAGAGACCTGGTGCCAAGGTGGTGTTGATGGTCTGTAACACTCCAGAATTTGTGTGTGTGTGAGTGTGTGTGTGTGTGTGTGTGTGTGTGTGTAAGTCTGGGTTTGTAAGTCTGAGTGTGTGGGGGCTTGTTGCTCTTTGTGAGCATTTTTTTTTTCAGTTTCTGCCAAACAGCAGTGCTAAATTTGAACCCAAGCCATGATATTCTTGTGCCTAAACCTAACCAGACGGTGCTAAAGCTGAGGGTGTTGATGGCATGTTGGAGCAGACGGTTGTCATTCCTCACGCATCAGCAAAACTGGGTGAGGGGCAACATGGGATGTGAGGACTGTACAAGCACAGAAAAAAATAAAGTTCAGCTATTGGCTTGCATTGACAAGGGTCCTGTTCCACAACTTGGAATTGACTCGTGACAGACTTGCATGAAAAGTATTGTAAATGATAAATATATGGAGGGGCTGCACGGTGGCGCAGTGGTCAGCACTGTCTCCTCACAGCAAGAAGGTTCTGGGTTCCAGTCCCGGCTCCATCACAGGATCTTTCTGTGTGGAGTCTCCATGTTCTCCCTGTTCCTGCTGGGTTCTCTCTGGTACTCCAGCTTCCTCCACAGTCCAAAGACATCAAGAGGGGACGAGGCTGATTGATACTCTAAATTGACTGTAGGTGTGACTGTGAGTGTGAATGGTTGTCTGTCTCTGTATGTTGGCCCTGCGATGGACTGGCGACCTGTCCAGGGTGAACCCTGCCTCTCACCCGTAGATGCTGGGATAGGCTCCAGCCCCCCCCCCCCCCCCAACCGACCCTTAATGTGTAGGAATAAGCGGAAGATGACAATGGATGGAAATATATGGAGTGCAACAACCAAGTTTTTCAAGTAAACATGTCAGCACTCGTATGTGTGATTAGTTTCTGATTTTGCCGAAGAAAATATGTCATGGTTGGGGAAAGAGACCTATCGGGTTTTTTGTGACAAAGATCACATGACATTTATTGCCCCACATACAAGTTAGGACTCTGAGGGTGCACGTCTGTGTGTCCCCACCCTCACACTGCTCACCTGACTCACTGGTTTAGCAAAGTGCTGCGCTGCAGCTCCCTTCCACGTGTCCCGCCATGTACTGAGTTTGGCTTGAGTTTATCTAACGGACACACAAACTGACAGAAAGAACCTCAGAGACAAAGGTTCTCCTTCGTTGTGCATCATCGTCTAATAAAGATTTTGCTCTCTGCCTTCGTCGACAGCACAACACACTCCTGCATGTCTGCTTCCTCCTCTCTGGCTTCTACTCTGACAAAAGCATATTGTAATCTGTTTTAAGGTGAAACTGAAAATATAAATTGCACAGAATGTTAACCTTGTCTGTATGCGTTCTTGAAAAAAAATAAAAAAGATCATTCAACAAATTCTTCTTTTAAATCAGCAGAACTCTTAGGAGACAAGATGAGCCTGCAAGGATGGTACAAAAGTCAAAAAGTCCAATCAGAACCTGGTTGTTCTGTTACCATGTACCATGCCATGAAGCCTAAACAGTCGCTTCACTGCCCCTGAAGCACTGTGCTCAGTATCTCGATGCACCATTTTTACTTCCGCAATCACCTTTCATAGAGAAAGTGTTTCTCTTGTTGTTGTGGTTCTGTTGTAGGCACGCCTCTGCTGATACAACCCCGACTCAACTGTCTCCGGTGTCCCACACCTCTCCGGCAACTCCAGGGTCTCCTCCATCAGAGATGTCAGCCTTCTTGTCCAGCCAGGCCATCTCGGTCCCCTCAGTGGCTTTAAGTCCCTCTGCTGAGGAGGAGCGCCCCCTGCTGCTGTTTAAAACGCACCAGTCCTCCAGCCGAGACGAACAGAAGAGAAGCTCTGCGCACTACAACCATGGCCATGCGGCACATAGCTTACCACCCAGCCCACTGTCTGTCAAGGAGAACGGTATCTACCAAATCCCAGTCCCCCTGGTCTCTGCGCCCCCTCAGACACTAGAGAATACAAACAATTGCATTAACAAGTGCAGCGCCAAAAAAGCAGGAGTCCCCAATGGCCATCTGCTGCATAGTGTGGAGTCCTGTGGTGACATGCTAGCGAGTGACACAGAGGGACCTCACGGGGAGCACACGCCCTTCTTTACCACAGATAGCACTACCGCCCTGCTACTCCGGGCCCTGGACAGCAGCAGGACTAACCCAGCATCATCACCACATGATGACCTGCAAGTCACGTCAACCAGTGCCACCAAATACCACCCAGGAGCTGTGTAAAGAGAAGACATTGCTGAGAATCCTCTAGGGAAAGCATAAATAGTCACTATTAAACCTTTATTTTCTATAAATGATTTGCTGTGTAAAGACTTTTAAATATAATTGAAAACCAGACTTTTATTTTAGTGATGTAGTGAATAAAGAGTTTTATAAATTAAAAAATGTACAAATTTGTTCATATCTTGTAGATGAAGTGCCATACACTAGTATGTAGCAGCAGTTAAAGTATATATCAGCGCATAGAAAATATCAATGGTGCCTTTCTGTTTGGTAATGCTTACAGGAACTGCAACATTGCATACTGGGCCATATATTCACCATCCTACTATTCCAGTTAACAAAATAACTTGCTGGCTGCCTTTAATGTCCTGTTGTTGGAAGTGACCGTCTGGTACTGAAGTTCAAAGTGCATGCTACATCCCAAACACAGTGATGTCATTTCCTCAACAACCATGCGATCAGACTGACGTTTCTTTGGAAATGCAATACTGAACTGCGACAACTGGACTGATTACATGAAGATATGATTTGTTGTTACCTCCATCTGGTGGAGAAAATGTAAGAGAGCACGTGAATTTATGAGTTGCTGGAGGCCTCTCCAGACCATGGGTGTATGATGATGTCCCACTGCTGAAAGAGAGATCAATAAAGGGGATCAGTAACGTCTCACTCTTAAAGGGACAGTGTGCAGGATGAAGTGTCATCTAGTGGTGACATTCCAGATTACAAATCCTCCCCAAATAGAAACTACAGTGGCCCGCAGGATCAATCCTGTATGATCTTACATTTGTCTAAATATGGCTTCTCAAAGTTCTAGTACTACTAAATGGTTAGCCAGCACCAGCAATCACGTACTCCCAACCAGAGAGCCTTCACCGAGTCCTTCAGGTGAATGACTTGGTAGTGCTAAGATGTGTCGGACACTGGGAGGACAGTTAAGTCTCATGTGGTTTATGTCTCCAGGGATCATGAAGGAAGTGCTGGCATGAGGAGGAACGTGGGTTTGTAGTAAGGATGAAGCCCCACAGCTGTTCAGTGTCCGGCTCGTTGAAACGTTCCTTTGCTGTCATGTGACCACAGTGTGACATCATCTTCTGCTATATCTGTTACATCTGTCTTTCCTTTCTG